>NC_070551.1:1932730-2576973 GCF_026873545.1 Fusarium falciforme | reverse complement strand
GTGATTTCTGACAGGAAGGTGCATGTTGTGGATGGTGGTTGGTCGTGCATTTGGCAAGTGCGAAATGGAATTTTCATGTTTCCTTCCTTCTGACCCAACCAACAATCGCTACCTATTTTTATTTGACCTTCTCATTCTCTGCGGACTCCATTTTAGACCTTGCAAACCCATTCATTCTGTATACCTATATTTTTCCATAATTCCATCCATCTCCTCCTTTTGAACAGAAATCTATCAAACATCTACAACTTGGAGGTATTCGCTTGCTTTCGCAGAAGCTCGTCGCCGAGCTTGGCCATCTCGAACTTGCGTACCTTGCCGCTGCCAGTCAAAGGCACCGTCGCTGGCACGTCGTCGTGGCCCAGCCAAAAGACGTGAGCCGGCGACTTGTGGCCACCAAGTCTCTTGCGGCACCAGTCACGGAGCTCCTCGAACGTGGGCTTTTGGTGACCCTCAGCCAGTTCGACGAAAGCACCCACAACCTCGCCATAGTGCTTGTTCTTGAGACCAACCACGATGGCTCGAGAAATGTTGGGATGGGCCATGAGGCGCTCCTCAATCTCGAGCGGGTAGATGTTCTCTCCACCTGGACGCTGGGGTTAGCTGGATATCCTTCATCAGGTACGTGAGAGAGAATTGGAGCTTACCTCGAATGATAATGTCCTTGAAACGGCCGGTGATGGAACAATATCCAGCCTCATCAAACACTGCCTCGTCACCAGTGTGCAACCACAACACGCCTGAAGCATCCCGCATCATAGTCTCATTGGTCTTCTCCGAGTTGTTCCAGTATCCAGCCTGAAGCTGGTAGCCGCCGATGCACAATTCACCTCGGCTGCCGAGGGGCACAATGTTGCCGTCACGGTCAACAATCTTGGCCTTGGCATGAGGCATCAACGTTCCGACAGTGGTCAGCCGCTTGTCAATGGAATCATCAGTGAATGCATTGAAGCAAGTTGGAGAAGCTTCGGTCAGGCCATAGCTGCTGGTGAACTCGGTCATGCCAAAACGGTTGACAAGAAGTTCCATGAGGTAACGCGGCACGGGAGCACCAGCGATGATGCCAGTGCGCAGGTTATCGCAATTGAAGTTCTCTGGCCACTTGGCCTGGAACAGCGAGTCGAACATGGCAGGGACACCATGAACAGCGGTGCATTTCTCGTCAGAGATCGCCTGGAGAGTCGCTTGAATATCGAAGACCTCAGCAGGATAGACAATCTTGCCACCGTGTGTGACAATGGCGAGGAGACCGAGCACCAGGCCAAAGCAATGGAAGAGGGGAGGAGGGCAGCACAGGACATCGACCGAGCTCAGTCGCATACGGTCACCGATGAAGCGCGAATTGTTCACCAAGTTACTATCAACATATTAGCCGGGATCCCGCATATACCTGTCTACGTGCGAGTGACAAGGTTTCTCGGCTGGGGGTTGTTTTCTCCACTTACTGGTGAGTGAGCATGGCAGCTTTGGGCAGTCCCGTTGTTCCGCTTGTGAACTGAAGGTTGACCACTTGATGGGGCAGCACCTTGCTCATGGCGCGATAGAGCCTTTGGTGGTTTTGTCGGCGACCAGCACTTACGAGCTCGTCGTAGGTCTGGTACTTGCCCGACTCATCCCCTCTCAGCATTACGACCTTGGGGGACGTTTTCTTATTTTCGAGCTGCTGTAGCAGCTGTGTCTGATCGAGGCGACCGATGCGTGGTGTTGTGAAGAGAATCTTGCTGTCGGAGAACTTGAGGCCGTACATGGCTTCGGTCGGAGTGTAGGTGTTGTTGAGAATGACGAGGATTGCGCCGATCTTGGCCACGGCAAAGAAGACAGCGGCGTATTGCTCGCAGTTGCCAGCCATGATTGCGACTCGGTCGCCAACTCCAATGCCCATGTCTAGCAAAGCCTGCGACAAGGAAGAGCTTTGCTGGTTGAGCTCATTATACGTCCAACGAGCGCCCGTCCATGGGATGACCAGACATTCCTGGTTGCCATGCTGATAGGTTTGCAGTTCGAGGAGCTCGCCAAGTGTCAGGTCGACGAGAGGAGGGTCGACAGGGCCTTCAAGCACAGAAAGTTTCTGCGTTGGCTGCGTGGGCTCGGGATGGATATCTGCGGTAGCAGTTGTCATGATGGCGGCGGTACAAGAAAAATCGTCAATGGCTTCACAACAAAGATTCAAGACTTGGGATGTTTTGCGCAAGTCAGATCGTTCATGGGACTGGTTCGCAAAATAATATTCGCCAGCAGGCTACAGAAGAACCGAAACTCCAGAAAAACGCCAGCGAACGCCGACAAAGGGCTCTCCCACGCAATTATGCATGCCCCAAATTGAACAGCCGCTATCCAACGCTTGCGCATCCGTCTTATCCCGTCCTACCAGCCATCGCCAACCGGCCCCACTGCGAATGCCGCTCTCCGTCCAGCTCCATGCTTCTGGGACGAGGTGGACGCCAACTACGGAGTCGAGAGCGCACATCTTTAAGAGCGAGCCGAACGATGTGGGATTCCTGCACCGCGCCGGTGCGGCAATTACCTCAAGGATCTGCTGGTGCAGCAGGGACGGAGGCCGGTCAGACGCCATCACCAGTAGCATCATCCCGCAGCATGGTCCGTTGCAACTCGACCCTGGTTCTCTTGGGGCTGAGAATGCTTGTCCGCCTTCTCAACCTGGTCTTGAGTTCATCCGAGTTCTCATCTCCATCTACTCTGAGGATACGGTGCAGCGTGGCTTGTGGTAACTACCGGTAGCTCCATCTCCGACGGAGTAGATATCCACACATCCATCCCACGCTTGTTTTGTCCCTGGTTCTCATCTTGCATTGCCCTGGCCCATCCCGTCATCGATACCATACCCCATCCGTACTCGTTATGACCATTCCTCCTTGCCCCCATCGGCCCCGGCTTCCTCTCGAGGTTTGAGCCGTCTCAAGGTCAACTTTTTTAGCGGCTTTTTCTGGCGGCAAGTATCTAATCTGATGATCAGATAAGATGAGTCTCTGCACGTTTAACCGAGGCGTTGTTTACTACGCCCACGCCCCGGGCCGACGTCGGCAGGAAAATTTTATCTGATCAACACTAGGCCGTGAATTGTGAATTGGAGGTACATCCGCCAGACATCCCACTCTCCTTTCCACCTTGACCTCCACGGACTCCCACTCTCTCGTTAGGCACACGTCGGAGTCTGCCCAGACCATCCCTCCTGATGGAAGAGGAAGGCCATTCTTCAAACTCAGCAAGGCAGAGACGCTTTGGCCTCTTTCGGTGGCAAGCCGCCGGCGTGCTGCAGGTGAGTGAAGCAGGGATGATGGCTTCCTCGGCCAGCCCTTGAGGTCGCATCATGACCTCCATCCAAGACTTCGACAAATTTCCGCTTCGGACTTGGGTTCCAGCGATGCCGCTCGTGTCCAAACCTCGGCCGGAAATACCGTATCCCACACGTGTGAGCAGACCCGTTCGTCTCGCTTTCACTTGGCCGAATTGGAATAGAGGACAAGACCTATCAGGTTACATCGCCTTGGGCCGGTTCAATGGGGAACAGCTTGACCGTGGGCGAACGTGGGTTCAGCGTGGGTAGGGTACAAACTGACTACTCCGTAGCCGCTCACAAGTGGATGGGATCGCTCAGCGTTGATTGCTGAAAGCTCAGCAAAGACCGATCAGTGGGCAGTGTCAGATATACGATGATCCGATTTCAGCCTTGGGTATGCTGTCTGTTCCCGAGAGTTTGGGCCATCATTAGCTGTTATGCTTCAATATCCTGAGTATTGAGCAAACAGCAACCACCCCAACGACAAGGTCTCGGGTTGGCAACACGGCATAGATCGGGCGGTACTGGCGGCCTCAGGAACGAAAGTGCTAAAGGACTGTCGATGCTCAGGCGTCACAAAAAGGAGCGCCCACCATCGAGGTACATGATGATGGCTTGTCAGCCCCAAAGCTTGTTCGTCCATGGAAGGTGGATGAATATGACCACAACTATACAGGCTGGCCTCGCCTCTCACCCTTCGAATGCAGAAAAAGGTGCATTGCCAGGGGTTATCCCCGGGTTAGCGCTGGCCTCATGGCGAGACCCCGGTGAAGAGAGGGTGGGGGGTGGTGTACCAAAAGAGCAGTCCACGGTCTGTCATGACGAGACTGGCGACAGGACAGGACAGGTCCAGACAGTGACAAGCACATCGAGCTTTGATGGAAGATTCGGGGCCCCGCAAGCAGAGTTGCTTCTGATGTCTATCACTACCTACCACATGGCATGGCCTCTATTTGACACTTTGAGAGACTCCTCCATCCATGCGCATCGCGTGTTCCTGAGCTATCCGGCTCCATGTGGGCTCACGCGCTTAAAGTTAAGTGCGACCAACCCAACACCTGAGCCTGAGCCTTATGAGCCTCAGCTCGAGAAGCGGTTGGCTCCTCCGCTTGTCATGACCCTGGCAAAGCTTCAGATCTGTTCCGTGCCTCTTCCCCATTCAGCTGTTCGTGTAGAGAGCCAAGCATGACCCCACTCCAGCTGGACAAAGTGGCCTTGGGTCCGCTAGCGAATCTGATGATCCTATAGACAACCTCCATCTGATGCGAGCCCAGTCCGCATCGATTCAGTCACTGCTCCGTGGCTCCTCGGATTCCGCAGCAGGGGCAATGGAAGTGTTGGTGTTGCCGAGGAGTGGATGGAACCATTGTCTGGGCCAAAGTCGCCAAGATGCGGTCTATGCGGTGGTAGTATGGCTCCCATCGAGCCCGAAAGAGGCAAACTCGTCCAAGGGTGTTCATGAAGGCCGTTTTCACAAGCCAAGCTGGCCGGGGGTTCTTTCCGCGGCGGTCACGCCCTCGGGCAGCCGACCCGGTGAGGAAGTGTTGAACGGTGCATTCTTAATCATAGACACGTCTTGATGGAGGTTGTTGGTTTTGCCGAGACTCTTGAGTTGGCAGTCTTCTGTTGTTCTTGTTCTATAACCGCTCACTCTCTCCTTTATATCACTCTCCTACTGTCCTTCAAATACCCCTATAATTGATACTACCCCTTACAAGTCAATCATAATGCATATTATCGACGGCGGCGGCGGTGGCGGATCAGCCATTTCGATCGACTCCCGCGAGAAATCTCGCATCTTTCCAGGCGTCCCTGTTATCAAGACCCTTCCCCTTGGGTCAACACGGGATCCTGCGACATTTCAAGACGAGCTCTTGCTTGCATGGACACTGGCATGTTCCCCCAAGCTGGAAGAGCTCCCTGGGAGTTATGACTGGGGATACATCCTCCCTGATGGCAGCGTCCAACGGCAGTCGTTCCGCATCGATAACTCGACCTTTGAGGCCGAGAGGACAACTTCACAAGCGCTCGAGGGCATCAAGAAGCACGAAGCTTTGTCAGAAGCGTCATATTCACCCTCATCAGGTGCAAAGCTATTCTTTGGACAACTTCCATACTCTCTCAAGACGGACAGGGATCCGAAGGGAGACGAGGATGTAAGTGCCGATATTAAACTGACACATGATGGCTTGTGTGTCACCCCGCTAACATGATGTTCAGTCTCTATATCTTGAGGTCTCCGTCACCGACCAGTCGTTGGAGATCTCCGGACGACACTCTACCTGGAGCGGATCGAGCGACGTCGACCAAGAGGTCAGCAACTTCATCTACGTTCTCAAGAACGTCCTCGAACATCCGGACCGGCGGCTGGGAGACTTACTCGGAGCTACAGCCAAGGACCTTGACCAACTGTGGCAATGGAACCAAGAGGTGCCGCCCCTGATTGAACGATGTGTCCATGACATGATTTCCGATGTCGCCCGCGACCAGCCAGACGCCATTGCTGTACAGTCTTGGGACGGAAACCTTACATACAGGGAGCTTGATGACTTGGCAACGCGCCTTGCACGCCACCTCCGATCCCGGGGAGTCGAGATTGGGACCAGGATACCACTTTGCTTCGAGAAGTCCAGGTGGGCCATCGTCGGGCTGCTAGGTGTGATGAAGGCTGGCGGTACCTTTTCCCTCACCGACCCCAGCCAGCCTGAGGCTCGGTTAAGGACCATCGTCGAGCAGAATGGCGCCGAGCTGGTCATCACATCGGTGGCCCAGAGCCAACTTGGCCAGAGGATCGTCAATGGCGGCCAGGTTATCGCTGTATCTGCCGACTTCTTTGATGCCATCCCCGAGGCTTCTGACGAGCCCCTGCCCCAAGTGCCTGCCTCGTCGCCCATGTATGTCATCTTCACTTCGGGCAGCACAGGAAAGCCAAAGGGAGTTGTTATCTCCCATGAGAATTACACCAGCGGTGCCATCGAACGAGCCCGGCAGGTGGGCTACAATTCTACGTCTCGATGTTTCGATTTTCCGTCATACGCTTTCGACGTTAGCATTGACTGCATGCTCTGCACCCTGTTCAGTGGTGGACGTGTCTGCGTTCCGTCTGATGAGGCCAGGATGAATGATCTCAGCGGTGCTATCCGAGAGAGCAAGGCCAACATGGTCCATATGACGCCGTCAGTAGCTCGCGTTCTGGATCCCGACATTATCCCTACGCTTGATGTCCTGGGACTCGGCGGAGAAGCTGTCGGAGCCAGTGATGCGGCTGAATGGAGCAAGCACGTCCAGCTCGTCATCGCCTATGGTCCATCTGAATGTACTGTCGGCTGCACGATCAACAATACCCTTCATATCTCGACCGGCATTGGAAAGGCTGTTGGTGGAGTGTCGTGGATCGTTGATCCCGATGACCACAACCGCCTTACTCCAGTTGGGAGTGTAGGCGAGTTGATTATGGAGGGCCCTGTCGTTGGTATTGGGTATCTCGGTGAACCCGAAAAGACGGCAGAGGTGTTCATCGAGGATCCTACATGGCTTTTGGCAGGTCATGGCGATGTACCCGGCCGCCACGGACGGCTGTACAAAACCGGTGACTTGGTCCGATATGACCCCAAGAATCCTGGAGCCATCGAGTTTGTCGGCCGGAAGGACCAGCAGGTTAAACTCCGTGGTCAGCGTGTCGAGCTCGCAGAGGTTGAGCATCACATCCGGGAGTGTCTGCCCCCACGAGTGAAGATCGCTGCTGAGGTTATCAAACCCGAGAACGGTGCACCAACATTGGTGGCCTTCCTTGTTGAACCCAACCAGGCCCAGTC
Source organism: Fusarium falciforme (assembly GCF_026873545.1). NCBI lineage: Eukaryota > Fungi > Ascomycota > Sordariomycetes > Hypocreales > Nectriaceae > Fusarium > Fusarium falciforme. The sequence goes on along the minus strand of NC_070551.1, from coordinate 2,569,860 downwards.
TGATGCTTCAGGCACTCTTTTCACAGAACCTTCAGAGGAGCTCAGCGCCGCCCTCTCCCACATCGACTCTGCTTTGGGTGCCAAGGTTCCTCGATACATGGTCCCTGCTGCCTTTATCACTTTGCAGTATATGCCATCGCTGGTGTCTGGCAAGATAGACCGCAAGAAGCTCAGGGAGATTGGAAACTCGATTCCACGAGAAAAGTTTGGCAGCCTGCAGTCTGGTGATGGACAAGAGGATGAGCCTGAGACAGAGGCAGAAAAGAAGCTGCAGAGGGCTTGGAACAAGGTGCTTGGCGCCGAAGTCAAGGTCTACAAGCAGAGCAACTTCTTTGGCGTGGGCGGAGACTCACTTCGTGCTATGAGGCTTGTTGCCGCGGCCCGTGAAGAGGGGCTCGGTCTGACGGTTGCTGAGATCTTCTCCAACACGACCTTTAGTGACATGGCTGAGAAGGCTGTCGAGATTGCCGAGACCTCTGAGGAGGAGAGGGAAATTGCCCCGTTCTCGCTCCTTGACCAAGATTGGGATATCAATGAGGCACGTGCTGAGGCAGCGACTCTCTGTGGTATCGAGGAGGACCTCGTGGAGGACGTTTACCCCTGCACGCCCCTCCAAGAGGCACTTATGGCTCTCTCAGCCAAGGTCAAGGAGGCCTACGTCGCTCAGAGAGTCGTTGAGCTACCCGATATGGAGACTGCCGAGCGACTTGTCAACGCATTTGACGTTGCTCAACAGGACTGCTCTATTCTTCGGACCAGAATTGTCCAGGCTTCTGGTCGTGGCCTGGTTCAGGTTGTGGTGAAGGGCCATCTTGAGTGGTATTCTGGAACCGACCTGAAGGAGTATCTCGTCCGTGACCGAGACGAAGCGATGGATCTGGGCAAGCCTCTTGTTCGATACGCCGTTATTCCCAACGCCGAGGCTGGCACCGTCAACTTTGTCTTGAGCATGCACCACGCTCTCTACGATGGTTGGGCCATGCCTCTGATTGTTGAACGTATCAACAAGGCCTACACTGGTGGCTCAATCAACCGACCTGCCGAGTTCAAGCACTTTATCAAGTATCTCAACGGCATGGATCGATCAAGCTCCGAGGTTTTCTGGAGGGAGCGACTGGATGGAGCCAATGGCCCTCAGTTCCCTGCCCTTCCTTGGCCTGGCTACCAGACAGTCGCCGACTCTCTCCTTGAGGTCTATGTGCCTCTTGAGCACCCACCGACCAACTCCACCACAGCCACCGTCATTAGGGCTGCCTGGGCTCTCGTCGTTTCTCAATATATCAGCAGCGGCGACGTGGTATTTGGCGAGACGCTCACTGGCCGAAATGCCCCTATTGTGGGAGCTGAGGAGATTGAGGGACCCATGATCACCACTGTTCCTGTCCGCGTACAGGTCGACTACGAGGCGCCTGTATCCGAGTACCTGCAGGATGTCCAGGAGGGAACAGTTTCTCAGATCCCCCACGAGCACTATGGTCTTCAGCATATCCGCCGTCTCAGCCCTGATGCTCTAGAGGCGTGTGAACTCCGTACTGGCCTTGTTCTTCACCCGAGCACAGCAGGCGATGATGTTTCTGGCGAGGATCTGCCCGCGGATCGCCTGGTCCCTGCTGGTGATGAGGAAGCTGCTCAGGAAGCGCTCAAGTTCAACACATATGCTCTCATGCTTGTGTGCTCTATTGATCCCAAGGGCTTCCTCATCATGGCGAGCTTTGATTCCAAGTGTGTGGCGAAGCCTCTGATGGAGCGCATTCTGGATCAGGTCAAACAAACCGCCCAGATGCTTGCGGAGAAGAGTCAGACCCGTCTAGGGGAACTGGCCTACCTTACTGAGGACAACTGGAATGACATCCGCGAGATGGCGAGCGCCTCTGTTGACGATGAAGCCTTGAAGGAGTACCCTGACCTTGTGTCTGCTTACATCGTCGACACACATGATGCTAGGCGTATCCTTCCCAAGGGTGCTATGGGCGAGCTTATCATCCGAAGCACTGCTGAACTCGAGTATTCTGCGATCGAATGGCCTGCCTGGCTAAACACCTTGTATGGCGATGAGACCGCGAACCTCGAAGGCACTCTATACAAGACTGGGAAGCTTGCAAAGTTCAACGCCGCTGGCCATATCGAGTTCATCGATCAAACGGCCAAGACAAATGCTGCCTCCCTCACTCAACGACGGCCGGCGAAGCGAGTGTCGGCCACGTCACGCAAGCAGCGCAAGCTCCGGGGCCTCTGGAGCCGCGTTCTCGGACTCCCCGAGGAGGACATTGGCCTCAACGACAACTTCTTCCTTCGTGGAGGCGACTCAATCGCTGCCATGAAGCTCGTGTCGGAGGCGCGTCTCGCGGGTGTCAAGTTGACAGTGGTCCAGATCTTCCAGAAGAGGACCTTGTACGATATGGCCAACGCGATGGAAGAGGCCGAGGTTGCCAGTCATGAAGTTGTTGAGATTCCTGCCTTTTCACTGCTCGACACTGAGGATAAGGACGAGTTTGTTGACAAGATTGTCCGTCCTCAACTGGCAAACCCTAACTGGAAGATCGCCAACGTCCTCCCCGCGAGACCCCTTCAGGAAGTTGCTGTGAAGGGCACTATTCAGATCCCTCGATTCTCAACCCGTTACGAGCTCATGTACTTTGACTCGGCGGTCGATCGGACCAAGCTCATGGCCAGCTGCCAAGAGCTCGTCTCGCGCAACGAGATGCTGCGGACCGTGTTTGTTGAGCACGAGGACCAAGGCTACGGCGTTGTCATTGAAGATCTTGAGGCAGAGTTTGTCCACTATGAGATTGACAGCGAAGTCGAGGCCTTTGCCAAGCAGCTCTGTCAGCTTGACGTGTTGACCAAGATGCCTCTCGGATCCGTTTTTGTCAAGTGGTTCCTCGTCGAGGGTGAAGGTGACAAGGCCTGTCTCATCTTCCGTATCTCACACGCTCAGTACGATGAGATCTGCCTGCCCCTGATTCTCAAGCAGCTTTCGGCGCTCTATGAGGATAAGCCTGTCCAGGAGACGGTTCCCTTCTCATCCTACGTCGGACACGTGGTGCGTGAGAACATCCCCAAGGCGGTTGACTACTGGAAAGACCTGCTCGAGGGCTCCTCCATGTCCATACTCCGACCAGATGTGCCCGTCGAGAAGAAGAACCACTTTGCCATCCAGAAGACGGTGGACATCTCGTCAAGGTCCAAGGACGTGACCGTGGCCACACTACCTACGGCTGCTTGGGCACTATGCCTCGCCCGCCGTCTCTCAACACGAGATGTCACGTTTGGCGAGGTCGTCAGCGGTCGAAATGTCGACTTCCCTAATGCTGATCTGGTCATGGGGCCCTGCTGGCAGTATGCCCCCGTGCGCGTCAAGTTTGCACCCGGCTGGACCGTCTCGGACCTCCTTATCCACGTTCAAGATCAGCACATCGCCTCCTCGGCGCATGAGGGTATCGGCCTCAAGGAGCTTGTCCGTCTCTGCACCGACTGGCCCCAGACGACGGACTGGTTTGACACGGTGGTGCATCAGGATGTCGAGCATGTTGAGACCCTCGACTTCCAGGCGGCCAGCAGCAGAATGGAGACGGTCTACGTCCACGAAGAACCCCTGCGCGAGTGGAAGATTCAGGCCTTCCCCTCTGGCGATACCCTCACACTCGAGATCGTCACGGTGAAGTCATGGAGTGGCTACGCCGAGGAGCTGCTCGAGGACCTAGCGGGTGTCCTATCGTTCCTAGCCAAGGACCCCGAGGCGAGGTTGTTTGAGGACGAGTCAGTCCAAGAGGTTGTCGAGTAAACGTGACAGTTTCTGGCTCTGTTTGTGTTTCAGAAAATGGTTTATGCTTTTATGCCTTGATGCTTTACGTTACGTTGCTTGGTTTCTCGACTCTATGCTTTCTGGTTCTCGCTTTGTTTTCCCTTTTCTTTTTTTATAATCCTCAAGATTCGTCACAGCCCAGGCCTATTTATTATTACAGTTCCTTCAACTCAAAACGACATAGGAACTTTTATTTTCTATTTTTCAAACATATCTCGATAGATCTTGGAGTAGCTCTTGTTAGTCTAGTTGTTCAGCTCAACATGACAACTGTGTTTTCTTATGCAAAAGCCTTCGTTAACGTGTGATTGTGATCGAGACTGGATAAGCTTTTGACGGAAGGACCCGTTTACATCTCACATCATGGTGGACGGTCCTTGACACGTCGACCTGCGTCTGTCTTGTCTCGTCTGTTGGTCAGCTCTTGAGATCATGCAAGCCACTCAACAGCTTCACACCTTCCATGCATGAATGCATACCTTCAGCTCTGCTGGCGTCGGTACATGTCTGTCATGGAAGCTAAATGGAACAATATCGTTGAGGCATGTGATACCCACGGCATGTTCCGAGTTGAGCATCGATCGGCCATGACAGACGCCATCGCGAGTCAATTGCATCATCTTCAGGAACGGAAAAAGTCACTGCACCCTCCTCACGGCACCTACTCTCCGGTGGCACGTGAAAGATAGGACACAATAGAAAATCAGTGGTATTTGTGTAGACGTAGACATATACTAACAAGACCAAAAAAAAAAAACAATTCGTCAGCGCTATCGTAATGCTGGCACCACATATCCATCCGTACTCAAATGCTAGGTAAGTTATGTACCGCCTCCGCCTTCTAGGCCCGCCACGTAAGAAGCCAGGTATCGATATCGTGGGTGGTTGGGTAGAGACCTCGCGCAGAAACTCCAGGCTCGAAACAATGACCCTGCCGTGGAGAGAAAGTCCCATATGACGACGTAGATAAGGGAAAACACCAGAGAAGTCATCATCTCTCCAGTATGCCAGAGGCCAAAACAAGAAAAAGTGAAAGAAGGTCCAGATCCAAGCGCCATGCACCAGTCATCAACGATAGTCCTCTTCATGTGATCGTAATCATCAAAAAATCGTCTTGCAAAGTCCAAGCCATCATGTCTCCCTAGGCCTCTCTGCTGGAGCATTATCCGGAGCGCCGATGCCGAGGGCCCGAACCAAACTACGGCGGATGCCTTTTCCAGCCCCGCTCCCCGAGACATCGTCCTTGTCGCGCCCAAGCAAGCCAAAGCTCATGCGACGAGCCATGTTGCTGGAGCCATCTTTCTCCTGAGGTGGAGTCGAGGGCTTCTTGGGCTTCTTCTTCTTAACGATTGGGGCCGGGGGAGCCATGGTCGGTCTCGGAGGCCATTCACCGTCGCGCTTCCAGCCTGCGACGCAGGCGCGGAGCATATCAGAGAGGTTGATAGGGCATGATGGTTGAAGGCTGTGAATGATGACCTTGTCGTAGAGGCTGAGGTAAACGGAGGGAGTAATCGAGGCTCGGAGCGGGTTGTTAGGCGGAAGAAGGGGCGGCGCAAGTGGCAGCAACACCTCTACTGGATAATTTCGACTTGACGGAGTCGTCGAAGGGGTGGTATCCTTGGACTGCTGCTTTCGGAGGTCGTCGCTCCTAGCAAGAGAAGAACCATCGGAACCGTCGCTGGTCTGAGGTGGCTGAGTGGACGCTGTAGAAGAGCTGGGAGGAGATCCCGACATGGAGCGACGGAAAAAGAAGCGGCGGGGAGATCGCGGTGACACAGGGGGAGGTGAGACAGGCTTGCTGCGGATACGGACAGTTCGTGCGCCGGTCCATGCGGTTCGCCGTGCCTCGAAGCAAGCCAGTCCTTCGTTCCATTCCATCTCCTTGCGAACCGCCCTCCGTCGCTTGGCGCGCTTGGCGAGGACTGCAGCCTGAACAGCTGAGCCTACCGTGCTGGGGCTGTCGAAGCGGAACGGGGAGCGCGAAGGCATGGGCTCATCGTCGTCGGAAAGATCTGATGTCCATTCCATGCGCGGACGGTAGTGGACGGGGTCTTCCGAAACAGTGCTGTAAGTCGACTCGGCGTCGCTGTTGTCGTCGTCATCATCAGACGACTCAACATCGTCTACTTGGTACCCATCGTCGTCGCGCATCTCATCCTGGATTGGTTTTGTAGGCTCGACTGCATCCAGACTTGTCGTTGTCGGCGGCTCGTGGGCTTGTCCAGATGGTTCGGATGTCGTATCTGCGACAGAGATGGAGCCGTTTGCGGGAGGTGGGTCAACCACACGAGAGGGCCACGAGAATTCCCAGTCATTCTTGACCTTGACCTCGAGATATCGCCTGACTGCCTCCTTTTGCTTCACCTTGTCCTTGCTGAGAAGGTCGGCGTGGTCATCGTCGCACCAGTCTGGGGTAGAGGTGGACAGTGGAGCCGGCATCTGAACCGAGTGGTGCCTGAGCTTAGCGATGGGGGATCGCGGGCTCTTGTAAATGTCGGAGAATATCATGGTGGAAGATGAGTGCGAGTGTGAGTGTGAGTGTGCCTGGGCGTTACAGGCCCTCGAGGCAACCGTAGCCGAGCTTGCTGATGCTTGTTGTGAGGAACGCGACACACAAGGTGACTCAGAAACCGCTGTTAGACGTGGGATGGTGGTCGGAGTAGCGGCTGCGATAGCGGTAGCGGTAGCGGCAGTTGTCGACGGGGAATGCGGGGGAAGGGAGGCGACTTGAAGGAGAGGATGCACGGTGGGTGGTATGATGCCGGTTTTTGATAATGGTTGTTGCTGATCTTGTTCTTGTTCTTTGTTAGCGACTTAAGCGCCGTGTATTAGAGGACGTCTTGTTCCCAAGAGTTGTATGTAGAGTTTGAAAGAGACAAGGCCCGTGTATAAAAGGCAGACACAACGGACAGGACAAGAGGGCAGGCAAGAATGATGAATGATTCAACAGGGCCAACAACAGAGGGGAATGGGGTGGTGACTTGTCGTACTGGGGGTGCCAAAAGCTATATATGGGAGGCGGTGGTGGTATCCTTGAGCGGAGGTGGCGTTGCGAGGTCAGGTTAAGGTAAAGCGCGAGAAGGATGGGACAAGGAGTGGGTTAGACTGTTGGCAGCTAGAGCAGAAGCTGAGTGGCTTTTGACTTGGCCATAAACAAGTGGTTCTTCGCCTAGTCTGTTGACCTTGTCTCCTCATATGACAAGTGACGTCGACTTGTAACGCGGGGAAGAGGAAGGGAAGACAGGGAGACAGAGCAGGGTCAGGGAATAGGAGGACAGGCCAGGACAGAAGCTGTCATGAGCCAAAGCCAAGACTACTGGCAATTGGGAACCAAGGGTAGGTACGAGACGGCAGCCGGGTGCAGCAGAGAGCGTTGAAAAAGAGGCAAAAGGTTGGGCTCACTTAAGAAATGATCAACGGCGGATCCTCATGGGCAGCAGCCGACGTGATATGATCTGAGTCTGAGTCTGCTGAGCTGAGACACGCTGGGGAAGCTGAGGAATTCGAGAAGATGGGGGATCAAGACAAGACACATAAAGACGAGCTAGAACACGGCGAAAGGCGAGACAAGACTTTCAAGAAGGGGAGGAGAGGCTCGTGTGTGTGTGTGTGTGTGTGTGTGTGCCGTCTTTAATGTAAGGTTTGTACAGAATGCACCTCGGCCGTGATTCAAGGGGGGCCAACAGAAGCTTGGATGCTCATGAGGTCCCTGTCCCTGCGCGCTTCTCCAGTCTCCGGTTTTTGAATCTAGCGGTGATCGACCTTGGGCCGCCTTGACCCTGTCTCTCTTTGCAGGACACGACGAGGAGAAGATGGAGAGATGGGAAAGGTGAGCTTGTCGACGACGGTGGTGGCCGGGTGGACAGATTATGGAGACGCGTGAGGGTAAAAAAAAAAAAAAAAAAACAGGTGACACCATGGGAGATCTGGGATATGGCCATAATCCAAAGGGGAAACACGCAGAAAAGAAAAGAGAGATCAACAACTCACGGACGGCGACAGTCGCAGTCGCAGCATCGATGGGCGGCGCCTGGTCACGGACGGAGCCGACGACGGCTGAGGCGACAGACGGATTTGGCGTCCGAGGCGACATGATTGATCGGGACAGGGCGCCCGAGCTCAAGGTCGAGGATCGCGGGCAGGGGTCCAGAACTCGAACAGAGTCAGAGTGTAGCACGCTGCTGCTTGGTCTGGAACCTGCTGAGCGACTCATTGGAGGTCTGGACGGTGGACGGACCCGTTCGTTCGTTCGTTGGCGCCTTGTTGCGTCGGGCGACAGCCGCTGCTTCTGCTTTCTCTTGGCGGCTTGTGACCCAGGTTCACGCCGCAAACCAAGCATTCAACGTCTCTTCCATGAACCGGTTGGGTTTGGCCAAGGGCGGAATTGACTCTTGACAAGACCTAGCAAAACGTCCATTGACGGGCGACGCATGTGCGACTGCGGGCCACAAAATTTTAGCAGCCACTAACGGACCCCGGACAAGCAAGATGGAACCTACTTGCGCGACGCCGCCCCAGCCCAGCCTTGCCTTTGCCTCTGGCGTGTCAGCGAGCGAAGCGTCTGTGTGGTGCGTGGTATTTTTCGGAGCGAGGGCGCGCGGCCGACGAAGCGATGGAGGGAGATGATGGCGATGATGGATGGATGGTGGTGGTGAGTGAGGAAAGCGGAGGGGCTAGGTTCAAGGTCCAGGTTTACAGCCCCCAGCTACAGCAGACAGAGCCCTGTAATCGCCCTTACCCCCCCTGGAGCCGGACCGGAAGTCGATAAACAGCAGCTGCTTCGTGAAGATGACCGTTTCGCCCTCCCCCGACACAATCACCATCTTTGGTAATTCTGTAGATACCTACATCCATTCTATTACAGCAGGTTTTCCTCTAGGTCAGAAGCTATGAGTGGATCTCTTGTCGTGTGACTCTTTTTTTACTCAACTCTCGACGATGTGCCTCAGCGCGGACGCGGGCGCGAATGCAAAGGCAGGGGTGGACGAGACTTTTACAGTGGGAACCAGCCCAGCCCAGCCCAGCCCCCCCAGGGATGGAACACACACACACACGCAAGACACTTCAAAGCCGGGGCGCTCAATTGAGGGCTCTGATTGGCGGGGCATGAGTCAGCCGCTGGTTTACGCCTTGTAGATGCATGGTCAGAGGCGCTGAGTGCATCAGTTTAGCGGCCAATGTCCCAGGTCACATGATGTGTGAATTCCCGTCAAGACTTTTCGTGAATGCCCTCACTGCGGACGTTCCAGTTACACAGAGTGAAACAGAGCAGATGGCACGCAACGAATGTGCAGCCAAAACACTCATTTCCCCAGTCTCCACATCTTGTCCAAGACACTGTCGACAATGACATGGTTGTGCCAAGACATTCATGGGTTCAGGTTCAGAGTGCAAGGTCCCCCTCCCCCCTCCTCCACCTCCCTTCAAGTCCACCTTATCCCCGGCAGAGCAAGGCTGCTTGTCGCAAGTGATGGGTCCTGGTTCATTCATGCGTTGTCTTCTCCTTTTTTTCCCTTTCCCTCTTGCCTGTGCTCTTCATCGCCTCCGCAAGCACAGCCTTGTCTGCCAAGCAAGTAACAAATCTTGATCAGATGGACTTATCATTGACAAAGCCCGCGGAAATCTGCCTCCGCCTGATAAATGTGACTCTTGTTGTTCGGTACCTAAATCAGTTCCATGTGACGACTGACGTAAGGTATACGACGGATACAGAGTGTATCATATGTGCGAGGGTCGCCTATCGCGGCTGTCGTCCAGCCTGATTTGATCGTCTCTTGACCGATACATTACTCCATGCCTTGACAAAGCAGGCCAATTCACCGCTGTCTGTGAGTAATCTATGCTGGTGGAGACTATCAGCTGTCAACCACTATCGCAGCCATGGTCCGGGGTCTCTTCTCTGGCCATCATCCTCATTCGAGTTGGTGTTGAGACTTGGTAGTTGGTAGTTGTTTAGCTGTCCAAGGTCTGCCAACACCATACACTTGATCCGACACTCTGTAACCTCACATCACGAGTCAATACACTCACATGCAGTCAAAGTCAAGTCACAGGAAGGTAAGGTAGAGTGTCTAGTCATTGCCATTTTGATTCGTGTTCGTTATCCTCTGTCCTCATAACCATCACAGTTTTTATCCATCCTATCTTCATCACTATCATCACCATTTTTGTTTCCATCATGTCCTAGTAACCATCACCACTCTGTTTCCATCAATCATCATCCTATGTCCTCCTTCACCACTGGGGCCAGTTGGCAGCGTTCCAAGGGTCGGCGGGCACGGGCCGGTCGAACATGTCGAGCTGCTCCTCCTGGTTGATGCACTCACTGAGGAGATTGAATCGCTCCTCTTCCTCCTGCATGCGCTCGCCGTAGACGCCGAACTGCTCCTCATCCTGTTGAGGGACAATAGGCTCGCCCCAGAGGTTGAGAAATTCCTCGTCCTGTTGAGGGTTGGCCTGCTCCTCTTCCTGGTTCATCGTCTGTTGGAGGAGCAATAGTCCTTCCTCGACTGTCTGGTGTGACTGACGATTCTCGTCGAGGGCGGCTTGAATGTGGGCGAGGAGTGGTCCGTCAGCGCCGCGCATGAACATGTCCGGGGGGAGAGCGAGGTTGTCCCTGGGATCGGACTCAGGCCAGAGAACGGTCTCGGGCTGGGCAATGATCTCAGGCTGAACAATCTCTTGGGCAGCCTCAGGCTCAGTAGTAGTCTCAAGCTCAGCAGCAGTCTTGGACTCATCGATGCCAGTCTCAAAGTCGAAAGAGATGCCAAGACCGAAGCGGTAGTCAACGTTGCGCGAAGACTCAGCAGGGGCATCAACCATCTCAGTGTCAGAAACCTCAGCAACAGGCTTGGTGATAGCATCGGTAGCAGGCTGAGTGACTTGAGTAGACTCAGTGACCTCGGTAGACTGAGGCTTGGTGGTGATGAGGGGGGCGTTGGGCAGGATCAACTGAATGCTGGGCTGAACAGTGGGAACATCAGACTTGTCGGTACGAGCCTTCTTTGCCTTGGTGCGGTCCTCGGTATCGGACTTGCGCTTGTTGTTGGCAGTGGTCTTGGTGGGGGTGACCTTGGTGGAAGAGGTCTTGTCAATGATCTGTGTCTGTTCGATGATCTGAGGCTGTTCAATAGTCTGAGGCTGAATCTCCTTGGAGACGCTGACGATGTCGTTCTCGTTGTCGGCAATCATGTCGCTCGCGGGAGAAGAAGCAGGGGAAGTGATGGCATCGGTGCCAGATGGGACAATGTGCTGTTGGAAACGCTTGTTCCCAATGAGAACTCCAGCAACGGCAACACCGCTCTGCTTTTCCATCTCTGGGAGCACATCCATGGTAGATCGGCATGTATCAACAGCGTTTTCGAGGCTGACACCATCAGGAAGCTGGAACTGGAAGCCGCAGAACGTACCGAATTCCCGGAGGTTCTTGGTGGTCTTGTGGAAGATGCTGTTCTGGGCATGCTTGGCACCGAGCAGGTATGTCTGATGAGCGATGGTGCGGATGAGTTCCTGAGTGGTCTTGGAACCTTCATCGTTGGAAGAAACAGCCTTGAGTTGAGGGTCGATGTTGTCTCCAGAGGCAGGTTGCTAGCCAGTCTCAGAGGTACCCTCAGGCTTGTTGGAAGTGTTAGGCTTGCCTTCAGCGGAAGAGACTCGAACCTCGTGGTCGCTCGACTTGCGGTTGAGGTCGCCGTTCTGAGAAGACTGGCGCTGGGGCTGAGAAGAAGAACCCTCACCCTCAGCGGTGACGGCAGACTGCTTACCACGTTTCTTCTTGGACACGACGATCTCAGAAGGAATCTTGGTGATGACCCGAGTGGCAGTGGGAACAACCTCAGAGGCAGAAGACTCCTCGAGATCAGAAGCGTTGTCAAGAGCCGAAGAGAGAGAAGCATCGTCAGTTGTAGAAGCCTCGTCGGTGGCAGAGGCATCGGTGGCAGAAGCATAATGAACAGCAGAAGCGTCCTCGAGGGGAGGGAGGGGAGAGAGACCAGCAGCCTTTCTTCTAGCCTCTTCCTTTTTTCTGGCCTCTTCCATTCGCTTGACAAGGTCAATTCCATTCTGGGTCAGGAAGTCTCCACCGAGTTTGTGAAGCTCGGCGAGATTGTAACCGCAGCTGGGCTCGCGAACCTCTGTGTCGCGGGTAGGAGGATCCTGGGGCTTGTTGAAGTCAGCCGGATGAGGAACCTTGGGGGCGACAGTCTGCGTAGCAGGAGCAGGAGCAGGAACAGGAACAGGAGCCTTGCTAGCGGTGGGCTTGGCAGAAGCACGAGACTTGGGAACAGTAGACTTCTTGGGGGCTGTAGGTGCCTTGGGGGCCGTGGGTGTCTTGGTACGAGTATGTCCAACCTCTTCGATGATCTTCAGGGAAGGAGTCTGCTGTGCAGAGAGTTGCGCAATAGAGAGAAACATGCTCTCGGCCTCCGTGTCGTCCGGCAGACGCGGGCGGCCTCGTGGGGCAGGCACAGCTCGCGAGGCTACATCATTGTGGACAGTAATGAAGCTCTTATTCCCAATCCGCTTAGGAGTCTGCGGGACAGTCTCCTTCGTAGCCTTCTTGAAAGTCCTCTTGGTAGGAGATGCGGACACCTGAGGGAAGCGAAGAGTTTGCTGCTGGGCCTGGTGAGGAGCAGGCTGGTTCTGAACGAGAGCAGGTTGCTGAGGAGCGATGTGCTGCAGGATAGCAACAGGCTGCTGAGCAGCGACAGGATGCTGAACCTGCACAGGCGCACGCTGAGTGACAGGCTGAGCCTGCTGGCGGTTGACCTGGGCGACAGGCTGGAGAACCTGCTGGTTCTGCTGAAGAACCTGGTGCTGCTTGTTCAGGTGAACAGCTTGCTCAGTGTTGACAATGTTCTGCTGGGGAGCAGAGTAGCGCTGGCCGATGCGGCGAACAGGCTGAACAGGAAGCTGGCGAGGATGAATCGCCGCCTGAGGAGTAAAGCTCTTCTGGGGCTGGTTGGCCTGCTTCTGCTTGCGCTGTTCGAGCTGAGCGGCAGTGAAGGCGACAATGGGACGACCATTCTCGTCGTACATCTGCTCAGGCCGAGCGGGCTGAGCGGACTGAGCAACAAGAGAAGGGTCGATGTTGGAAACAGGAGTCTTGGCAACGTTGTGGGTAGCGGGAAGGGGCTGCTGGAACTGGGTTCCATTGCCGTGACCCTTGGGGGTAGAAGCGACAACATTGACGAAGCCGTTCTTCGCGGGAGTGGGAGTAGGAAGACCACTGGCAAGGTTGCCAAGGTTGAAAGAAGAAATGTTACCTGCGACAGTGCTACCAAGACCAAGAGCCGGGTCGACGACGCCAGAAGCAGCAGAAGTCTTCTCGACGTTGTTCTTGGAGCCATCGGACTCGAAGATATCAAGGTTGAGCATCTTGTTGACCTCGTCATCGTCAAGGTTGTCAAACTGAGACAAAGTCAGTGAAATGCAAATGTCAATTCGGGCGTGCGACTTACCTCCTGAGCCGACATGACACCATTGTTCTTCTGAGAAGCATCGTCGTTGCCGACGGCGACGAAGTTGGTACCAGCGAACTGCTTGTTGAGGACGAAACCGTTGGTAACGTCGAAGTTGTTGGCCGGGACGTAACCGTTCATAGGCATGGTGTAACCGTTCTGGGCCATGGAGTTGTTCATGGGCATGAAGCGGTTGGTAGGGAACTGGTTGGCGGTAGGGAAACCGCTCGCGAACTCGTTGTTCAGCTTAGCCTGTTCCTGAGGCTTGTCGGCAGGCTTATCATGGTTGATAGGCTGCTGGATCCAGCGACCCAAGGCATCATTGTAAGCTTGATCGACCTGCGAAAAGCGTTTGTCAGTCGCTGCTTTCATCTCATGTTGTGCTGCAAGGGGGATGAAGGTGATACTCACGCTCTGGCCAGGAAGCTGGGGAATGTCCATGCCAGTAAGGCCGAGATCGTTGTTGGGATCGAACAGGTAGTCCTGGAGAGACATTCCGTTCGCGTTGAAGGGAGCCTGCTCGAGACCGCCAAGGAGAGTGTTGGGGTTGAAATCAACGCCGTTGACCAGCTGATCGACGTCCTCACGAGAAACGCGCTCGGACATGGTGAAAAGATCTGATTCGCGTCGTAGACTAGAATGAGATCTTGGTAGGAAACAAGCGATGTAGCGAGTCTCGAAAGAAGGGGTGGATATCGGGTCCGAAGACTGAAGTCGTAGAGAAAGGGAGGTAGGCGAAGAGAATGAATCGAGAGTGCGCAGCAGCAAGATTCAGAAGCGAAGAGGAGATGAAAATAAGCTCGAATATCGATGATAGAAAGCGAAGAAGGTAAAGCGAAGCAAAGAGCTCGTGTGTGTGTGATGTGTGCAGAAATGCGGTTGATGCAAAAAGCTTGACTCCTGTGTTCTCTCGCTTTTCGCTTCAAAGTAGGATCAGAGTAAGCCTCGAGAAGAAGAAGACAAGGATCCAGCCGTAAAGACGAAGAAGATTTGATAGACGGAAGAGAAGTGAATGAATCGCAAGGTGTCAGATTGATTGAATGTGCGCTGCGAAGCTTGGTGTTCAGGAATCTGACGATGGTGGTGGGAGCAGAGAGGAGAGCAGAGGAAAAAAGCCTTAAGGCAGAAAACCCGGCTGGCCTCGAGGGGTCCGTGTGGCTTTCATGTACCTCACTGTGTGTGTAGTTCTCAGATTTTCCTCAGATTTGGTGGAGCGTCCTGGCAGTGTCAAGGGGCCGTCAACACCTGGCGAGGTCGCGAGAACCCGTGCGGCCACGGCGTTTACAGCCAATGGCTCTGCAATCGGTTTCTTTATGTTTCTCCATGTCTGGAAGCGAGTGCTCGGTATGTTTGGACGTTGTTCTTGGTGGTTTGGAATCGTGGTGTTGATCAGGGGGCAAGTTCGTGATGTTGAAGTTTTGGTGTTGAGATTTTTGGATAGGGGGCTATATATACTACAGATTTCTACGCATTGAGACTACCAAAAGCACAATGATCAAAAAGATCTCCATTGATTCAATTCGATGACTCCGTGTCACTGTCTTCTCGTCTCAATACGATTTCAATTCATGGTGTTGAGAAAAAAGCTGCAACCCATTGTGTGCTTGCTGCACTGCCAACCGGCCGTCAGAAAATTTTGATATTGACACCCGCCCACGACAAAAGCGGTAGATTAAAATGCACGCACTCAAGTCCATGATGTCATTCCTAATCCATCTGAGGTGCATCCGAGTTTCCTCTGGCCCTGGTTGCGCCGATTGAGCCAACGCCTGGGAGGCGGACAATGGCATGCAAAGGGGTCACCTCAGATTGTGTATGGGTCGATGAGCTTGAATTCTACGACTTCAGGAATTGCCAGAACGGGAGACTAAATGCTTCTGAATATAATGATATTCTTTTTATCCCGTTTGAGCGTCTGGTTGTTGTTCACAATGTCTCTTTCAATGTGGTCGTTGCCCTCCTTTGAGCCCAAATGGGCAAGTGAGGTTGTTCACACATCTGAGCATTAGGTACGTATCCTCAACAGCATTTCAAAGAGCTGGCGCGCGCGACCGTTGATACATCCACTTTAGGTCTTTTAATAGACATGACGTATGCAATAACCATTTGGGTGATTTAGGCCTGAGGTGGTCACTTGTCGCTCGAGGAACTGCCGTGTCTTGACCTTGAGCACGTAATGGTCAATTTTGTCTACGAACCCACGATGCAGCCATTGTAAACGAGTAAATACAAAGAAACCATGTGAACACCTATTGATCCCTTCTGCCCGACTGTTTCCCATTGTGAAATCCCTGTAACGAGAGAACAAGCAACCACTCGTCAAGTGTCCGCTTGCGCATGCGATCAAGCATGTCTGATTTTGAGCCTCAAACCTCTTCCACCAGCTTTCTAGATACTGGCTTCGAAGCTGGCCCAAAGATTGTCCCGGCCGGGCT
The DNA here is from genome assembly GCF_026873545.1 of Fusarium falciforme. Lineage (NCBI taxonomy): Eukaryota > Fungi > Ascomycota > Sordariomycetes > Hypocreales > Nectriaceae > Fusarium > Fusarium falciforme. The sequence continues at coordinate 2,554,162 of NC_070551.1, read as the reverse complement.
CTCGAGCATCTCCTCTGCCACCGCAACCCGCACACCACTCTTGTTGCTGACCCATCGGATAAAGGCTGGGTTGGGCTTCTGGCTGTCATCGCCCGCGTCTCCGTTCCCGGCTGCCTTGCGGTTGATCTTGGGCGCCTGCTTCTTGAGGAGCTTGTTGATGGTTTCCATCTGAAATTAATGTCAGTTCGTGTTGCTTCAAGACTCTAATTCTAGTCGCGCTGTTGTACCTTGACTTCCTCGTTTCGTTTCTCGCTGAGGTTGCGTCGTCGTCGGGCCATTTCTTGGCGTCGCATAGACAGCTCTTCTGCCGTAAACACTTTCTTGGCTTGGACCTCTGCCCACATTGTTAGCCCTGCTAGATTCATCATGTCGCCGTAAACCTACCATCGGAGAGTTTCATGTACTGTTGCGGCTCATCCTCGAAGCGGGCTCGCTGGCGCTTGGTCATCTTGGTGAGGTCGGGAGACTCGTCTTGGCTGCCCTCGTCGTCGCTGTCTGCCTCCTCTTCCTCCTCCTCCTCCTCGTCTCCCTCTTGGCCAGCAACTTCTATCTCCTCTCCCTCAGCGTCCTCGTCGGCCATGGTTTCATCCCCGAAGCCCATAGTCTCGTCGCCAGCATCGCTATCGGCTGGGTCGCTGAGATCATCATCGTCGTCGTCGTCATCTGGCACCACCTTAGAAGCCGATGCTCTGGGCGCCGGCTTGGACCTAGATGGCTTGGAAACGGTAATGGTGGGAGGAGGAGGGGCGAGGTCCATATCGATGTCGCCTTCGGCATCCTCTCCCTCGGCGTCGACGTCCATATCATCCTCGCCTTCAGCATCCTCCTCCATTTCGTCGTCATCCTCCTCCTCTACCTCAATCTCCGCCTCTTCCTCCTCCTCCTCATCTTCATCGGGGCTAGAGTCGACTACGTAGCTCTTCTTTGCGCCCCGGTTTCGTTTGCCTGAAACAATTTCACCACCCTCAAAGCCACGCCCGCCACGTGTCGCCTGTCGTAGCTTGTTGGATGGCATCTTGACAGTCAAGCTGAGATGAGGGTCACCGCCTGGCGAGGAGGGGGCATCTCGGGAGACAGATACGCCCGAGGCGCGACCAGACCGTCTCGACGACATGCTTCGTTCGCTTCGCTCGTTTCTTTCGGGGGAGTCAGCCATCCTGGCGTGAACGGAAATAACCTCATTCGCCCTGGTGGCCGCCGAGCGGCGCGGACGAGAACTCATGCTGGCAATATCCGCACTGGCGGGGTATTGAGTTTTGGACACCTATCTAAAGCTGGAGGGAAGAGTGCAGGTGCGATAATAAGGTAGATATCAGGAATGAGTAGGATGTGATGGGGTTTATATCTAGTCTCGTAAGGCTGCAAGTGTCTCCAGATCAAAGATTAGATGCGCGCATGTGTCCGATGTGTCGAGGTTTAGATAAAAGTCGGACGATGCAAGAAAAGGGCGATCGGGAGGCAAGTTTGGAGTTTTGGTTGCGACGAGGCTGAAATAAGCTCAATTGTTGGGGCGTCAGACCAAAGGGCAAGAGCCAACCAAGGAAGGATCCAGGGGACAAGCCAAGACCAAAGGTTGAGGCAAGGCAAGGAAGGAAGGAGCCCAAGGGCAGGCAAGGGTGAGATAGACTGGGAAGGTGCAGCTCCGTGGGATGTCGGTGGCGACTGCCGAAGGGGAAAGTGCAACAAGTAGGCACTGTGATGATATCTGGTGTCTGGTGATAAAGGGGACGGGACAAATGCCGCTTCACTGGTGATTGGTGAAGATCCGCTTGAACCCAAGATGGAGGAGGATGCAAGGCTGATGTCTGGACAATCGAACTAACCAGTGCCAGTTCCCGCTCCCGCGCCCGCCGCAAGCCAAGAAGAGGAGCAGGATGTTAACGCGAGACGTCCAGGCTGGTCGCTTGACTGACTGGCTCTGAATCAGGGATTCGTACAGGCGGGCTGCTGCACGTGGCTAATGATCATCCAGAATAAAGGGCCCCAGAAACAAGCATCCAGCATCGAAGCATCCAATGGTTGGATACGCGGGTGAGTCTGCCAGTGAGAATGGATGTTCCTTTTCCCACTTGTCGCCCAAGTAGGTGCTTCCTCCGTGCGGCTGCTATCAGACAAGCCCGGCACTTGTCCCTATCATTTGGCAATGGAAGGAATGGGCAATGTTGCAATGACGGCAGCCACCAAAAAATGACGAACGATGGTATTGGTGTTGATGCGCCCCAGGAAAGGGGACGAGACAAAAAACGAATGACCATAACTCACCTGTCACAAAATTCGGTTCTCCTGTCGCACAAGAGAGCTCGGTTTCTCCTGAAATTCGGTGATTCTACCGCCGGGCTTTCTCTGCAAGCAGGTCTGCAGCTTGGCTTTAGGTGATTCAATGGCCTTGAACAGGGTCAGAGGCCAAGCCTACGGAGCGAGCGGCAATCCAATGGCCCCCCGCGCGCAAGAGAGTTCCCCTACTGCTCCTCAACTGCTAAGCTGCCGCAGGTCCTCTGAGGCGTGAGACGGATCGCCGTTACACGCTGGCGATGTGTCGGCTGGTTGGTGGTTGGACTGGCGCAGTGAGATTGGCTGATTGCGGATGGACGATGGCGCTGATTCCTGCTGTCGCGTAGCTTCGCAGGCGGTTTCGGTGTTTGAGATGGGTGCGGATGGCAATACGCATACGAATCGTTCACTCGGCAAGGTTCCAAGCCCCCAGCAAAGTCCTTGAAAGCGTGGCAAGTCGTTCACTTTGATGTTGATCTAGATTTGATGAGCTCTGAAGCGAATGCGCGTTTGAACCAGGTCACCGTTTCCGGGCGACCGTTCCGTTTTGATTCCGCTTTGAACACCGTAACAGACGGCGCGTGCTGTACCGTCTTCGGGATAGCTTCCCACGAACCAATACGCGTCGCAAACATTCATGGCCTCCAAGATATCGTAAATAGCCAAAGGGTAGCATAACATCTATGGAAAGCATCACAGGCATGTGTAAAATAAATATTAAGTTCCCTAAGCCTTTACCAGGTAAATCAGCCTTGGTAGAGAACGGCAGTTGCGACCTTCACTCCCCCCACAAGAACCCCAGATTGTACCAGCATGCGCTAGCTCCACCGTTTCCCGGCAAGAGACGCCGAGGCATGTGCGTGTCTACCTCGCCGAACCTTACCCGCGTCGGCATCGGAGAGCTTCAACTCGCCTCCTCTTTGTGTGATTCTTGTTTATCGATCTTCTCAGTATTCCTGTGTCAATCGCAAAAGATATAGCAAGATGAGCGACTCCGACTCGAACCCCGGCCAGCCCGGCATCCCAGACTGGCAAAAGACACAGACCGATGACAACGAGAGCCAGAGCACCGAGCCGGCACCTACACCGAGCAGTTCGGCATCAGAAGTCGATGCGCCAGAGGCAGAGGCACCAGCTGAAGAGCCACGAGAGGCTGCGCCCGAATCCTCATCCGAAGACAGCCTCACGGTTGCGCGGCGCTTCCTCGACAACGATGCTGTGCGCCATGCGCCCCATGATAAGAAGGTCGCGTTCTTGAAGTCCAAGGGCATCAACGACGCCGACATCGAGGCTCTCCTTGCTCATGATGAGCCCTCCTCTGCGCCAGAGGTCCGTACCCTTAGTGAAACTCATGGAACAGATCGCTGACTTCCCCTAGGCCGACACCAGGTCAGAAACCTCCGACTCGCGATCCTCCTTCGTCCCGACGCCGACCGAAACCCTCTCCCCATCACCATCCTCCCAACCACCCATCGACCGCCCTCCCATCGTAACATACCCCGAATTCCTAGCAAAGTCGCCCCGCCCTCCTCCTCTCATGACAACGGACCGCCTCTTTAACGCCCTCTATGCCATCACCGGCCTCTCCACCCTCGTCTACGGCGCAAGCCGCTATATTGTCCGCCCCATGGTGGACCACCAAGCCGAGGCTCGCACAGAGTTCCATGATCTCACGTCCCGCAAGATGGATGCCCTCGTCGCAAAGCTCGAAAAGTCCGTGTCAGAGGTGCCCCCCAAGAAGCCGGTTGCCGACGCCGCAAACGCCGAGGACAGCGATGCGGAGGACCCGACCGAGATGTTCCATCGGGACATGGGCACTCAGACAACTTTCCCCATCAGCTCCGTGACGGCTTTGAGTGAAAATGGCGGTGCCAAGGGATCATCTGCTAAGCACAACGCCACCCAGCTTGCCAGTTTGAATAAGACGCTCTCTGGTCTGAAGGATGAGTATCGCTCCCAGAGCGAGGGGATGGACAAGATCAAGACGGCTATCAACGTGCTTCGGGATGACCTCGATAACCTTACCTTTACGGGCCAGTCGACTATGGGCAGCTACGACTTGTATGGTCGGACGCGCAAGAGTGAGCCTGATGACGAGATTCGCAAGGTGAGGGACAACATTCGCCGTGTCAAGGGTGTCCTGCTCAGCACCAGGAACTTTGCCACGGCAAGATGATGGAGTGAAGCCTTTCGAGAACATAGATATTAATTTGCGTCTTCTCCCGCCTCACGGGAACGCTGATGCTGTATTCATAGCCAGTTACAATGCCTCCGTACATGCATGAGTTCGTCCAATATACCCTTCATCCATTCGTTCATCCACCCATCGTGATACAAGAACCATCATCTTGGTGCGACTTGACCGAGCGTCACATCTCGTATCTCATCTCAGGCCTTCTTAGGGTCATCGATCTTGTACTTGTTAAAAACTGCCTCCCACGGCGTAACCTGAAGTTGCTCAAAGCCGCGCCCCTCCTCCACCTGCTGGTGGTACCACTCCATCGTTGGACGAAACTTGAACTCTATCCTCTCGTGCTTGGTGCTGCGCTCACCCTCTCTGATGGTGTGCTGGTAGAGGCGATTCTTGCAATTTGTAGGCCTATTCATTGGCTTCCCACGAGGAGGGTGGAAGACTGTAAGTAGCCCATCATCAGGGTCCTCCTCGACTGATTCTTCTCGCTCATCAATATCCATTGGTTCTGGAGAAAGGGTTCGAGTACCGACAGGCGCGTCGCCGGCCTTAATAAGCCTCCACCCCCTATGTGGCATCGTATGGTGTGGAGCCGGGATGTACACCTTGAGGTTGTCCACGAATGTCTTGAATTGGTCAAGCGCAATGTCGAGTGGTTCAGTCAAGCCTGGAGGCTTGCTGTTGAGACCCGCGACCCAAACCTTTTCCAACGGTAGTACCGGTGTGAGATCCGTTTGCACGGCGTTTATCAGCTCACGCTGTGCTTGAATAAGATCTCCCTCATAGATATCCCCGTGGTCAGAATCAGCAAGGTTTCCCTTCCTCGCGGGATCCCAGATGAGTAACTCGGCAGTTTTCCATGGCTTTTTGTGCGGCTCGACAGGCCGGTACACCATGATCCAGGGCCGACGAGTCTTTCCAATGGCCCTAGGGTCTCTCTTGGGATCCCAGGTTCCATCCATAGTGTAGAATAAAGCCATAGCGGTGTTATGGTACCTGTGTGCAGACTCCAAAATGTGGTCGCGGATGAACCTCATGCACTTCCCGTAGGGGTCAAAGGCGTTGTGATAATCAGCAAAATCAAAGGCCATGGCCGAATCCCAGTATGAGACTGGAAACCTGTAGATGATGTGTGGGCTCCAACCAGACTCCTTAGACTTGTCATCAAGTTTCGACAGGAATGTCTTGAAAGAGTGAGCATCGTCGCCAGGAATGAGCTGCAATTGCGTGCGAGACTGGTCGGCAGCGGGCTGAGCAGATGCTGAGGTTATCACTGATTCCTTCCGGTCGAGAAGGGAATAGACGTCATCTGGGTTGGCAAATGTCGATGCTAGGTACTTTCGCCGTGTAATATAACGAGACATCCTTTGACCGTCCGGCTCGCTGGAGCCCAAGACACTGAACTTTCGGAACCGATCCATGTTCATGATGGACCACCACCCAAACCAATTGACCAAGCTCTGTTCATCGTTGCCGTCGATGCATTCAGGGGCAAAGATAAACGGGGGGTGCTCATCGCTCGCCCCGTCCATGAGGGCCAAAACCATGGACCAGGTCTTGTTTAGCGCATCAACCCCTTCTTTACTGTTGACGGGAACTTGTTTCAAGTTGCGTGACAGCTTGGCCAGCTTGGCGGCCTTTTCCGAGGCCAAATCGCGGATCCAAGAGTCAAACCCAGCGCAGACAACAAGTCGGACTGCGTCGTTGTCACGATTCCAGGCCTTCCAGAACCATTTGAAGAAGTTCCACACTTGCTGGGGTTGCGACACCATGAAGCTTGGGGTAACCATTATGGCTTTCCGGTTAGGGCATATAGGTTGAAGGCTGATGTCCCCGATCTCGGTTGCATTGCCGCCAGAAGGGAACATGGCCGAGGGGTGTGTAGACTTGGAGAAGAGCCAAAACTGGAAGTTTGTGGGCGAGGAATGAAGAAGGAAGTGTAGGTTGGGGAAGAGCCGGACAGACCATATCGCTTCCTCGGGAATGATGACCACACCATGCTCCATCTTCAAAAAGGTGAGCCAGTGTCCAGGAAAGACACTTGTAAAGATTCTGCAGTCAGGGTTACAGCTTCGGAGCCAACGACCCAAGAACATCGCTTCCAAGTCGGCTTGTGGCGGAAAGGCGAGGAAGAAGTGATGCTTGGTTGGTTTGTTGAGGGCATTCTCTGGCAGCAACTGCTCGTAATGGAAGTTGAAGAGTCGGTGCATCACCGTCGCTCCAATGCGCGGCAGGACATCACTGGAGGTGATTTCGCCCGGGATCGAGATTGGGGCAAGCGATGTTAACCATTGGGGGGCTGACCGGAATAAGATGTACTTTAACTCGGGTGCCGTATGGTTAGAGGGAATTGTCTGGCTATCCTCTGGTGCGTGTAGCAAGATACACAAGTCTGGATGTTGGAAGAGAATAGCCATAGATCTGACCCGTAGCCAACTACATATTGATGTAAGGCTGGACGGGTCGTCATTTGCACTCACGACGCCACTGACTGGCTCCACGGTAGAAATGGAGGTTATACAGTCCTGGAAATCTTTCAACATGCAGGAATGTGTGAAGGCCAGCTTTGACTCGTTTTCCAGGACAGAGGACCAAGTCTGTCCCGGTTTGGGCTGAGGCCCCTTGAACGTGACAGAAATCAACGCCGAGGTTCTAGGGCCGAATTGGACGTCTTTGGTGATGGTGTAAAGGGCCTGGTGCGGGCTGTTGCTAGTGACAGACGACTCCTCGGCCCAGCGAACACGTCTCGCTGGAGGGCTTGGCGGTAACGACATCTCAGGCTCCTCGATCTTTGTCACTCTTGAAGTTGAGGGGGGGTGTTGGAAGAAAAGACTCTGGTCCTCTTCGGCAATGTCCATCAAGTCCTCCACCGGGGTAATGGTCGTTTCTTCCACCTGACCCCAGCTGATTGACTTCTTCTTTTTCTTGGGCTTCGTGGGCTCCCGGTCGCTCGCGGGCGAGTCTCCCTCTCGTTGAGCACTGTCGTCATTGCGAGCCGCTGAGTTTGCCTCCTCTGCCTCAGCAACATCCAGGTTTGAATCGTCAACAGGAGGCTTCTGAGCGGACCGCCTTTTCTCTCTCGGATTGAGGGAAAAAAGAACAGCTGGCTTTGGCGGTGCCACTACGCCGTCTTTGTCGCGACTTCTTTTTTCGAGTATTCGTGTAAAGCGATGCTTGAGCATCTTTGGTTGTTTTGTTGGGTCTTCAACAGCATCGGCCAGAGTTGTTCGCTGCTTTCTCACTTTCCCGCCTGAAAACACATTGCCAGTGAAGGCGTCGGGCGCCTGGGCCTTGCGGACGACTACTTCCTTGCCGTTTGCCTCAGAACTGGTCCGCCGGGGTGGGTTTGGACGACCAAATTTGCTGGTCAGGCCGCTTGATGGACGGGCGACTTGTCGACGTGGTCCATCAGGTCTCCTCAAACCATCTCCTGAAGCTCGTCGAGGCGTATCCTTTTTCGTTGCCGGGGGTGGAACAGGCTCGACTTGTTCAGGTGACTTCTCTCGAATAGGAGCGGTGCGTTTTCGACGACCTTTTCTTGGAGAATCATCTGCGGCATGTTCGACTAGTTGGGCTGCCGTAACCGTTTGGCCCAGCTCGGGAGGTGAAGGAGGGGGTTGATCGTCAGTCTTGATATCGACCTTTTGCTCAGGTGAACTCGGTGTCGATGTATCATCAGGATCCTCGCCTATTGGCCAGAGATTGAGCGCTTCGATGTGCTCCTCAAAGGTGGTCGGATACACTGTAGGCTCGAGACCTCTCTCGAGACGCTTACGATTTCGTTCTTCGTGCCGAGCCAGCTTGGACCTGAACCTCTCTATTGAAGCCTTTCTCCACGCACCGATGTTGCGGTTTGACTTTCGTTCATGGTCGTCTTGCTGCTTGGTCTCTTGCCAATGAGTGAGAAGGCTCGCGCTGAGGTTTTCCTCTGGTTCCCAGGATGCATCAAAGAGCTCATATCCTTCCCATCTGATCAGGTAATATAACTTGCCACCATCTTCATGTTCCGCGAGAACAGATGAAACAGTCCATTCTTCCTCCGAGTCAATCTCAGTCTCGATGGTGGAGGTGATCGAGGCTGTCTCGATCTCATCAACGCCAGCATTGCCGGGGGATAGCTCTTCCATGTCTTTCTGAGTGGACGATAGCCATCAAACCATTGGATGTGTGTGGTGAGCGTCCGTAAGGATGGAGAAGGCGTTTGTGATGGACGTGGTCACAGAGAGTGCAGCTCAGTTGCTAGCTCGCTTGCGGCAGAGTAACGAAGAACTTTCAGAACGAGTGAAGTAGGCAAAGCCTTGGTAAAAGGAAAGGAGGGTGAAGCGATACTAGGTCTATTGAGGTATGTGACTCTCGCCCCGTGCAAACAGCCAACTCCCTGCAATCACTGCAATCTGCTCGCGGCTCGGGTACTGCGGCGATGGCGCTGAACTTGCCCTGTGAGCTGTTAGATGCATTAAATCTGAGAGTGTTTGATTTCGCACGTTGGATATTCTCAGGTGCCGAGAAATTCAGATTGTTTGGCCGATTTATTTGAGCAATTCGACAACCCTGACTCCTGGGGGCGGATGCTCTTCTCAGATCGCGTGTGTTGGCGCGGCAGCAACTAGCCGCGACAACACGTGACTCCTCCGTCCATTAATGAAAGTGGCTGCAGTGGAAGGTGGCAGCCACCAAATGAAGGCAGTTGTCCCGATGGACGATTTGCATAGCTTGGAATTGATCATCTCGCGCTCAAGGTTACGTAGTGGATAGAAGAGAGGCGGGAGACAAGCCATAGATTGGAGATAGGCTCCTTGTTAACCTTATTAGAGGCTCTCGGCTCTTGGTTTAAGTTTGGCTCTCGCGAATTTCGTGTCCTACCTGACGCAACCGGCGAGTTTGCGACTGGGTCTAGGCTATTTGGTACATCCAGAAACGGGCGATCAAGGAGTGTTGATGGGTCCTCCAAGTCGTCGCATCATATGCGCCGTCGTTTGCCAGTCCCAATCTTCATCATTGTGGTGTTACTTGGCTGATATCGCTTCGCTTAGCGAGACCACAATGCAACCATGGAGCTTTAAAAGGCAGCCTGGATATGGGGGATGTTGACCAGCAAGACTTGATGGAGTTGTAGCGTTCTCGTAATAAGCCTCTGTCAAGCCCGTGTGGCTGGAAATGACGAACAAGATTCCCCTGGCGTCCCGGACAACACCACAGCTTGACTGATATCCACGTGCCTACAAGGCATCATTGATTGTCAGTTGTTAGTGAGGGTCGACTCCTGCAGCCTCCGGATTAGGTAGCCAATTAATGCGCCCATGACTTCAGCACTCGGTCCCCTTTATCGTTGCCTGCTCCCTACAGAGAGCTAGCTACGGGCAGGAAACCACTCGGGCGCTGTCTTCTAGGGGCCAGGTTGCATTTGCACTGCATTCCCTGGATAATGGATCCATCCATCCATTGTTGCTAAACTGGAAGCGAACTGGACTGGACTGCTGCCATGGAGCACTGGTTGCCCGTACTGCAACCTGGCGGTACTTGTGCGACCTGGCCTTACTGGGTGCCACCGCCTGGCATTTACTGGTACCTGGTACTGGTACGGAGCACTCCCCTACAGCCTTTACGCTTTTTACCCCTCGGCACGGGTTAAGGTACAACAACCACCTATCGCCAGAGCCGCGCATTCTCTCCCTCTCCACATCCCACACCTCAACGACGTCGACTCTCTCCTCTCGCAGCGCCAGCGCACTCGCCTTCATCCTCATCCTCCATCCTTGAATCCTTTCTCGACGCCTTCGCCCGAGCTACAACATCGCAACCATGGCCAACGACGAGTATGATGTGCGTCCTCTTCCCCTCCCTAGCCTTTTCTGTCCCGCCAGTTGCTGACCAGTGGGCCCCCTTTGCAGTTCCTCTTCAAAGGTGCCGTCATCTACCATCTCCAAGGCCACGCCTGGCCCGACGACCTACCACCGCCCGTTGCTGACATTGTGAACCTGCAGTCGTGTTGATCGGAGACTCTGGAGTCGGAAAGTCCAACCTTCTCAGTCGATTCACCCGAAACGAGTTCAACCTAGACTCCAAGTCGACTATCGGTGTCGAGTTCGCCACTAGGTCCATCCAGGTCGACTCCAAGACGATCAAGGCCCAGATCTGGGATACCGCTGGCCAGGAGCGATACCGCGCCATTACCTCCGCCTACTACCGAGGTGCTGTGGGCGCCCTACTCGTCTACGATATCAGCAAGCACCAGACCTACGAGAACGTCACGCGATGGCTCAAGGAGCTGCGAGATCACGCCGATGCCAATATCGTCATCATGCTGGTTGGAAACAAGAGTGATTTGCGACACCTCAGGGCTGTTCCCACCGAGGAGGCCAAGTCCTTTGCCAGTACGCATCCCCGCGAGCGCTGATTTGTCTCGGAGAAGGAATCTTTGCTGATAGTTGCATTCGCAGGCGAAAACCACTTGTCCTTTATCGAGACTTCTGCTCTCGACGCCAGCAATGTCGAGCTTGCCTTCCAGAACATTTTGACCGGTACGTGACCCCTGCCCTCTGCTACCCCTCTACGATTCGGCCAGGGCCGCGACTAACTGACCACACAGAGATCTACCGCATCGTCTCCAGCAAGGCCCTCGACAGCGGCGACAGCGCTCAGGCCACCATAGGTGCGGGCACCAACATCTCGCTCAGCAAGCCGGCCGACGACGATGCTGCAAAGGGCGGAAAGTGCTGTTAAGTTCTCTGAGGGGACCGTTTCCCAATGGTCATAGGGCTTTAGGGGTTTGGGATACCTGGCGTCTCGTTTGTCCCCGGAAACGCTCGTCGCCGAAGGAGAGACTGGAGGAGACGAGGAATCGTGATACGTCTTTTTTTGATATCAGAAGGCGCGGTTACTTCGGCTTTCCTTTGTTCTTATTTTTGTCATGATGGTTGTCTGGGGTTGATGCGTCCAACGATCGCTGCGACATGGTCATCTTAACGTAGCTGAATGAATTCTTTATAATGTTTCCCCTGATCATGTCTGAGCTGGACACAAGTCATCACTCCTCAGTTGTTCCAGAGGCGCAAGAGGCTCAAGATGTGCTTTAAATGGGTGCCTGCTCGGCAGATGGCGGGGTTGAAGACATCAGATCATGTAATCTCGTAGACGACGTCAGCATTGGCCTCTCTGTTAGCAGTTCTCACGATATTCAAGCCTTCAATATATCTGCCTGTACCACAAAAAGAATTCCTCGGCCGAGGCCTGCAACTCCTGAGTGGCCCTGGCCAAGGGCATACCTCCTGCATACCTACCTTACCTCCTGTACCCGCTCGGCTTGTCTGAGTTCTGGAGCGGTGTCGCGGCTCCACCAAGCCCCCACTTGCGATAAGACCAGCTCCAGGCTTATCGCAGCGGAGAAAATCCGCTACCGACCAAAAATTTTGGAAAACCGCCAGCCCGCCGCGTCGCAAAGATTGGACCTGCTATTGTTTGCGACAACTGCCTTGACAGGAGATTGAAAATCCCCCACAACTCTTGTTTATTCACCATGGCAGCCGTCTACAAGTCTATCTCCAAGACCAGTGGCTCAAAGGCCGAGGCGCCTAGCAATGGCGTCAAGAAGAACAAGCAGAGAGTCTTGATCCTCTCCTCGAGAGGCGTTACCTTCCGGTGAGTTGCACGACTTGGCCAGGGGAGCGCATTTAACTGACTTGGCAATTCTCACATAGACATCGCCATCTCTTGAACGATATTGCGTCGATGCTCCCTCACAGCCGAAAAGATGCCAAGTTCGACTCCAAGACGAAGCTCTACGAGCTGAACGAGCTGGCCGAGATGTACAACTGCAACAACGTCATGTTCTTCGAGGCGAGGAAGGGAAAGGATCTCTATGTGTGGCTCAGCAAGGTTCCTAACGGACCTACAATCAAGTTCCACCTCCAGAACTGTAAGGGACAGGCATGGCGGGACCTGGTCGGAGTGCTAACGTGAAATAGTGCACACAATGGAGGAACTTCACTTCACCGGTAACTGCCTGAAGGGCTCGAGACCCGTCCTCTCCTTCGATGGCGCCTTCGACAAGCAACCCCACCTGCGAGTTATCAAGGAGCTCTTCCTCCACACCTTTGGCGTTCCCCAGGGCGCTCGGAAATCCAAGCCTTTCATCGACCACGTCATGGGCTTCAGCTTCGTCGACGGCAAGATCTGGGTCCGAAACTACCAGATCAACGAGGTTGAGGCTTCGCAGACCAAGGAGGGAGAGGAGGAGGATGAGGATGCTGCCAAGTCAAAGTCCCGATCCGGAAACAAGGACACCGACATCAACCTGGTCGAGATTGGTCCCCGATTCGTCCTGACACCCATCGTGATCCAGGAGGGATCCTTTGGCGGACCCATCATCTACGAGAACAAGGAGTTTGTGTCGCCGAACCAGGTGCGAGCCGATCTTCGGCGGACGAAGGCCTCCCGACACAACTCTCGTGCGGAGAAGCACGTCGAGAGGTTAAACAAGAAGGGCGATCTCGGACTTCGGTCGGTCGGCGGACAGCGGCCGGTCAAGGACGAACTGGACACCAAGATGCTGTTTGCCTAGACTTTTTGATACCTACCTGTCGATCGATACACTACCTACTGGCTTTCTGGGTCTGTAAACACCGGGACGGGGTGTGGGAGTTTGGGACATTCTGCGCTGATATTAACCAAAAAGAAGAAGCAAATCAATTCAATATTGCCCGTCATTTATCGTCTCACTCGCCATGGATGTTCTGCTAACCCGTTTGTTCGTTTATCTTGTTCCGACGCCATAGGTCGCATCATCATTTAACCCGCTCGGAAAATGTTCGGTGATTTGATATCAGAGCGCGACCTGGGTGTGTGTCATGGCCTCCCGTCTATATCAGTCATCCCCCTTTCCCTTCTTCCATCTTCAAGCTCTATTGCGCCTTCTACTCGAGCATCTGCGGAAGAAGCGCTGCTCATGAAAACAGCCATGGGAATCTTGTCTGTTTTGAAATTGATGCCTGAGTGCATCCCCGCTACCGTGTCAAGCCCCAACGCTGGGGTGGCCGGACAGTAAACCACCATCACAAACGCTTCACGGTGTAGGTATTTACGCCTTGAAGCGACGCGGAGCGCATTGCTCTTTCCCATCATATCAGTTCCTTGCGGTCTCTACTTTGGCCCAAAGAAACGACCCAGACCTTGGTTGTCACGCTTATCATCCGTGTTGACAAACCACACTCAGTTTGAGATCCAACAACATCAACAAAGACGTGGGCTTGACGTGACGCCAACCCATCAATTGATTGTTTCACTAATCATACCAACTAAAAATGCCAATTCCATCAGGTCAGTCGCGCATAGCTCTTTGTTACCGGCATACTCACTCAGCTAACAGATTCCATCTTAGTGGTCATCTTGCAGCTCTAGCAGGATTGGAAGCAGATTGTTGTACAAAAGAGAGCCTTCTGGCAATAATCTTTTGTCCCTGGATACTCAACTACATTTAAACTCCCTTCGATATCACATACGACTATCGAGCCCCCAGCTCTCACCCACCATCCAACTCACCCTATTCTAAATCCACCAACTCTCAACGAAATCGTTATCATGGCTACCAACATGGCTAGCACACATAATTCGCCTTACCTGACTGGGCTTCCTAACGAGATCGTCCTCGAAATCTACCATCAACTGAACTTGGATGGAGTTTTCAATCTCGCCGCTACTCACAGGACTTTCTATGAGCTCTTCAATAAGAGAAAGGCCTCTATTTTACTTCCTGTCTTGGTCCGGGACTTTAGTCCGTTTGATGAACTCTTGCAAGTTTATACCGCTTCAGCCGATGATCTCGATTCTCTTGGAGGCTTGTATGCTTCTCGAAGAGTCGTGTTCAAGCGCTTCATTGGAGACACGGGGGCCATCCTTGCTCCGCGAACAGAGCATCGACCTACTCCATCAGTGGCTTCTAGCAATGGGTTCACCGCGGTCAGCAAGACTGGAAAGCCCACCCTTCCCCATTCTCACGCCATGAAGACGGTTGTCTTGACCGAGCAAGACTTAAAGCCTCTTCTTGGCTACTGCCAGCTGGTGTCCAAGTGGCAGACCCGGTTTCCTCAGATGAGGTGGTATCACGAGCCCGAAAACTGCCGATACCTCCGCCAACACGAGGCCGAGCGGTTCCGTAGAGCCATGTATCGGTGGTGGCTTTACGGATTCTACTTTCACGGCGACTTCCCGCGCCCGCGTGTTGGTCTCCCTGAGCCTGGTGTGGACGACCCGCGGCTGAGCCAGCTCCGGCGATACTCAATGAGTGAGTTGGTGGAGTTGATGGACCTGGTTGAGACCATGAAGGATGTGGTTCTTCATTATCTCTGCCCCCGCCTGGACCCTAATCAGGAATATGTGAGTATTTGTCCAAGACTGCTACCGTATTGACTTCTAATATCCGCCCAGGAAACTTGCGACTCTTACCTGCATGACGTTGCTGATCGACCAGAGTCCCTTTCGAGAGGATGGCGGGACCAGAGTCGATGGGGCCGTATCGTCAAGACATACTGCAAGCTCGGTCCCAAAGAGCTGATGCATTTGTTTGACAATATCTACAGCTTTCCCCGCAAGCGTTTGATTGTCGAGGCCCGCCTGCTTCAGCCCAACCTCACCTTCGACCAGGAATCCATCTCAGTCGCCATCCAATGCGTCCTGGATGAGCGTCAGTGGTCACTGAACATGCCGAGTCTGCCTCAGGATGGCTCAGGAGGTGTCATTGACTGGGATGATGAGCGTGATGCTGAGCGGGTCAAGTTTGGAGGTGATGCCAGTCCTGATGGATCGCTACAAGGGGGCGCTCGGCTGCTTCGGTCTTCCTCGCATTACTCGCCTCGAGGAGATGACGGATCTTGTTTGGAGGATATGCCGCGACAGTCTTGGATCGAAGGGCGATACATGATGTCGTTTGCATGAGTTTTGACTTGTGTGGTGGATAGATTGTGGTTGGTGTTGAGCTTAGATGTTTGGTGTAAGGAGCATGGGCTATTAGACTAGATGATGGCATATCCCGTATGGTGCGTCAATATTATCAGGGAAGCATGTTCTGGTCGATCATTTCTGTCACTTTGTGATAGTACTCGATTGGGAATTCTACCTGGATGGGAGTGGTGTAGGAGAAGCGCGTCTAACACTTGGGAACTGGCCCTACCAGCTTTCATTCAACCAAGGCTTAACGTATGAATGGACAATCGCGATATTCTCAACGAGCTAGTACTAAACTTGATTAAACCATCAGGATACTCTGCATATACACAATACAATATTTGCTGTTCTGCTTGGACGCAGTCAGCCAAGGTATCAGAGATAGCACACCCCCCGCCCACTGGCAGGTCTGGCCATTCAGTGGCCCGTAGCGCCTGAGCCCAGTGCGCGCGCCAAAATTCACCTCCACCGCCCGAGCCTCACCTTCCGTCCCTTCATTTCAGAGCTAATGATCCATACCTATCAACCAAACCATCACCACGACGCGCGCTCAAAGACATTCACCACACGACCCTCGCTGTGCCCATTCAGCGTTGGCTTCTTCTTATTTTTGTTAATCTGGTATATGTGCTGCTGCCTTTCTGAGCACTCCCAGATAGCCGCGACACTCTCGAGATCGCGCCATCTCGTCGCATCGTAGAATCTCTTGTAGGGGTAAGTGATATGCCTCTCTTTCTATGCCTATTCCATAACTCGCATTCTTGGCCTTGTTTGGGATCTTGCTCACAGGGCGCCTGCATTTATTGTTCTTGCATGCGATGCTGCAAGTGGCCTGCGCGCCCTGGCACAAAGGCAAGCTGGTGTGTGAGAGTCGACTGCTCATGGAAAGGGAGACGTCTTGTTGGCATTCTCATTATCATCCCTTATCACCACGATTATTGAATCCATGGGTGGTGTGAAAACGCGCTTATTGTTCACCTCTCTAACCGCAACATAGTCACGTTTGCCAACTGGTGTTTGCTGCTGAGACCAGTCCCGGATTTGCTCAAGCACTGTCTCAACCTCCTTTACAGCTCCTGGGGTCGCCAGGCCCTCAGTGAGGGAATCATTTGCTGTTAGAAATGGATTCAAGGGCCATGGATGCTGTCGACCTACCCATGAAGGACGCCGATGCGCCCAACGGGCTCAAGACGGACAACAGCATCGACGACGACGACACGGCGTCCGAGGATGCCAACTCCAGTGAGGAGGACCCCGAGCCTCAAGATCTTGCACTTGATCAGGTGCGGCGGCGAGGTCTACTTCCTACGGGCTGCTGTTATGACGACAGGATGAAACTTCACATGAACGCAGACTTCAGTCCAAATACCCATCACCCAGAAGACCCCCGCAGAATCCACGAGATCTTCAAGGCGTTCAAGAAAGCGGGCCTCGTCTATACCGGCTCCGAGGCAGACCTTCCAAGGATCATAAGAGAATGTCCTACACGATACATGTGGCGGATAGCTGCCCGTTCGGCGACAAAAGATGAGATCTGTCTCGCCCACTCAGCAGACCATTTCAGTTGGGTTGAGAATCTAGACAAGATCAGCACCGCGGAACTTCGAGAGTTGACTAGGAGATACGATCAAGGACGCGAATCCCTCTATGTCGGCAGCATGTCGTATCCCGCAGCCCTCCTCTCCGCTGGAGGTGCTATCGAGACCTGCAAGAATGTTGTCACAGGACAGGTGAAGAATGCGTTCGCCGTGATTCGACCGCCGGGACACCACGCCGAGTATGATGCGCCCATGGGCTTCTGTTTCTTCAACAACGTTCCAGTGGCCGTCAGAGTATGTCAGCAAGATTATCCCGATCTATGTCGCAAGGTCCTCATCCTGGACTGGGATGTCCACCACGGCAACGGAGTGCAAAACATATTTTACCAGGATGCCAACGTTCTCTACATTTCGCTTCACGTATACGCCAATGGAACATTTTACCCTGGAAAGCCACCGAATCCCATAACCCCCGATGGAGGCATCGAGAACTGTGGCAGCGGTCCTGGACTTGGCAAGAATATCAACATTGGTTGGCACGACCAAGGCATGGGAGATGGTGAATACATGGCGGCCTTCCAGAAGATCATCATGCCCATCGCCAAGGAGTTCAATCCCGACTTGGTGGTAATCTCTGCCGGCTTTGATGCTGCGGATGGCGATGAGCTAGGAGGTTGCTTCGTTTCACCAGGCTGCTATGCTCACATGACACATATGCTCATGTCTCTGGCGGGTGGAAAGGTCTCTGTGTGTCTTGAAGGCGGCTACAACCTGAAAGCTATTTCCAAGTCAGCTGTCGCCGTCGCTCAGACACTCATGGGCGAGCCGCCACCCAAGATGGAGCTCCCCAAGATCAACAAGGAAGCTGCACGCATCTTGGCCAAGGTTCAGGCGCACCAGGCCCCATACTGGGAGTGCATGCGGCCTGGCATTGTCGATGTGCCAGAGGTTCAGTCGCTCAATGCTAACCGCCTCCACGACGTTATTAGGAACGCCCAAAGACAAGTCCTGCAGACCAAGCACAACATGGTACCCCTCTACATCCAGCGCGAACAGCTGTACAAGTCGTATGAGAACCAAGTGCTGGTGACTCCGAGTCTGCATGAAGCGAACAAGATTCTGATTATTATTCACGATCCGTGAGTTGTAACCTACCATTCACGAGCACGGTTCAAGACTATTGACGCTCTTCAGACCTCAGCTCCTAGCCCAGCCGGATGTCATCGATACATCTCTCGATCCGCATAATGCTTGGGTTGTGAGTAGATTGAGAGCCATGGCTTCAGAAATCAAGCTGACTGTTGCAGGTTGACGGTGTAACCGAATACATTGATTGGGCTATTAGCCAGAAGTTTGGTGTCATGGATATCAACGTTCCTGCGTATATCACCCATGAAGAGGTACGTGCTTCTTTTTTTTTTACCACTACGCTGCTCTAACTCTGGGATCAGGATTCGGATGCATATATCCCAGGCTTCAAAGAAAAGGCCCTCCAGGAACAGATTCAGTCTCTAGTCTGCTACCTATGGGACAATTATCTGCAACTATACGACGCAGAAAACATCTTCATCATGGGCGTCGGGAACGCCTATCTAGGAGTCAAGGTTCTTCTCGTAAACAGAGGTGAGCTGTTCGATGTGCTCGCTATTCTGAATAGCGCTAATGTATGAGTGATAGACTGCAAGGCAAGGATTTCCGGAGTGGTGAACTTTGTCAACGGAACACTCCGGCCAGTCAAGTCAGATATCGATACGGATCTCTCGTCCTGGTATAAGGACAATTCGCGCGTATACATCGCGGGCGACCATGCGTGCTGGTCAGATCCTGATCTGACTCGGAAGGTTCACAAGCGCCGCTTCGGAACGGTTGTGCGAAGTCCTAAGTTTGGTCTCAACAAGATGATGCAGGCCCACGCTGACGAGGCACGTGCGTGGATCCTGGAGAGAGTTGTTGAGGCATCAGACGCGGACATGACAGATGATGAGAAGCAATGATGACGGTTGAGGACGTATGTGGAGGAGCGTTGTCTCCTCTTGGGAGGATTACTTATTGCTCAGAAGGACAACATACTTGCTATCTGCGTTTGAGTTGGGAGGATCTTTTACATGGTATACAAACCCTAGCTGCACAATTGTACCAACAGATTCCCTGGTCTTTTTAATTACAAAACCCGTTCGAAGTCTTCTTGCAAATCCTAACTCTCGTTGGTGAACAATTGTGGGCACGTAGCTCGGTGTAAGTTGGGCGTATAGTGCGATTTGATGCTATCCCACTATCCGCACTGTCCTTATCGCTTATCCGGGAAATCTCCGAACCATCATTTGGATAGCACCTACCATCTTGCGAAAGACAACCACGCGTGCTTGCGCTCTCCTGAACGCATCACACAACCTCTACTTCTCTTGTTCACGAGAAAAGCACCTGCCGCGAGATTCGCGGCGCCGAGACAGAAGCGATGGACCGTGATCGAGGTCGAAGGTAAGCGATTCAACTCCGTTTCTCTTCTTTTCATCCCCAAGCATCATTCGCGCCACCATCATCCAGCATCCATCATCTACAACATAGCATCTCCGCTCGGACTCGACACTCGCTGTTCTCTCTTCCGGATCGATCGCGCTAGCCTCAGGACCCTCGAAGATTCATATTAGCCGCTGGATATCCGGACTGGGCTTGGAACCGACTCGACCTTGTCTGCGACCGAACCATTCACGATGCCTACAACCGACCAGTCACCTGGTTTGACCAGGTCTCTATTCAACGATATATTTGGCAGGTTTTCGCTTGAGGATATCATTCGAATCGACGGTCCACGTCCGCCTCGTCAAGCTTGCCGTCAAGTCGTCAGATTAGAGGGAATGAGAATGTACTACGTTGGTCGAATGGGTCGGTTCCTGCGCATCCCCAATCAACCTGAGGGGTCAAACATGCGCCCGTGTCTCTGTGTCACCATTTACTTCGTAATGCGCTCGAGGTAGCTCTTTGAGGTGCTTTTGTTCAGCGAAGTGATTGTCGACAGGAGATACCATTCCCAGACAAGGGCCACAGGACTTCTCCCTGCATGGGAACAGCCACGTGTTGAAGACCTGGTTAGGCAGCTCCTTGTGCCCATGGACGGTACAAATGTAGCAACAGGACAACACAGGCGCCGTGTGCCGTTGAGGCCCTAGCTATGTCCTCGGGATCGGCTACTGTTGCAGTCTCGCCACTAAATCGATTTCTTCAACATCTCAACTACACCACAGCGAACAGTTCTGCTTCTTCATCGACATTCCCTTTCTGGTCCGCCTTCACTTTACATCAGCGCGTTTTCTCGTTCATAATATCTTCAGCGTCATGGCACAGTTGCTAACTATATCAAGGTACGACGATGGGGAAGTCATTAGGTATGGCGCTGGAGAGTCGTGGAGGCCTACTCCTCGGGACCGGTCACCTCGGCGGGCCAGGAGCCCGATTAGGGAACGCGCAAGGAGTCCACGACCTAGAAGTCCGCGTCCCCGAAGTCCAATTCCTTCAGGATCCGATAGCTACGTTCCGGGAAGATATCCACCACGCCGTAGGTCGAGAAGTGGAGGGGATCGGTACCGGCGAGAGCGATCAAGAGAACGCGAGAGTCCGCGCAGAAGAGAGCGCAGCAGATCTCCAATGAGACGGCCATCATCTCGACGTAGTATGTCGCGAAGAGGGTCGCCTTTGCGGGGTGACAGGTATGAACGCCTAAGATCTCCAGTCAGAGACTGGGAGCGAGATCGTGAACGAGACCGGGACCGTGATAGGATCCGAGATAGGGACTGGGATCGTGATCGGATGCGCGATAGGGAACGCGATTTTGAGCGTCGTGACGAGAGGTGAGCATTGTCGAGTCTTCATGATGAAGGAGAACTAACTGACAACAGACGACGGTCTAGGTCCCCCTTTGGTGTTCGTCGAGACAGAACTCCACCTGCAAGGTCGCCTCCACCAGGTCCTCGTGGCGGCTCCTACAGGCCCCGTTCTCGGTCTCTCAGCCGACGTGGAGGTGACCGATATCAATCATATAGGCGTGTCAGTCCGCCCAGAGAATCTGGAATCTCGTCAGCAATCACTTCTCAGTCAGCATCTGGACGATCATCCCCTCGCCCAAGCCCAGTGAGAGCGAGGTCGCCACTTCAATCTCGGGAAGAGTCTCCTCATCATGCTATTGCACCCGGGGCTCCTCCCCTGAGAGACCCTCCCAGACCTGCGCCGTATGAGCCAGTTGCATCGGCCCCCTCCAGATCACCGCCACGAGGCCCCGCTGCGTTGAGGGCACCTCCAACTGGTCCTGCGGCGAACAGGAATTTCACAGCACCACTGTCCTCGCCAGCACAGCCTCCTCCTGTACGGACACAGACACCAACAGCTCCTCCCCTTCGCTCCGGCACAACAAGCCCTACTATCCCGCCAGCAGGTCCACGAGGTTATGTACCTCCGGCCAGAGGCGGCTTTCCTCCGCGCGGTGGACGAGGCGGGTGGAGTCAGACGCCAGCGCGACACATGCCTGGACCCTCTCCCACACCTTCAACACCGAACGGCCCATCTACGATTCCTACTGGCCCACGGGCTACCCCTTCAAATGCACCATCAACGTCTACTCCAGTTCAACCGCGACCATTCAATCCCCCGACTGGACCATCAGCTCAACATGCCGGTGGTGCTCGGCAAACCCTGGCGCAATCTATGCTGGCAACGTTGCCCCCAATCATCCCAGGCGGCAAGCTAGATCCTTCCATGACTCCCCTCGTGTTGGGCGTGACTCGGGAACTCGAGCCACACTACCGCAAACTCAAAGACGAGGAGGAGAAGCTGCGAGACGAGCTACAGGCCAAACAGGAGCGACTGCGTAAGAGCTTGTACACCTGGAACCGGCTTGAGCGTGACTCGAGAGCGTGGGAGATGCGCAGTGACTTGAGTGAGAAGAGCATGAAGAACATGGCTGGCGAGGGCATGGGCGGCGCGGCATTCTAGAACAGGGAGCCGGCAGTATTTCTGTTTCGCAAGCTTAGGCGCAGGAGGTTTGGCAGTGTTCAGTTTCGCACCTTGTACGAGTTCAATTCTTGAAAAGGGGGTCGGGCAGCATCTGGTTCAGGACTGGAGAGCGGCGTTTTATCTGTACTTTTAATCCCAGCCAGCCCCTGGAGTGTGAGCAGCAGAAGGCGGGTGGGTGTTGGTGGCCCGGCAAGGCTTGTATGAGGAAACTGTAGATAGATGTAATGACGACGTGTCTTGTCAAGAGAGTAGCGCTGCTTGGCTTCGTACATGCGAGAAATGCCGTGCTTTGAGTGTCCATGCACAGTATGCAGGTATCCATTCCTTGGAAGTGGCCCAGATGTGCTAGGCCTTGTACAACAGGCGCGTTGGTTAGCATCCATGGTACCTTTCTTAGGGCTTTCTTATACATCAAGAGGCGAGATTTTTAATCAGCATTTAATATTCAGCAGCTCATTGCACCCATTCGCATTCAGTTCCGGCATCCATTGTGAAAAGGTAGGCATAGCAATGCTTAATCGCGGGGCGTTGTCCAAAGTCGGCGTCATCCCCACACAGTTCAGATATCGAAGCGCTACGAGCAAACACACACGAGCAGAACCAACAAGTTTGAATTTTCCCGGCTTCCCACGGGAGATTTAATCCTCGCGCTTTCGGCTAGCGGTCAAGTAGTTTGTGAGAATATACACCATTGGGCATGAGGGCAGTAAGCCCGTCAAGTAGGGCAAGCAAATGTCCCCTGCTTCAGTTCATCCGCCCCCCTCAAAGGCGACTTTCTTGGTTGAAGCCTGAGCAGCAAGTTGATACTGCTAAAGTCATGTTCTAGGCGGGGACTGGACCAAAAAAACCATATTGTTTCTTTCTCGAGCAAATGCCCGTTTTCGAAACGCCAGATTGTGTATTAGTGACATGTTGGGTTGCGTCGAGGTAAGACTCGGAGCGTCGGGCGGCTAACGCCAGACAAAGACAGGGTCGTCGTCATCTTCTTGATCACCATCCCACTCATCGTCTGACTCTGCACGGTCTTCGTCCATGAAATCTTCCATGCCGTACTGCATTTCGGTAGGCTTCTGGTTGTCAAAGACAATGGAGACGCTGGTACAGAGTCCCTGAATAACTAGGGTCTTGGCGGGTCGAGGCTCTTTAGAGTCTGCGCGTTCGGCTTCATTCTCAGACTGACTTGACGCCGGGCTGCCGTCAACGCCTCGTTCTTCTTCCGAGTCTGAATCGAACTCATTCTCATCAGTTTCGGGCTCAGCGTACGTTGGTCTGCCGTGAAGACTGCGCAGACCCTTCGAGTTGTTACTATGCCTCGAGTCGGAATCCGAGGCTTGAGCGGCAAGTCGGGTACTCCGACGAGACGGCCCATCAGACAGACGTTTCGGCTTTGTCTTCTTCTCAACTACTTCTTCCTTCTCCTCTTCTGTCTGGCGTAGCGAGTAGTGCTTCTTTGGTGGCTCGAAGAGGCGGAGGAAGACCCTATCCAGTTTACGCCGCCACTCGTGGCGCATGGTAGCACGGGCCTTCCAGGGTATGTTGAGCATTGTCTTGACGGCAAGATGTCTGAGACTCGGCAACGAACCCGCGCTGTCGATGAGAGACTGGAGAAACATCTCTGCAGTTTCAACACTCCAGTGTCGAATGTGTTCAAAGTCAATCACGCGGAGACTCGATGGCCATTGTGGTATTTGGTGTGGCAGCAGGGCCTGATCATACAGGGGATCGGCGTCATTGTTGACGAGGGACAGGGAGTCATGGTGGCGGAAGTACGATAGGTTCATGTAGAGCTCTTCCAGGCGAGGACACGCATCGGCCAAGGTGGTCAAAAATACCAAGTCCAAGGACTGGTTGTGCGACAGGTTCAGACTGCGAAGATGTCTGCCGTGGCTGTGTAGAAATGACGCAAACTCCTCAGACTTGATCTCCCAGCAATTGATCAGTCCGAGATGAACCAGATCTTTTGGCAGGAGTGGGAGCAGTCGGTCATTCATGACAGTCGACGATTCGAACACCAAGTGACTGAGTGATTTCAATTGCGAAATGGCCTCTGCAATCGAGTCAATCATAGCTCCATCTTCGTTGTACAGTTCGAGCTCTCGTTCCTCGTCCCCTGGCTTAGGCCGTGGTTTATAAAGCGACGGAACTTGAAAGTTAGTGAAGCTTAGCTTGGTGAGATGAGCAAACGAA
This sequence comes from Fusarium falciforme, assembly GCF_026873545.1. Lineage (NCBI taxonomy): Eukaryota > Fungi > Ascomycota > Sordariomycetes > Hypocreales > Nectriaceae > Fusarium > Fusarium falciforme. The sequence continues at coordinate 2,530,033 of NC_070551.1, read as the reverse complement.
GGTTCTTGGTGGACAAGACTGATGTCTTTGGCTGTCGTGACAGGTCCTCCCAGGAGGCTTCCGCTCCACTCCCAGCTCTTCAAAACGGTATGGAATGACTTTTCTTCAGCATGAACTGGGTCGACTTGGCTGGAACTTGGTCTGAAAGAGTGCAAGATCTCAGGCGAGTATTGCCATCTCACAGTCCGATCAAGCTCTCTGTATGGTGGTTGATCAGACTGAGTGAAAAGGATGACTTCTGCTAGGCGCGGCAACACATGAATCATCTGAGGAAGTAGTACTTGAGGCACAACCTGAACATCTACATAAAGGGACTCGACTTTGGCGCGATAGTTGAACCGAGTGGCAGAAGGCGGAAGCTCAAGCAAGGCAGCAAAACGGCGGGCTTTTCCGCTGGTGAGAAGCGGCGGACAACGATAGATAGCTGTCAAGGCAGCTTCCGAGAAGGCCTTGCAAGTCGTGGCAGTACTTATCAGCCAGTTGACATCAAGGGTGTCATGGCCGCCTGACACAGCGGCGTAGTAGAAGATGTCGACCCAGGCGCCGTAGGGTATTTGGGGATCTCTCCAGTTGGGTATGACGCCCTGAGGAATTTGTTCTGGCTCAAATGATGTGCGCCGCTTCTTCGAGGACCTTCCCTTCCTATGGAGTGGCTTTGGTCGTTTCTTTGTTTGTCGGCGTGCATTCGACCTTGTGTCAGATCGTGCTGGGACAGGCTCAGGCTGAGCCTGTCCCATTGCTGCCTGTCGGGCACTGCGACGACTGCTAGTCCTTGCAGATGTATTCCCTGTAGGACGACTCTTGTTTCGACGTGATCGTGTCTGAAAGTGTGGTTCGTCACCCGAGTCCTCGTCGCTTTCCACGTCTGGCTCGGAGGGCTGATCGAGACTGTTGTTTGAAGAGTCCGAGTCGCCATCATCATCAGAAGAAGTATCTCTGGGGTATACTACCGCCTTTCGCGATCGTGTTGAACGAGTGGGTGGCGCAGAAACATGTGCGCGGGATGTTCGGGAAGGGTTGCGACGGGTGGAGGGTTCGGTGACATCCTGACGATCGGCGGCTCGTGTGCGGACCATTTTGGCGGTGCCTGTAAAGAAAAATGTGTTAGTTAAATGGCAGAGACGTTAATTATCGGTATTGGTAAGACTATATAGCGAGAGCTGTCGTGGATGACATGGCATGGGTTGGCGCAAGATGGGATTGTTCACACACCTGCAACGTCTTGCGATCTTTGGCGCCCCTCAGGTGATTACCGACAACCAAGCGGTGAGCAATGGCGGGCCGAAAGCGGGCAAGAAAGATCAAGAATGAGTGTCTGCCATCTGTCTATGAATGGCAAAATGGCTTCTGTTGTGGGCTGGGAGGGTAGTTGGCATTAAACAAGTCTGAGTGAGGTCAACGATGTAGTTGTAAGAGAGATGGAGGGGCAAGATGGGACTCGGTGCCTGGAAAGACACTCAGCCTTGCCTTAGTGCGTTGGGTCGTGGGGCTCTGGTGAGGGGTGGGGCATAAATTGACCAATCGTAGTGCGCGTAGATTTGAGGGCAGGCTCGGCCGACGAGGCTGTGAGTAAGGGGCATGGCCAACATGTGGTTACAAAGGAGATTTGTGTAAATGGACTAGATTAGGTTAACTAAAGTAAATAATTATCTTTGTGGTTTTCTAATTTCCAAAATTGATGGTTTGCATCTTTCATGTCACTGCTTTGAGCAAACACTCAGGTCATGCATGCTGGAGATTGTTGTGATATGATTGCTAGCCCTGAAATTAGAATTTCTTCGCCTGGCTGCCAAAGACACAACGTAGCAAACCGCCTTTGATTTTCTCTCGCCACGTAGAAATCAGTCCAGCAAATCTGCAGCTCATCATTGATAGCGTCTATCTGCAGGAGCCGGACAAAGAGAAGACTCCCAAGTTTGATCCATGATGACACCAACCATCCCATGATGAATCGAGACCGCGCAAAGTGCATAGAATGGGCAGCTAAGCCGATGAATCTGCCTAAGGGGGCACCCCGTTGGCATGCATTGGATGATTCTTGAGGTGACCACTTTTCCCTTGGAGACGACGTATTGATTCGCTGAGAGCGGCGTGTGGAGAAGCTCGGGTTCTGCTCCCGCTGGAACAGGTAAGGAAAGTGGTCCCGGCGGTGGCCTGCGTGAGCCGTGAATGGTTCATATGCCCGCGGCTTCCCAGGATTAAGTGGCTCTGGCGCTAGGCCGCATTTGGAGTCGCGATAGAATCTCCCTGTCCTTCACCTGCCACTGGCACGCGTCTTTCGCCTGTTGCCGCCGCCGCGCTCCCCCAGCCAAGCATCAACGCCGACTTATATGACGGCGTCTTGGAGTCCTCGTTGTCGCCTCTGCCTTCTTGCATCCAATGCGACACGTCTGTCAGCCTGTAGATGAGCCTTGTTTCCGCTCATACTCTGGCGCAGTGAGGACAGCGACGCAGCGACTGTGGCGGCAGCGGCAGTGACGGGGGTCCTTCTCTTCTCACCACACGCGACCGGGCTCGCATCTCCTCCTTATTATTTACATCCACAGGGTCACGACCACGCTCAACAACATCGCCATATCTCATCGGCAAACGCTGCACCTCGCTCAGACAGCTCGCATCCTTTATTTCTCTTTTAGGCTTTCCCACGCGCTTCGTTCTCGTGGTTTGTGGCATCGCCTGTTTGCCCGCGCCTGCTATCCGCTGTCTCTTTTCCTTCCATTGACCTTCATTTCTCGCACTCTTTCTCTACCGTCATTTTTCTGGTCCAGCCAACACAACTTATCCGGCTTGCATGACGACAACAGGCGATAAAAACAATGAGAGCCAACGCATTGTGCCTTTGAGAAATCCTCTGCAACCGCGACAACAGCAATCACATCAGCTGCAATCATCACCGCCGCATCGCTCGCACTCAGGCGCCCAGCAGCAGCAGCACAGGCCCGCGCTCCTCACATTCATCTCGTCATTTTTCTCCTCCTCCCATGATCTCTCTCCCTCCGCCATGAACCTGAAAAGGCGCAATCAAAGGACGGGGCCCTTTCTTCAACAGAACTGGATCAACGGAGTCGCACCCTTGCGAAATTCAATCATGGGTGTGAATCTCTCCACCCCAAAGCACTTGTCGGGTCAAGATGACGGCGCCCCTCCGCAGAAGCGCCTTCGCCTGTCTTCTCCGGACCCTCTCGAAAATGACCGGTACCCTGCTTCGCATGACACGCCAGAGTCCCTCTCCGCTTTACGCGTCGAGGTTCTTAAGGTTCTTCACAAGGACTCTAAAAAAGTCCGACCCCTCCAGACCACTGTTGTTGAGCCCCGCGATATTGTCACCATCAAGGGCAGATGTCGCATCACCGTCTCCGACGTGAGCGAGGGCTTCCCCAATATCTTGTACCGCTGCTGCAAGAACTGCGACATCATCACCTACAAAAATCCCGTTGGCCCTCACCGCGTCGCCCGGGTTAGCCTGCCCCAGCCGTTCCTCGTACCTGAAGAGAGCATCAAAGTCAACAGACATGATGATGTGTCCAATGACTTTGCTCAATCGTACAGGTTGGACGTTGAACTGGAATCTATCAATGATGGCACATGGCCTCCCCTCGACTCTCATGACTTCGACATCCCTCTGGGCGAGCAGGGTTCCTTCTCCGACTCTGCTAAGAACCGCTGGATTTTCCACAGCGAGGTTGGGGGAGTTTTTGGCAGAAGCAAGACCCCCGTGCGCCTCACAACTGGCCATCGTCCCGATCGCGTTTTGCGTCCGACAGACTATGTCATGGACGTGGATCTGCGATGGACGGCAGGTTTCCGGCCGATAGCCAAGGGTTCCAAGCCCTGCATCACCGCAATTGACCCAGATACTGAGCCCTACACCACTGGTCAACTTGAGCCTATCCCCGATGACCAACTCAACGGCGCCGGTGTGTTGAATGGTGTCAATGGAGGCACCAATGGCATCGCTACTACCAACGGCGTGAATGGCCTCAATGGTTTAAATGGCGTGAATGGCATCAACGGCGAAAATGGTGTAAACGGCATTCACGCTCACGAAGATGTCAACGGCACCAATGGCATCAACGGCCATGCTCATGAGGACTCATCGCATGAGCCGGACGATGACGTGGATGGTGAACACACCCCCAACCGCGCCCTGAGAACACGAGGAGTCAAGCAGCAGTACAACCTCAAAATTCTCAGCGACAAAGCGCAAGGGAAAGAGCGAAAGCCGCGGGCAAGAGCTACCCAAGCGACGCCGGCGGAAGGTCGCGTCACCTACTTCTTGCCGATTGATCAGCCTGTGTGCTTGGATTACTGGCGATGCGTTACCTGTGGCACATTCCACGACTCGCTGCCTCTGCTGCAACTTCACCTGCAGACTTATCATTTGGAATACGACTATGTACTCGACATAACGAGCCAAGGACCGCATTTCCGAGTCACTCACCGTAACGAGTCTGTCGCTTCGCCCACGAGGACATACCAGCTAGGAAAGCCGGTAAAGCCCTGGCATCTGGAGACGTATGTGTCGGGCGACCAATCTTGGGTGACCTCGCGTCTTGGCCCAGACAACAACGAAGAGCCAGCGCGGTCTCCGTCGAAGCAGGCGACTGCAAGGCAGCTCTTTGACTCGAAACCTTCACTACCGCCACAGCCAACGCTGCCACCAGTGCCTCGACCCAAGAAGAGAAAGATCACCATCCCCGAGACTAATTATCCCCTCTTTGATCCCGTGAGCAAGGCGCGCCTTGTAGCGGGCGAGGACCTGCCGAGGCCTGCGATTGACAACTCATGGCTGATTCAGAAGCATCGAGAAGACATTGGGGAATTTTCGGATGTTACATCCGAAGAGAAAGAATACATTCGAAACTGGGACTCATTCATTCTCCAGGAAAATGTCACTTCTGGAACGTACTTCCCACGCGCCTGGCTTAAATTTGTCAAGGAGCACGCCTCATGGCTCGTGGCAGCCAACCCTCGGATGGTGGAATTTGGCAAGCACATGGGTGTTTTGGTGGCGCGTGATGTCCTCGATGACAAGACAATCGACCAAGCCATGGAGCTCTTTGATGAGGCGAGGGCCCAGTTGAAGGCCAAGGCGAAGGAGCAAGCGAATGGCACTGAGGACGCGCAGCCTGCAGATGCAACGCTGAAACAGTCACCTCGGGCTTCTCAGATCATGAAAGGTGCAAATGGCTGTACAGTGTGTCAGCTGCCAGTTCTCGGGCCCAGCCTGCTTGTCTGCTCGAACAAGGTAATGCAAATGAGTGTTGATTTGAAGCCGGATTGTGCTAACATACTCGTGCAGAACTGCTCAAGCCGCCTCTACCACGCTGGGTGCATTCAACAGACTGCCACCATCAGCCCAGCGGCTCGTGCCAAATGGCTTTGTAATGAATGTAGCAAGTCGGGAGGATCCTCGTAGGGTGAGGCGTCCTCAGAATTGCTGGGTGCACCGGAACCTTCTACCACCACTGAAAGCACTACTCAGGATACCATGATTGTATCGCGAGGTGCGGAAGCCGCGGGATCCTCCATGGAGTGTCGTGCGTCGAGGAAGAGGTCCAAGAAAGCGGCTGCTGCCAGCGCAGCTGATGAAAGGCCTGGCCCAGATCAACAGCCAGCAAAAAGGTGTAGAGGGAAGCCACAGAAGATCAAGCGTGAGCTGAGGGGTTGAGCCAGGCAGGGCAGGGACTCTTGTGAGCGAATAGAAGAGCGCCAACGTCTGGCGCAGGGGCGAGACGAGATCTAAGGAAACATGGGGGAAAATACAAGCGGAGAGGAACGACATGCAAGTTTTATACGTGTTTGGGGCGCTTATTGGGGATGCAATGGACATTACATTGGCCAAGGGCTGCTAGGAGTTGGCTGATGGAGAGAGCTGGATCGTCTGATGTGGGGTTCCTCATGAATGCCACCTAACTCGCGAGGAGGCCTTGAGAGCGGATCGTGCGTTCTACACTAAATAGTTTATAGTTATTTCTGTTGTTTGCTTGTGTCCCTATGCGTGACTGTAACTGTAAAAGCCAATTGTTTCGGCTACAAAGATGTGGAGAAAAGGAACTTGATGCCCGTCTGACCAAGCCAGGGAGAGCCTGCATGAGCGGAACTCGGGACAGGTGTTGTGTTGTAGACTTGTAAGAGCAGGAAGACGAGCAGGAAGACGAGCCTGAACAAGTAATATACCTTTCGAAGAACCTATTGGCCTATATATGGCACATTCTAGAACCCCCCCCCCATCAAACTGCTCTCTCACACCAAGCCCAAGGCACCCCAACCCAAGTTTTAACCTCAGCTTCTCCCAACCAAGACACGGAGAGACGGCCTCTTGCACATGTCTTTGCTTCTACTGAGTAGTAACAGTACATGGTGAAGCAATCCAGCTCTTGGGGCTGGGATGAAGACAGCATATTTTCAAACTAGCTCCTGAAGAAGGGGTATAAACCGTCTACTGTCGACTCGCAAGACGGGATAGCGAATATGGTCTGAGAACCTGGGCAAGACTCAGTGAGATGAATATGTTAAGCCAGTCTCTTATCAACACCTGTTGACCATTTTCTTGAAGAATCATCAAGCCAGGGTGGCTGTTCTTTGTAGGTGACACCTTGGGATGCTCCAATCGCCCTTTTCAATAACCCATTCAAGGGTTTTGCTTTTGTCCAATTTGGTAAAAGAAGAGAAGAATCTGCGAGGTACCACTATCCCTAGAACAGCACCCCAATATACGTATCTTAAAGGTAGTTCGGCATGGGATGTTACCAGAACAGTTCAGCGGGCTTTAGTTTCGTCAGTGATTCATCGCCCCCTCTTCTTCCGCTTTTGCATCGGCGCTTTTTAGACCCAGTCGGATCCCACAATCATTTCATAAGCCTCAGGATACTAACCCTCGACCAGGTATTGAGCATTTGTCCCCGTAATACCAGCTCGTTCCGGAGTTTTGGGTGCCTCGTAATCTAGTGATGGCTGATCTGGGTCGGAGAATCGGCAGTGAACGAGCAACTTGAGACAGGGAAGGGCTACGCAAAATGAAATGACCAGAAATTTTTGATTGGGTGAAATAGCAGGTTTATAATCTTCAGTCGGTAATTACGATATTCGGTCAGTGTTAAGGATGTGCCCAGGGTGGCTTGATAGAGGCTGTATTGATCTTGAAGTCACCATGCTTCCGTGGCCCGTAAAGCGCTTTGGGGAAACCACACTGTTTATGGGAAGAACGAAGATTCCTTTGATTTGAGAGACCAAGGGAGCGCTGTGATGAGCTTATCACAATCTTAGGCTCAAGAACGCTTCCTCCATTAGTGCGATATACCTTATCTAGGTAGCCAGACGGCCTGTTTACTGATCCGTTCAACTTCCACACATCTTTGCTACCTAGGCTCTGAGCTATCCGGAACTCCCTAAACCCCACGACTAACGACATTTGACCCGTGACGGGTTGCATTCTGAGAGGGCTCGGGCAGAAAACATGGGATCAACAATATGGGATTTCTATGACCCTATCCGACCGAAAAACCCGTGTCGTTACTCCCATATTGAACTCAACTTAGTCCAGATACTCATGAACGGAAATGGTCGCGGGAGTCGCCGAATTAAGGATGACGACACTAGCAACCTAGAACGGCTTGCCTGGCCAAGCTCTCCCATATGAGAAGGGAGACGACGTGGCACTGTCTTCTCTCCTTGAAGGACATTGTGAAAGTACAAAGGGTGCTGCAAGGGTTCTCAGTCTTGCCAGCATCCAAGTCTTGGTACAAGATGTTCAGGTTGCAACGTGGTCGACCTCAGGCCACATCGCCATTGTAGGCCGAGGTAGAGAGAGCTCGCGAGAGCCATAAGTGAGTTTGCAGGCCATTCCGTGTGTTTTTAGTCGGTATCCATCGTTCATCTTGCAGAGCTGGTTCCGTGATTATTCCACGATTAATGGGCAAATGCCGGGCTTTGCTTCTTTGGTTATAAGCGGATCTTATGGCTGTTCTCCCGAGACGCCGTCGATGGTGTCTCGATATGGGAAATCAGCGATGAATATTGGGGGGCCCGGACCAGAGTTTGGCATGGGATGGAGTAGAGTAGTATGAGATTTACGAGCTTCGATGTGCCCGGTGGCTTCTTTTGAGGGCGTCACCAAGTGCACAATTGATACCAGCAACTTCGACGAGCTTCGGTCTACGTACCTAGCCTTCCCGGTTCCTAGCTCTTCGATGTCGGTGATGCAGCTGTTGAAGAGAGAGGGTTGGTCAAGTGATTTGGCATTTAGCCAGCGGTATTAGGGAGCAAATTCGAGATACTAAGGAGGAGATGATCCATGGGGCATATGTGAAGTACAAGGCTTTGTGTAAGGTGCCCCCATATCGAGTGGAATGACGGCGTTCAAGTTAAAGAGGCATTCGGCAACGAGACTCAAGTTATCGAGAACTGTCTTGAGACCTCTCCAGAGTCTTGTAGGCATATTGCTGCTGCTTTCAGAAGAATAGCCACCATCATGGTCTCGGCGAAGCTCAATCGATGCTTTCCAAGTCACGGGAACGAATCTCAAAAGCCCAATGAATACCCTTGGAAATATGAAGATAAATTGGGATCACGTCACGTGTGTGGGAATCCGTGATCCCAATCAGTGGTCGGGCCTTTATGCCGAATATTTGCGATAGTCCACCGATTTGTTGTGATCAAGCGTGGTGTAGGTGACACCGTCCTTTGGGGTGCTCTCATACCTTGAGACGCGCGATGCCAGAATAACAATAATGGCCGAGATACATTCAGCGCAAAGAGTTGAGTGCGACATGTTCATCGAGTTATGGCTTCGTGGAGCGCCGTTCCTGGTCCATTGCTCAGAACCTGTAATCGTTCCTCGGAGCCAATGCTAGAAACACGCTTGGGTGCCTTTGGGAGTGGCTCGGGTCATGATTGCCAAAGCTCCATTGATGACAATGCGGGGGGGGAAATGGCCGTATCTAGTTTTACTAATAGAAGTCGGCCTCGTGATTACCTCGGCGATAGATGGGTAAAATGTATGGGCTGCCAAAAGGTCGCGGCGGAATGTTATTCTCTCTCGTTTCCATGATCGCTTCAGACTCAAGATCTCGTGTTCCTCATAGTCACTTTGGGCATCGTGGGAGGGCCGCGTCTCTCGTAATAATCGCATTTAAAATGACTCGTCGTCTGTATTCAAAGCTAAAATCTTTGAAACACTATTTGAAAGAGATGGAATTGATTGAGCACGGTTTCTGCCGGGAGCAGAAACGACTCCAGCTACATTGCGCTGCGTTGCGTCTCATGGTTGACAAGTAGCAGCCAGAGCAATCGCGCGAGATTGACGATGCGCAGACCGCCAGTACTGGCCAAGGTCAATTGATGTGAGTTACGAAAAGCGCCCGATACCAGCTAAAAACTAGTCAGCCTAGTTAAAACCAACCGTATTGGATTGTTAGGTAGGTAGCTAATGTGCTGAAATGGGCGTCACCATCGTGGAGAGATGGATAAGTGTGCGGGTTCTATGGATTGTTGCGATCAAGATTGCTCTTGCCTCGTTCGTTGCCAAACTCCATCACGACCAAGTTCTTTCATCGGCGACCGTCGATTGGCATTCGCACCTTCCATCCGTTGTTCCCTCCAAGCTCACGTGCTCCACATGAGGAACGACCTCCAGCGCCACTGTCCCTCAATTGAGGGTGATCAAAGCTATCTTTTGCAAAGGAAACACTGACGACGGTGTACTCGACGCGTCCGATCAATCATCCAAGACTCTTGTTGAGCATCCTCAACAACCTTCAACCACAGGGCAATGCTTTCAAAGAGCCATGCGGGGTGGGTGGATGCCGCCTGTAACTTACAGTGCGCCTCCAAGGGCCTCCATCATGACCTCCATCAAGTCTGGCTCTGCAACGATGAAAATCGTCTTAGGCGAGGTTTCAAGCTAATTTTGAGCATCCAGAAATACAGCAGGAAAGAAAATCCACTCGAGGACAGAGGTCGGCAGCAAATCGCCATCGAGGGTGCCTATGCTGAGCAAGATGCTTGCCATGACAACTATCACCCACATTGGCGTCTCCTCCATAAATGGATCGACCAGCATCAATGCCCTCGCCGCCTGGGCCGTCTAAAATCCACCCAGATGAATTGGAAACCGCTAAAATCGAATTAGTTTCCGGGGGTTTATGGTTCGAGTTCGACCACCACCCTTTCCATCGTATCTCAAGTCGGGCGACTAGCATCCCAGCATTGTGAGCCAAGTATCATCCAACTTGAGTATCTGCACAGATTCCGTCTAGAAGGACTTTCAATCTATCAAGTAAGCACCTTGTTCCTATCATTTCAGGTTTCCTGATGCCAACATGGACGAGCATTTCCGTTCCCACTTTCGCACGTTCTCGGTTGTCATGACGAGAACCAGAGGCACTTCCACCATCAATATCATCCTGAACAACGCGGTCACAGGCACCTTCTTTATCACTTATCTCAAAATAAAACGCCCCAAAGACTTTCTGGCCTTGACGCATCTCTCGACCTCCTGGTCCCACGAGTGTTGGGGCCTTATGCGTGCTGCCTCCCCTCCATGTCAAGGATCATGGCATTGCTACTACCCTTCGACGCTCGCAGGGTTGAGTTAGACTACCAGCCCATCTTCATCAAAGACACTTGAATGCATATATGCTCCATACTTCGGTGCTTAGACTCTGTAGGAAAGTGAGCCGCTCACTTGTGGTTCCCGAAATGTTTCCCCTGCAATATGGAGGAGATGCTGCTAGGCGTTGGCAAGCCGAGGGATTTCACTAGCGATAAGCTGCAGGTACGTAAGAGTGTTCTGGATTTATTTTCTACCCGGTAGCTGGTATCACGATATTTCAAGTTGATACCTTAGCTGTGCTTTGGTCTAGAAACGTCTCAACACAACCGAGGTCGCACGAGGCCGACTGAGGGTAAGGAACACGCACCGGCTCCATTGAAGCAGGCTTTGAACCCGGTAACAACAATACAGAATGATGTTTCTTAAAAGAGACTACTGAATATACGCATCACTTTCTCACCCCAAGCATCAAACCCGCCGAATCCGACAGAGGGTCGATCTCGGACTTCCATAGGAGGCAGCCAGCGTCTCGTAGCCTCACTCGATATAACAGCTGAGTGGTGCCTATACAAGTACGTAATCTACTTTACCTTGATGACTATACCAAACGCAAATGACTGACTCGGAAGGAGAAAGAGGGGATTTCAATGGGATCTTCCAGACCACTGATGGTTCACCTAGTCTTGAACTCCACAAAGAATGAGGTCGACAGCTTGACCAACTGGAGCCAAGGCGCTCCCTTGATGCCCATACTCAACTCGATACAGGGAGTCTTCCCCTAAGACGGCTCGATATCTCGAGTATTTTGCCTCCTCGGCTGAGGTTTCTCAAACTCTAACTGTGGCTGGCGAATAGGTACCGCTGATTTGACACCCTCTACAAAGGGTGTCTTACATGGCAGCCTTGTTTGTCCCCAGGCGTCTCGATCCTTGATGCAACGTTGGAATACCAGTTCAGGTCACCATCAACTGAGTCAATCATCGTCCTGGATGCTTCTGGCTGAAGATGAAAGGCAAATTACGGTGATACGAGGACCTGGCCCAAACCCAACCACCCAACTCTCCATGGGAAGACACCTTCAACATGTTTGATATTTATACTACTTCCATACCTCGAGTGCACTTTTCAAACCTCAACAAGCATGGTATTTGTCCTATTCTTGCCATTAAACGGCATCGCAAAAGAAATAAACGCCAGCCAAGACCCGGCTCCGGCCCCAGCACCCATGATACAGATTCACCGCCAGCCAACCCGCTCCAAGCTCGACTATCAGTACATTAATATCTCCTGCCTTCCCTTCTCTTCTCATTCCGCTCCGCCTCCGTCTTCTGCCTCTTTCGACTCTCTTGGGCGATCATCTCGCTCAGGTCATCGTCGTACGCCCACTTGGCACCGAGGCCCTCCTCCTTCTTGCCCTCATCGAACTTGCGCCGCAAGTCGTCCTTGCTGATGCCATCGTTCTGGTGCAGCGAGTCCACGTCGAGGGCCACGTCGATGTCGCCAGGCTTCTTGCGTTTGCGGGAGTCATCATCGGCACCCAGAACCGGCATGCCAGATCGTTGTGCCTGCTTGAGGTCATAGACGCGGTCGCTACCGAAGAAGCCTTCAGCGCGGACTTGGCGCTCGGGTAGGATGGTGTAGGCAGACCGGGGCGCGCTCGACTCCTCTGTGTCGTAGCCGCGGCGCTCCTTGCGGAGATCCATTTCTCCGGCAATAGACGTCTCAACTCCTTGGCCGTAGTCAGGCTGTACTGTGCTGGCATAACCACCAGGAGTCTCAAGGCCACTCGGTGTCTCCAAGCCACCAGCTGTGTCCTCCTCTTCCTCTTCCTCCTCTTCTTCATCTGACTCCTCCTCCTCCTCGGACTCTTCTTCACGGGGTTGTAGCTCACCCCAGAGGGTCCGCTCAACAGGCTCACCGGCAGCAGCAGCTGCTTGAGCCCCTGACTGGCCCTGTCCGCCGCTCTGACCAGTGAGGCCAAACACGTCACCACCGAACAGGGGGCGGTTGAACTCGTCAACTGGTGGTTTGCCCCAGCCGCCGGGGTGGAAGCCCCATGAACCTCCTGAGGGTGGTGGCGCATTCAGACCGGGGATTTTTAGCGTAGGATAGGATGGAGGAGGGCCAAATCTTTGTTGGTTGATAAGCCAGGGTGGCGGTGCGCCAGGAGGCATTCCCAGGGCTTCCTTGGTGTTCTCACTCAGGTCACCGGGTCGGAAATGTTGATAATCGACCTCGGTCTCTTTGCCCTCGTAGTACACTTCACCAAATCGCGTCAACTCAGGCTTGGTCTGGAAGCGGAAGAAGGCATCGTAGAGCTTCTGGTAGTCAATGTCGAGCTTCCCCATCTTGGGGGCGACACGTTCACGCTGCTTCTGCTTCAACGACTGCTCGGCTTGCTTCTCGAGGACGGCGTCGCGCATCTCGGTGATGCCGGTCTCGGCGATGAAGGTAGGGAGACGGAAGGGCGGCTTCTCGATACCCCTCTTGGAGGAGAGGTATTCTCGCTTCAGAGACCAGTGGGTTGGGACCGGTACCACATTTCGCTGAGCCTTGATCTGGACAAGTAGGCGGGGGTCCGATGAGGAAACATCTTGCCACTCCACCACCTCGGGGATCTTGACCAAAGCCTTGAGCTCGGCGATGGAGAGCTTGTTGAGCTGCTTCCTCTTCTTCTTGGACATCTTGGGCTGGGCGGACTCCTCGTCTTCGTCGGGGATATCGTCGTCATCGTCGAAAAACACGGTCCCTTGATTTCCAGCATTGGCCTCCTTGGCAACCTCATCTTCGTCCATAGACGCGCCGAACTTGCTGAAGATATCCTTGTACATCGCAAAGACTGGGTCCTCCTCCAGACTATCGTCAAGAATCAGAGCATCGACAGGGGCGGCTTCCGACTCGGGTTTGTCCTTGACTTGGAGATCTGACGCGGATTCGGTGGTGGATTCATCCTCTTTCGGCTTGGAGTCATCGGTGGGCTCTTCGGTCTTGGGAGCGGCAGCCTGCGTCGCGTCAGTATACGATCGAGGGGATGAGAGATTGGATGATCGCACCTCTGCTTGCGCCTTCTTCTGTTCCTTCTTCTTTGCCCTCCGCATCTGGTTCTTGGTCATCTTTGGGGCCGCCATTGTGAATGTGGATTGGCGACAAAGTCGTCGCGACGAGGAACTGGTTTCGGCCCGCGGCGGGATTGGAGACCTGGGTGGTGAGCTGGAACAGGGCGTAGAAGGCAGCGAGAGTGATGATGAACTGCTTCGGGTCCCTTCCCATTCCCGAATATGAGACGAGGCGCCCGATCGTGTGTCAAAGAGGCGATGGAATGATTTCGAGGTCGATGCGCCAGAGGCTGATGCTCCAGGTCTGGTGCTGGTGCTTTGAGGTGGAGTCTCGTTTTGCGCGACTCGTCGATGGGCAACTTCCCCCAAGAAAAAAATGTCGACGCGCTGCCCGCGCGGCTGTAACTCACAATCAGCTTATCGTGATTAGCGCGGTTCCGCGGCTATCGGGTCAACCGCGGCTATAGCTGGCGCGCCACGTAACCCAGCCCCTCCCCCCCTTGTCTGACTTGTCCCCCTGTAGATGACCCCCGTGGCCCCCGAAGTTGCAGTTTATCTGTCTTCGATTCGTATGAAGCTTGGCGCCCCTTTGGTTTAATTATAGCCTTGGTATGCCCGCCCGCTTTGACGTGTGAAAGGTCATCCATCCCATAATTAATCGCAGTTGGTTGTGGTTGCATCGTCGCAGCAAAACCAGCTTCCTTCCCTCTCTTCGTATCCGATCTTGGATCCGATCACCAGTCAAAGGTCACGAGCAATTGCAACGTTCCCAGACGTTTCCGGAACCCATTCCCGCTTTTTTTTTTTTTACTTCTATTTGTCTTGGATCTCGTCTCCAAGGTCTCGGACGGACCCGGCCTCGTCATCTCACAACCAACATCTCACCTGCTCGTTTCGTTCGATAAGCAATGAGTAAACGGATTCCTTAACGACATTACGTTTCTCCTGCTATCTTCCCTCGTCGCTCGTTATCGAATCACGCTCTCGCCGTTGGCTGTGTGGCCTCTCTGTGGTTCACAGCTCCAACTCCTCTATCCTCGACCATCTCTCTCGTTGCGCCTCGTTAGACGACGTCTCCTGGTCATCATCTCGCGAACCGTCCAATCTCGTCCCTCTCCCCGAGACCCCCAGCGGTCCGTCCTGTGATGGAAAAGTTCCCCGACTTCATCGATACGCCCGTGGGCAACTCGCGGTCGCCGAGCCCTCGAAACCCTCCCGGCTGGTCCAACGGCGCGCCGCCTCGTCCCTCAGATCGATGGCTCCCCGTCTCGACGGGCTCCCACAGGCACAACCGCCAGAAGAGCCTCACTGATGCCATCCGCACAATACGCGCCCGCAATGGCAGCGTCAGCCAGAACGCCCAGGAGATCGCCGATGCCCTGCGCGCCCCCGTCTCCCCAAAGCTCATCGTACGCCCATCTCCCCCCGTCCCACCTTGATCCCGTCTCGAGTCTCTAAGATCTCGAGGCCAAGTCCTCTCCTCAAGTGCTAACCTGCATGTTGCACTACGCAGATCCTGTGCCTGCTGTGGTACACCTCGTCTGCCCTCACAAACACCTCGTCAAAGTCGATCCTCATCGCCTTTAACAAGCCTGCGACACTGACACTCGTCCAATTCGCCTTTGTCTCGTCGCTATGTGTCTTGATGGCATGGCTTGCCGTCCTTTTCCCCGTTTTACGAACCAAGATCACAGCTCTCAAACACCCGATTCGAAAACCGACGCGCGAGGTCATCACGACTACTCTCCCCCTGTCCGCCTTCATGATCGGTGGTCACCTTCTCAGTTCCACGGCCACCTCCAAGATTCCCGTATCGCTCGTCCACACCATCAAGGGTCTCTCGCCCCTCTTTACCGTCCTCGCTTATAGAATCGTGTACGACATCCGCTACCCCAAGGCGACCTATCTGTCTCTCATCCCTCTGACGGTTGGTGTAATGTTGGCATGCTCTGGCAAGGCGAAGTATGGTGGAGAGCTCAGCGGTGTCATTCACGCTCTCCTCGCCACGATGATCTTCGTCACTCAAAATATCTTCTCCAAGTACCTGTTCAACGAGGCTGCCAAGGCTGAGGCTGAGGCTCCAAACAGCCGGTCAAAGAAGCTGGACAAACTCAACCTGCTCTGCTATTCCTCTGGTCTGGCTTTCATCATCACCTTGCCCATTTGGTTTTGG
Source organism: Fusarium falciforme (assembly GCF_026873545.1). Taxonomy (NCBI): domain Eukaryota; kingdom Fungi; phylum Ascomycota; class Sordariomycetes; order Hypocreales; family Nectriaceae; genus Fusarium; species Fusarium falciforme. The sequence continues at coordinate 2,514,249 of NC_070551.1, read as the reverse complement.
TCCGAGGGATTCGCTCTGCTCAAGAACTTTTACCACGAAGGCTCGATCGACTTGTCCGAGCAACCCAATTCCATGGATCACGGTCGACTGACGCTCGAGTTTGTCTTCAATGGCGTGTTTCACTTTGGCCAGAACATCCTCGCCTTCATCCTCCTCTCGATGGTCTCTCCCGTCACGTACTCAGTCGCCAGTCTGATCAAGCGTGTCTTTGTCATCGTCATGGCCATCCTCTGGTTCCGAAGCCCCACGACGCCCATCCAGGCCGTTGGTATCGCCCTCACCTTCCTTGGACTGTATCTGTACGACCGAACGAAGGGGGGCAACAAGGCGGACCACAAGGCCCAAACGATGACAGATTCCAACAAGACTTCAATATTGCCCATCTCTAACAAGGGGATACGCCCAATCGTGGCCTCTCCTCTGAGCACTGAGATCAATCCCCACCCTTACCACGAGGGCTACTACGGCCGCGACGCCTCCTCAGATGACTCCAAGAAGACAGACGACAGCGGCAGCCGTAACCGCGGCCGTGTCAACAGCAACGGAGGCTGGCTTCCTCCAGGCACCAAGCAGGAAGATACATGGCGGACTGGAGACAAGATCGCCGGTGTCTCATGATGGAGACAGAGAAACCTCGCCCTAGGTTTTGAAGTTTTGGGTTCCTCTTCTCCGCCGGTTTTTTCGGCGTTTCTAATTGTTTAACCTCTTTTATTTTCAACAACAAAAAGAATGGAGCTGGGATCTTTGTTTGAAAGAAGGGATGTTGTGCTTGTTTTTTTCTCGTCCGGATATCTAGACTACCTATGGACGTGGACAGCTTTTTGTATGACATATCATGGATTGGCGTTTTTCTTGAGACGCAGGAATGGATTGATGGACGGACGGATGGATGGATGGATGGATGGATGGATGGATGGGATGCTCTTTCAGCTCCTCTCAGGAGGCGCTTGATGATGCGCTGTATCATTACGTGGATATGGAATGTGGACGTTTTTTGATAGACGGGATACGGTTCGCAGCTCATGCAATACATGAATGATATGGAATAAGCTCAGGGATAGATGTGACAAGATAATGATCGGGTAGTAGAGATGCGGATGTCGTCTTTACATCAGGCATTAGTAATTAATCTATCAGCCACTCCTCCACCTCGACCCCTATGCTCCTCCCTATGCCTCGTATCACTTCCCATGCGACATTGATCCTCCACTTGCCACCGCGATCCATGACATCTCCAGCGCCACCCACGCGGGTCAGTAATCGCAGGCTCGCGAGTGTTGAGATGGCCATGCCCACATCACAATCCAGGCCAGCTGCACCCACCGCTGTGCCATCTGCCCACTCAGTTCTCACAGCTGTAAAGATGGCCATCATGCGTTCCAAGACAAAGGCATGAGCGCCGAGCAGTTTTCGTGCAATCTTGCGGTGCTTGGTACGAGAGGGCCCCCTTGCAACGATACCGCCACGCCGTCGCTTTCGCCCATGATTGTATGTAGAGAAGAGTGTGAGATCGTGACGAGTAGCGTTGTGGGAGGCGAGATAGGCGGCGAGTAGAAGGAGACGGGCCGTAGTAGGGAGGAGATTTGTGATTTCTGTAGCCGAAGCTGAGGGTCTCGTAGTCGCAATAGCATCAGCAGGCTTGGCTTTCGGCCTGACCGACACGATACTCGGGTTCAGGAGAGACTCGTCCTGGAAGTGCACCCTGCCCGCGATGAGCAGCTTCGAAAACTCCTTGGGCGTGTGCGTTCCAGCCAGGATCGGCGCTGTGAACCGTGGCCAGAGAGCATGACAGCTGTGACGGAAGGAAGGAAGCGTTCGGGAGGCCGATTTTGTTAACGAGTCGTGGACCGCAGCGCAGAAGCGTGTCCAGAGATCTGACGTCTCTTGCTGTGAGTGCCCGAGAATGGAGCCTGGTGGTGTGAGGGAGACGATTCGAACGAATTCGGCTTTGGCGTAGGGAGGGAAGTTGAGATGTGCTGATGTAGGTGATCGTAGGAAGCCTGCGGGAGGAGACGTGACGATGAAGACGCAGGTAAGGCGAGGGATCTAGATCGATTAGCTTCCACTCGCAAGCATCCAATGTATAATATGTAGCAACTCACAATCTCGGACAACCGTGCCAGAGCCGGTAGCAGCGTAGGCGGCGCATCTCTCTGCCCATCAATAGCATCCAACACCAACACAAACCTCCACCTAGGATCCCTCTCAGGATACCCAACCATCTTGACCATCTCAACCGTCAACTGCGCCAGCGTCTCGCACCGCCGCGGCACATCCTCCCACTCTAGCGCCTTCGCCACCTCCCCGACGATGCGCTCAAACAGGTGTCGCCCCGTGATGCACTGCACAGAGTTGACCACGGCAGCCTGGAGACCGCCCGACTCGGCGTCGGCGTTGACGCTGGTGACGAGCTGGGAGACGAGCTGGGTCACGATGGCGGATTTCCCTGTTGCTGTTGCGCCGTGGACGACGAGGTTTCGACAGGGAGCTGCATCGGGCTGTAGAGACGGTCAGCTTTGGTAATATCGTCAAGAGGTAGCTTGGCCAACATACATGGAGGAGCGTTGCTAGGGATCGGATCTGGTGTTCGCGACAGGGAAAGGATTGGAATAACGGGGGCAAGATGACCTCGTCAGGAAGACGAAAGAGGGATGACATGGTTGTCTCCCTGTTCTGACGAGGAATGACTCTTTTGGATGGAATTGGTTGGTGTTGAAGTTGTGAAGGTCGTCCCCAAGCGCCTGGAGGTTCAAGGGGAGACGCGTTTGGCGCGTCTGCAGGCAGGTACGTCACTCGGGAAATTCTCGGCCGAGTCATGGACTTTGACAGACTCACCATCACATCAACTCTCACAACTTGTCTCTTCTCACAGATAATATTATAAATGAATTTAATTGAATTTATTGTTCAAGTTTTGGGCAATTCTTAGATTCTTTTGGGCAAAGACATATGCCATCAAACGCCCCAATCCAGTGGTATACTTTATACAAACCACATGCATAGCTTTTGACCTATCGTCTAAAAGCATTTCTCCCCAACGCCTAACTATGCCATGCTCTTCAAAACAATAAAACACATGTATACGACCTCGTACTTGTCGACTCTTCCCCAAACACTTCATCCCACCAGTGGTTCCATGTTCTCACACGCTCATACAAGTCCTTGACCAACACCCAGTCCTGCCAAATCGGTGCAGCTGTCCCCTGCCCAGACTGTGTTGAAGGGAACCCTCGTCCTTTTCCGGGGGCCTGAATGGTGATCTTGGTTCCCGTTGTAACCCAGTTCCTTCGCACGTCATTAACAATGTTGTCAGCGAAACTCTTGACATGTTCATCAACTTGGGGCGTCCTCGTTGTCGGTCTTCGGAAACCTGAAAGAAGAAGCCCTGCGTCGAGCGAGTAGTCCTCAAGTTCCATCGTCTCCGATATGTATGACTCGGCTCTAGCGAATCCAGATCTTGCCTCCTTGAGCAACAGAGTGATATCCTCCCAAGACTCGCAAGTTACCTGCGATAAAGCCAGGCCTCGAAGGGACGGCCAGATGTAGTTCGACATTGATAGCAGCTGTACAATCAAGTGTACCCTCTCAGCTTCCAGCGGCCCGCCGTCCTGCCCAAGTTGGTTCAGACAACCGACAAAAGCCTGCAACGTAGCGAGTAGATAAGGCGTGTCAGCTTCAGCTAGTACGTGGGGAAGAGCATTCTGGGTCAACAGCACTCGGAGTGCCTCCACATAAATGTCAATCATTGGATAAGCTGAACTCTCAGCAGCCGCTGCATGTATCATGGCTGGCACCATCTTGCCCAGGGTGAACCACATGATACCCGGATTCTCCATCCCTTTGCGCAGCAGTACAACCTCATCTCGCAGCTTGTCATTGATCAAGGACATCTTGAAGTTGTTGAAGAGGAAGAAGAAGAGCTGGTGAGCGACCCTTGTGTCGCCCTCGCCCAGTCGAAGCCCATAAGACATCATACCAGCCACCTGGAGCTGGGGATCTTGAACCGAGGGTGAATACTCTTTGCTGATCTGGTAGAAGAAGTCGTCAACTGTGCAAATCTCGGAACCGTGAGCCCTGATGAGCGAGATGATGTCTCGGATGAAAACCACAAAATCATGATGTTCCGACGCATCCTGGGCCACCGTTCGCAAGTCCCCCTTGATTCGCTGCATCACTGACTTTAGCGTTTTAGAGTGCTCCGAAAGGATGATCTTCCTGAGCGCCGGCCCAGCATCCCGCAGTGACCTGCGCATCCAGGATATCATGAACTCGAACAGGTCCCGGTTGGTGTTGTAGTCGGGGTTAATGGCAAGTCCGGTAACTGCTTCTGGGACAAAGTCTTTCTGCTGTCGCCGGAGCTCTTCTGCAAACTGGTTCTCGTATGCCAGGTACCGCCGTGGTTTGACAATCGACAGTGCCCAGACATCTGATAGGGTGAAGCCAGCTTCGCTGAAATCATCAAACCCATGCTTGAGGAGCGTTGTCATGAACAAGACCAGTGATCGCCGTTGCTCGAGACTGATACTAACAGGCGCATCTTCAAATAGACCATACTTTCCATACTTGAACATGTCCGAAAGCCGTAGGAGGCCGCCGTTGATGAACCGTACTGCAAGCCTTGCTGATAGAGTAATGACCTGCTCGGTACACTGCGATTTTTCGATGGCCGCATTGTAGGACAATTGGCCCTCTTCGCGAGAGGACAGAATGCATCTTGCCATTGAAAAGTAGCTGCTCGACAGGTCATGGTCGAGTACCAGGATGGCATCATCCGCCTGCGCCGAGTTCAGGATCTGACTCTCACTCTGTTGGCTTTCCTCATCATCCTTGAACTCGTCAACACGAGACAGGAAAATCTCCAGAGTGGCCAGCGAGGCTTGAAGAATGGACCAGTCCAGTTGTGGAGGGCAGGTGCCAAAGTGTTTGAATACTTGCTGCAGTTGGAGCGTGTTCAGGGCAAAGGTGCCAGCCTCCAGATTTGGGGCATGTCTCATGACATCCAAAGAGGCCATCACAGAGAGATGGAGCACATCCATTACGGCTGCCCTATTCATCGCCACCATGGCATCAAGCATATCACGGCTGACTGCTTTGCTCGAATCCTTAGACAAGGCCAAGAATTGCTGCTGCATGTCCGACTGCACTGAATCAAACTGCGTCATCATGGCTTGGAAGAAGGTATTCCGCCACTGAATAAACGGCTTGAATGAGGTTGTTGCTTCACCAGATGAGATGAGAAACCTCGCCAGCTGATTCCAGGCTCGTAGGTTGATCAAGCACGCCTCTTTGTGAGAGGTCACGGGGGCCACAAGCCGCTCAATCAAATGAGCACCCGGACGAAGGTCAGGTGGGGAGGCCCAAAACAGGGTGCAAAGGAGGTCGTGATGATTTCGCAGAGCAGCCAGGTCGCGTTCGTGGATTGTCTGTTCCTTGAGGAGTTGGCGGTTGTGGTTCGGCATCGTGCGGGCGATCAAGTTGCGGATGTCGTTGAATGACCGGATTTCACTCAACTTCTTGATGCTCAGAGCAACGAGCTTCAAGAAGATGTGAAAGCACTTGTCGGCCTTTTCAACTGCCAACGAGGGCCTACCGCCCAACTCTTCCAAGAATTTTGGAGACTGATATACTTCTTCATTGCGAAGATGGGCGAGATTCTGTGACCCAAAGAAGTCAAAGATGACTCCTATCACCGCCACGCACTTGCGCCAGCCCCATTGCTGAACAAGATAGTGGCAGCGTCCAACTAAAGCACGACAGTAGTTGTTGAAGCTGGGCGATTGGCGAGGATTGTCCTTATAGACCTGGAAAACCTTCTTCAGCAGCTTCTGGGGGAGTGCCCAGCCGTCAACAGCGGTATCATGCCTGCTGCCAGCAATGAGGATGCCCTTGTCATTGAACTCTGTGAGTGGGAGCAGGGCAAACATATTCTTCCAGAGACGCTCATGATCGCTTGCGTCGATACTTGTGACAGCCTCAGGGGTGGCCATAACAGAATACATGACGTCCCAGAAGGACGACCGAGGAATCCGAGCTTGCTCGAGCGCCTTCATGACTGTGACCCAGGAATGAACAACTGGCATGTCGTCCCTCAAACCTCGATCTCGTACCCGGGAATTTCCAAGATCAGCGTATGCTTGCCTGACTTGGTCCGTACCATTTATGGTGAGTGACAAGATGGCCGTTTTGGACAAGTCCTTGAGCAAATCCTCCATTTGAAATTGCTCGCCCACCAAAGATGCGTCGTTCTGACAAAGTTTCAGAGCCAGGAGGACATACAAGATCAATTTATCATAGACGCTTGCAATTAGAGAATATTGAGGTTGTGTGGTGCCATCATGACGCCCTAGGAGAGCTTCGATGCGGCTGTTGAATCCACCAAACACCTCGAGCGTTCGGCAGCTAAATGATTTGGCACTTGATTGTTCAGTGAGACTAAGCGACTCCATCATGAATTTCAAGATGAATCGGGCCGCGCCTAGAACGAAAGTAGAGTCTGGGAGGTCTCCTTCTATTGTGATACGCTCCAGCTGATCAGCGATCGAGTCGAGAAGAACACCGAGCTCCGAGGACACTTGGGCATCCCAAGGACCCCATCGGAGGACCTGATCGCCAAGGTTGAATGATATCCGTGATCGGAGCTCACTCAGATGTTCGTGATGGCTCAACACTGACTCAAAAACACCGCTTCCAATCAACGTTGACTCATGGAAGTAGACGCGAGAATCCAAGGGAAAGGTCTCGAAGTGATGAGTGTAATGGGTGCCATATGGCCCCAGACCCCGAAGCTTCTCTCCATCTACCTCGACTGGCTGGATAGGCTCGGAGATTGGGATGGTCTCAACCGGGATAGGATCATTCGCACGACTGAATTGGGGTGCTTCAACATCAATGCGTTGGGGCTTTGTCCTCTTCCGGAAGCGTGACCTGTTATGATCAGGAGGTGGCTCCTCGACAACACGGAGTGGCACTGGGTTATCTTCAGGTGGCGGGCTCGCAGGATAGTAGGTATCTGGACCATTGTCGAATGTCAAGATGCTGGAAGCCGAAAGGTCACCACGCTGCTTTCGATACAGTTGGTCAAGACGTCTCTTGGTTGATCTGAAGGCAAAGCTGCTTGACTGGTCTGTTTCGTCCATTTCCAGTTGAGCCGGCCGTGCGACACCAGAACCACCTCGAGTAAGGTTGACATTGGTGCGTGGCTGATGCTTCGTTCGAGGTTGCGGCGCCGTGTTGTCAGTCTGGTATCTCACCGACCCGGCCTGGCTGACCTGTTTTACCAGGCGGCGAGATGGCCCTGCAGAGAGCATAGGCATTCGCCTTGAAGTTGAAGAGCCATTTCCAGATGTTTCACGGAGAGGTTGTTTCGGTGCCCTCGGTTTTGCCTTCTTGGCTTTCCGGGCAGCAGTGACTGATGGGCGCTGAGGGATAGAGCCTGCCCTCCAATTGTTCAAGACAGACACGGCGTCGACATGATCCTCTCTGGTGGCCAGTTGGATAACCTTGCTGCCTGGACTGGACCTGCCCATGTTCTGACGTCGAGTTGCAGACCGAGCGGCGATCTTGAGGAAACGAGGAGCGTCGGGCTCAACCACATCAAGAATGCTGAGTCGGGGAGCATGCGGCCTGCCTCCATGTTTCCCTGTCCGTTTCTTTCCATGCTTCGACGCTTTGCGTGACGTGGGCTGGCGATACTTCTTCTTCACAAGCTCAGTTGCAGGCAGAGAACTGTCCTGTGATCCAGGAAACATGCTAGTAATTCTGGGTTGATGGGGGCCTCTTGGAGGAACACGCTTTCGTTGTGTTGGTGTTGTCTTGGGTCGTTTTTGGGATCCACGAAAGGATTCCGAAAGCTTCAGCTGTCGTTTCCTTCCGGTGAACATGGGGTCAATGCGGTCGTCCTCTACCACTGAGGCTCCATCGTCAGATAGTTCCTCAGGAACCAGGACCATCGGCTCCTCCTCAAGAACGAGCCGTGTTTGGTTGTGAAATACATCATCGGTGGTTTCTGGTAGTGGAGCAGGAGCTTCGTCGTCAGAATCTTCGAAGAAGATTTGGGGGGCTGTGGAAGTATGTGGTGAGGCGATTCGCCTCTGTGCCACACCACGCCGAATCTCTCGCTCCGGAGAATGGTGGACCGGGCGACTGTGGGTTGGCTTCTGAATTCTATCACGGCCAGCTTGCTGATCCAGTCGAAGCCATGATGCGGGAAGGACGCCCCTGATTCGGCGTCCCACGGTGTTCACGAGTTCTGAGCCGCTCTCGGAGCCGCTCTTAGATTCCGTCTCGGATACAGAATCTTCGTCGTCTGGCTGAACACTGGTGTCTGGTTGAGCAAGTTCATCTTCAGAGTCGCTTGGAATGAGCAAGGCAGGCCGTCTGAAGAGTCGTGTGGAAGGTTGTTGGGAGGGCTGGTCCGCAGGCAATGATGTGGGAGGTTGAACATCGTGTTGAGGGTCCTCGCCACCTCGTCTCGAGCTGCGTTGTGCAGCAGGAGAGTCTGTAGTCCCCGGTACCAACCTGAGAGCTGATGCAGGCTCAAGGGGGTCGCTGTCAACAACATCGTATCTCTTACGCTTTCGCGTTGATGATCGGAGAGGAGAGGACTTTCTCTTTGCGCGCTGCTTTGTGACTGAGATTGGGGGGCGCCTTAGTAGGTCTTTCAGGCTTGGAAGATCGTCACCAGCCAAGCTCGTGTTCTCGGTATCTCCTGTCGAGCTCGCCTGGCTACTAGGCCCGGCGCGGTCGTTCAGGGGTGACGTCTTAGGGGGTGAGGGTGAAGGTATGTTGAGACTACCCAAGCCATCCAGAAAGTCTTCTAGCCCTTTCAGCTGACTCTCGTCAGATACATCCGGGAGCTGTGACTCCTGACTGTCATCCTCGAAATCCTTGTCTTGCGAAGCCTCCTCAGCTTGCTGTCGGCGTCGCTTCTCTCCTTCGATAGCAAGTCTAAGGGGACGGACACCATGTTTCTTGAGAATGTTGGAGTAGTATGACATCTCAATGGCGTAGGGTCGCTCTTGGATCGGTTTCCGGGGCCGAAGAGAACGCTCGTAGCGAACAGCTGTTTGGCGGGCCGTCTCACGTTCATCGTCAAGGCCCAGTTCCTGGCTTTGCATAGGGGGAGGGTTGTCATCCACTTGGGGCAACGAAGACAATGGGGGGGCAGGCTCCTGACTGACGACAAGTCGAGGGGGTGGTGATGAACGCTCGACATAGCTTCTCGATATTTGGACGTCATTCGGGGGGTGAGAATCGGCATCTATCGCTCGGTGTTCAAGGCTGAGAGGGTCGATATCAAGCAGGTCGACATCGGAGTGTATGGACGATAGAGGCGAAGACAGTGGGGATACTGGATCAGAGATCAAGTCGACTGCATCGTCTGGTCTTGGCGTCGTATCGGGGATCCGTGAAGGCGTCTTTGTCGCAGGAGCAAGGTGATTCTGCCCTTGGGAGGAGTCGGGAACATCCCAGATGTCTTGTTCCTGCTCTTTCTGTGTGTTGCCTTCTGTAGGCTCTTCCTTTCCGTCCTCATTTTCTCTTTCGCTGGTCGTATTCGCAGGGGTAGGCTCAGGCAGGGACGGCAATTCCTGGCTCTCGAATCCATCCTCTTCCTCAGAATCTGGGACTTCTCCCAGTTCCTTCCAGTTGGTCATGGTCCGCGTGTGGCATTATTCTGTCGAAGTCACATTCGGGGTCCGAATTCGGCTTCGGTCGTTGAATTTTATGCGTATATGGGAAACGTTCATGTAGGAAGAATCATGATTTCACCGTGATCGAGGGTGGTTCAAGCTGGCGTAAAGTGGTTTCCCTGTTTGGCGTGGCGGGAACGCGGTTGGGAAACCGGGGAGACGCGTTCGGGGAGGAAGGCGCGCCAAGCCATGGAAGTCCATGTGGGGCCCAGTTCCGGGGAGCTTCAGCGCCGCATCCATCCCGTCCCATTGAGCCGGGCCATTCCGCTCTGAGAGGCGAGACTCGCCCCAATTATTCCGAGTTCAAGTTCAACGTCAACTCGTTTTTTATACTCAATTGCTCACTCCACGCTCGTCGAATAAAGCTCTTTGCAATGGCACTGCATGTCTTTGAGAGGGCCTTGCCATTGGCATTGACCGTCTTTTGCGGCGTCATTGGAGGTTAGTTTTGGCCATGAGCCCTCCCAAGCAGACGCTCACGATGACCAGGATACTACACCTTCCAACCAGTCTTTGCACCTGATGCTCTTAAGCAGGTCGATCTCCCGCAGATGTAAGCATTCGATATACATGAGTGCGGGCATGCGAGAAACCAAGTGCTAACCATTTGCCAAGTACCGAGGCCAAGTCAGAAGCCTCGAAAACTCTGCCACCAGCTTCAAAATAGCTACACCATCTTAGAACTCGGAAGATGTCCAAACAAATCCCATGTTAAATTAGAGCTATTTCATGATAATGATAACCGTAACATGTCTCGGGGCTAGATTAAAGTCATTTTGTTTGTATGTGTGTCGATGTTTTATATGAATGCTCAACCGTTTGAGAAAATGTCAACTAACCATAATGACACCAAGACAGAAGAGATAGGATAGTAAATATTGTTCATATCTTTCATCAAAAACCATACCGAATAGTTAATGACCGTCCCGAGTGACCTTTATTGTACAATGTCTAAAGTTTGTCTTGTGATAAGAATCACGTCCTCCCGTCCTAGGTACCCTACACCAGACCTCTAAATCAGAGGGGCATCCAGGCCCCAAAGCAGATTTTCCCAGTCCATTCCATCAAGATCGATCATTGATCCCAGCTCATCCCAGGCTTGGGAGGAAGGGTCAGCATCATTGGGCGTCGCCCCAGTCGAGATCGGCGCAGCTGAGCTGGGGGTGAGAGGAAGACTCGTCTCCTGCACAGCCGATCTCACTGGAAGCTGGTTTCGTTCCTCATCCGCACATATCGACACTTTGTGCTTCTTCATAACCTGCTTCAACAGGTCCTGTATCCGCGCTGTCGGCTTGGAGTGCTCCTTTGCAATGTCTAGGATCTTCCATGCCTCCACTAGCTGTTGCCGCCTCGCCTCCTTTTCCTGTACGGTTGTTCCCAGACAGAAATCCAGGATAAGTACAATGGTAGCTAGGAAGACGCTGTGTAATACTAGTGTCGTTCTGAGTCGCGTGGAAGTGAAAGCAACATTCTCCTTGTCAAGAAGATGCTCTGCGTGAAGAATGGTCTGAGCTGCGTCCAAGCAAACGTTTCGTGAGTGCGCATAACGGGGCTCGATCGAACCACGGGCCAGATATGGAAGATGGAGCCTACACCGCTGCCCCTGAACGAACAACTTCATGATGTGCCGTTGTATAATAATCGCCGGTGATCGTCGAATATCGTTAGGGGGTAGCTTTGCTAGTTCTTCGCCTTCCATTACTAAGAACGGAGGGATTTCCCTGATGAATTGATCGATTGCAGCATCCAGCTCAAGAACAAGGTCGTATGTCATGGTTTCTGGGGCGGCTGAAGAGAGCGGCATTCGGTCTGTGAACTTGCGAGTTAATTCGGCCAGCCGAATCCGCTGCAGGAAATAGGACATGCTAGTCGACTCAGTCAAGGGCTTCCCCGGCTCGCCGCCATCGACAAGGTCCTCATCATTAAGATTACGAGGTTTCCTCACAGCCATGTGCTTTGGATTTATGAGATAGGTGCCCTCGTGGGGGCCCGGGAATCGAGCCAACATGCTACTTATACGTTAGACTTGTGATCAACAAAGGAGACAGACGATGTAGTAAACATACCAATCCAATCCGACGAGGTACCACCAGACTCGCCGAGCAGCTTCAGCTCTTATCCCAGTAAAGGCCTTTGGGTGACCTGTTGATGAAGTGAAGGGATGATCTAGGCGATGAAGGCCCAGTTCACGAGAGATTGCGATGGCTTGAAACAGATAGGTTCGAGCCCGAGTGGAGATGCCCTCGATGTTCAGCAAGACAAAGCTCACAATGATAAGACCTTGAGCACTCTCCAGCTCGATCTGCATATTTCTCTGAGCCACATCAAAGACATCCATGGTTCCTTTGAGCCAGATGATTGCCTGCGCATTTGCCTCTGCGGCGTCATTGAATAGTTTCGTCGTCTCATTGTCCGCTTGCGTCCACGAGTACGTGACGTTGGCGCAAACCGCGAGGAGTAGAACCACTGAGCACAAAGGCACCTGGGTCCCCTGGTCCAGGGTGTCGTACACTTCATCCACAAGGTTGCATAGAGAAGGGTTATGCACTATGTGGTGCATATAAGTGATACCTGTCGTGTACTTTTCCACCAGCGTTCTGGTTTCTTCTCTAGTGGGTAGCCATACACACTTGGTTGGTTCCACAGAAAGAAAACCAGATGGGATACTGGAATTTTGAAAGATGTAGCATGATGATTGAGTGATCATACGTATAGGACAAGTGCGAAAGACGATTTTGTCACCCAACACGGTTTCCTGTTATCGTGTTAGCATTGAGGAGACATGACAAAGGCTTGTTGTAGACCAACAGATGCCTTTTGACCAAGACATGTCCTATCCAGCCAGAGAGCATCGTCCGTCAAATTCTGGACGTTGAGAGGCAATGCCAGTTGCGAGTCCTGTTGTGGCCGGGGTGGCGCATCTGCTTCTGAGGTAGGCAGCAACGCCGAAGACGATTGGCTCTCGGGTGCAGGCTGTTTATTATGCTGTGCAAGCAACGCCTCCAACCTCTCCAGGCGGCTCAGAATATCTGTCTCCTTCTCCTTCTCACCAGCACCCGCCGCCGCCTTCTTGGCGATCGGTCTCTGGGCCGGAGCCGAAGCGCGGGGTGGATCCTGGGGTTCCCGGCAGGGAACTCCGCGGCTGGTGCAATTTGAGCAGGGAAAGTCGCGGCTGCACCGCAGCTTGCGCACGCGGCAAAAGTGGCACGAAACAGGCCGCTGGCGAGGCTGCCGGCCCATGTCTGCGGTGGTCTCTCAGAGGGTACCTTACTGATAGCTGTAACTGGTTGGATGAAAGAGGAAGGAATTGTGTTAATGAACGGAACGGAAGTTGAACCTCCGCGGACTTTCCGCCCGGACTTTCCGCGGGGCCGGCTCCGGATCGGGGATATCAAGATGCAGAGGACCAACACGTCCGCGCTTTTCTCGCTGATTTGAGCCCTGTCTGATCAGAAGGATTGGCTTCAGATGGGTCTTGTGGAGCAATGCTTATAGATTTACTCATCGGGCGACAGGAATCCTCGCTCTTTTGCAGTCAGCATGGTCACGAACTGCTCATCTGCCCCCTTTGATGACTCTAAATCCTGGCTACCAGCATCACATCGGGCTCAGTTTGGCGTTAGCGGACTTAAGAGAATTTCCCGTTGGGTAGGTGAGTGACAAGGGTGTCGGGAGCTGCATTGATGTGCTTTTGAGACTCACTAGTTTCTGAGCGGATACATTTAATAAAGCTTACCCCGTCTCTCCAACTCCCGTCTCGGTATGCAGTCTCTTGTTCAGCTACGACAACTCCTCCGGTAATCGGCCGTGAGCATACACGGCTTTTCTTTACCCTCGTTGGTGCGACTCAGAGAAACCACCGATTTGGTCAACCTCCAGCTCTTCAACAACATGGGTCACATCGATATCGAAGAGCAACTGGCTGGTGCGGCTACCCCAGCACCAGTACTCAATGATGATGAGAAATATGAGAAGGATCTTGAAGATGGATCAACCTCAGTCGACCTTGAGGAACTTGCTCCTCGTGACCCCAACATTGTTGACTGGGATGGCCCCGATGACCCAGCCAATCCCCAAAACTGGTCGGCAAAGAAGAAGACAATAACAGTTGTGCTTGTCTCATCCATCACATTTGTCACGTAGGTATCCTGCCGTGACAAACAACCAAGGGCCACCCCCTCTAACTATCCGTAGACCGTTGGCTTCGTCTATTTTCGCGCCAAGTATTGATCAAGTGATGGGAGAGTTCCACTCAACAAATCAGCAACTGGCGTCATTTATCGTCTCCGTTTACCTTCTTGGGTACTGTTTCGGTCCATTGGTTGTTGCGCCCCTGTCTGAAATGTACGGTCGACTTCCGCTTTACAACATCTGCAATGTTCTCTTTGTCGTCTTCAACATTGCTTGCGCCAAGGCTCCCAACTTGGCGGGCCTGATTATTTTCCGACTCCTCGCAGGTCTTGCTGGTTGCTGCCCGCTCACACTTGGAGCTGGAACACTGGCCGATATGATCTCCAAGGAGAAGCGTGGAGCCGCTATGTCGTCATGGGTTTTGGGACCTCTCTTAGGACCTGTCGTTGGACCGATTGGTGAGTATATATTGAACACATACCGTGGTGACTGTGAACGCTAATAAGAATAGCTGGCGGATATCTCTCCGAGGCTAAAGGCTGGCGTTGGTCGTTCTGGGTGGTGGCTATGGTGGTGAGTTGACTGTGGGCTTGACCAAACCAAAGCTAACATGTCCAATAGAGCGGCGCGATTGCACTGGCAGGCTTTATCTTCATGCGAGAGACATACGCCTATGCTTTGCTGGAGAAAAAGACCAAGAAGCTCCGCAAGGAGACTGGCAACCCTAAGCTCAAGTCTGCTCTGGACAAGGGAACCACAACCAAGGAGTTGTTCAGCTTGGCAATGGTTCGCCCAACCAAGATGCTGCTCTTCTCGCCCATCGTATTTCTCCTCTCGCTATACATGGCCATCATTTACGGTTACCTGTATCTCATCTTTACTGCCATGCCCATGATCTTTGAGGGGCAATACGGCTTCTCGAGCGGATCCGTTGGCCTTACCTACTGCGGTATTGGCGTGGGTTCATTGATAGGTCTTGCTATTGCAGGAGCCACATCCGATCCTCTCGTGAGGTATCTCACTAAGAAGAATGGTGGAGAGTCCAAGCCAGAGTACCGACTCCCGGTCATGACTGGCGCATGTGTCCTGATCCCGGCTGGCTTGTTCCTTTTCGGATGGTCTGCTGAGAACAACAACCACTGGATTCTTCCCATCATCGGAACTGGTTTCTTGGGCACTGGCATGGTTGCCGTATTTGTAGGTCTCCACCAACTAGTTGCGCTTGCAGCTGTAACTGATCTCTTTCGATAGATGTGCATTTCGGTCTACCTGGTCGATGCGTACTTGGAGTACGCCGCATCCGCCATAGCTGCTAGCACCGTGTTCCGCTCGCTGGTGGGAGCACTGCTGCCCTTGGCTGGTCGGAAGATGTACGACACGCTGGGTCTCGGTTGGGGTACATCGCTGCTGGCGTTCATCGCAGTGGCGGCGATCCCGGTGCCGCTGGTGTTTATCAAGTATGGTGAGAAGATTCGAAGTAGGAATCTGTTTGATGTCCAGTTTTGAGTGAGGATAAAAGTCAAGTGATTTTAAGGATGGAACCGGATCTTATCGCATGGATGTTGCAAGGTACGGGACGTCTGTAGGAACCGGGTACAAGGATCAAAGAGAGGATTGTGGAAGGAGGATAGAATAATCTCCAATCTGGCATACATAGAAAGACATAATAAATAGGTATAGGAACCAAATAGAGGATCCTCCTTCAACTCCCATCACCCACAGACCGTTATCAATGATGGACTTGTCAATGCCGATGCTGATTGTCTTGTCTGCTCAGATCAGAAGCTCCAGCCAATAACCAAGGCCGAGATTCTTCTTAGCGAGGTTTTCCGGAATGTCGTATCCACATAACGTAAGGCGAGCCAATCAGGCTACCACCCGTCCAGCCGAACCTCTCCCGGGCAGCGGGCACGGTCGTACGATTGCAGGATGCTCGAATTCTTTCCTCAATAAACCCATCCTTCTTCGCGAACCTCTCGAACTACCTCTCCTCCCCGACCCGCTCACGACGTCAATTGAGCTTCCTCCGCCTCGTCTCTCCGTCTGTCCTTCGTCCCTCGATCGAATTCGCCCACCATGCTGCGCACCCCGGCCTCCAACCTGCTGCGCAAGAGCCTGGTGCGCAGCTCGCCCGCCCTGGCCTCCCGAGCTGCGTCGACTCACGCCATCTCCAACCCGACCCTCGCCAACATCGAGAAGCGATGGGAGGGCATGCCTCTCCAGGAGCAGGCCGACCTCTGGATGGCTCTGCGTGACCGCATGCAGGTCAACTGGAAGGAGCTGACTCTCCAGGAGAAGAAGGCCGGTGCGTACAATTGTCTTGTCTCCTCCACCACGAAAATACCTCCCGCGTAGCCGAGTCTCTGCGGTCATCATCACCACCAACCACAACCACACGCCAAATCACCACAGTCCATCAATCAGCCTCGTCATTCATCAATTCACTCCACAACTCCGTCCATTTCACACTTCAGCCTTGCATCTGAGTCTCCGAGAGCCTCAATTGCATCATGTAGACCCAATTTCCTCAATTCGGGGCCCTGATTGGTGGGCCTCGGCTCTGAGCCATGGCTGACAAGCCATCAAACGACCCA
The DNA here is from genome assembly GCF_026873545.1 of Fusarium falciforme. Lineage (NCBI taxonomy): Eukaryota > Fungi > Ascomycota > Sordariomycetes > Hypocreales > Nectriaceae > Fusarium > Fusarium falciforme. The sequence goes on along the minus strand of NC_070551.1, from coordinate 2,497,835 downwards.
TCCCCTGCCTTGATGCTGCGTCACGTTCAGAAAACTAACTCAAACTGTCTCAATAGCCTACTGGATCGCCTTCGGCCCTCACGGTCCCCGCGCCGTTGACCCCCCCGGTACCAACGCCCGTGTCGCTTGGGGTGTCGTCGTCGGTCTCGCCGTCAGCTTCGGTCTCTTTGGCCTCATCCGCCTTGCTGCCAAGCCCGTCCCCTACACCATGTCCCAGGAGTACCAGGAGGAGAGCAACGAGTTCCTCAAGGTGAGCTTGGTTACCATCCCTCCCTCGCAGAGCACCACTGACAGCTGTCTTCTCGCAGAACCAAAAATCCGACCCCTTCACTGGTATCACCTCTCCTGGCTATGCCGGCAAGGGCATGGTCCAGTCTCCTCCCAAGGGCAGCTCCTAAATTCAATACACAACGTCTTTTCTTTTGTGCTAGAAGTTGGGGTGACTCCATGGAGACGTCATAGTGTGTAAAGCGGCCTCGGGGCAGGGCGTGACTGGGGGTTTCGAGGTCGCTCCAGAGCTGATATCAAATCATCTTGGTGTAAATACTGTACTACAATAACGGAACCCGAGTCGAGTCATTTGTTTGAACATGTTTGCTTGTCTCTCGATCCGCGTGGAGAGCATACACCAGCGTTTCCAAGCCAGTTACCCAAATAATTCCCACCCAAACAATCATGCAGTTGCTCCAATACTCCCTGTGCATTATACATTTGATCAACAGGGATCTTATCCCCCACTCTGCCCAGCTTCCCGGTATCTCTCAAAGGTACCACTTGGCTGCGTCCTGTTGGGGTTCAACTCCTCCTCTTCCATCTTCCTGTCCACTTCGAATCTGCCATCCTTGCCCCAGTATGCTGGTTTCTCTGTTCCCTTGACGCTCGCCTCAGTGATAAGTACGTAGGGCATGGGGGCGTCAAACATGGGCTCTGCCAAAACCCGTTCCATCTCCATCTTGAGTCCTCGAGCACCTGTTTCTGAAGCAGCAGCCCTCTCAGCAATTGCATACAGGGCCTTCTCTGTAAAGAATAGTCGAGAAGGGTATGTCTCAAAGAGAGCTGTGTACTGGGCAACGAGACTGTTCTTGGGCTCAGTCAAGATGCGGAAGAGGTCATCCTTGGAGAGGGGACTGAGAGCACAGATGTTGTGTAGTCGTCCAATCAGCTCTGGGATGAAGCCAAAGCTTTGGAGGTCGGCCGGGGTGGTGAGATCGAGTGGGGTAAAGGAAGAAGCCGATTGCGGGTTGTGATGAGGGAGATGTGTGTATGTCTCAGCCGGAAGAACCTGCTTGCTCCCAGACATGGTTGAGCGGCCGCGGAGCTCTCCTCCAAAACCCATGGACGGTCTCGCGACTCTCCTGAGAACAGCCTTATCCAACCCAACGAAGGCGCCGCAGAAGACAAAGAGGATGTTTGTTGTATCAATGGTATACTGGTCGACTTTGCCACCGGGAGGGGCCGCCTGAGGGGAAGAGGAAGAGGGCCCGGATGCATTATAGTTGGTCGTAATGGGCGGTGTTGACCGAGACGAGCGGTTGTCCTTAACATTGATGGTGACCTTTGTTCCTTCAACAAGCTTCAACAGCGCCTGCTGGACTCCTTCGCCCCCAACATCTCGACCGGTTGTAGTCTCACGTCTCGCTATCTTGTCGAATTCGTCCAGAACAACAATGCCGTGCTCTGTCGCCTTGATGTCATAATTGGCTTCGATAAGGAGTCGCTCGATACAGGTCTCGACGTCTTGCCCGATATATCCAGCTTGTGTAAAGGAGTTACAGTCGCAGATGGAGAAAGGAACATTGATCTTTTTGCTAAGTGTTCTGGGAACGGTGAGTATGGGCAACGGGACATAGGAACCATGGCAACGTACTCTAAGATATAGGTCTTACCAACACCAGTTGGACCTATCAAGAGGAGATTACTCTTGTCGATCTTGACATGCTCGGGGATGCTGAGGTCCTCGGCAACATAAAGATGATCCATGGGATCTTCGTCATACTCGTGATTGTCATGAAGACCACGAACCGACTCATTGTGGCCCGGGAACTCATCTTGTAGAGCATCAGTGTCTTTGCGCTGAGGCATAGGACCATGCACACGCTGACCTTCGACGGGGTGCATCTCGCGGCGTTTCTGATGCAGCTCCCTGTCTCTAGCAAACCTTTGGCGCATCATCTTATCACGCCGATTCCGATCCTCGTGTTCATGTTGATGTCGTCTCCGTAAGTTCTGGTAATGATTGAATATGGTCGCGCAGATTGTCTTCTTCGCCCGGTCCTGGCCAACGACATAGTCGTCCACACGCTTCTTCAGGTCCCGTGGGTAGAACTGCGGGACGCCGAAGCTGGCCTTGTTGAACATGGGGCCACGCCCCGGATCGACTGACGGGTCATAGCTGCTGTTGAAACCCGAGTTGAAGTCGGCAGTTCGCCTCGATACGGCGAGGGGAATCGATACAGATAGATGTCGACAGCGCGGGGAGGGATTGTAGGATGGCGGTCGGGACACGGCGATGGGCAGCGGTCGCAGGAGAGGAATGGAGACGGAGCGGAGACCACGACGGGTCGCAGGAAGTGCCCTTACGAAGGGCGCCATTGTTGTATATGCCCGAATCACATAATAAGGGCGATTCCAAGCGGAGAGTCAGGAGACAGTCGACCGAGATGACCGTGTGTCTGGGCCGACGATGACGGGATGCGGGGGGTCGGAGACGGCTTGACACGGTCGAGCGGTAGAGCCGAAAGCTGGAAGCTTATCGCATCATCAATTGGCAACAGAGATGAGGCTTTGTACGAGGGCAATCCCAGCAATATACAATACAGAGTTGACCTGGAGATGGTAGTGATTGATGAAATACGCGATGTCTTCTTTGGATGATCCGGAACTGTCCAGCCGGACATCTACCTCGTCAGCCGCAAGCAGCATCTTCCGCTATCGGTGCGACAGTTCAGAAGCCGAGGACGCAGGCATCTGCAGCAACTCACAGCCACTAAAAGCTCCGAGTTGCAGCTCGTCCCACTAGAGAAGCCGACTGGGGGATCAGATAAGGACGCCCGCCTAAGCACCCCCCCGACTGGACCATCAATCCTTCCCGTGTTGTACTGCTGCACAATGATTCCGAGAAAACCTCATCATGGCACGGCAAACCCGAGTGGCGGGATGGCGAGAACCTCACCGGGCCCGCTCTCCCACCCTCTCAACCACAACGCGAGCGTCTAAAGGCGCACAGCGGCCACACGCCTTCCACTTATGGCACAGCGCACAGGATACGTACCCTGGCCGTTGGGAAACCCACCCCATCCGCGACGTCATCTCAACTTATCGATAAAGCTGCCTGAGGGTCAAGTCAAGCGAAGTGTGCAGCGCCAGGTTAGGGGAGCTAGTAGACGAGGTTGACAAGGTCTGAGATATCGCCATTGTTTTTTTTTTTCTCGCCACAACCTCGACCTGTTCAGTTCATCTGGACTCGGCGGAATTAAAATCCTCATTCCTGAAGTGCAATTGCTCTGGCTCCATCCGTCGCAGCTGCCCTCTCGAGTCTGGATTGCGACACGTCGACTTTGTCTCACCTGAAGCTCAACAATTGCCTGAAGCTCAGCTCGCAACACCACATCTACCTACCCCGCCCACAACTCCCTCCAACACCTTCATCCTTCCACACGCGTCGTATCCTTCACTGAGCGTTACAATGGCTGCAATCGTCGAGAAGTCGTCCAATTCCCTGGACCCCAACAATACCAATGGTGCTGCGGATGGCATTCCCAATGATGGTACAGGTTAGTAGTTGGTTCTGACATGTGATGATCTGATGGTCAAAGGGGGCCCATGTTGACGATAGCTTTAGGTGTCGTCAAGCTTGACCCCTGGCTGTCCCCTTTCAGCGACGCCCTGAGGAGACGATTTTCAAAGGCCCAAGAATGGATCAAGGCCATTAACGACAATGAGGGTGGTCTCGAGAAGTTCAGCAGGGTAAGCTTTGCCTTTCAGCACCCTGGCCCTGCCTGGTACTGATGCAAAAGAATCTAGGGCACCGAAAAGTTTGGATTGAACGTCGATGCCAACAACAACATCGTCTACCGCGAATGGGCACCCAATGCCACCGAGGCATACCTGATTGGAGACTTCAGTAAGTCTACTACTTGCCAGCCTCCCCCTTCAATCTCTTACACTGGCGTTAGACAACTGGGATCGCACCACCCATCCCATGAAGAAGGGACCTTTTGGTGTCTTCGAGATCACTGTTCCAGCCAAGGATGGCCAGCCTGCTATTCCTCACAACTCCAAGATCAAGGTATGCTGCATTTCTAATTAATTGTCAATTGGCCTGCCCCATATACTGACACTGCCTCAAGATCTCCCTCACTCTGCCCAATGGCGAGCGTGCCGATCGACTCCCCGCATGGATCAAGTACGTGACACAGGACCTGTCCGTGTCGCCCGCCTATGACGCCCGCTTCTGGAACCCTCCCGCCTCCGAGACGTACAAGTTCAAGCATGCGCGACCTAAGAAGCCCGAAAGCGCTCGTGTGTACGAGGCCCATGTTGGTATCTCCAGCCCCGAGCAGCGGGTTGCAACCTACAAGGAGTTCACCAAGAATATGCTTCCCAGGATCAAGGATCTTGGCTACAACGTGATCCAATTGATGGCTGTCATGGAGCATGCCTACTACGCCAGTTTTGGTTATCAGGTCAACAACTTCTTTGCGGCGAGCAGTCGATATGGTCCTCCCGAGGACCTCAAGGAGCTCATTGACACTGCGCACAGCATGGGTATTGTCGTACTCCTTGACGTCGTCCACAGCCATGCGTCCAAGAACGTGCTCGATGGCCTCAACGAGTTTGATGGCACTGACCACCAGTATTTCCATGGCGGCGGCAAGGGTCGCCATGATCAGTGGGACAGCCGACTCTTCAACTATGGCCACCATGAGGTGATGAGGTTCCTGCTGAGCAACTTGCGCTTCTGGATGGATGAGTACCAGTTTGATGGATTCCGATTTGACGGAGTCACTAGCATGCTTTACATCCACCATGGCATGGGAACGTACGTTGCTTCTACTAAAGAGCCTATTCTATGATTCAATGCTGACCGAATTAGGGGTTTCTCCGGAGGCTACCACGAGTACTTTGGTGCAGATGTCGATGAGGAGGCTGTCGTCTATCTCATGCTGGCGAATGAGATGCTTCACCTCCTTTACCCAGATGTCATCACCATTGCCGAGGATGTTTCGGGCATGCCTGCTCTGTGTCTGCCACTATCACTCGGAGGCGTTGGCTTTGACTACCGTCTCGCCATGGCAATTCCTGACATGTGGATCAAGATCCTGAAGGAGCTCAAGGATGATGACTGGGACATTGGCAACATCTGCCACACCTTGACAAACCGGCGTCATGGCGAGAAGACGATCGCATATGCCGAGAGTCACGATCAAGCGTAAGCTCGTAACGTGACCCTTCTCAGTGCTCATTGCTAACTGCCACAGGCTTGTTGGTGACAAGACACTCATGATGCATCTGTGTGATGCCGAGATGTACACCAACATGTCGACATTGTCGCCTCTGACCCCAGTCATTGATCGGGGTATGGCACTCCACAAGATGATCCGCCTTCTCACACATAGCTTAGGAGGTGAGGGCTACCTCAACTTCGAAGGTAATGAGTTTGGCCACCCTGAGTGGCTTGACTTCCCCCGAGAGGGAAACAACAACTCCTTCTGGTATGCTCGACGACAGCTCAACCTCACGGAAGATCATTTGTTGCGATATCAGTTCCTCAACAACTTTGACCGGCAGATGAACAACTGCGAGGCCAAGTACGGATGGCTCCACGCACCGCAGGCTTACATCTCACTGAAGAACGAGAATGACAAGGTGATCGTGTTTGAGCGTGCCGGCCTGGTATTCGTCTTCAACTTCCACCCGACCAACAGCTTCAGTGATTACCGGATCGGCATCGACGTTGCTGGAACATACCGAGTAGTCCTGAACACGGACAGCAAGGATGTTGGCGGATTCAACCGCATCGACGAGGGCACACGGTTCTTTACGACCGCTATGGAATGGAACAACAGGAAGAACTGGACACACGTGTACATTCCTTGCCGAACTGCTCTGGTAAGAAACCCCATCCCACATGAGATATCGGAATCACTAACACGGACATAGGTTCTGGCGCTCGAGTCGACGGTTTCTCAGAACCCCTAAGGCTCGCCTTGAAAGATAAGAGATGGGAGTGAAGTTGAAGATACCTAGAAGCAGTACTGAAGCTACTAGAAACTCTATGGCTTGGTGATTCTCTTCTTTGGCGGAGACATGATGGGCCTTGACAAGGTGAACAATTAATTGCGGTGGGGCACTCACTAATATGATGTCTATTTTCGTTCCTTTCTGCCTTGCAGAGATACAACATTTGAATAATAAAAGATGGCAATTGATACATATGAGCCAGTGCCGTATAAGAGTGAGCATTGAAGTGATTTGAATGAGCACCTCACACCTGGCTATCACAATGTCGTTAGATATTGCGGTGGGAGACTTTTGGAGGTTGATGGCGGCGGCGCATCGGGATCTGGCCCATTGCTCCTGCGGGCCTGGCTCTGGGCATTGCTCGGACTTTTCGGCTCGGGCGTTCGGGACAGCGAAGGGACAAAGACCATCAATTGAGAGCGGCCACAGGATGAAACAGTTGGACGCGATTTAATTAAAGTAATCATGGGCATCACGGCCTTAAAATACTGTAATTTCGAGGTAAACCAACCTTAATTGAAGATTCGCTACTGTAAAAGGTTCCCGATCGAAGCTCGACGATAACGATATATCGGTCTGAGTGCTCATGAGCCGGGGCAGATTTTTGGCACGGGCATGGGGAAGGGAGAGGGCCGACGAGGGAAAAAAAAAAAGTTGGAACAGAGCCTGGCCGAACAATTGGCAAATCTCATCAGCGTCAAAAAATAATTGGATCCCAACATCTCCTGGATGCCCCAGCTTTACTCAATTGCCCCCTGTGATTGGGCGTGATGAGGGGTCTTTCGGCGTGGGCAGCGAGCTGAGACCAATAGGGGCAAGGGAACGGGATGCATGGGAGATGGAGATCCCTGATCTGTCTTTGTTGCCGGGGGGGGCAAGCTGGAGAAACTGGACCAGCAGCAGAAGCAGCTTTGCTTGTTGAAAGAGCGCACGCATGCATCTTGGGCAATTGGATGTCAGGTACTTACTCCGTGTACTCGGAAACTGTGATGCACTGTGCATCGATAGCCGCAACTCGCTATAACGAGGTTCCGGCTGTAGCCAGGACTGGATGCTGCTCGTGCTTGGGCTTGGCTCAGACACTCTCACACCCATCTTCTTCCTTCCCTCCATCTCGGCAGCACCCAGCACAGGTCAATGCTACTTTCCCCGCTCTATTGCTGTACTCTCCCGTTCTGGAGAGATGCAGAGCATCACCTGGGGGGCATTGCTGGCTTCGCTGCGAGATCAATGATGCGGTTGATCTCATCTTTATTAGCCGTTGTGAGGAGGGGTACTTTTGCTTGCCGCAATTCATCACCAGCTTTTGTCGCTTGTCCCCTGTTATTCGGTCCCGTCGACCGAAATCTGACCCTCTGTAATATACATACCGCCTGCTGGCTTGGGCCTCAGCAATTGATCCCTCAAACATTGATTGCTCCGCTGTCGCTCCCGCAGTCTCTCATAGCCGGCTGTTGGTTTGCTCTGGGCTGGTCCGGAGCTGGGTGGCTCTGAGTGGCTCCCTGACGAGGCAACCACTGGGTCGCGAATAATCCCGCCGCGTCGTCCCGGTAAATTGCCGGCATCGCAGCTTCTCAGGTGGGGCAGAGAGTAATTTCGGGCCTAGTGCCACACGTGACCTGCCGCAAAGCTCTAACCGACGAGAAGTCGTCCCCGAGCAAAACTGCTCACCTCCGTAAAAGTTCTCCCTCAGCTTCAACCAACCTCTCTCCACTCCCATCTCTGATCGCTCTTTGTCATCTGGCAAGATGTTCAAGAGGTGAGTATCGAATCCGAGAACGACTGTCGACATGTTTTCGACGACGTTCCCGCTCCAATTGAGGTCCAATTGAGCTGACCAACGTGTTTTTCCCTCGGCAGCGGCATTTCCTCCTTCGCCCGCGCGGCTCGCCCGGCCGTCCTCCCTCGACGTGCCCTCCGACCTGCCTCTTTCCGACTCCCCATCAGCAGCCGATGGGCGAGCACTGCCAGCGTTGGCACCGGCAAGATTCACCAGGTGAGTTCGAGCTCGTCCCCGATTCCGGTCGCCCGGCTACACTCAATTCCATCAAACCCCGTGCTAACCCGACTGCCCGCAGGTCATCGGTGCCGTCGTCGACGGTCAGTCAATCATCCGCGACAGGCTCTCTGCCAGCCTGCCTCGACCCGACAAACACCTTACTGACTAGTTTGCAGTCAAGTTCGATGGCGCTAAGCTCCCCGCCATTCTCAACTCCCTTGAGACTCAGAACAATGGCCAGAAGCTCGTGCTCGAGGTTTCCGTATGTATCAACTCAATTGCCTCGTCTGGCCCATCAATTCTAACAGCCAGCAGCAACATCTTGGTGAGAACGTCGTCCGATGCATTGCCATGGACGGTACCGAGGGTCTCGTCCGAGGTGCTCCCGCTGTCGACACCGGTGCTCCCATCACCATCCCCGTCGGTCCCCAGACCCTCGGCCGTATCATGAACGTCACTGGTGACCCCATTGACGAGCGTGGCCCCATCAAGTCTGACAAGCGCCTGCCCATTCACCAAGAAGCCCCCGAGTTCGTCGAGCAGTCCACTTCCGCTGAGATTCTCGTCACTGGTATCAAGGTCGTCGATCTTCTTGCCCCCTACGCCCGTGGTGGAAAGATTGGTCTCTTCGGTGGTGCCGGTGTCGGCAAGACAGTGTTCATTCAGGAGCTCATCAACAACATCGCCAAGGCTCACGGTGGTTACTCCGTCTTCACTGGTGTCGGTGAGCGAACCCGTGAGGGTAACGATCTGTACCACGAAATGCAGGAGACCTCCGTCATTCAGCTTGACGGTGACTCCAAGGTCGCCCTGGTCTTCGGTCAGATGAACGAGCCCCCAGGTGCCCGTGCCCGTGTCGCCCTTACTGGTTTGACCATCGCCGAGTACTTCCGCGACGAGGAGGGTCAGGATGGTGAGTTATTTCGAGAGCCAAGCAGCCAGACTTGATACTGACCATTCCCAGTGCTGCTCTTCATTGACAACATTTTCCGATTCACCCAGGCCGGTTCCGAGGTGTCTGCCCTTCTGGGTCGTATCCCCTCTGCCGTCGGTTACCAGCCCACTCTTGCCGTCGACATGGGTGGTATGCAGGAGCGTATCACCACCACCAAGAAGGGTTCCATTACTTCCGTCCAGGCCGTCTACGTCCCTGCTGACGATTTGACTGATCCTGCTCCCGCCACCACCTTCGCTCACTTGGACGCCACCACTGTCTTGTCCCGTGGTATCTCCGAGTTGGGTATCTACCCCGCTGTCGACCCTCTCGACTCCAAGTCCCGTATGCTCGACCCCCGAGTTGTCGGTCAGGAGCACTACGACACCGCTACCCGCGTCCAGCAGATCCTCCAGGAGTACAAGTCTCTCCAGGATATCATTGCCATTCTTGGTATGGACGAGTTGTCGGAGGCTGACAAGCTTACCGTCGAGCGTGCCCGTAAGATCCAGCGTTTCCTGAGCCAGCCCTTCACTGTCGCCCAGGTTTTCACTGGTATTGAGGGTGCTCTGGTCGACCTCAAGGAGACCATCAACTCCTTCAAGGCCATCCTTAACGGTGAGGGCGACAGCCTTCCCGAGGGTGCCTTCTACATGGTCGGTGACTTCGCCTCGGCCAAGGCCAAGGGTGAGAAGATTCTGGCTGAGCTGGAGAACAACTAAGGGGCTTGAGTATTGAGAGTTAATGCCGCGGGAGACGGGAGGAGAGAGAAATCGGGCCTATGTATAGAGAAGAGGAACAAGGCCCGGGGAGGTTTCTCATAAGCTCCATCAAGTCTCTTTTGTGAGCTGTGTACCAAGAAATCAACAAAATTCCTCTTGTAGCCATATCAAGCTTTCTTTTTTGACGTGATAGTCTCAATGTCTTGTGAAGTGTTGTGCCATTGTCCTATTCATATATCTGCCTCACTACTGTTCTATCGTCTCAACTCCTAGTACTATTGTCTTGCTCAGGTTGTTCTCCTAATATGTCAGGCCTGACATTTGGTTGACGTGAGAAATGAATTGTATTTGTTATAGGGCTCAAAGACTGTTCTTGAGTTGTGTGAGGATGCAGAGACAATTTCTTCTCCCATCGCGATCTATCCTGCCTCTTATACACGAATCCTTTCATTCTCAACCTCGTTATCATTCCCAAACAAGCCCTCCATTCGAAATGATCATCATGCGAATGCGCAGCCACGCTGACGCAACTCCCTTCTCCATCTTGATCAGCTCCAGGAGATCAAGGGGACAGTAGTTGATGGACAAAACTACCTTAAGGGAGTCACAATGTCGATTGTGTGTGATGATGAAAGGTCATGAAGTTGTTTTTCTTGGGCCTCCCTGTCGAGGTCGTTCCAGGGTGATAGTTCCGATCTTAGCAGGTGCGACCTTCGTCACGGTCCACGACTGGTAGTGCCCACAGCTCACTCAACTACTTCGCACACCACTTAGATAACTAAGTGCATATAATTTACAAATCCTCATCATTACTTCCTGATATTTTTATATACTAATATCCTTAATATAGTAGAGAATTATACTAAGTTTTATAAAACTTAGAAAAGTATTTTTATAATATATGAAGACTTAGTAAGAGGTTGCTCTTACCCTTGTGTGAGAGTTTGTTATGGATGGGGCCATTTGTCCGCCTCTACATCCAAGCGGATATCCCTTTAATATATCATTTCTTATAAGCGTTCCTCAACGTAAGAGATGTAGTTATATATCTAATTTATCCCAGCATATTTGTAAACCAGGATTTGAGCTAGTTATAGTTGGTCTTGCGACATAGGGATCGTTGCTACCTAAAGTTTGGCAACTCCAGAACTCACCGTTTCATCCGAGGAGTTGCATCACTGTGTTGACTGCATGGGCAGTACATTTACCACCCTCTTGTAGTGAACGTTGATAGAAGTGATTCAAGCAGGTTGATGAGTAGGGACGGCGCGTAGCCTTCTCTTCCATTTGTAACAACATCAACTATCTTGAAGAGTAGAGAGACCTCTTGAGTCTCCTGGGTATTTAAAAACCATTTGTAAAGTATTCCACATGTCCGCACCACCGATTCACCACCCATGTGACCTGCGGTGTGTTATGGATGCCCTTTTACCGTATTTCGCCAACCCAAAACGCCTAATAGTCTGAACACGACGTAACGCCATACCATCACCCCCTTGCTCCAATACGGGCATCCCTCAGAGGTCAACAACTCTGGGTAGACCTTTTCAATCTGCTGGCTTCCACAGCTCGGGATCATTTTTCCACTCATCCATTGTGTTGTCTTTCCTAGGATCTAGGAGAACAAGTTTCTTCTCGGAAGGTGTCCACTCAACTCGCCGCCCCTCGTCGTCCAGGAACGTAATGGCTGCTGTAGGATCTATGCGGAGGCTGCTGGGCGTGCTAGGCACCCAGTTAGGGTTCTCAAACAGTACTCTTGCAATCCCTATGTCTGTGTCGACTAGGCGGGCCATCTGCGGCACTATCAGGAGATGCTGCCACTCTGGGCCGAGGTACTGGCAAAGGTCGTTTAAGGAGCGATCGCCAACGTTCTTGAGCCACCAGACGACTTTGGTGAGCTTGAGAAAGGCGGAGTAGTAGGCGAGGATGACGAGGGCTCGGGGACGGCGCTCACGGGCGAGTTGGATGAAATGACGAGGGATGAAGGTGAACCAGGTAATGATGCGGAGCATCATGACGGGACTGATGCCGTCGTTCATATTGTGATATAGAGAACCCAGGTACTTGAGCGTCTCGTAGTAAGTGTCGATGTCAGTAAAATCCGGGTCGTCGGCCTTGATTGAGGTAACCATGAAGAGAAGGTTGTTGGGTATTGCACCGGTGGCCTTTTCGAGGTCTATGGGCGGGCGAGAGAAGAGGGCATAGAGACCAGAGTCAAAGAGTCTCTCAACCCCCATGAGGTCAATGACAAGGCCGATGCCGCGCCAGACAATCATCCAGTCGATAATGTACAGCTCTTTCGAGTCGTCATCTCGGAAGTTTTGAGAGGAGAGGGCAGTTAGGAGGAGGGAGTTGGCGATGAGGGCGGGATATGTCTCTGGGCGAGCTTGCTCGACAGCACGGCGATAACCTTCGAAAGAACGAGCGCGATACGCGAGGGCGCGGGAAGGATCGCACTCCTGGTTGAGGCTCTGCATGTGAAGGCTGGCGAGGGCGAAGAGGGAGTCCATGAGGAAGGGATTCTCAAAGGCGACCTGGACCATGCGAGTCTTGAGGATCTCGCTGACGGGGTTGAAACGGCCATCATCGATGGAAAATGAAGTGCTAGTTGCGCTGGTATAGAACCATAGGAGCTTCATGTCGGCATTGTCCATTTGACCAGAACGGAAGAGTGGTTGTGATACCAGGGGCCCAGTCTCCTCGACCATGTCATCACCGGATGATATAGAGAAGACATCCGGCGACACAGCACGCTGAGAAACAGACGAGACACTTGAGGCCGAAGGAGAGGTTGGAGGTTCATTGTTTGAGGTTGAAGATGAGGCTGGAGGGTTGGGATAGACACAGTCAGCCTTGCGTAGCCGGCACGAGCGACAGACCGGCCTAGCTTCGTCGCATTTCACTTTTCGCTTTTTACAGTTTTTGCACCCTGTCCGAGACTTTTTGTGAGGGCGTTTGGAGTGATAGGGTTTATCCCCGGACCCCAGTTGTGTTGCTGACTCCTGCGGAGCTTGTGACTGAGATTGTTCGGATGTCTGAGCTTCTTGAGAAGCCGGGACTGAGGTTGAAGTATCCATGGTTGATGGGACTATATCATGACCGAGAAAGAGCCTGAGGAGAGAAGAGCGAAGCGATATGGTAATGACACTCCGTTTGTCCCAATCACATGAAATAATATGAGGCAGATGCGAGAGAGAGAAAGGGAAAGAGTCCCGGTTGATACAGGGGGTGCCCCGGCTGATGACAAGGCGCAGAGGAAACGACAACGGCCCCCGCGTGCCTTAGTCGAGCAACGCTTAGACGATGAACTAGGGCTGTGAGTGGGCGGTAGTGAGCGGCTGATGGGAGTCTATGATGACGATAACGAAGCCCAAAGAAAGGCCCGCATCCGACGGTGGTCGGGGATCGGCAGGCTTAAGCGCGGCGGCTCGGACCCCGGAGGAACGTTGAAGGCCGGGGGTGAAGCGGCCAATGGGCGTGGGGGAGAGAAACGTTCAGGGACGGCAAACCTTGAAGAATATAGAATTAAGTGAAGCAAAGGAAGTTTGAGTAAGAAGCCAAGATTCGAGAACATGAGGAAAACCATAACGTAGGGTCTAGCCAATCACACAGAGACCAGGACCCCCCTCTCTCTCGCTCTTAAAACGTCAGCCTGGGTGAGAGGAGGGGTGATGGTGGTGGCCGCGCCGGTGCATTACGCAACAGACGGATCAAACGACAAATACAAAAATCACGAAAAGAGCGAAAAAGGGCTTCGGTTAGAATAAGCCAAGCTTTAGAGCCAGGGTCAAGCTCCTGAGCCTTACGACTGCCCTGCTTGAACGTTACGCAACCCTCAGCCCAGTTTGTGGGGAATCCCTCGTGTTCCTGATGACAGGGGACGGGGGCGGAATGGCTTCGAGGGGAGGCGCAGCGGCGGGTTTTAAATAACCTTGTATGAGATGCATAACCAGAAGATCCTATTGTGAGGCTGGCGCCTGTTTGGGGTCATGAATTAGATGAGGGCCACGTACCCTGGGTTTGAAGAGCCACTGTTGTACTCTACTCTGCCTTTGAGATAGAGGTAGGGCAACCAAGTCTCTCGAGTCTGTGAAGCACCCAGCTATTTCCGCCTGATATCTTCTTTAGGACCCCGTAATGTTTTCCTATTGGCTGCTACATATAACTGAGCATGTTGGAGTTTCTCTTGTCTTTCAGTGAGTATGACACAACTGTCCAAGAGAGTATACACGGTCTCGAGGTTAACCAATGACAACCGATAGGGTATCCAATGACATGTGAAAAGAGCCTTGCGCAGCATGCTGTTGCTGCCCCCTAAACAATAAACTGAGCAAGAATTGGGAAAAGACCAAAAGTCTCAGCCATGACTTGCATTCTAACCGTTATAACGGTCATTCAACCTTGCCTGTAACTGGCCTCCGAACTCGCACCATCATGAAACCAAGTTTGGTAGCGGTGTGAAGGGACAAGACTTCCCAACTTGGTTCACCGCAACTATGGGCATTACGAATCAATGAGTGTAAAAAGGACATTGAACTTAGTCTTGCATGATTCTTCATCATGTTACAAGACACGTTCAGACACGATCAACTGCAGTTGTTGGAGTTCCGCGATTACATAATCTCCGAAACCCGCTGAACGCCAAGTCTCCGACCATCAACCGCGAGCGAGAATCATATGCACGAGAATTTGTTAGAAGGTCTTTTGCTGCGACTTGAGCTTCCTACTCGCTAGGACTTTGTTAACTTCCTCCTCCTGGTCGCCTAAGACTATAATCCGCTCGGATGCACTCGCCAGGGCTTCGCGCCCTTGTTCATCCCGCTGCTGCCGTCGCCGCCAGAGCCCCGCGGTCCCGAATCCTCGGTGTCGCCTATCGATCATTTCAGACGTCGTCTACTTGGCTTAGCGGTAGCGGGAGTGGCAGTGGCGCAAACAATGGAGACAAGCCTGCGGGCGAATCGTCGACGGTAGAAGGAGAGGACGTACAACCACAGAATGGCACCGAATCGTCGCCAGGTCGTTCACGACTTCGAACCTCAAGCTCTTTAAAGAATCGTATCGCTCGCAAGAACGCCGCTCCAGCTCTACCCCCCGTCAAGCTTCCCCAGACGTTCCTCGACGAAAATGTCACTCTTCACAATGCCTGGCGCAGGCCTCGCCTCCCAATTGCTCTCGCCGAAGACGCAAAGCACCCCAAGACGTCGTCCATCTTTGTCGATCCTCGACCGAGCGAGAACACTCCCAGAGTACAAGAGTCTAACAAGGCGCTCGAGGAGTACTTTGATAAAACTCTCGATGCCTTGATAGAAAAGGCTGAAGACCGGGCCGGCGAACTTGTCAACCCCGAAATTGACTCGAGCAACACTGAAGAGCTGGTCCACAAACTTAGAAGCATCACCCGCGTCTACGACATGCTCCTCGACTCGGCGTGGCACCTTACCGATTCGCTATATCCCGCCCGACATGCGCACTATACATATACCTCTCGGCCATTTTGGTGGTGGAACTACTACAAGGACTTTGACCGCCATAGTCAAGAGTTCCGCGACCAGTTCCTCTCTGTCCAGACTGCCATTGACAGCATCCTCGACTACGACTGGAGACTGGACCATTCCTTGTCTCAGGCCATCGCCGACTTACCAGTCCTCACCTTCTCTTCCATCCGATCCGCCCTCCAGCGCGAATTGACAACGCCGGCACCTGCTGACTCCGAGTCAAGAAACCTCAAGCGCCAAATTACCATCCTTTCCATGTCTGGCTATAGCGGTCAAGCTATATCAGAAGCAGTTGCGGAACATGTGGCCTACTTTAATGATGCCGACTTGATCCGCTTAGACGCTCAAGACCTGTCAGTACTGGTGGGAGAATATCTCGGACAAGACTGGGCTTATTCGAGGGGGTCTCTGTCGACTATGGGGTTCCGCGCTGCCGAGATGAACGGAAAACTATACAAAGACCCAGAACCCCCTTCACGCGCAGCTGAAGAAGATGAAAATGACCAAGACACTGTGAGCATCCGTACAGGTGCAGGCCAGCTCGAGGATGAACATCACAAGATAAAGCCGGGTATCTATGACCCCTTTGACAAGTGGGAGAACCTCAAGATCGACAAGATTTTGGATCAACTCACACAGGCTGCCGAGTTGAAGCACGGCTCGGCTCGTGATAAGCCTCTTCTCATTCATATCCACGACTTTGTGGAGCTCAATATGACCCTTGAGGGATCGATGCTGATTTCACGGTTGAGGAGCCTGGTGGATGCAGCCTGGCAACAGGGCGCCAAGGTTGCCATCTTTGGAACTTCTTCGAGTGAGCAACCCTCGGATGAATATCAAAGCGTTCTTCGAGAACTCTCCTTCGGAGACTTTGTCATCTCCCGACACGTTGAGCCGCACCGCACGCTAAGGCAACCCAAACCGTCCGGCGGCTCTCAGGTCTCTGACAACCCCTTCCCTCTCCAGGACACGGATCTGTTTGTGGAGAATGTGCGGAATGTGAATCGGATGCTCAAGTCACTTGGCGGTCATCGACTACTCGACTTTTCAAATGACCACATGAAGATCTTTATGCGTGCCACCGACACGCGGGCTCAGATGCTCAAGAAGTCGATCCTCCCTCTGCCTGAAGTGTACAATATTGCCTGTGCTGCGAAGCGGCATGAAGAGGAAGCAGAGGGCGCCGCGGCAGGAGGGGTGTATGAGAGACTTCTTATGGGACCTCTGAGGCAACGGCCTGGACAACAGTTCTTGGATGATCCAGAGCCAGAAGGCAAGGCCACCGCTGAAGAGACACAGAAGAAGGCCGAGGACTCACAAACCGCCGGCCGGGCGTCCATGAAGCTCAATGAGTATGAGAAGCGTATATCCTCGGGGCACATCAACCGCCAGAACCTACGAACCACATTTGACGATGTCCATGTCCCCAAGGACACCATCTCTGCCCTCAAGCTTCTTACATCTTTGGCTCTGGTGCGCCCGGATGCCTTCTCATACGGTGTCCTGGCCCAAGACAAGATCCCTGGATGTCTTCTGTACGGCCCCCCGGGTACAGGCAAGACTCTCCTGGCAAAGGCTGTTGCTAAGGAGAGCGGTGCAAACATGCTGGAGATTAGTGGTGCTACAATCAACGACAAATGGGTGGGCGAGAGCGAAAAACTCATCCACGCCGTTTTCACCCTGGCCAAGAAGATCTCGCCCTGCGTCGTTTTCATCGATGAAGCCGACTCGCTTCTGGCCAACCGAAGTATGCTTGGTGCTCGCGCATCTCACCGTTCACACATCAACCAGTTCCTCAAGGAGTGGGACGGCCTAGAGGAGACGGAGGCCTTCATCATGGTTGCTACAAACCGACCCTTTGATCTTGATGACGCTGTTCTTCGACGTCTACCACGCCGTCTCCTCGTCGACCTCCCCCTTCAGCCTGACCGCACCGCCATCCTCAAAATCCTTCTCAAGGGCGAGGAGATCGATCCATCTGTCTCTCTCGAGGAGCTAGCCAAGCGCACGCCCTACTACTCGGGCTCAGACCTCAAGAACGCCTGCGTGGCAGCCGCCATGGCCGCCGTAGAAGAAGAAAACGAGGCTGCAGCCCGGCACACTGGGCCGGAGCCCTACGAGTACCCCAAGAAGCGCACCCTGCGCCAGGAGCACTTTGACAAGGCTCTGCGGCAGATCCCCGCCAGCATCAGCGAGGACATGGAGTCTCTCAAGCAGATCCGCAAGTTTGACGAGGAGTACGGTGCCAAGAAGAAGGGTGCCAAGAAGACCATGGGCTTTGGTGTCGGTGCTGAGAAGAAGTTTGCTGATGCTGAGGAGGTGCGCATCCGTCGAGGAAGTCCTTGACCAAGTTTAGCATAAGCTTGGTTTTCTTTTCTTTTTTATTCTTTTTTTTATTCTTTTTTTCCCCCCTTTTGTTTCAATGGGTATTCATTTGCAGGGGACGGCGTGGGGAGCTTTCGTTTATTATCATAGACTCGGGTAGCTTTGGGAGACATGGAGGATGAACTGGCCAGATGGAAATAAGCATTTCAGCTGTCTTTCTTTCTCGTCATCTTTTTGGGCATGAGTTGAATATAGCATGGGCTCAAAAAAGGAACTTGTACTGTAAGAAAAGTGTACTATATCATATCAGAGATAACAACATTTAAATACGCAAAAGACTTGTGGTAGGTGTTGGCCTGAGCTGGTCTCTTTATTGAACTGCCTATTATTATACAACTGCCTGCTCTGTCCAAGTTTGGTGCCATATTTGTTCTCCTATTACCAAAATAACTGTAGATGACATGCTGCTATCCAGCTAGCCTCATGCTTCTGTCGACACCTTGATCCCCTCCGCAGCGAGAGCTCTCTGGTAATCCGCCTGGGCCTTCTCCAGCGCATCAATAGTCGGCTGCATCAGTGCCATAACGGCTGGACGGCCACCGCCCACCCTGTCCGCCTTCCAGCGGATCTTCTTTCCCGTACGTTCAAAGTGGTCACGGATCTCCTTCTTGCGGGTACGGATGATTTCCTCTCGCTCCTTGTCGGCCTCATCTGCGACAGCGTTGATGCGTGCGATGGAGCGGCTCAGTGACTCGGTGAGGTACTGCAGTTCAGCAGCACGATCCGGGTCTCCCGAGAGGAAAGCGTTCCAGAACTGGTGTAGGAACTCGATGGTTGTGGCATGAGTCAGGCTGCACTTCCGAGCAAGTTCAGCAGGAAGGCCCATGGGTGTGAGGGCATCAGAGTCATGTCCATACTTTTGGGCACGCTGCTGACGGACGCCCTTCATGACGTCTCTGTCCGCAGCCTTCAGAGCAGACCGTGAACCAACGTGAGCACGCTTGGGAGCATCATCGTCGCTATCGCTCTGTTCATCAAAGCCGATGGCTGCTTGGAGATTAATGCCTCCTGCACCATCGCCCTCGAGGGTTTCGAGATCGCCCTGAATCTCGAAGAGCACATCGCTGGGGGCCTGCTTTTCAAACAGGCGGGCATTAGATGAGGGCGCTGTTTCATGTTTGGAGAAGAACTTGTTCTGCTCCTTGACGTTGAGCATGATGCGATGCTCCTTAGCATCCCCCTTGAGATCGCGGAGTGCAAGCTGGTTATAAGTGTCGTAAGCTCCACTGACATCCTCGGCATTGGAGTCAGATGGGGCGACGTTGGCCATGATCTTCTCGCTGAGGCTGTTGAGGGTCTTTACAATGGGAACATTAGTCCTAGGACGCATCTCGATATCCTTGGCGTTCCCGCTCTTGAATCCACCCTGGTTCTCCTCGTTGGCCTCGATGTCGATGATGTGAGGAACCTGTTGTGCCATGATCTTGCTCTGCACAGCTACCGTATTCTCGCTAGGGTCGTACTTGTCGAAGAGGGGGTCATTGGGATCATTCTCAGTGACTCGCTCGCCCCGTAGCTTCTTGGAGAGTCTGCTGAGGAAGAACCGAGACCAGAACTCGGCCTCGGAAAGCCGAGGCACATTCTCGTTGTAAACGCGCTTGATTAGAGGATGCTGGGCAAAAATCATCTGAACCTGCTCGACGCTAATATTGAGCTTGAGCTCTCCATCGACAGTCTTGGGCTTCACTGTCGAGAGAACGTTGTAGGCTCCCTTCTTCTGGTTGGTCTCGATAGCATGAGCTCGGAGAAGGTTTGTCCGCGTTGACCAGAACTGCGCGTTGAATGCAGCTCCCGAGATAGAATCAGGTTTGGTTTGCATAGCTTCCATATAGGTCTGGTTAAGGCTTGTGTCCTTTGACATGAGGGACCGTTGTAGTTCGATGTCGTTCTTCAAGTGAGCATCATCAAACCAGCGAAGAGAGGTAGGTTGCGAGTTGACAGCACTGGCAAAAGCCATGGACGCTGAGCCACTACCCGCGTTTCCATTTGCTGTTGGAGTTGAAGAGCCGCCTGTGCCAGGGGCAGATGGCTTTGGTACGCCGGCATCGTTGGTGCGAGAAGCAGCTAACAGGCTTGACAAGAGGTCCTTTACAGCTTTGGCCTCTGCTTTGGCCTCCGGGGTGTTGAAGTGGAAGAGATATGTAGCAGGGTCGGCACTCTCAGAAGTCTTTTCAAAGACCTTGAGCATCACCTTTGCCGAGGTGTCTGGTGTCTGTTGAAGGTCTGGGACCGACGTTAGTGAGAGAAAGCGCGTTCGCGCAGGCTATCCCGACTCACTGGTGATGTTGGAAACAGAGAGAGAGACGGTGGGAGGGCCGCCGGAGTTTGGAGTCCAGGTGACAAACTGATGGTCACTGGTGAGCGTCAGGATGCCATCCTTCTTTTTGAAGAGGGTGCGGCCAGCGGGGATGGCCATGATGGAGGCGATGATGACGCGACGAGCTCGACGCGGCTACGAGTAAAGGCACGGGAACTCGACCCCCCGAGGGGACTCGTGTCGTGGAGTTCTACGCTGAGATTCCGTCTCAGAAGCTCTTGGGATGGATGGATTCGCAGATGTCGTTGAAAGGATCTCCAGGCAGAAGGCTGGAACAGCAGCTGATGAGGAGCGGGTGGCCTTTGTTGGCGAGAATAGCGACTTGGTTCACGTGAGTGTCTGATACGGCTTGTCTCCGATGAGACTGTCTGAGACTTGGATTCTTGCTTGCTTGCTTGCTTGCTCTTGGCAGCTTGAGATGGATTGGATGTTGTCGTCAAGGCTTCCGCTTCCCCCAAAGCTTCGAGAATGTTATCCCTAAAGTACGTAGCCTTGCGCTGCTGCACCAGAGTGGGGCCTGAAAAGTTGGCGCAGTGGAAGTGGTAAGTGGAGCCGCCGCCTGACGTTGGCACCTGCTGCAAAGCCGACTCCAACCTGCAGGGCCTGCCTGACCTGAAGAGATGAAAGAATACACCGCAGGTCAGCAAGGTGGGAAATGAGGGATAATGGCGAGGGTTGCTGGGAAATGCGTGGTTGATAGTTATCAGGAACTTGAGCCATTTATTCTATGGCGTCTAATCTTTCCACAGATGAACACCTCGACGGCTATTAACAGCCTCTTCACCTCACCCTCACCGAGGAACCGCCAGGCACAGCTACTCCAACTGTGGCTGGTGGATTGTCAATTGCTCACTCACCCGTGGCTGACCCTTCCCCTGACCTGCAAACCCTCACACTAAAAAACCTGGAATGCACGTCCCACCCGACACCGAGTCGCTGACCTTGTGGCGTCGGCTATTGACCCTGTTTAATCCACGTAAAACTTCACGATGGTTACTCCGCAATCTTGGTCGTTTCCCGTGCGCCCCGATGCGCCTGACACCTCCCATATCTGTACCCTACCTAAGGAGACCGTGCGAGCATGGTGCTCTCCTTTCCAGATAACCGCAATGACAGGCCACTCTTCGGCTACTTGCAGCCTACGAGGACACGATCCTTCAGCCATGATCCGTTTGATCCTGCAAAGAAACCCCCCAGCTGCACCCTCAAATCGCGGGGAAATACACGCACACAGCCTTGGCGACGAGCCGGGTAGACGGACGTCATGACGGTACAGTGTGTCCGGAGATCGGTACGGTCACGGCCAAGCAACGTCCAGGGCGCGGTGATCCTCGGTAAACACACCTCACCCCCCGAGCCAGACCCCCAAATGCCCCGAAAATGCGAGTGGGCTCCCCCAATGATAGCGGTCACCGCTGCCCACAGTCACCTCCAAAACACTGTGCGACATCTCACCCCGGAGGTCAAAGACCGAGTGACTTGCCGCGCTGTAAACCCCTGCAAACCCTGCTGCAAGAGGCTGGGCCGCGCCGTGCGCCTCCCTCCAGATCCGCACTGCTTTTTTCGGTCACGGCTGCCTCTGGCCAATCAGCGCCTGGCTCCCTCACGGCCAGAACCGGGTTTGCCGGGGGCGTCATCGTATTTTTCCAAGCAGCAGGACATCAAAGGCCAGCAGTGAGCTCCAGTCTCGGTGGTCACAATTTCTTCTCCCGCTGGGTCCCTCCAGTTTCATTCCTGTTCCTGTTTCTCTGTCTGTTCCTGATATACTCCTCCTCCCGCACTATCCTACCTACTCCCCCTCCAATTCCTCTCTCCTGTCCTCGCTGGGAACTAACCGTCCGCAACGACTTACTCCGCCGTTCCTTTGTGTCGCCATCTAGAGCTGCCGGGGGATGCTTCCCATCGATACCCTCTAGTTCTTCAGCCCGCCCCCCCTGACCTGTCCTCGTTCCTCCACCACACTATTCGCCCATCATGTTGAGGAATTCGCTCTGCAGAGCTAGCTCCCAGCTCCTCCGCGGTGCTAGATGCTCCGCTGCTTCGTCTTCAGCCTCCATCTCGACCGTCTCGGCTCGCACTTCATCATGGAAGCTTGCTGCCTCCCGCCGGCCTCTGGCCCTCGCTGCTCGTCGCGGCTATGCGACCAGCGCCACCTCGTCGCCTCCCGACCCCAACGATAACTTCCTCTCCGGGAGCACCGCCAGCTACATCGACGAGATGTACATGCAGTGGAGACAGGACCCCGAGAGCGTCCACGTCTCGTGGCAGATCTACTTCAAGAACATGGAGAGCGGCGAGATGCCCATCTCCCAGGCCTTCCAGCCTCCTCCTAACCTGGTCCCTAACATGACCGGTGGTGTTCCTCGTCTCTCTGGCGGCCTCGAGGCTGGCTCCGATGTCACCAACCATCTCAAGGTCCAGCTTCTCGTCCGCGCCTACCAGGCCCGTGGTCACCACACCGCAAAGATCGATCCCCTCGGCATTCGAGGTACCAATGACGCCAAGGGCTTTGCCAACATCAAGCCCAAGGAGCTGACCCTCGAGCACTACC
The DNA here is from genome assembly GCF_026873545.1 of Fusarium falciforme. Classification (NCBI taxonomy): domain Eukaryota; kingdom Fungi; phylum Ascomycota; class Sordariomycetes; order Hypocreales; family Nectriaceae; genus Fusarium; species Fusarium falciforme. The sequence continues at coordinate 2,475,189 of NC_070551.1, read as the reverse complement.
AATTCACCGAGAAGGATCTTGACACCGAGTACACCCTCGGCCCCGGTATCCTGCCTCGCTTCAAGCGCGACGGTCGCGAGAAGATGACTCTCCGCGAGATCGTTGATGCTTGCGAGAGAATCTACTGCGGCTCCTTCGGTGTCGAGTTCATCCACATTCCTGACCGTGAGAAGTGCGACTGGCTTCGCGAGCGTCTCGAGGTCCCTACCCCCTTCAAGTACTCGGTTGACGAGAAGCGACGTGTTCTGGACCGTCTCATCTGGAGTTCCAGCTTCGAGTCTTTCCTGGCCACCAAGTACCCCAACGACAAGCGATTCGGTCTTGAGGGTTGCGAAACCCTTGTTCCCGGTATGAAGGCTCTCATTGACCGCAGCGTCGACTATGGTGTGAAGGATATTGTCATTGGTATGCCCCACCGTGGTCGTCTCAACGTTCTCTCCAACGTCGTCCGAAAACCCAACGAGTCCATCTTCAGCGAGTTCGCTGGTACGACAGGTGCCGAGGATGAGGGCTCCGGTGATGTCAAGTACCATCTCGGTATGAACTTTGAGCGACCTACCCCCTCTGGCAAGCGTGTCCAGCTCTCTCTGGTCGCCAACCCTTCGCATCTGGAGGCCGAGGACCCCGTCGTCCTGGGCAAGACCCGCGCCATCCAGCACTACAACAACGACGAGTCGACTCACCGCACCGCTATGAGCGTTCTGCTCCATGGTGATGCTGCTTTTGCTGCTCAGGGTATCGTCTACGAGTGTCTCGGCTTCCACTCTCTCCCCGCTTTCTCTACCGGCGGTACCATCCACCTCGTCGTCAACAACCAGATTGGTTTCACCACCGACCCTCGATTCGCCCGCTCTACCGCCTACTGCACGGATATCGCCAAGGCCATCGATGCCCCCGTCTTCCACGTCAACGCCGATGATGTCGAGGCTGTCAACTTCGTCTGCCAGCTTGCCGCCGATTGGCGCGCCGAGTTCCAGCATGATGTCGTCATCGACCTCAACTGCTACCGAAAGCACGGCCACAACGAGACCGATCAGCCTTCCTTCACCCAGCCTCTTATGTACAAGCGCATCACTGGCAAGGAGCCCCAAATCGACATCTATGTCAACAAGCTGATCGAGGAGGGTTCCTTCACCAAGGAGGACATTGATGAGCACAAGCAATGGGTTTGGGGCATGCTGGAGGAGAGCTTCACCAAGTCCAAAGACTACACTCCCACCTCCAAGGAGTGGACCACCTCTGCCTGGAACGGCTTCAAGTCTCCCAAGGAGCTAGCCACCGAGGTCCTCGCCACCAACGAGACCGCCGTCAAGCCCCAGACTCTCCAGCATATTGGTGAGGTTATTGGAAGCGTTCCCGAGGGCTTCCAGGTTCACCGCAACCTGAAGCGAATTCTCACCAACCGAACCAAGTCTGTTGTTGAGGGTAAGAACATCGACATGTCCACTGCTGAGGCTCTGGCCTTTGGTTCTCTCGTCACTGAGGGTTACCATGTCCGTGTCTCCGGTCAGGATGTCGAGCGCGGTACCTTTTCTCAGCGCCACGCTGTGTTCCACGACCAGGAGACTGAGGACACCTACACTCCCCTCCAGCACCTGAGCCAGGACCAGGGCAAGTTCGTCATCTCCAACTCGTCCCTGAGTGAGTTCGGTGCTCTTGGCTTCGAGTACGGTTACTCTCTGTCGTCTCCTCATGCCCTCGTCATGTGGGAGGCTCAGTTCGGTGACTTTGCCAACAACGCTCAGTGCATCATTGACCAGTTCATCGCCTCTGGTGAGGTCAAGTGGATGCAGCGAACTGGTCTCGTCATGTCTCTGCCCCACGGTTATGACGGTCAGGGCCCTGAGCACTCTTCCGGTCGTCTCGAGCGATACCTCCAGCTCTGCAACGAGGATCCCCGAGAGTTCCCTACCGGCGAGAAGCTCGTGCGCCAGCACCAGGACTGCAACATGCAGATTGCCTACATGACCTCTCCCGCCAACCTGTTCCACATTCTCCGCCGACAGATGCACCGACAGTACCGAAAGCGTGAGTTGACTCATTCCTTACCTATCTACGACGTATACTGACTCTGATTAGCTCTCGTCATCTTCTTCTCCAAGTCCCTGCTCCGACACCCTCTGGCCCGCAGCGACATTGAGGAGTTCACTGGTGAGAACGCTGGCTTCCAGTGGATCATCCCCGACCCTGAGCACGAGACTGGCGTTCTCAAGCCTCGTGAGGAGATTGACCGAGTCATTCTCTGCAGTGGTCAGGTCTGGGCTGCTCTCCACAAGTACCGTGCCGAGAATAACATCGACAACGTCGCCTTCACCCGCATTGAGCAGCTGAACCCCTTCCCCTGGCAACAGCTCAAGGAGAACCTTGACCAGTACCCCAACGCCAAGACCATCGTCTGGGCCCAGGAGGAGCCTCTCAACGCTGGTGCCTGGAGCTTCACTCAGCCTCGCATTGAGACCCTGCTCAACAACACTGAGCACCACAACCGCAAGCACGTCATGTACGCCGGCCGCAACCCCAGCGCGTCGGTGGCTACCGGTCTCAAGCAGGTGCACACCAAGGAGGAGCAGGAGTTCCTCAAGATGGCTTTCACTGTGAAGCAGGACAAGCTCAAGGGCGAGTAAAGAAAGAAATGGATCTTAGCAGGACAGGTTATGGGGAGGTAAACTGAATGGCATTGGTACTGGATGGATGAATGGGCTATTATACATGGACACTAATCGTTTGGGAGGGAAGAAGCAACTACAACAACTACAACAAAAGCCGTTGGATCTGGGGAGCGGGCAAGCAAGCTAAGCCAAGCTCTTCATGTAAACCACTTGTATCATACCCTCCTAGATGAAGGACACAGACATTTGCGCCCTGGGTTTCCATTAGCATTATGGGCATTTGGAACGAACGACAAGGCATGACATCTTTTTTGTGCGATTGAGCTACATTACATTACTGTTTTTGGGATATACTGGCGATTCATGATATAAACAAGGATATGCCTCTTGACGACGGAACCTCGGGAGTTGATTGATGTGCATATTTATTCATTGTGCGTGTGAATTTTCTTTTACTGTCTTGGATTGATAGATGCACTGCTACCTTGGCGCATCGATCTCAACCTGCCACGGCCGCACTATCCCGTCATCGCCCGTAGTAACCAGCATCTCTTCCTCGCCGCGACGCTCGGATCCGGCATCGTATCTCCGACACCAGGTAATGTGGTTGATCTCGTAGGGGCCGTGAGCGCCGGAGTGGGTCGCGAGCAATCTCCATGGTGTAGATGCAGGCGCAGATGTAGATGCCGAAGATTGTTGGGCTTCCTCGGCGTTGGTTGAGTTGCCCGTCGCCGGGATATCTCCGCCCGAGTTATCCTCCGTGTACAACGCCACGACGCCGTCGCTTCCGGTGCTCGCCACGAGTCCCGTCTGCGCGCTCCAGGTTACCGAGTAGATGTCGCGGGTATGCGCCTTTGGAAGGACTGCTGTGCATGTCCACTCCTCCCGCAAGGACCGACGCATCGTGTTGGGGATGCCTCCTAGGGCGCTCCTCGAACCTGTGCCTGTGCCGTCCTCAGTGTCCTCCTCTTGCTGTAGCGTCCACACACGAATCGTCCCGTCAGCAGAGAAAGTGAGTAGTCGTGGGAAGAGATCTCCTGGTCTTGGGCGAGACTCCCACTGGATTCCCCAGACTGTGCCCTCGTGGCCCTCGAGGACGGCGACGCACACCCACTCCGCATCTCCGTCCTCACGCCAGATGCGCACAGTGTTGTCATAGCTGGCGCTGGCGAGCACATCGGATGAGTAGCTGCGCCTGGCGTTACGGCCGGGCAGGTCCGGACACCATGCCACGGCCTTGACGTCGCCCTCGTGCTCGTTGAGGACGGCGATCGTCTCCCACTCGTCATCAGCTTCAGAGGCGCCAATGTCTTCCCAGATCCAGACCGACTTGTCGCGCGAGCACGTAGCCAGGTACGTGCCAGAAGGGCTGAAAGCGCAAGACTTGATCTCCGAATCGTGGCCCTCCAGCACCAGTGTAAACTCCCAGTCCTTGTCACCGGGTGAGTCGTCGTCGCTGTCGTCGTCATTTTTCCGGCGCACGTCGCGCTGTGTCACCTCAACCTCGAGCTCACCACCCTGCTGCGCCGCCTCATCACCGTCCCATCGCCAGATACCGGCCGTCGAGTCGAAGCTGCCCGTGACGAGGCACAGACGGTGCGGGGGGAGGTGAGGCTTCCATGCCGCCGAGCGGACGGAGCGGGTGTGGCCGCCGGTGAGGGTGCTGTGAGCCGAGGCTGTAGACAGGGAGAAGACCGTGACGGCCTTGGAGTGGGCGGTCGCGAGGAGGGGCAGCGTCGGGTGAGGAATCGAGGCCCAGGCGCGTTCGTGGAGGTCGGGTTTGAATGGTGGGAGGGCGATGATGCGGGCCGAGGTCGGCGACGTCATGATGGGCAGCCGGGGGCCTCGAGGCTCGGACGATTGAGATATTACCAGCAGGTGAGTGGATTCTCCAGAGTGAATTTTGAATTGGTGTCTGGCCTATGTAGAAAAGAGAGTGTCGTGATGCGCTGGTGGTCGAGTTTCTAGTGGTGGTTTAGGTCCTGCTTTTCCCCTCCTTCTACCAAAAGTTAGCAATGGGGTTGATTGATAAGATAGCGATCGCGCTACTGACAACCCCTCGTCCGGTTCCGGGGGAAACATTACAACACACGATATCTCACTGGATGGACAAACTATTAGACTCGGTTTTTCAATGCCGAATTACTAGCTTAGCTTGGTATCCATTGCTGCTGCTACCCATATATGAATCTATCCGTTAATCCGTGTCCCAGGATCCAGTGTTGCCCAGTGTCCGTTGATCCCTATCCGTGTTGATCCCGCCGTCTATAATCCTTGTCTAAGTCATTCATTCGTATCTTGAAAACTGGTCATGGCATCATGGCAAAGCTCGTGGTCGTCCAGCTCTTGCGGCTTTCATTCTGATCCATGACCAGATCTCCCTCACGTCTCCTCCGGGCTTGAGCTTTTGCTCCCGGGCCATCTCAAGCCCGCCCTTTCTGAATCCTCCCGGAAGAAGCGTCCATACTGCGATGATGAAGGCCAGTATTCCGAGGACGATTGGTTGCAGAACCTGAACGCCTGTTTGTTGAGCGATGGCTCCGACCGCAAAGGGGCCGATGGCAGCGCCGCCTCCTCCGACAGCAGATGCGAACCCAAGCGCACTGATGTGGTAGTCGGTCGGAAGCAACTTTGTCGCTGCAACGATGGCAGCTGGGAACAGAGGTCCTAGGAAGAAACCAAGGAGCATCACGAAGATTACCGAAGCTACAAAGTCTGGTACCAGCCAGTACAGTAGCTCGAGGAGAATGGAGAGGGCCAGGTACATGGTGATGGCCAGCTTCTCACCGATGCGCTCCGTCACGAACCCGAGCACGACACGACCCAGCGTGAGGCCCAGCCAGAAAAGAGTCACCGTGAGGCCCGCGAGGAAGGGCTTGGCGTGCCGGACCCGCAACATGAAGGTGACGATCCAACCGCCGAGGCTGACCTCTGCTGCCACGTAACCCAGCAGGAAGATGGCGACTATCCAGGTGACGGGCTCCTTGACGGCCATGAGCGTAGTCACGCGGCTCTTGCCCTGCTGAGAGTGCATGCGTCGCTTATACTCGTCGCCCGTCGCGCCCCAGAATGCGGTTGTGCCGATGATGAACTCGACAAACGTTAGACCGATCATGATGTAGAAGAAGGTGTACCATTGCAGGTTGGCTTCCGTTATCATGGCAGACGCGATCAGGGGGCTGATGGTGGCCCCGACGCCGTAGGACCCGTGGAGGAAGCCGAGCAGTTCGTTGGCGTGGTGCATATTTCCGATCCAGGCATTATAGGCGCTGTCCTGCACGCCGTTTCCGAACCCAGTAAACATCATGACGCAGGGCAGCACGGGGAACGACGGGTGGAGGGCCATCGGGAGGTAGGCGAGGAGGCGGGTGATGGGTCCGATGAAGGCGGCGCCGCGCTGGCCAACGGTGTAGTGAATCCAATTGTTGACGAGGGCGGCGACGATGTAGCCCGCAAAGGGCACGACGAAGAGGGTCGACACAGTGGTGTAGTCGATGGAGTAGTAGGTCTCGATCTAAAGGGGTGGCTTATTGGTAAAAGTGTTGGTGGTGGTCAGGGGTTATATCAACTCACGTATGGCAGAAGAGCCTATAACACAGTCAGTTAAAGAAACGGCGATACAGGTTCATCCAGTGACTTACACCAAGACATCCATCATTCATGCCCATTATTAGAAAGGATATGTTGGTCACGTAATAGCGGTAGGCATTAATCCGTGTGCTGTTCCAGCGCTCTGGTTCCGCAACCGAGTCTGCGCTGTCATCGCCTGAAAGGCGCCCGGTTGGAGAGACGGGGGGTTTCTCTGGGTCATAGTCAAGGTGTTGGTTCGCCATCCGTCCCGCTGGGAACGTTTCGTATGCTGGACTCGACATGGTCATTTTGTCTAATGAAGAGCAGAGACGATGATGAGAAGCTTCAGCGGCAATTCCCCTTCACGAGCGAGCAAAAGATATATACTCGCTCGCACTCCAGTCCCGTGGGCAGCCAAGGGCCTAGCCGGGGAAGGGTCATGGGCCATCCATAGCTCTGTGAGGCCCGGTCAAGCTCGTCTCGCTAAACAGGAGTCACCCTCTCCGTACGTATTACAGATTTTTTTTTTCTCCTCGGCTCAACCTCCCCACATCACATATTGCAAGACGTCGTCAGGTAGAGATTGTGCCACGTCTTGGATAGCGGTGAATGTGAGGATCAACTGATGCAGTATATTAAAGCCTTACGGGACACGTCGAAGCGCCGGGGCTGGCGGACGCATGACCCGACGTGGGATATCGCAGTCCTGTGGCCCTGTGCTCCGGCATTAGTATCGGAGAGTAGGGCGGGTAAAAAGCAAACAAGGGGTGACGGAGACGCGAAAGCAACTGATCTAGCCGCCCGGGACAGGGGACGGGAAAAAAGCAATGAGAATACCGCGATCCTACCACTGGGACAGGGGACGATGAAGAGTTTTTGCGACGTGAGCGGTGAGATCGGTGAAAGGATATGAGCGAAGGGCTGGGCAGAGAATTGAGTCGAGCAGATAAATACCCATGGGGGAGAAGATCGAATTGTTTGAAGCGTAAAACCTCGTAGCAAACAAGCCTCCATATGTGAGGCAATCGTGAAATGAAACATGTTTGCCATATAACCCGAACCCGGTTCCTACAGTAGGTATGATTAGAGTAAAATGTTGATACCAACAGCGTCTCATCCGAACTGAGCGGTTCGGACGAGACACGTCCCAGGCCCACCGTGAATGCTCCTTGGATATGCCTGGGAGTATTACCTGTCCAACGGGACGGGAACAACGACGGAGCAGTAAGACCAGCAACATGCCAGTCCCCGTCTCAGCATCCGCATCCGCGTCCGTGGATCGATGGCCTCTCCATCGCGGGTCTGTCACTCCCCCCAATTAGCTCCCGACACGGGTGAGCCTCATTCTCTTGCCCCAGATTGTTTTGTCCGTGTAAGACAAGGTTGGGCATTCAGACGTCGGCAGAGGCTGCAAAATGCAACAAGACTACCGCAAAGCAGGTACCGCTAAACGAGAGACTAAGGCAGCAAGGATGCCGTGTCGGTGTCGGGAGGCGTCGCTCTCGTAACCGGGAAAAGCAATCAAAAAGTGACGAGATGTCGGAGAATTGCTTCTTCCGCAGCTTTCATCTTTCCTCTTTGAAGAGACAAGATGAGGCTGATGATATGGGGCTGTGCACCCCGTTAGCTTCGCCACACGCGGGGCAGAGCAGAAAAACGAAGCGTGATGTGCCTACGTCATCGGCTTCTCCGATACAGTACTGTATCTCTCCATCTTCTGAGCTCTTCCACCAGAGCGCCCAACGATGCGCCTCGTGCCCAACGAGAGCCTTTCTCTTGGATAGCTTGCCAAGCTACGAAAAGAACCATCACCACGTGCTCAGTCGTTCCGTGGCTATGCAAAACCTTGTCGTGACCGTTGTAGAAATCTATAACTCTAGACATTGTCTCTCGGCATTGTCTCAACTTTGTTAAAACGACCATCCATTAAACAGCCTCACTCGCAAGAATTACTTGAAAAAAATATTTTGTCTCCATCGTCAGATTCAACTTCCAAGCTCAACCCTGCAGGTGGCCCTTTCTTTCTTTGTCTGGGCTCCAGCTGACGTCGGCCCTCCATCTTAAGCGCTGACTGAACTTGACTCCTCCTCCTTTGTCCAGCCACCCACGACATCTCCCTTCATTTTCAAACACTACAAACGAAACATTCTGACCTATTTTTCCCCCATCTCATCTCATCCAACCATCGACTTTTACCCACAGCGACAAAGCAAAAAGAGACTGAAAATCTGAAATGTCAAATTATTACGAGTACGAAGAGTACTCTTCTCGTCGTCGCCGCGACTTTTCTCCCGACAACTACTCGGGTGGCGCTCCGGCACCCAACCCCAATAACCCCGGCGCTCAAGGTCAGGGACCTCCTCCTCCAGGAGCTCCCCCTTACGCCTCGACTTCGCGCCTCGATGAGCAATACGGCGCTGCTCCTCCCCGCGATCGCATGACCCTTGAGCCTCCCCCGTCTCAGGCCCGTACCCGCTCAGTCCCTCCTCCAAATACCGCAATGGTCCGGCGATCCCGTTCGCGCTCCCGCCCTGCCTCCGTGACATCCTCCCAAGAAGACTATGACGACGACCGCCGTCACGACAGCCGTTCTCGCGGGCGCGACCGCTCGCAGAGTCCCCTCTCCCGCGCTCGTGGCGCTGTCGAGGATAACTTCTCCAACTCGGCCACTGGCATCGGCGCTGGTCTCCTCGGCGCCGTTGTAGGTGGTCTCGTCGCCCGTGAGGCTTCTGATGCGGCGACCCGCCACAAGCACAAGACACGAGGGTATGATGACGAGAATGAGAATCGCACTCGCCTCGTCTCCACCATCCTCGGTGCCGTAGCCGGCGGTCTCGGCGCCAACGCCATCGCCAACCGTGTTGAGGACTCGAGGGACCGTGACCGTCGCCGCCAGCTCGACTGGGAGCGTGAGCGTAGCTACGTGCGCGAGGAGGAGATGCCGCGGTATGATCGCCGGAGATCTGGCGATAGGGATCGTGATTCCCGCAGCCGAGACCGGTATGATCGCGGTAGAGCGCTGCCTGCAAATGACGACGAAGAGTATGATTTTGTCTATGACGATCCCCGCTACGACGACCGACAGCCCCAGCGGCGCAGGAGTGATGACGCTCCGCGGTACCGGCAATAGTTGCTCTCTCTTGTATCCTCTCCTTTTGCCACGTTAACGGGCTCTTTCTTTTAACGACTGCTTACGACTCTACGGCTGATTGTTAACCATCCAATGTCTAAAACTATTTCAAGTGTCTTGGTTGGGCAACTAGAACAGTTCCCTATAAGGACACACAAAGAATACGTTTACTTGAAGAACATCTAACGAGGAATGATTTGATGCTACTTACATACCTGCATTTTTTATCTTTCAAATCTATACGTTATTAAGCGATCCGTCTTGGTGCCATCTGTGGTTCACATGGATCAGAATGCGACTTCTTTCTGGTTATACACTTGATATTAAAGAACTCCTACAACAATCATACAAATCCCCCAACTCTATATCTACTGTCACAGCATCCACCCATGTGCTGAATTTCCCAGTTTCCCCTAATCCTCGCCCAATTTGTATCCATGAGCAAACATTATGATCCCCCATTCCCAAACTTCCTGAGGCTGAGTTGATACCTTGTCTCCAATTGTAACCATTGGCAGAGCTCAGCCATTGACTCGTCTCTCCGCGTTCATTGTCCACTGGGAATCACCACGAACATGTGACGCCTTACCTCGTCCCCCCTGCAGCTCACGATGGTCATGACAGTCCATCTCCCGTTCGACAATCACCTTGAAGAACTGCGCGATCTCGGCCAGTGCCATCTGCTGCGCATCCGAGATGCCAAGCATCTTGAATAGTGATTGCGCATCCACAAGCTGCTTCGCAATCACTGAGTCGGGCTGGCAAAACGTCCGGATGCTCATGGCTCGCGCGTTGACCTTCATAGTATGCAAAAGCCCGCTGATCTCGACCGGGTCAGCCTGTCGGCGGCCATAGAAGCGAAAGTCGTCAACGTGCAAATTGATCAGCTCGAGCTGCGTCTCCAGGTCGTACCGAAACCCAACAATCTTGGGACGACCCTTGCTCTGCCAGGCATCAGCTACCTTTTTGAGCTTATCTGGAATCAAACGACCCTTGTCCAGCTGCACCGTGATGTAGTCGTTCAACGCAGTGCTCAAGTGAAACTCGAGCTCGCAGTAAAGAAGGCTTTGCTCCCTCGAGTCCAGGGAGACAGCCATCCGCGACGTTGGACGGGCTCGAACAACAGGCTGCGTGCGACGATTGTTGTGATGCAATTCTGTCTGCACACAAGTCAGCGGCAGAATCTTTCCGTGAAGTCTCAGACTCACCATGTCCTTTGCAATCTTCTTGATACTGTCAAGTATTCCCGCCTTCTTCTGCGGTGCCTTTTTGGCCGCGTCAACGCCCTTGTCGGTACGCTCAAGCCATCCATTGTCTCCAATCATTGTCTTTTCACCTTTCTTCACACTGGGAAAGTCGGGTCCCCTGAAGTACAACTGCAGTGGGGAGAAGAGGGGAGTGCTTGGAGCATTCTCGGCTCGGAGGTTGGCCACCTGTGGCATCGGTGGGTGCTGGACCTCGATAGGTCGAGACAGTCGCATGCCTTCCCCTGAGCTTTTGGATCGTCGGGGTCTGTTGACGAGGGGCTCTGGATGGCTTGCCGACTCTTTGATCATTGAGTGTTGATGCATTTGAGCCCAATCTTGGTATGCGTTGACGACGGCGTCGTTGACATTAGATCGTGACCGAGCATGATGACTGCCTCCAAGATCCAGAGGAGATGGATGAGCAGTATCTGGAATGTTCGGCGAGTAGAAAGAAGAGGAGTCATCTTCGGTAACATGAAATTGCTCATACCTCCCTTGGCCCAGAGGAGAAACGGGGTCGGGAATGTCCTCCATCTCGGCTGGATGGGGAGCGCTTGCATTCTGCCGCCCAACTCCAAGGTGCAGTGGAGGAGGAGGAACCTTATGCCTACGCTCAGCGATACTACCAGCGAATACATCCCAAGGGGAACCTTGGCGATGGCCTGGCATTAGGTCGGAAAAGGTTGTAGAATCTACCCCGGAGCCGTCATCCTCGCTCAGCGCCCAGCTTGGAGGGGCTTCGGAGCGGGAGGTTGATGACTTGTGCTTTCGCGGGGTTGACCTCGGTGTCATTGTAGACTTCTTCTTGGATCTATCAGACTTGGATGGGCTGCTGCTGGCTTTACTACTGAATCTGCAGGGTGTCAGTCTCTTCCAAGCTGTGGTATGGAGCGGTGGCATACGCGTCGGTGATCTTGTCCATTTGGCTCTCCGTCAGGTTCATGCGAATATGAAGTGGTTGCTGAACGAGGCGCTTGCGTGGGGATAAGGATCGGGCCCTTTCTCCAGGTGACAAAGACTGAAAGCCGCCCCGGAGAGGAGTTGCGCAAAAGGTCGATGGATCAGAACACCGGCCCCTGTCTTTGGTCGGGCTGTTGTGTTGCATCGAGTCCGGCGCGCAGCCTCCGGAGGGGGTCTGAAGAGACCTGTTTGATTCAAATCAAGTACTCAGAGTGAATCATACAAGCCACTTGAAGCAATCATGCAAAGAGCTTGGAGTCCGGAGCAGGTGGTGCGGTTGGAAAGCCTAGGGTGCAGATCACTGGTACCGGTGATGGGGCGAGATGAAGGTAAACAAATCACGCTTTGCGACAGTGATTCAGAATTTGTCCTCATGAGAAAAACAAACATTGATTTGGTCTAAAATCCCCTGTTGCTCCCGCCAGCTGGCAGCAACTGGCAAAAACAGCAAAAGGTGGGTAGCGAATTCTGCCACTGGCAAAATCTGGGCACATAAAATCGGCAGTGATCATGGCTTTCCTACTCTTCATCAGTGATCGGCTCTTTCTTTTATTTGGGAAGGTGGTTGCAGAGGTCTCACCGTAGGGATGGGTCGCTATATAAATCTCAACCTGACCATCATGGACGCTTAGCAGGATGCACGTTTCCATCGATAATCCAGGCCGCTATCAAACCATAGCTGGGGCGTAAAGGGCCCTTGAAACCGCCGTGAGCACACCAGTTCTCTCATCGCTGGGCCAATTGCCAGGTCCATTGCTTTATCTTCAGCAACTGGTAGCTCCCTGATGAAAGGGGGCAGCGGCCCACTGTCTGTGTACAGGCCGAACTTTCTCGCAAAATTGGCGTTCGGTATATCCCATTCACTGACTCTGTGATTTGATCGCTGCTCGAGCATATCGTAGAAAGAGGCTGCGGTATCACAGTCTGGGCGATTTGGGGGCCACTCCGGCTTCGATAGGCGAATGGGAAAGTTATTGGCAGCACGAAGCTTGTTCGTGATCTGCCCCATCTTACTCCGTCCCCTGAATAGTCTCGAACTGAGGGAAAACCGGGAGGTGGTCGCACATTTCTCGTCTGCCGGCTCATCAATGTCTCCTTTCCGTAAGAACTCTCCCAGATCAATCGACTTCTCTCCAACGAGTCGTCCTGGGCTATTGGTATTCGGATTCCACTGCATTTCGTGAAATTCTCTGGCAGTTATCTGACGAAACGGCCGTGTGCCCCCGTTACAGGACGAGATGTACATGGTATACTCGATCACCCAGCTCTTCCGTGTCCGTATGCCGCTTGAGAAGAGCGATGACCTTTCAAGGTTAGGCGAGTAGTCAGAGAGCCGCGTTTGGTACCGCTGGGGGTGTTCTTTCCTCCACCTGGTCAGCTTCGCAGTCGGGATGATGATGGAGGTGACAGTCGTGAGGTGCGGGACGTGAGGAAGCTCGAGATCTGCCTGCATCTCTTGTCAGGGCGAATTTTGGCCAGGGTGTTACACATGTCCGCACATGTCTGTTCATGTGGTCGTATCTCCAGCGTTGAAATGCGGCACCTGGATCATCTGAATGTTGACAATCAACCTCGATCATCTCATAAAGCACGCCTGCCGCGAGCCCAAGATGCTCATCGCCCATGTGATCTCTCAACACCAGAAATACCTGGACCATGTTAGATACTGCTGATCGGTCAGGCATCTGGCTTCCTCACGAGTCGGACACCGTCGCTATATCGGTAATTGCGAGGGATGTGGGCACAGTATCTAACAAGAACGTTGCGGCATTCTAGGAGCTGGTTAGCCGGAATACTCTAACGGCCTCCTCGTTCGAGATGCTAACTGTTTTCATCAAACACTTGGTTAGGATCGACCGGCTGGTTCCCAGGACTTGACGAAGACGGCTGTGAAGTATTGGCCATTCCCTGGCGACAGGGCCAGAAGTTTCCTTCGAGCAAAATGCCACTTTCTCGGAACAGAAACTGGAGGATAAAGGGGCAGGGTGAATTACAACCAAGAAGTAAGGACTGGGAGGGAGCCATACGAATTTTGGTGTGAGCAGGCGTTGTTTAGTTGGAGGTTTTCCTGCGTCGGGATCACCCAAGGAGCGGGATACACTTAGTGTGATGTGTGTACGTATGGTTGAGGAAGTAGCGTATCACGAGGTGGAAGGTGTGCCCTAACTACCTATCTCAAAGCGTTGAGGCTGTACTTGCGATCTGGGTGACGCCTGTCAAACACAACTCTGGGATGTCACCTCCGCCTACCGACTTGATGCGGATGCTTTGAGCCTTGAAATATAGACCACTTCCCAGAAAACAAATATTTGATATCTTCATGACGATAACATTGAGCGCACGAAGGATAGATCAGCAGGGGTGTGAATCTCAATCTCCAGTGGAACTCCAGGGTAGGCTAACAAGGATGAAGAATTGAAGATTGAAACACAACTCCACACGAAATCTATATAATTGAACTCTACCAGAGTTGCTATTTTGCTTACGATGTGCAATTCCTCTGGAGCCGTTCTATGGGTTGGAAAAAGAGACAGTCGGGCTTGATAGGCCATGTCTCGTTGATGCTTGAGCGATGAGATGAGATCTCTTACCCCATCTTCGAAGTTTTAGTTAATGTGGCACAGCAGATCGTGCAGATAATCCGCTTATCCGACCGCAGTAACCGTCCTTTTACGAGATCAGAGCCACGAAAGTGACAGGGCCAGGTTGTCAGCGTAAAGCACGGCGTATCATTGGAAGAGGTCTTCTTGTTGCATGCATGGGGTTCTTTGGCGTCCATCCAGCCCCTCATCTCCGCCACTTGTGCAGTAGCGCATGTTTCTCCAAGATTGATTCTGCTAGTTAGAATAGTGCATGCACTAACAAAAACCATCTGTGCCCCAATTATCTGCTCCCGAGACAACAGCCGTCCCTGTGGTTCAGTCCCGAAGTCAACTCCCGGATCCCAAAACGGCATCTGCGGCGGTCTCTCCCCCAGATACCCCACTGGAAACCGCGGAGGAGAGTGGAAGCCCATGACACCTGTCTGGCTGGCAACGGCTACGGCAAGTGCGCTGGGATTTTGCCCATAGTCATTGGTCTTGATGCTCAGGTGATGACAAGACAAGCAATGGCGGCGGTAGCGATTGCCTTCCCGAGGCCTAGGCCGAGACTTCTTCCATCTGGCCCAGCCGCGAGAGTGGTCCCTGGAGCCAGCAACCTCGTACCTAACACTCTCCACATCCCGAGCTCGATGCCGTGATCAATCTTGTTGTCTCTGCGACCCGGTAAACCCAGCCTGTTCGGTTGCCTGCTCGGGAGCAATTCTCGGTTCGCTTCGAGCTGCTTCGCACCGTTGCTGACTGCCAGCCCACTACTACTATCTTGAGGCCATCTGTTGCATTTGCATATATTACCCCATCCTGTCCCTCCGACTCTCCCAGATCCAACACACCTGGCTACTCACGTCTAGCTACTCAAGCCTGATATCTCTATACTTCTCTCACCATGGCACCAGAAGCAGACCGATCGCCCTACTATGATATTGGTAAATGAACTCCCCCCCACCGATCACAGTGCTCATATCTGACATCAATCCGTCCAGTCATTGTCGGAGCTGGGCCAGTTGGCCTCATGCTCTCAACATGTCTTGCCCGCTGGGGTTACAAGATAAAGCACATCGACAACAGAGCCGAGCCAACACCGACAGGTCGAGCTGACGGTATCCAACCACGTTCGCTGGATCTTCTTCGTAACATGGGCCTCAAGTCTGACATCATGGCTCACCAACCTGCCCGTGTGTACGAGGTTGCTTTCTGGGACCCTCCTTCGTCAGGACGCGGCATTGTCCGGACAGGGACATGGGCGAGTTGCCCCGACTTTATCGACGCTCGCTACCCCTTCACAACCTTGCTTCACCAAGGTCTGATTGAACGGGTCTTTATCGCAGACTTGGAGAAGAACGGGGTGCAGATTCAGCGTCCATGGACCATCAAGGGTTTCACATCGGATGAGCAGAAAAACCCCGAGTACCCTGTTACCGTCGAGCTGGAACATGTGGATGGAACAGCCCAGGAGACTCTGCATGCCAAGTATCTCTTTGGTGGCGAGGGTGCGAGGTCGTTCATCAGAAACCAGCTTGGCATTGCAGTTCAGCACAAGGACCCCATTGCGCATGTCTGGGGAGTCATGGACGGTGTTGTGATAACCGACTTTCCTGACATCAAGGTGAATTCACTCCCCTGGATGTCCTATACGTCTTGCATTACTGACCAACTACCAAGATGAAATGCACAATCCACAGCGAGCACGGTTCTATCATGGTGATCCCCCGGGAGAACAACATGGTTCGCCTCTACATTCAGATCGCCTCCTCGACAGACCCAGACTGGAACCCCAGGCGAACAGCTACCGAAGAACAAGTGCAAGAATCAGCCAAGAAGATCATGCAGCCATACTCCATTGAATGGGAACGCGTGGAATGGTACTCAGTCTATCCTATCGGCCAAGGCATCTCGGATCGATACACACTAGACCAGCGCGTTTTTCTTGGAGGCGATGCTTGCCATACCCATAGCGTGAGTTTGGTTCTCAGTCTATAATGATGATGCTAACATTAGAGTAGCCCAAGGCTGGCCAAGGCATGAACACTGCCTTCCTCGATGCCCAGAACCTCGCCTGGAAGATCCATGCTGTCGAATCTGGCTTCGCAGATAAGGAGATCTTGAAGACCTATGAGACGGAGCGCAAGCATGTCGCCGAGTCCTTGCTCGATTTCGATAACCGATATGCCAAGCTGTTCTCGCAACGACCTCCGGCGGCCGATGAAGTGCACGCAGCCTCAGCCAACCATGGCAGTAACCAAGAGGGCCAAGATAACGACTTTATCAAGACGTTCAAAGAGTCGTGCGAGTTTACGAGCGGTTACGGAGTGTACTACAAGCCCAATGCCCTGAACTGGTCGCCCGAGCACGCAGTGCAATCGCCATTGGTTCACCCGAAGGGCACCAAGCTACGGACGGGACGTCTCTTCATCAACTCGAACGTGACAAGAGTGGTTGATGCCAATGTTGTGCATCTGGAACAGGAAGTCCCGCTGAACGGCGCCTTTCGAATCTTTGTCTTTGCAGGTGTTCCCGAGAAGACGCGCCAGGCACTCCAGGACTTTGCCAACAACCTCGGAAGCCAGCGATCCTTCTACGCAACGTACCAGCGACCGGACCTGGACAAGGTCTCCTATCACGAGAAGCATCTCCCTCATAGCCGCTTTTTTACGCTGTGCACGATTTTTGCTTCCAAGCGGTCCGGCATCGAGATCTCGCGCGACGTGCCTGGAGTTCTTGCTCGATACCGAGACCACATTTACGCCGACGACCGATCGGACTCCCGGCTACCGAATGCGAAGGCTGAGGCACATGCCAAAATGGGTTTGGATGAGGAGCGCGGCGGAGTGGTAGTGGTCAGGCCGGATGGCTATGTGGGCATCGTGGTTAGCCTCGTCGAGGGCAGCGGGACCGTGGACGCACTGAACGAGTATTTCTCGTCTTTCTGCACGAAGAAGCTGGGACAGACGATGGCGCAACTGTAAGCTGAGTTGGTTTTGATAGTAGAGTAGGATAGGTGTGGTAGGTTTTGGATATTGGCTGGTGAATGTTTACACGCATCTATGGAGATAGAAGAAATAAGAACAGCATAACTATCAAATTCATACATTGGAAACTATTCGTTATTGAGAACGGAGCATTTAACCCGAAGGATGACGGTTGGACATGCGTGATACATCGTCATACCTAGCAAGGCTTGCATCTAACCTACAGGCGAATATGTACAATGGATGCATGGTGAAGTCTAATTGGAAGCCAAAAGAAGAGCCTCCTGTCGTTTCAGCCTTACGAAGTGTCGATCCCCAGTTTGATGGAATTGGGACACAGTACGTAGTTTCATCTCTGCTCCTAGTGCGCGGAATGGATGTTTAGACGAGATGGATATCTCTTTGAGTGCGCGAAGGCTCCCAACGCGTACCGGACAGGGGTTTAATCCAATCAAAATAGAGCTTACGAGAGGTACTTCTTTTCCCACCTAAATTCTATAGTGATATAAGTCAAAGCAGTACGATAAGTTATATAATGCAACATTACAAAGCTCACAGCCATACCTTAATTTAGGCACCTTCCTTTTCCCCTTATTCCCATCAATCTCTCCCAACGCCTTCTCTTTTACTTATAACCTCACAACACCACAGTGATAGCCCTAATAGGCGTGACAGGCAAAGCGCTTAGTGCGGCCTCGATAGCTAAGCTTATGGCCCGGGTGATTAAGGTCTTCGTTACCGGCCCTATATCTCTTCCTTCCATAAAAATCAAGACTAAAGGTCGCGATAAGGGCATCTATAAGGCAGCCTCGCCACGCCTCTTATGACTTATATCTCTTCCAACTTAGGCTGCCGTGAAGTTAAAGAAGATAGCTATTAATAAGGGCA
Organism: Fusarium falciforme; assembly: GCF_026873545.1. Taxonomy (NCBI): domain Eukaryota; kingdom Fungi; phylum Ascomycota; class Sordariomycetes; order Hypocreales; family Nectriaceae; genus Fusarium; species Fusarium falciforme. The sequence continues at coordinate 2,457,216 of NC_070551.1, read as the reverse complement.
ATATTAAATAAGAAGGTCTAGGCTAGAGCCTACCAAGGGCCCCGACAAACGCGGTAATCATAGCCTAGTGATACCCTTAGTTAGTCTCCTCGGTCTATATAATTTATTTCGTTATTATAAGTAATAGCAATAAAAGGAATCTCAAATTACTTTATAGCTTCTTTACTAAAAAAACGCTATATCAGCTATGCCCGGGCTTCTATTATATTTAGCCTCTTCCTCTTCCGGTTAACGCATTTATCGCCTTTAAATATAAAAGTCAAGAAGAGCACAAAGGCATTATCCTTCCACGTGATTTAGTTAACCTACTAAGCTAAGGGATAAATTAGTAAAGGAAATACAGCTAAATCTATCTAAATTCCTTGCCTTATAATTAACTATTAGGGCCATTTAAAGCTCGCCAAACCAAAGAAGGTTATAGCCAGCAGTATTATTAACTTTAAGCTATATAAAGGGCTTAAAGATACCATAGTTACGGCGGGCTATGCCTATAGCCCCATGACCTAGCCATCGAAGATATATAAAGAGATTCGCCAATAAGAAAAGGTTATTAATAAAGACGTAATATCTAGCTTTTGGCAGCTTATTGACTAAGGCAATAACCACGCTTTAAGTCAGATTAAGAGGCATATATAGGTCCTTTCGTCTCTAAATACATAGTTAACAAGAAAACTAACTCTTCTTCCTTAGCTGCTAGCGCGGCTTCTTAGGGAGACCAACAGGTCCATATCTCTTCTTCAGCTAATGCCAAATCCACCATAGGAAGAAGCCCTTCTAGGCCACAACCCAGGTCTTAAAGCCGAGAGGCATAGGTTTATTTAGGACCTTCATTATCTTATATAACCTCCCTATGAAGCGGGTCATATACTCATCCATAGCGATATTTATGCCCAGGCTCCATAGCTCGAGAGACGCCGCTTATAGGTACTCAGACTAGTCATCCACGGCCTTAAAGACCTTCAGAAGGCCTACATCAGCGAGGTTGAATAGGTTAAAGACTCATAGGTGCCATTAAAGAAGCTAGAACCTATCGAACGTCATATATCAAATAATTAAGTAGTCAGGGCCTTAATGCCCCCGATAAGAAGTCTCCTAATAGGCGCGGAGCCTTAGTTCCTTATGAATTCCTATATAAATCAGGATAGCAAGCTATATATATACCTCGGCGACGGAGGTATCATACCAGCCTCTAAGCCGGGCTGCCAGGCGTAACTAACGGTCTCGGAGCAGGCTTACAACCCAGCTATTAGTATATTAGACCCATCTTTTAACTAAGGAATAAGGTAGGAAGAGCTAGAAGAGCTGTAGGGGCGTATGGGGCAGTGGCTTAACCTCAAAGTCGCGTAAAGGCATCTCCATTAGAAGGAAGTAAGCCCCGCAGGTTGTGGCCGGGCTAAAGACCGGCCGGCACGTAATATCGTTGGGCTACTCGCGGCGGCTATTTTCCTCTATGATATAGCTACTTGAATCAGAGGCGTTAAGTGCCTCGCCGGGAATTGATTAAGAAGTCATAGGTCTCTTCAAAATGATTTCTATGGTGTTTTGGCTGTAATTCCTTTCTGAGAGACCTTCCCGTACCCCGCCCGTACCCTCGTCATTACGTGAGAAAAAGTGGGTCCGGTACGCGTTGGGAGCCTTCGCGCACTCAAAGAGATGACTGCCTCTCTTGGAGACCCCGACAGCGCGAGGGCCCGAAGATCAGTAGATCAGGTAGGTACGTACTGTCCGTTCTGGGGTCGAATGATTGACCAATGGAAAAATCGGAACTTAAGGCTGGCGCAACTCTGCAGACCCGACCAATGATAATTGCCCATGAGCGCCACATTGGCCCCGCTCGAGCTGCCAGCGGTGCTGCGCAACTACCAAACGCAAACTTCACTGAAGCTTCGCTATTCTTTCACCTTACAAGCGACCTCTCCAGCGACTGCAGCGCCCCGACGACACACGCCATGACCTCAACGTACCCGAATCGAGCAATACCAGAGCATTAAATGCTCAGCGAATCATACACGTCATTATTATTGACTGATCCCGTCGGCGCGTCCTCGCGCGGGCGAGGTTAACTTGGTCGACGCGCCTCGACCTCCCCTCCTGCTTCTCCTCTCTCCTTCATCCTCAGCAACCGCAGCTTCGATTAACCATCATTGCGCTTTCGCATCCAAATCAACTTCGATTCTCGTAAGATAACCCGCTCTGGCTTATTCGCTGCTTCTCGTTCGAGTCACTACACTTTTTGCTCTCGCCACTGCATTGCACTGTCAACCACTGTCAAGCACCTGCAGCTTTGTTTGCTCTTGCCTTTGTTGCCGTCCGCGACTGCATCCCAACAATCTTCTCTTCTCTTCAGACTCGCTTTGCCTACGATTCGGAAGCTGCCCTCTGTCATCTTCACTGATTTGGGGATTCGCTCCTGCTTTCGTCAAACCAGCTTTCACTTCTCTTCACTTCATTTCTTGATTCACTCTTCACTTCACACTTTCCATTTTTGCGCCTGTCTTCGTCGCACATTCATCATGTCTTTTTCACCATACGTTCGTGCTGTCGTCCACAACTCCGCTGACATTAACGGCTGCCCAAGACCTGCGTGGCTTCGGAAACATCCCATCCTTCCAAAGCAACGTCGCTCTAGGGCTGCTTCTAAGCAGACGCCCTCAGCTCCTCAGGAACCAACACCGCCACCCATCACACCACCCAGACGCATCAGACGGCCCAATAGTCGCCTTCAGATCAACAGCCCGATACCTCGCGCCGATACACTCGCCGATCCCACAGTTCGCGCCAGATTTGGTGTCACCGACTCTCCGATCCCATTCAATCTTCCGCCTCGCCCATCGCCAAAAGCGCCCAACACTCCCGCGTCTCCCGCGAATCCTGCTGTTTCTGACCCAAACTTGGTTGTTGTCAATGGCATCCAAACCCGCAAGCGCCACGCCGAAGACACCGAAATCGAACTTGTTGCCGCAGTCAACGGCATCGCAGACACTTCCCACCCGATTGTTACTATTCGAGAAGGCGAGACCGTTCCCAACGTGGAACCTGGCCAACAGGCCCATGTAATTCCTTCCTTTCTATTATGTTTGACTCGTTACTGACAAGCTTGGCAGAACTCATACCGTATGCTCGGGTTTCTACCAGGCCCCCGATCCCTTACCAGGATGATATCCAGCATTTATTCGGCCGTTTCCGGCCTGGGAGACAAGATTGGCAGGATAAGTATGCCATCACCTCTGACTCGACTCTCAGGCATGTGCTGACCCGTGTTGTAGTCAATCCTCAGTCGTATCGAGTCGCCGAGTTTCGCTCCTATTTGAACGACAAACAAGTTACCAACAAGCGTATCAAGATCAGCAGCGACCAAGATGAGGGCAAATCTCAGAGCGGCGCTCGCGGCGATGTTACCCCTGACGTTGATGGATTGCGATGGGTTGATCGCGATGGTCTGGGCGCCTTGATGGACGAATACAAACTCTTTGTCAGAGCTATCGCCAGAGTCTGGGACTGTCTTTCTAAGGGAAGTCGGGCAGACGCGAACAAAGAACTGGAACCCCTGCGCATCTTTCTGGCTGACAATGCGAGCGACCGTGCCATGTTGAGTAATGGCGAAGGCCACGACCTTTGCGAACTCTTCGCCCTGCAATTCAAGCGGGCTTTCGAATTCCTGGACAGCATCTACGAAATTGGCATCATCGTCAAAATCCGAGACGGCAACGAGACTGTTCCTACCGCTCTCGACTACAAACTCTCCCCGACCGCTATCGAGAATATGACCTCGATCAAGAACTTCTTGTCTGCCCCAGCACTTCCTGTCATTTGCAAGGATATCCTGCAGAAGCACAACGAACTCGAAGCCATGGTATCTCGGGCTTTCCTGAACACCATCATACTTGATCTCGAGGCCATCATTCGCAACATTCCGGCCCCAAGCTACGTTCTCTCCAAGGATTATCGTGACAGGCTTCAGGCTACGTTCCCCCCGCCTCCACGAACTGATTTGGACACACATCTTCTACTCCCGGGGTCTTTCCCCGATTTTGATGAGCTTAAGGAGCCTGTCGAAGCACCAACTACGCCCTCTATTGAAGAAACCCCCAGAGAGCCGATTAAGGCTGAGCCACCTCAGCCCGAGTTTACACCACCCGTCATCCCTCGTCCCAATTTCTCAAAGACCGACTTCATTCGCACAGACATTGTCAAGAAGACTATTGACCGGATAACATCCGAGGACTACAGATCGACCTTCTACGAAGACAGTGAGGAGCATCGTGCAATCAAGGACTCCTACATCACCGACTTTGAACCCAAGGTTCCCCTCACTGCAAAGGAGGTGGGATCTCTCAAGTCGATTTTGCGAAACCGAAGGAAGCACTCTTCCAAGGTCACACCCAAGCGGCTGGGAATAACGCGCCCACCCAAGTCTGTGCGCTTCACCGATTCTACTCACAGTCCCCGACAACGGACACACATGGGACTTGATGTTCCTAAGCGTATTAGACACGACCAAAAAGGAGAGCCAGTTGCGCCCTCCGAAGAATTCCAAGAAAATCGACCCGCCTGGGCGCGTAGATGGCTCAACCTCCCATCTGTCCCAAGCAAGGAGCCATCCCAAGACCGCATCCTCCCTACATTTTGTCGTCTTGAAGAGAAAGATGGACTTGACCCTACTGCTCGTATCAATGAGCTATTTGCCCTCCCTTCGCTCAAGCTGCTTGAAATTAGTGATGATTCAAGGGCGGGAATAGAATTCCAGAAAGAGCAGGCTGCGTTGAAGGCTGCCGAAGAGGCACGCCAGGCAGCCGAGGCGGCGAGGCGAGAGGCCGAGGAAAAGGCTCGAAAGGAGCTTGAGGAACGCCTTGCTCGATCTGGTGGACTACGGATGCCCATCCAACCTTTTGTTACACCCGTATCTGCATCATGGCAGACAAGGGCACAGGACACGCTCCGTGCCGCCGCTACAACTACCCTCGCAAAGACGATTGAGGGAGTTGATTTACGTCGCCACGACTTTGCCAAGGTGGTTTCTTCCACAGAATGGCTCAACGACGAGATCGTCAACGGATCTCTCATGTGGCTCGACCAAGCCATCAACTCGGCTGCTGGCATTAAGGATGTCAAGAGAGCCACCCGCAAGTGTTTGACCATGTCGTCATTCTTCTTCAAGAGACTACAGGACCAGGGAGTAGCACGAACTCAGCGAACCCTTCGGAGATACGGAGTTGAGAAGAGGAACTTCCTTGATGTCGACACCATCCTACTACCCATATGCGAGCGCGCTCACTGGACGCTGCTTGTTGTCCGCCCATCAAAGCGGACTGTGGCTCATATGGACTCGTTGAATTCGCGAGGCAATCCAGCCTATACCAACCTCGCCGTGGCATGGCTCAAGGACGTTTTGGAGGAGAAGTTCATTAAGGATGAATGGAAGGTGATCTTCCACGAGGCTCCATTGCAGAATAACGGCCATGACTGCGGAGTGCACACCATCACAAACGCCATGTGCGTCGCTCTGGGCCTCAGCCCCGTCGACTCCTACACGGCAAGCGACATGCCTGCGCAGCGGATCCGCATCGCATGTATGCTACTCAACGGCGGCTTCAAGGGAGAATTCGATTTACGAGTATATTAGTATCGATCATTGGTTTACAGTCCATCATGGCTTATTACTGTATGACTTAAGCAGGCGTTTCGAGGCACAGTGCGATGGTCTCTGTTGGATGGTACTTGGTGTTTTGGGACGATACCACGAGCAGACAGTTGCATAACTTTGGCGTTTATATTTTTTTTTTTCTTTTTTCCTGGATGAGATGGATTGCATGAGAGAGGAAAAGCTCGCCAGGGATGGCTTGAGCATGTTGTTTGAATGTGTTGACAAGGGGTCGGCATGGGGGGACAACAGTACAGTTTTGAGATTCTGTCTGTATCAAACGAGAGAGAGGCAGAGGCCAAGAGAGTGGATGAGTGGTTGGATCTGGTCCCCCAGTAGCAGAGAGAGACAGAGAGAGAGAGAGCTTGAATACAGAATTCAGCTGTTGACGAATTTCTTGGCTGCATATCTCGTGTGATGTCTTCCCGTGCCCTTTCCTTGTTGTCATTGGCGCTATCAATTACGATTCGTCATAGCTGAAGCGCGCTGAAGCCGTCACCAACAGCCTGTCGTGATATGGCGTCTTTGGGCACATGGACAACAAGATACGCGATAGCCTACCTCGGGGCAAGGCATACCACGCGCCAAAGCACCGACTCTAGATACCTAGACGGTGGTAAGCTATCTGCACCCTCCAACAACATCCATTCATCCTTGACGCAGGCATAGCAACGTCTTGAAACAAAGGAGCCGCATGCCCACGAGCCAACACCCATGACCATGGTTGGCGGGGAATTACTCATTCCGTTACGTACACAGAGAGACAACCCAGGGACCTGTCATGCTCCGCGTAAGCGAGGTATGAGGCAGTGAAGAGCCTCAAAGGACCAGCGGGTTTTGTTCCCGGGATGAGTGTCTTCCCATAAGTGGATAGCAGCGGTGGCACGCGGGTCCCTGACCGTGAACAGGATGCGCCAAGGATGGGATTGTTGAGGTCGGAGGTTTCTTCTTGTCTCTTCTCCCATTTCGATGCATGTGCTGGGGTTAGTCTGCTGGAATTAACTCGTGTGTATGTAATAAGACGTGCTCGTCTGATGTTGGTGGATAACTGGCCCGCCCCCTCTCCTGAAAGGAACAAAGAAGATAGTTTCTTGGCTTCGTCTTGGGACGGAGCTGATAACCGGCACCGCTGCCGAGACACAAAGGTAAAGACAAGAGACACAGGCCGGCCATCATCAAGGTGAGCCATTGACTACGAAGCCAGCACGGTTCAAGAGTTTGCAAGGCATTCGGACATTAGAAGGCCAGGAATGCCTTTGGCGAACGGGGCTTGATACGGGGGAGGTCCAGTGACGTTGGTGGAGAGGTGGAGAATAAAAGTCATTTTCGAGAAAGTTCGACAGTTGCTTCCAGAAGGGAAGACAGTGAGGGGAGGGGACTGGGCCAAGGGCCAGACTGTTGAAGGCTTCACGGCGTCAAAGAGCCAAAAGTTTGTATGGTGCCAGTGCCAGGGGAACGGGTTCTTGTGAAGCCAAGACCCCTGAGGAGCTGAGAGGCTGTACTAGAGCAACTGGTTGGGTCTTCCCTCTCAAGCCGTCAAATGTTGGATGAAAAGTTTGTCTCTCGTGTTCCGACAACCCATCTCGTGGATTGCGCCAATGCTTGTTTGCTTGCCAAGTTACATGTTAGTTCACCCGTGTTAGTTGTCGAATATGGCTCCGCAAATAAGGCATTGTGGCACCAAATGTCCACCCGAAAACGTTCTGAGTTGCGAACTGCTCTTCGGCATGAACTGCAAGTTTGCCACCAGGGACAGGAACACAAGGAGCGAGGCGACAAAGCCATCTGTATCTCGGTACCGCCCTCCAATCACACACCATCTTGAAGAGGGCAGAGCGCTTCTAGACGACTACTATGTGAGCGGGATCGTTCCGTGGTGGGTGCTCAATGGGGGCACGGGCGAAAGATGGCTCATCATGTCGGAGATTGGAAGTTTGCCCAAGTTTGTTGCGATGGGGTGGGTGTGGACGACTCAAGCAGGCCCTTGCCGGCCTGGCCGACTCGTGGGTATACCCTCAAGAGCTGAGTCTCAAGATGCTGAGCCATTGTCAGGACCCAAGCTCCTGGGCAACCGTCGACCGCCATCGCCGATCCCTGAATCCATCTGCCGATGCGCCGAGATCGTAACGGTGACCCCAAGGGATGGGAACCAAATGTTGCGCGGACCTGGCGCGCCATGGGGTCGCCTAGCTTCCATGCCAGCAGTGCTAGATGCCTTCTCGACAGGCACCTGTCAGAAAACCCCCCTCCGTTGGCGTCTGTATCCGGTTCTGACTGCATCCCTCCCTGGCTTGCCGCCTGCTTGTCCCGTCCGTCGGGTCGCGGACCGTCACGGTAGTGGGCTAACAGCTGGACACGAAGTCAGTTGTGTCGCAGAATGGAGACAAGCGGCGTCCGTATGGATATGCCGAGGAAGAGAGAGAGAAAAAAAACCAATAGTTCCAAAAAAGCCCCGGGCGTTAAAAAAAAAGTCTTCTAGAACACGCGGAGAAGATCACATCGGAATTGGCTGAATCTGGGTCCGTGGAGGGTCTCTGACAGAACTACCGCGAGAACAACCGGGTCTTGTCGGCGCCGCGTAGGATGATTGTGGCAGGATTTTTTTTTTCTCAGTCGTCTCCGTGGTTTGGTGGTGAGGCGATGGAGACACGGCAAGGCCGGTTGGATGAGCGAACGAAACGGTTGTCGAGTGGTGTCACCAGCACCACCCGACAAGGGGTTAAAACACAAGGGCATGAAGTAGGGTAGGGGTGGTGTGGTCCGTGTCAACGGCCAACTGGCTCCTTTTGCCAGATCGGGAAAGCTTCTAGAACAGAACGCCACTCGGGTGATTGCTTCTAGAAGGATTCCGACAAGGCTTCTATTAGGCTTCCATCAGGCTTCCAGAACAAGTCAATCTGACCAAGAACGGTGAGATGGGTCCAGGGGCAGCCATTGGTTTGTCGTGGCACTCCCAACAAGGCGCCGTGGTCCTATTGTTGTGGCCTGTGCTTGGTTGTGTGATGCTGATGCTGCTCGGGTTTGATACGTCGTACAAGACCCGAGGTTGCGAGAGAGCCAACCAACAACCCACGGCCCGTTGCAAGAGCTGGCAAGCAAGCACGGCTTGCATGCCTAGACCCCTGGCACCTTCAACCCGTCGTTGCACACAGGGCCTCGGTCTTTCTAGACCTGCCAGCTATACGGGACTGCTGCTCCCGTCCGGTACACCACTGCCAGGGCATCCCGAGAGATCGACCGCGGTTGAGGAATGAAGTCCTGTACTGTGGCTGGGATGCTCGGATGCTGACTGGTACAGCCTGGCTGCTGTATGTATCACCTCACCAGACAACCCTTCGCCTCTCCTGCCGTCCTTGGCAGCCCGGGCGGCTTGGCCAGGTCGGCGCATGCTGCGTCAAGGCAGTTTTCGATATCCAATCCGACTTGTCGTCCTCCAGACGAGTGGCTGGCTGTCCGCTCAAGCATGCAACTCGAGCTTAATCCAAAGAGGAGCCGGTCTCCGGTATGTAAGGCAGCCTTTCATATGGCAAACGAGACCCTGATCCACCAAAGTTAGAACGAAATCCCGGACCAGTCAAATCATAGGACCGAGAGCTGTCATCCGGAAATGAAACTTGGGCACATGACAGGTGTGTGTTGGTGTGTGTGGGTTTCTTTCCAAAGTCACCATCCTGCCCGTTTGCGAATCGACGATCGGCAAGACTATCCTGGATGAGAAGGCCTGGTCTCAGCCCTGTGTCACTTTGTGATGGCCTTGTCACACCGGAAACCGTTTGCTTGATCCAAGTTGAAGGATGGGATGACGGCATGGTCCATTCCAACACACTGTTCACATTCTTTGCCCTGTGCCTCCAACATGTGGAACAAGGAATTGCAGGAGCAATTGGCAGTTTATGAGGTTGCAATTGTCGATTCCATTGTCTTGCCAGTGGATCGACACTGATCAAACCGTCAAGGTTGAGGCTATCTTACGTCAGTCGTGTAACTGGGTTCTCGTCCTGGGCCAGCTACTCACTTTGCCGGGAATAGTGTATCATCACCTTATCCATATTGTAGCCCCCTGCGGCCAAGAGCATCCTCTGGGCTATATCGCGCCACAATTGGATCAGGTGTGGTGGTGAGCTCGGTAAGAGCCTCACCGACAAGTGCCGATCCTGGTGGAAACCATCGACAGGAGAAAGCTTAGGTGGTGTCAAGAAAAGCTTCATCGCGTGCTTCGACACTGCGGCACACTGCGGCTTCTTGAAACATGGATTCCAGTAACCGGCCCAGTCAGTGTTGTGGGTTGATGGGGCAGCCATGGATGCACGACTTCACGCCCATCATGAGATCAGACATGGAACGGCAACGGACTTGGGCCACCGGTCTGCGACCATTGGGTGGACAGTCGCCGCGATCCCGACAGCACCCAGCGACCCCGTCCTCTCAGTCCAAGCCTTTCAAGGTGTTTGCTGGAGTTGAGGTGGTGAAGGGGAAGGTGGAGAGAGACGGCCTAGTCGCTTGCCGCTATGACACATATTTGGGCCCATGGAAAGATTGCTATGGCAGGGATGGGAGAGATTCTGTTGCTAAGAATTGTTCGATTCGAGACCCATCTGATGCCGCAATCGCTCGCCTAAGCGCGGTTATTCATGGTGTTTGCTGTGTCGTCCCTGGGCGATTCTCCAACGTGTTCGCACACCTGGCTGTCGCTGTCGCAATTGGTTGTTTCAATGGAGAGATTTGAGGCTAGCAAGAGGTCTGCAGTTGCATGGGTTTTGAACGGCTCGGCAACTCACAGAGACATGTAGTGATGGTTGTGATACGCGATTCGATGTATGGGCCTGTTGCGGTTCGGAGCGAAATCGGCCACCGGGTGACGGGACGCGCCGAGCTGTTCACCGTCCTTCACCGTCATTTCCAGGGGTTGACGAATTACGGAGTACAGGATATTGTGGGTTGCCATCCTGGTGCGCAATGCATTATCACCAAGGCGACGACAGATGATGTAGCTGACTGGTTTCCCCTTCCGTGTGAGTGGTGTACTCGCTGACTTGCGACGCCGCAAACCCAAACAGCTGGAAAGGATGGGATGGGATGACGAGCTGTAAGCAGTCGCATCCACTCCCCCAATGTCCCGGGACCAGATTGATGGTTAACGAGGCGCTGAGTGCCCAGAGGAGGCGCCCACATTGGAGAAGTGCCCTTTAGCCCGCTTGGAGAAGCGGACGTTGCCCATCTTCTCCTCACGAGAGATCAGAGACGACGCAGCCAGTCAGGTTCAGCGAGAGGTGGGAATGGTACGACAGGGGAGGGCCAGGAAACATCCCTAGTGCTCATCGCGATCGGCCGAGCTACCGTCCTCTAGCGGCAAAGCCAAGATGGTTTGGGGGCCGGGGGCCCAGTCACGGCGCGTCGCTATTCGTGCTGTCTCGGCCTCGCGGTGCACGGCAAGGGGCCCATGACTGCGAGGCCCACCCCTGAGAGGTTCCTGGAGGGTGCCACTTGGCGCCATGATGGACCTGAGCAGCGCAGGTCCACGGGATGCTTGGTTAGGACGCAGAAAAACAGGCGTGGTGCTGTGATCGGGCGGAGATGGCAGGAAAACAGCGCCAAGCCGAGACAAGAGAAGGAGGGCGGCGGCGGCGGCGGCTAACGATGACAAGCTGAGATTGTGCCGAGCAAAACGAGCAACCTTTCCCCAGGGTTCAACGGCCTCATCGTCCTGTGGTTTTGGCCGGTGCGAGTGTCTATGGCTGGTGGCTGTAGAGGTTATTGGGCCGGAGGCTCCCATGTCTTTGACGGAAAGGAAGGAGTGGTGACGGCAATGATGAAAGGGCGCTGGCTGTGCTATGGCCGTGGCAGCATGTAGGCCTGGTAGATGGTGTTTGATTTGTCGCAGCGTACCATTAGGTTGAGACACAGGAGATGATGTTATTGAAAGGGGAACATGATCGTCCCTTTGCACGTGAGGATAGCGCTGCGGTGCAGGCGTGACGCAGTGTTCCTGCCCGAAAAGACACCTAGCGGTCGATGACGATCTTGGGACTTGAAGATCGCAGGCTAACTAAGTGAAAATCTCCTATTTCCGAGTTGGGACCACCTGGAGATGGAGGGTCTTTTGGACGTGCAGCTCTCTGACGTGTGTATATGTGCGTCTCGTGAACGCCATCAACTCTTTTCAGATGCAAGTTGAGTTAAGAATGACCCGACTCCCTGATTACATACGTCGACGTTGCTAAGCAGAGGGCGACTGCGCGGTTGACTGTGCCAATTGCTACACGGCCCACGTACGCACGCTACCTACCTTTGGGGTGTCAACTAAGGCGGCGTTTATCTGCAAATGTTGCTGAATCCCTGGTTCACTCAGATTACAAAAGGGCAATTGGGGTGAGAGCGTGCGGGGAACGCGCCCTTCCTTGGACTTCTTCGAATTGGATTGGTTCTGGTTACCACTAGCCCCCACACCATCTCCCGTGCAGCTCGATCTCCCGTCCATGTTACTCAGGCCTCTTGGGTGGCTTTCGGGCTTCCATGGCGACGAAAAGGGAGGATTGGGAGAATGCGCTGGACGATAGCGAGACAAACAGTCTAAGACAAGGACTGCAACAAGAGCGGGATGAGCAAACTTCATTCAGCCCAGGAACTGGGACTCGCAGCCTGCTCCAGTCGGCCTCCACTATTGGCCCCCTTCGCGTCCTTCTAGTGTCCTTCTAGTTGACCATATCCACTGCCAGTCCCTGTCGTTTTCCTTGTCATGGCCTTGTTCTGAATCTCACCCTTTCTGTGTCATGCTCTCTTCAGGCCCACCAAGTAAGTGGCTTCGCCGGGCTGGCTTGACGAACGAACCCTTGTGGGATCAACGTGGTGCCCGATCGTATTCCCGTAGGACGAGACAGACGACATCGCTCCAAGGAAGGCATGCATGTTTGCATATCGTGTGGAGCATCAATGATCGCCTGTCTCCATGGCATCGTCGTGGTTTTATCTTGTTCCTCTTGCCCGTTGACTGCTTACACGTCTGTTTTTTCTCGTGCTGCTTGTTTCGTCCTTGGCTGCGTCACGGTCCGGCCATACTGATTCGCCACACTCGCCTCGGACCTGCCAGCGCTCGAGCCTTACCTGTTGTTGTATAGGCGCCTTACATAATCGCACGAGCACCAACATAGCTCTCGGCGTTGTCCGTGACTTGCCTGACTGAAGATATTCGTCCGGGATTGACAGAACTTTTTTCCCCTTCACGAGCCATCATGGCCCAAGTCAATTCAGCCACGTGCCTGAATCAGAAGCGATGCCCTCCGTTCTCCTCCGCGTCGTCAGGTTGTTAGGCTTTTCCGTCAACGTTGAATGATGTGATGAATTGAGGAATTCTGCGAGCCTGCTATCCATCACCCACTTAGATCTCACCCCAGTGACCGAATTCCCCGCTGAGACGGGAGCAAGAGAGAACGGGACACGTACCCGGGCACTGCCGTTGGCTGTCTGGAGAGGCATTGAATAGACTACCCCTTTACCAATCGAGGAAGCCTTACACCGTAGTAGTGGCACACTCTTTGGTGTGTGTCTTCCTGGTCAAAGAAAAGAGCACAAAAAGGACCAGTGGATGCCTTCCTCACCCCCCTCAAGCACCAGGCTGCGAACCGAACCCTTGTTCAAGTACCCATAATGGAGCAAGCTGTTGTGTGACCCCTGCTGGGTCCTGACAGTCACCAGCCCTCGCGAGCCAAGCAATCAGCCTGTGCAGCCAAACCTGTGCCGACGGGATGCTCGACAGGGGTACGTACCTTACGTATGGAGATCCATCCCGTGCAATGCAATGAATTTGATCTGTGTGGAGTCATGCCGACCATCGTGGCTTAGATGGTTCGTGGGTTCTATTGGCTGTGTCGGGGTTGGCTTGGCTGGCCCTTCCCTTCCTTGCACCTTCCATCGTCGTCGTTGTCGCCGCCACCGTTCGCCGCCGCCGCCTCCGCCTCCACCTCCACCTGGCAGGCTGTCTCTGTCTGGTCCCTCTGTTTCCGGTCGCGTCTGGGTTTAATCGACTTTTTTTTTGCTCCCCTTCCCTTCTTTGCGGGTTGTTCTTACGTAGGCTTGGCACATGCCCGCACCCCGTGCACGCCGTGGTCGTACCTTCCGTCCCTTATGGTAACCCGGTTGTCTCCCGATCGTCTGGTTTCCTCGCTCCCTCCGCTGCAATCGTACCCTCCACTCGCACCTGCCGTCCCTCCCTCTTGCCTGTTGTTGACGTCGTTTTGGTTAAACACACACCTACCTATCCACTGACTCCTACTCCTACCTATCCTGGGCCTGTCCTGTGTATCCCGTCCTCTTCATCTCCACATCCACCTCCACCCTTGGCTTCTTTCTGTCCCGTCTGGCTTCTCCTCATTCACCAATGGTGAGGAAAAAAGGCGAAGAAAAAAAATTCCCATCGGGTGTCTTCTGTTTAAAACAAGCTCGGCCCCAACCCCCGTCACCCATTCTGGTCGCCTTCCTTTTTCTGGGTCTGTTCCCGCAAATCACGAGTGACGACACACACAGCCTCTACAGCTTCGCTCTCGATCATCAGGCACATTCATCAACATTGCGTGTCTCATTCTCATCGCAATTGTCTCCCAGGCGATAAACGCATCATCAACATACCTGATCGCATCGCTCCACGCTTCAACTGTAAACTACTTTCCCCTCCCTCTCCTCCGAAGATCCCAAAACCTAAATCAGGACAAAGCAGCCAACCAGCCAGCAGATCTGCCGCCCTCGACTGAACCTTAGCGCTCCTCCGACGCCGTGCATACGCCCGCCGCGCCCACGCTCTTTTGTCCTTCACGTCCGCCTTCACCTTGGGTCTGGACCGTTATTACACTTTGGACTCCCCAGGTCCGCATTCCTGACATCGACTGTGTCTCTTTTTCCCAGCCAGGGCTCTCGCTCCAGACATTCGCCTGTCCGCTCGATAGACGCACGACCGACTCCACGCCACTAAACTCTCGTCGTCTTCGTCCAACCTTGACATTCTCGCTCCTCTCGATCCTCTCTGGTTCATGCCAAGCCTCTGGCATAACCCACCATCCGCGATCCGTCTGCGACTTGTCCCGCCGCCCACCGACTCCATTCACTGGCTCGCGGCTTCCACGACCATCGCATTCCAGTCCCTTGGGACCTCCTAGCAACCTCGGCACCTCAAGTTCGACGGCCTCGACCCGACCTTGCGCCATCACCGCTTCGGGACTGATAGCCCTCCAAACGTCACGCCGGCCAACCCCTAGACAGCTACTTTGCCATCTCGTCCCATCACCAATTCCGCTCCCCGTCCTGTCCGTAAGGACATTTCGCTCCTTTGTTCCGCGATTCGTCCCTGGACCCTCGTTGTTGGAACCCTCTAAACCCAATTTTGGTTCCTTGTGGTGCGGATTGACGCCTTAACAAAGCCACCTTCCTCCACATATCTGTCGTCACCATTGCGGCCGCCTTTGAGCATACTCCTCCTGGATCTACATCGACAGGCGCTCCCCTGGCCTTATCGTCCCTGCGGCAGCCCTACTTCTAGACTGGGCGCCTCTTTCTGCCTCTAGCATATCAACATCTACGCCAGTCTAACTGCGTCAGACATCGATTACCCGCTTCGGCCGACACCTCCTTCTCCACTCCGTTCGCATCCATATTACTTGGACCGGCCCCCTCCCTCATAAACGCTTCAGAACTTCGATTCTTTCTTCTACCTGATCTTTTCACTATTCTGCTACACGGCTTGGGACGCACCAGAGCGCCCCAACCCTAGAAAGATGGGCTTGTCGCGTTCGCGGAGGCAATCTCCTGAGTGCCTGAGTCCCACTCTACCGCCGCCATCCCCCCAGCCCTCCTCCGCTTTTGAGGACTTCTTCGATGTCGATTCCGCTCCTTCGAGGCCTATGAGCGAGGCCTTCATGTCCGGTACTTCAACACCCAACGGCGCCTTAGGCTCCCGACCGCCATCCTTGGCCGAAATCCTCCTCGATGTCGCCTCACCACCATGGACCCTTACTGCCTTTATGGCTTACCTCTCTAACAACCACTGCATGGAGAGCCTTGAATTCACCCTCGACTCTCAACGCTATACCGCCATCTACAACGAGATGATTACCGATAACCCGAACCCAACTCAAGAGAACCACGATCGTGTTTGTGCTTTATGGGAGAAGCTTATGCAAGTCTACATCATCCCGTGCGCCCCGAGGGAGGTCAACATCCCCGCTCGCATCCGTGACGAGCTGCTCAACCTTCCTTGCGGCCCTGCTCCCCCGCATCCATCACAGTTGGCTGAAACAGGTCGGATTCTCTATGAACTTATGAACGACTCATTACTGGTCCCCTTCCTCCAGTCTGTAGCTCCCATGCAGTTTGATGGACCTTCAGATGAACATGCCCGTGGATCCCGACGATCTTCCAACAGCAACAGCCGCATGGGCGCGCCAGTCCGATCGATGAATTCGATGCACCATATTGAGTCTGACTCCATGACCGACGATAGCGACTGCAACTCTCCTCCTGGCATGGAGCCAATGACTCCCCCGACAACCCCGCCCATCTCAGAATGGGGCTTCACCACCTCTCCTGGGGGTCTTCAGCGTGCTGTGGCTGCACACAACAAAGGCTGGAAGAAGATGGGTGCCAAGTTGGGCTTCAACAGAAAAAGCTCAAGGACTCGCTCTACCCCAACATCATCTCACCCTGCTCCGGAAGGCCTTCACCTGCATCACGACTCCTTATGAGGGTCACAGGTCGTGTCGTTACCTGAATCGCCCAACCAAGCTGACTGGACCGATGAGGACTCGCAAGAGGACCAGAGGCCAGAAAGCTCGCACCCTGGTCACCTACTGCCTGGCTCCATCCAGACAGACCTCGGTTGGAACCGCAACCCTGACCTCAGACAAGATGGTGGTTCTAGGGACGGCACGGCCGCAAGACCGGAATCTGCTCGAAGCTGTGGGAAAACAACTCTTGTCCAGAAGAATATCAGGATGAGAAGACGAACTCCCAAGTCTTCGGAGCCGATGGCTTCCTTGCAGCCAACAAGCACACCTGCATGTAAGGGACAAGAACACAAGGCACCAGCCTCTTACTACCATTCTGGCCCCCTTGTGGCATCACTTTCAGCCTCTTCGCTCGCAGCGGACAGCGATCAAGAAAGCATAATGTTTTGTTCGACACCCTTGAGCGACGTGTCTAATTACCTACCAAGTCCCGTCCATAGCAGTGAGGACATGTCGTGTCCTCCAACGACTTTGGACAGCGAATCATTCCGCTATGCCTCCCCTATCCAGGACATGTACGGATGGGACGCTGAACTCGATCGACGGAACTTTTGTCCCAGTCGTTCCTCTGTGGGTTCCAGCGAAGGATGTGACGCTATCACTCTCAGCTACCGACGAGCCAACGGCAGCAAAGCCAGCTTGCTTCAGCGAGTTTTCCGCGTTGGCTCGTCCTCTTCGATGAGCAAGTACGAGACGGCGATCTGAGGCGCTCTCTGACTTGAGCTCACCGTCCTCGTCTTGCTCTTTTCTTGTCTTTGCTTTGTTTTCCCCAACTTTTTCTTGCTTTACCCAGTGTTGGGTCTTTGTTGCATGCATGAACATTATACAGGATACTCATAGAAGGTCATGGCGACGTATAGCAGGCGAGGCGTTGTGGATACATTTGTTTTCTTGTTTTCACGGAGCAGCATTATCGGTTTGGGTTGGCCGGGTTCTTCTCTTCTTTGGCGAGATTATTTGGCACTGGGTGTACGCACCAGGCCTCTTTGGGGGTTTTCAGGGAACGATGAGACTGCATTTACACGGGGCGATAAACGACCAGGCGGGCGCAAAGGGATGCCCTAGATTGCCGGTCTGACGATGATACGGCCTTTTTTACGCATGTTGGATGAGGTAAAGGAAAAAAAGAGAGGGACAGACAGGCAGTCTTGTCCGCCTAGGTAGCCATGGCACATCTTGATACCTCCCCTTCTGGTTAGGAGGGAATTGACTAGACGTAATGTCTAAAATATACAAAAAGAAGCTGCCTCGCCACTTTTCCTATCCCGGCTGTCGCATTCGTGAAGATTATAGACTACGCTCAAGATGTTTATCAAGCGTAGCGTGACCTACAGTTGAACCTTGGCAAGGGAGGTATGAGTGGCGCCAACAACATGTGTTGAGCATCCTGTGGAATGTCTCGAGATGATGGTAAGCGATATGGGCACCTCAGATCCAGTCTGGATTTCCTTTTCTTATTCTTTCCAGTGGGGGAAGATAATGCCTATCCAAGTTGAATAACAATTAGATACTTTTACGTCCTCAATGGTGTCTTTCACCCCTTCGTCTCAGGGACTGATGCTCGGTGTGATGCCCTCCAACGCCTTCTCACTGAGGTCTGCTGATGCTAAACTCGGCCTGACTCAAGAGAGCTAGCCTCGTGGCTATTGGAGACGAGCATGGCGTCTTCCGTATGATGCATCAAGTCGATCGACCTCCCAGTCGTCTGTTGGTTGTTCATGTGACTGTCCTCGCAACTGTAGGCAACCCCTCAATCGTCCTCCGATGGCTTGTCGTGACGCGAATACATCTTCCACTCAAGAGAATTGGCAAAGTCGAGCTTTCCTTGCTCGACCTGCTTACGCGTCGTTGTGAGCATGGGCTTTGGTAGACCCATCGACTCCAGGTAGGCAACAGCTAGAGGAGTGAGATTAGCAGACGTCCCACAATAGGCAGAAACAGATGGGAACAACGAAACGGCACGTACCTTCTTTCCACTCGTGATCTTGTCTCTGGCGATCCCACTTGAGCTCCTCAGTCATAACGTCCACGACCTTGGGCAGGGCTTCGAGAGCAGCCTGAGCATTGAGGAACGCCAACCGTGTGCGCCGGGCAAGGACGTCAACCGCAGTCTGGGCATACTCGTGTCGAACAGCGTAGCGAATTTCGCCATCAACAAAGGGATACAGCTGGGAGATACGCTCGCCGCGAGCAGGGAATCGCTTGTCTGTGAGCTTGCAGAGAGAGGCAACAGTCCAGGCACGATCGCCATAGGACTCAGTCAGATGCTTTGCCACCTCAGTTTCAACGCCGAAGTGTTGAATGAGAGGGATGAAGAGAGTGTTGCTGAAGCCGTGAGCACCAACAAGGCGGACCTTGTGCGTTTGGCATGTACCGTTGAGGATCGCGCCGTCGTCAATCATCTCAGTTCCGCTGACTCGAGGAGCATCCCGAACCGGCTTCGGTTTGAGTCCGAACTCATCGATAGCAGCATCTACACACTCCTCGGCCATCTGACGGTAGGTTGTCCACTTACCACCAGCGCAGGTGAGCAAGCCTGACGGGGCCACATCAATCAGGTGGTTGCGAACCAGAGATTCCGTGTTTTTAGCCTTGGGATCCTTGACCAGGGGGCGAATACCAGACCAGGCAGCGAGGACATCACCTCGGCGCACATTGATTTCTGGAGACAGATAGTGGCTAACCTCGCTCAAGATCCACTCGATCGACTTCTCATCAGGGAGGGGGTTAGGTGAAATGGTGGATGGGGAGTCGGTGGTACCAGCGATGGTGTTGCCTTGCCAGGGGAGGAAGAAGATAACTCGGCCATCTGACGTTGAGGGGTCGATCAAACCCATCTTTCCAGGGCTGAAGTAACCAGGTAGAATGACGTGAACTCCAGAGGCCGGGGCGACAATTTCCTTGCACTTTTGGTCGTCCATCTTGCGAATCGAGTCGGTAAAGGGTCCAGTGCAGTTGATGACACTCTTGGCGCGGACGGTGATATCCTCCGTAGGCCGACCATTTTTGGCTGCGACGAGATCCTTGACCTTGGCGCCGCAGAGCTTGCCCTGATCGTCCTTCAAGAGGCCCGTGACCTCGGCGTGGTTGACAACAGTTGCACCATAGAGAGCGGCAGTCATGGCGATGGAAACATTCATGCGCGAGTCGTTGTGGGCACCGTCATAGTAGACGAGAGCGCCAACCAGGTCTGTCTGCTTTAGCATAGGAAAAGCTTCAAGAGCTTTGCTGCGGGTGAGGAAGTAGGAGCTTTCGATGCCTTCGCTGCCAGCCAGAAAATCGTAGAACTTGGTACCAGCCCAGTAGTAGGGTGCTTTCCACCACTTGTCGAGGGGTAGCATGATGGGCAGCCAGGAGCTCAGATGAGGGGCCGTCTGGAGGAAATACTTGCGCTCCTTGAGAGCCTCCTTGACCAGCATGTATTGACTGTAATCGAGGTTCCAAACTGCCTTTTCGAGGTAGCGCACTCCGCCGTGCACAAGCTTGGTGCTCTTACTGCTGGTGCCGCTACTGAAGTCATCGCGCTCGACCACAGCAACCTTGAGGCCACGAGTAGCAGCGTCGAGGGCGACACCAGCGCCAGTGGCGCCGCCTCCAATAATGAGCATATCATACTCCTGAACGTCTGGGCGGGAGCTCTCGCGAAGGTGGTTTAATTGTTCGTTGCGCGACTTGACGCGGGGGAACCGAGGAAGCTTGAAGGTGCCATCTGCGCCGAAAGTAGGGGGCGGAACAGCGGGAGACGAATGTCCAGTGAAATCGCGCGGCCGGTAGCTGTAGAGTAGGACAGCACCGGATGTAGCAACTGCACCGGGGAGTAGGAAGCGGCGAAAGATGCCGGATCTTGCCCCGCCGGCGGGCGACATGGCGAGCTTGAAGCCGCGCTGAAGCTGAAGCCGAAGCTCAAGACAATGCTGGAGAGTGTAGGATTCGAGAAGAGCAGGTGCTCCTAGGGCGCAGATAAAGCAATTGGTAACTGTAGGTATTCAAAATATCGCGAGAGTGATTAGGGAGAGCTCGCGGGTTTCTCGGCGAGGGAGGATGATAGGGTGGGTGAATCCCCAAGGTTTAGGAGAGGAAGAATGATGAAGATCGTCACCAACGAAGCATTGCGAAGCAGGAGAAGGAGATGAAAGAAGAAGAGTAATCGAGGTGGAAACTAAAGAGCTAATGAGAGAAAATGAAAAGGAGAGTGGGGGAAACTGAAAAGTGAGAAGCTGATGGATGCGCGCGAGTCGCGACTCGGGTCGAGTCAACTGCTTCGCTTTGACACATGCAAGACCGGGAGCGCAACTTCTCAGTCTGGCTTGTGCCTGCCCTGCGGTAGGTGGTGGACTCGGGGGTACGTCACTGGATCAATTGTTGTGGGGGAAGGTGGGAACTTCGTGGGAACGGCGCTTCCCTCTGCTCTTCCCCTCAAGGTTTTATCCCGCGTTCGGCCCGGGCAGCAAAGTATGTGGCCAATTGGATTGCGCATACGAGAGGCGATCCCTAGCAAGATGTACTTTTTCTCGCTCGACAATGGAGTCGTTGACGCTCTTTGTTCATCACGAGGTCCAACGCCGGCTCATGGATGGATACAAGTGCCGTTTGAGGGGAATTGGAGATTCGATCCGCTAGGACAGGGGTGGTTTGGCTGCTTCTCGCCCGTCCCATCGCTTGCCTTGCTTGCTTCCATGTGTGGACCCCTTGTTGGCTGGCGGCTGAGTGCTCTCAACTTTGGGGGCATCAGGTTGTTGTCTGTCAATGGGGGAAACTGTGCCGTTGTGCCTTGCATCTTCATTCCCTCAAGCTCCGGATTGTCCCTCGCATACATCCGATGCTCATCCGCCTCTTCCCGTATGCCGTTTCATTACCTTTCAACGCCTCATGGCTGGCGGGTGAGACAGTGGTTACATACATACATCCAACAGGTACCCTAGGTAGACTGCACTTGCCTGCTGATGCAACGCAGATTGGGGGCATCTGCGGTTGAGGCAGCGTTTTTCCCACCAATCAGCTGTCCCACTCAGCCCTTCCTTCGTCCATCCAAACCCCCATTCTCCTCCCCCATCTCCTCCTCGCCTCTCCCCCAAAATCGCAAAAGCAACTCCCCGCAACATCAACCCTCCGAGCCTTACGGATACTCGCATTGATATTGTCCCGTCAGCTGATGTTGTCCGGAGTTCCGGTCTTCAACAAAATCATCAATTGCCTGATCCATTATTTCGGTTCGAACCGTGACCAATGTTATGTACAAGGTATCTTCTATCCTGGTCCCGTCTATTGCCGTTCATTTCATCCGCCCCAACCAACCAACGCCATACAATCAACGGCCCAACACATCTCTAGATCCTCCATTGAGAAATCCAGGAAGATCCGAAAGGGGCAACTAATATACAGATATTCACGTCAACGCGTGCGAGTGCACAAATTACTCCTGGTTGGAACCCCGCGTTCCACATCTCAGCGGCTCTCCACTGTCTCTGCAAACAGGACATCCACAAACGAAGCGAAATGGGCCGATCCATTGCGTGCCCCTACATCGGCTTGCACATTGGTTCCGATGTGGCCCATTGACTGCAGCTCGATGCCTGCTGCCGGAGATGTCGTGGAGTTCGTCTTCTCAATGGTGATGGCATCCGAGCTTTCGGAGCCTTTGCCCTGGGTCCTTCCTGCTTCTTTTCCTTCTTCAACATCAATGGTGATCTCCTGGAACACCATAATGCCACCATAGGACGGTGCCGTCTGAGACGACTCATCCCGAGCTTGATACGTTCCAGAGCCATCTGTTGAATCGATCGAACGAGTTCGGTTGACGTCGGTAGGTGGGCAGAGGTTGATAGTCGAGCTTGATCTTGTAGAATCGGGTGATGAAATTCGCCTTCCGGCAATATTTGGCATCGATTTCCCTTTCCGTCGATTTCCCTTTGGAGGGTCTGATCGACCAAAAGGCCACAGGTTAGACGACAATCCTGCGCCGCTGTCTGGGGATCCTTCACGGCGATCTGCTGCTTTGACAACATGGCCGAATTCCCGATGAACCCCCCGTGCAAACTCCTGATAGAACTGCTCCGACACCTGGCGCATCTTGAAGAAACCGAGGGGTACAAACTCGCAGTTGGGGCTGGTTAGAACCGAATGAATGGGGATCACAAGTCGCATCGCTATCATGGTCGCTTCCGTCCTTCCTTCTTCTCCGCGACAAGGGATGCGAACTGTCGTCGATGTCAGGACTGCATCATCGAAAAGGGGCTCCTGGATCCATTCTCGCAGAGACTCGATGGTCTCTGTAAGCTGTCCCGCGAATTCTGCCTCCCGAGTGCTTCGTTGGGAATCTTCTTTGCATCTCTGAGCAATTTTCGATAACGGTATGTTATCAAACTTTGCGAGGTAATGCATGTGCCAGTCTTCAAGAGACTTGAGCGGGAGGGGCATAGTCGGGAGAAGGTTTCGTGCACCCTTCCTAACGAGAACCTCGAATCCAGAGCTCACCCGAGCTCGGATTGCGAAGAAGCCGAGATGAACGCCTGGGAGGTTCTGGTTCTGCTTGCCCGTGTAAGTCGACATGTCCCGGAGTTTTGTTTCGAATTCGTGACTTTGAATCTGCATGCTTGATCTGATAATGTCGCTGACCTGGTGCAACTCAGCAAAGCGATAGCCGGCCGAGACGAATCGCTCAGAATCACGGTCAGACCCACTGCGGTGGACCAGAAACATCAAAGAACCACGTCCATAAGCTTGTTGCCAGGCACCCACGCCCTTCTCAGCGAGGTCGAGGCTGCCATGGCTGTCCTCGTTGGCATCGCTACCATCCGAAGTGATGACACCTGCACTAGATGGCTTCCGCAGTTGAGGTCGTGCCCGTCTGCCATTCGCACCTGTGGGCAGAATCTCGTCCCACAAGACTCCGATCGAAACGAGGTCCTCTCGAAGTCGGTCAGCCAGAGCGGCGGCGGCGAGGCAGAAGAGCTCTCGAAAGATCATGTCATAACCCTCGATCATCTCACCATGCTCGCTCACAAGTTGGATGCCGTGGCGCCCGTCCTTGTGGGTACGAGTATGCGGGAGCTGTGAAATATGCTGCTTCATGCCGCCAACAAGGCTTGAGATCATGCCCCAGTTTCTCGACGCTTGGAACATCCAATGGAACAAGGGGTGGCCGATGCTGAATCCTTCTTTGGTATTCTGCGCTGGTCAGCGGTCGGACTAGGTGTATAATGAAGCTTCACACTTACCCTTTCCAAGAAGGAGTCGGTAACGACCGTACTGGGAATGTATCCATCCGGGTCGACGAGGATCCTCCCTGCTTTGTCGAAAATGGCGGCAGCAAGCGTGATCTGCTGGGCGCGGAGGGCTGACCTCCTCATGTTTCTCGCTCTGAGGACGGCCGACACTGCGATGATGAAACAGGCTCCTAGCGACTTTTCGAGGTTAGCGACATCAGCCCGAGGTCGAGCAAAGCCATAGACTTACCAAGCAGATGACCACAACCACTGTGGCGGTCCTTGACGGCTCATTGCCCTCAGGCTTGATCTTGACCAAACGGTAACGGGTTCCTACAGCGGCACACCAATGCATTCCTGATACCGCACCGGCGAGCACCACAGCCGAGATGACTCTCTTCCACCATGAGTTGGCCCACATGGCTCTGAAGACGAAGAACATGGCCAAGGCAACGTTGCTCGCCACGACGGCGATGATGGCAGATCCCACGACATAGACAGGTCGATAAACGCATGTATAGTTATCGATGGAAGCGTTGCCGAGGTAGTGCATTCCACAGACGGCAGTGCCACATAGGACACCACCACTGATAAGCCTCCACCATGAAACGGTATTGTTGGTGCCGACGGCGATGAAGGCAGTCAGGAGAACTAGGATGGGAACGAAGAATGAGACGGCGGTAAACCCACTCGAGTACGCAACCTGCATCTCCGGCTCTCCGTTGGCGAGATCGATAGCTCGGTTGCCGATGAAATGCTGCGAGACGGAAGATTTGGTAAGTCATGGTAGGTGATTAAACATAGGCAGCACGGTTACCCACCATACACCAGATGGACACTCCCCCCATAGTAACGGCCGAGCTCATAAGTAGGAGACTGTCATGGTCAATGTCTTGTCTAATGGGGTTTCAGACTCAACAATGTCGAGAGATAGGCGTACTGATTAAAAAGACCCCGAAGGCCCGTTCGTCGGTTGATGAGCTCGAGCGTCGAGCCAGCACCGACAAGACTGACGACGTAGCTAAGGGCTACAAACCCGGCATTGTAGCTCTGGGGCACGATGTGGCCCTGATACTCACGAAGCAGGTCCTGGGCAGACATGGTGGAAAGGAGTGGCCCGAGGGGGAGCAACTGCGAGTTGCTGCCGCCGTGCTTAGAGAAGAAGACGATCCTTACTTGACCCGAGGAGACGTGACGGGACACGGGAGGTTCTTAACCGACACATACATGCCAGGGACCAGGCATTTGCGCATTGCTTCTGGTGGAGTTTGCCATATCGGTCTAGCCACTGCGCATTCGCATTCACCTGAGGTGGGTTGCCCATCCAGCAGTCAGTTGGGGCCTCTGGGTTTACGCCAAGGGAGCCAGATGCACATCGAGTGCTCACTCTGTGACTGGCACTAAGAGAACAGACGTGTACATGGGGGGATGCTAGTGTGGTGGGCTTGGTGCTCAATCGGGGGCCGTCGGAGCTGGACTGCAGATGCGATCTCTCCTTGGGCTTGGCCAATAGAGGCAAGGTTGCAGCACAGCCGTGGCTTGAGGGCTGCGGTGCTGGATCAAGGCGAGGGCACTAATCAAGCCATGAATTCGTACAACTGGCGTCGGCAAAGCTGTCAACATACCTCGTCAAGTCACTAA
The DNA here is from genome assembly GCF_026873545.1 of Fusarium falciforme. Lineage (NCBI taxonomy): Eukaryota > Fungi > Ascomycota > Sordariomycetes > Hypocreales > Nectriaceae > Fusarium > Fusarium falciforme. The sequence goes on along the minus strand of NC_070551.1, from coordinate 2,431,960 downwards.
GGTGACGGGGTGGCTCCGCTGGGGAGTGACAAAAGCTCCGATGAGAGCTGGGAGATGCTGCGTCTGGCCAGCGCAATTGGATGCGTGCTTTCTTGTGAGATGAAAGGAGCACCCCCCAGGTCCACGCCGTGGACTAACAATGATGCAAGCCCTCTCTAGGCCAGGTCCACGTACCTGGGCTGGGGTTGGGACTCAAGGCCTTGGACCAGACGTTTTGTCAAGTCTTTTCTTTTTCCCTCTGCCTTCCTGTCAAGGCTAAGTGAACTAGGGAGTTGAGAGCTGAGAGCGGGGAGGCCAACATGGACTGGGACAATGCTGCAGGGAGAGCGGGGAAGACGGGAGAGGCCAATGTCTGAGAAACAGGCTGGCCCTTGGATTCCTGTCGCTGCTATTCGTCGACTTCGGGCACCTCGGGGGTTGAAAAGGCAAGCTTGGCATTGCACAAGAGGTCCAAACAGCACTAGCCATGACGAAGGTCAAACGGTTGCTCTCCTCTGAGGGTGGTCATGAGCGATCAGGCTAGCACCACCTTGTCAAGGGAGTCCGTGAATGATGAGATGGCAAACACAAGAGAGGAAAAAGAAAAACACAATGACATAGAAGGCACATTGAAGGGGGGGGGGCTGAAAGCGAGAAAAAAAAAAGACAATATGACCTGGCATTATGGGTGTTTACGTGGCTCCCGTGCCTTTCACGACACTTCCGCTTGTGTCCCCGAATAGAAGCCAGGATATCTCTGCACGGGCTCTCCGATCCAGGTACACAGAAAAGGAAACGATGTCACGATGAAGTTATGTGTGGAACCTGCTGGAGACAGCTGAGGGTCCGCCCAACCATGTCGTCGGGAGATTGCAAAGACGATATCCGTAGAGCTTGGCCTGTGAAATCCGGAGGACAGGGATCGTTTTGGGTTGAGATTTGGCAGCTCGACGTCGATCAGTGAGTGACCCTGACTGCTGGGAACTCTGGGTGGAAGATCTAACCTGTATCAGCATCAGCATCTGACACTCGATACCGGCCAGAATTGCAGAAAGCGATGGGGCTCGCCGCAGCAGGCAGGGTTGTTTCTGTGCTTGTTCATGATCTGCACGCCGTGGCTTGCTGAACGACGCCAAGGCCTGTGATGGTGAGGGTTGCTGTTGATGTATTGAGATTGGGCACTGTTTACACGAGAAGGGCTGGCAAGAGGACAGAGGCCCTCGAATGGGGGGGGGGTTTACAAAGCCCGCATATTGTGGTAATTTAATGGCGCCTGGCGTCAAGCCTCCTTGTGCCTCTTGCGCGGGAGCGACGGAATCTAGTCGAGGCCGGCCGCTTTGAAATCGAGATGCAAAAAGCATTATACCACGCGTCCGGTCGGATAGATAACAAGGCTATTCTAGAGTCTTGCTCTACCCACTCTCTCGTGCCGTCTGCACCACATGTTTCGGAAGCTCGTGGTTGATGCCTCTTGGGAGCACAGGCGGGACACGCCAAGAGTTAGGCCAGCGTGTCGATCCGAACGATTGCTCGGTACTCGGAATCTTGTCTAAGAGCTCAGACCTCGCCTGGAATGGGGCATCAGAAACAGCCAGCACAAAGCTTAGTTGAGGGGAGGGTCAGCAACTGTTTGTCCCCCTTCGCAGTTCCTCGATCTATTCGCTCCCGGCCTCTTTTCCCCTTTCGCATCCCCTCCATGCACTTGTTGAAAAGACGCTAGCATCAGAGTTATGGTTCCTGGCGCTGGTCACTGTATTGCTGCTGTTGTTGGTCCAGGCCTCAGCCCGTCCACAAGGCTCATTCAGGTCCATTCTGAAGCGCCACCAGCCAGGCCTCGGCCATAAAGTTCTCATTGAGCGGGCATAATGCCTGTCGGTGAAAAAGGCTGAGAGTCTGGTCCGGCCAGCAAACCTCGGACATGGATGAGGCGGACATTGTCGGCGGCTGACTTGCAAGTTCTCTTGGTTCCGCACCCAACTTTCTTCTTTGTTTCATTTCTTTCCATGGCTGCGCCCAACCCATGTCATAGCAACGACATCCCGCATGAACTTGTTTCCCGTGTCTTGAGACCCTCTGTCACTTGGCCATGGTACGATATGGCCCGCCCAAGGCAGCGTGTTTGCTTCTTCTGCTGGGCCCGAGTGCTGGGTGGATGGAACTCTCTCAGCCTTGGCCCCGTGCTGCACGCTTGACCATCTCTGCTCCATAAGAACTCGGTCTCGACCTCGCTCCGCCCTATGGATTGGCAGGTTGGGCTTTGCTTTGCTTTCGTGATCTGGTCGCGATGGGGGAGGCGATACTAGCCCGTGTGTCCAAGAAGAGGATGGATCTGATCTCGATGGTTGATTCGTCAGAGGCGGGTCTGCCCGGGTTTTTTACCCGTCACTTTTTGGCGTATCGCATCTTGAGAAAAAAAAAAAAAAAATGAGATCGAGGGGAGCATTCGGGGTGGATCTTCGGACGCCCGGGCAACTCTCGATTGATGTGCAAGAGAAGAGCACGGCCAGGCCCTGGCTCACTACGGATAACAGCCGAGGCATCCAACTTCTGCAAGGGGCGCCAAGCTCGTCTTGGTCGCCAAACCGCTCAAGGGGGGCTCGTCCTCCATCGCAAAGCCAAATGGCGCTCTGACCTCACCGCAGACGAAAACCTTTCCGCATTCACAAAGTCTGACCGTTCCAAACGGGCACTCATCAGGAACCCGTGCGCGCGGCGTAATTCATCCACAAGGTTTCGGCAAGCCTATGCAACCCGGCTATTCCCACTCGAGATTGGCGTCGATTCTGATCAAATTTCGGTGCTGCCCTTGCCTGCGTAGATACGTACTTGGGCAGCTCTATCTCCGATACCTGGTCACATACACACTCACACACATCCTTGGGACCTGTCATCTCTCCGTCAGCATCAGGCCTGCTCGTGCAACAGCTCATCTGCAAGTCGAGCAAGGTAGAAATGACGAAGTTCAGGGGGCAGCCGCTCAAAGCTCTTGGCTATGCGTGCGACGTCCTGTCTTCCCTTCTCGTACGCCGCCAGATCCCTGTTCCCATACACATCCCGGCCTGTTGAATACCCGCTCTCCAGATCGCGGAAGAAGACGTTGACTGCCACACTCAAATCCGCCGTTGGGGTCGCCGTGTGAAACCACATGGCAGGGAGGAACAGGACGTCGCCCGGATTCAGCATCGCCTCGTATGGGTGAGTCAACGCTAGATGGTGCTGGTCAAGGGCAGAAAAGACATCCAGGCTCGAACTCGAGGTACCAGGCGCGAATGCCAGATGCCTGACATCAGTTGGTGGGAAGAGTATCATGCGTTTCGAACCACGAATCTGCGTGTAGACGTTGGCCATGACCTGCGGGGAAACTGTTAGCCAGTTCATCTCAACCTCTCCAGGTGTAACTTGCATCGTAGTGCAACCACATGTTGGCACGTCCAGATATTCTCAATACGGAGCTAAACAGTCGCTCAGTGATGTAGTCGAGCTCTGTCGGAAGCCGAAAATCTTCTGCGAGGGAGGGAAAGTCCTCTGCAAGATTCGTTGGCGCCTCGGAAGGCTTTTCTTCTGAGAGAGCACGGAGGTATAGCCCCTCTCCCCTTGCTGCCTTATCCATGAATTCCTTGAACATTTCAGTGATGTAGCGAAAGTTCTTGGAGTTGAAGTCCAGCTTGCCCGTGGTGGTTTGGCACTCGTGGATGATGACCTGATAATAGATACGCTCAGTACGGCCACCTTACACATGATTCTCCGAGTCCACACATAGACTTAACATACCTCTTTCGTCTCGCCCAAGCGCTGAACCATATACTCTGGCGTCCACTTCTCCACGCATCCGCCTAGGTCCAGCCCCTCAATGATGACCGGCTTTCTTTCTTGGACCAGCTTCTCCATGCTAGTTCCCGACTTCAGCTGGACGCGCGGTATCGTCGTGATCGTAGCTTTGCCTTGCGGCACGAGTTGGTCTGCTCCATTAGTACTGGGATGGGCGAGCTTGGGCGAATCTGCGTAACCAATACTCAGTGGCTTGCAGATGGTTGACTGTGGACCAGAAGCGTCGGGCACGACATTCGTAAAGTCAGCCGTGTAAACACCTGTGTCCCAGAATGTTCCCATCGAGAAGCATGTAGCCCCTCCACCAACAATGACGAGGCTAGAATTCAAGGAAATAACCGAAGATCCAACCATAAAGGGCAGTTCCTCAACTTTGTCACTCAACATCGCCGCAAACGTAGTAAGTCGTCCTCCAGAAAGGGAGACACAGGCAACGGACTGTCCTTGTGAGGATGGGTCTTGTCCGACACCACCGCACAAGACAGTCAGGGGACCTATATCAACCGACTGGGCACCGAACACTGATAGTGCCCACGCATGTTTGTCGAAGTCTGCCACACTGTCGAAGTGAATAGATGGCTGGAAAAGGGTGTCAGTAAAGTTGGACCAATACTTCGTTAACAAACTCACCTCGGTACCAGTAACATCAACAGTCCAGATATAAGCGTTCTTACTGATTTTCCCATCTTCCTTGATGCCTCCACATAGCAAACCTTGGAACGTTCCCGGCTTGCTCGCCACGTCGACTGAAATGGCAGCAGAGGAGCCAAAGACAGGGTCGGAAACAACGCCTGAGACCGTACACTTAAGCCACCCTTTGACGGGATGGAAGACAAAGTAGTCGGGTGATATCTTGGATGGCCCTGTCTTGCCACCGAAAACCAAAGCAAGAGACGAGTTCGGTAGGCGGACAGTAGAGTGCCTGAAAAGTGAGACGGGAAGGTCAAATGTTTTCTCCCAACTGTTGGAGACTTGGCTGAAGAGCCAACAGTCTGTGAAAGCTCGAGACGGCGAGGCACGGCCTCCAACCAGCAGGACCCCAGAAGATCCAAGATCTGTGAGGGTGTGACACAATCTCGCGGACGGCCCGACGGGGGCCATCTGGAAAGGTAGGCTGTCCGCTTGAACTGAATACACATCGCAGGAATCAAGCCTTGCACTTATCCCCATTCCCAAGGTGTTGAGCAAGTATTGGCCTCCTTCCGCACTGGTAGCCATCATTGGAGCGCCAAACCGACGTTTTGGTGCTCCCAGGGAACCGAGCGCGTTCATGTCCACCTTGATAACACGTTCAGGGGTAGGCAATGAGCTGTACTGCCCAGCAGCTTGGTCGCTTCTGGGGTAGGCCGTGGCATGCATGACAAAATAGTGCCGCGAAAACAGGATAAACTCTTCCCATTCATCAAACGGCTCGACATCGTCAAGCGCAGCCCTTTCGGCCGAGCTGAGGAATACCTCGCAGTTCCAAGCTTCCCAGAGGTCCCAAATATCAACATGGCCCCAGCCTCGGGTTTCGAACCGCTGTCGCTGGCTTTCGAGAGTCTGGTACTGGTGGACTGACTTGAGCGAAGTGCTGAGCTTGTTGAAATGGCTCAACATGGTTCTTGCAAAGGGATGCTCAGGGCCATGAGGGAGAATTTGTTCAAGGAGGCAAAACTCGGCTATAAATCATCAGTGTCAATGTAATGAGGTCTTGAACCAAAAGGGGATAATAGATGTACCTTGACCGATGGAGCTGGCCCACTGGATGAGAGCGTCAGCCGACGCCGTGTCCATGTAAGTTATCGAGACCTCAGCAACAAAGAGTACTGAACAGTCAGATAGGGGCAGAAATGTTTCCAGGCACTGGCGCAAAGCGTCGAGCTCTCGCAGATCGCATCCAATCTGACAGTACTTGTCACTGCGGAGAAGCACATGGTCTGTATCCTTCTCGCTGATATAGGGTTCAGGCCCAAGCAGCTCCCTGAGCTCTGGTGTTCCAAGAACGATTGCTCGCTTCTTTCGCATCAAATCAGGATAGTCAACGTCAAGGAATACAGTGTCTTCGCAGTTGTCTCCATAACGATGGTAACACTGCCAGGGAAGAACATCGCTTTCAGGGACCAGTAAGCGTCTGTGTTTAGGCTGAGCTGGGCTTGGCTACTCACCTTCCGCAGCCTAGGTTGATAACAACCTTCTTACAGCCAAGTTTGGAAGATGTGATGAAGTCACGCACAATCACATCAATAGCCCGTAACCTCAACCAGTATCCCCGGTTAATGAGGGGAGCTCTCCGTTGGAACTTAGGAACGAAATAGCGGAAAAAATGTAACTCGTGAGGGTAGTAGAGTCGTTCGACGCTCCGCTTAGAGACGATGCTACTACTGTTTGTCTAGGGGCACCATCAGAAACCTCTGCCAAGGGATTGCTCAGATATATATGTGTGTATCTTACTCCCATGATCAGGTCATCGAGTGCCTGAGTCTTGGTCGCCCGTAAGGCGACGGGCTTTTCTTTCACCATATCCGTTGACCTGAGGTTCTTCTCCGGTGATGTGTCGGACAGGTGACCTCGTTTTGAAAAATTGGTTGACGGCCTGTTGACTCACACAAGACAGCAAACATTTACTGAAGGTTGTGAAGACTCAGAAAATGCTAGGCAATTGTGTATCGGCGCGCGTGATGGGTCCACCGACAGGGTGCTAACTTGCATCCGGGGCTCTCGTTAGCGCATGTACGTGATATGTACCGCCTGCCTCCGGAATCGCCTTTGAAACGATGATCTCGGGATAGTGTCATTCGAAATTGTACAGAATTTTTGAGGTGTTGAAGGATTCACCAATCGTCTAAGCTGATCGCAGTTGCTGGTTGTGTAAGGCACTCAGTCACCCAAACAGAGCAGGTGGTAACTGAGGAAGGTTGGTAGTGTGCCTTCCCCCTCCTCAGTCCTCCGCCTCCACCCCACTAGCTTTCCAGGTTCCCTGAGCTCCGACTCTCCGTCCTCCGCCATTACTTTCATCATCATCGCCAGTTCATACTTGGACGTCTATTGTCGCAGTCTCCTCCCTGTCCCCGTATTTTCTTGACACTTCTTTTACGCCTACCGCCGATTTTCGTAAAGCTCCGCGATCGCCACAGCCTTGGGTCCGCCAACAGCCGCCGAGAGTTGCCCCGGCGCAGTCCTCATCGCCTGCTCTTCCTCCCAGCCTCTCGATAGCAGCCTGAGCTAGCTCAACCAACACTTGGCTTCACCAACCTCGAGACCGCCTCCTTGGGGCCATGATCAGCGCGCTGGCCTAAGGTTTCTTGCGCGATTGTTCTGCTTACGGGCTCTCTCGTCGCATCGACCCAAGGCGGTTCTCATCTCGCGACCTCGATTCCACCCAGAATCTCCTCCGGATCGCGACTTCGTGTTCGGCCAACCGAACGCATACATACGACCGAACTTTCCTCCTGCCGACTCCTGCTAGCTTTTCATCCCATCATGGCGAACCCAGTACTCAATTTCATCACCTTCAACCAAGACCACAGCTGTCTTGCTGTCGGTAGGTCTTGCGCCTGGCTGGTCTCCGCTTCTTGGTCCAACTAACCTGGGATTTCCTCTCGCCAACAGGCACCTCCAAAGGGTTTCGCATATATCATACAGATCCTTTCTCCCGCATTTTTAGCAGCGATGAGAACAATATCTCCATTATCGAGATGCTCTTCTCAACCTCTCTTGTTGCGCTCGTCCTCTCTCCCCGGCATCTAATTATACAGAACACCAAGGTATGTGCCTTGGATGACAATCTTTGACAACATAACTGATATGTCCTTCAGAGGGCCTCTGTTATTTGCGAGCTCACCTTCCCTTCTGCTGTTCTGGCTGTCCGATTAAACCGAAAACGCCTTGCCGTCGTCCTCGAGGAAGAAATCTATCTGTACGATATTAGCAACATGAGCCTTCTGCATACCATAGCCACGTCGCCCAACCCAACCGCCATATGCGCCTTGTCGCCTTCTTCCGAGAACTGTTTCATCGCTTATCCGCTACCGAAACCTCGGGAGGATCCCGATGCGCGCCGGCCTGCTCACGCTCCTCCACAGTCGACCTACGTCTCCCCTACGTCGGGCGAAGTCCTCGTCTTTGATACCGTTGCGCTGAAGGCTGTTAATGTCATCGAGGCTCACCGTTCGCCGCTGTGCTCTATCTGTCTCAATAATGAGGGAACTCTGCTTGCCACGGCTAGTGAGACGGGGACTATTATTCGTGTGTTCTCAGTGCCCAAGGGCCAGAAGCTCTACCAGTTCCGGCGCGGCACCTATCCTTCCACTATATACAGCATGTCCTTCAATCTCAGCTCCACTCTCCTCTGTGTATCCTCAACCTCGGATACAATCCACATTTTCCGCCTCGGGGCACCCCCTGGAAATACGACACCAGCAGGTGCGCCCATCGAACCTCTTGGATCTCAACGACAGGACCGCTGGTCACGGGCACGGAGCTATGATGACCCCGAGTCTCCGGGTAACAGTACGGCAGACTCGTCTAAGAACGAGTCGGCCGACCTGATAGGGCCTGGAAATAACGGCTCAGGCAGCAGCAATTCTGGGCATCGAAGGCAGAGTGGCTCGTTTAGCAGCATGCTTCGCCGTTCTTCACAGATTATGGGCCGCGGTGTTGCCGGCGTCATGGGATCCTACTTGCCGCAATCCGTCACAGAAATGTGGGAGCCCCTGAGAGACTTTGCTTATATCAAGATCCCCAAGTCCACAGTTTCACAGGGTCCCACGCGGGTGATGCCTGCCGGACCCTTACGCAGTGTTGTGGCGATGAGCAGCAGCAGCCCCCAAGTCATGGTTGTCACTAGCGATGGCGGTTTTTACGTCTACAATATTGATATGGAGCATGGTGGAGAGGGCTATTTGGTTAAGCAATTCTCGTAAGTGCCCTTGTGACTTTGACTCCGGTTGTTGGCATGATCTGACTGACATTTCCCCAGCGTCCTAGACGATGATAACCGCGATGAACGATAGGAGATGGTTTCGTTGAACACCCCTCATTACTGAATGGCAGAATTCCGTTTTTGGCGTTTTCCCTCTGTGGGGGTGGACTTGGTTGTTTTCGGTCCCCAAGCTCTTCTTTTGGGACAAGGTATCGTCTTCTTAAATACCCTTTACCTGCTATTCCTATTATTTCTCCTGTTGACCGGTTGGCGAGGAGAGGTGTTTGTGTCTTTTGAGTAGGCGTCACTTCACGTATCAGGCTGGGGAGTTTATACATGTCACAGATAATCAAACAATAATAGCTCGTCTTGTCCTTCGAAATCAACAATTCAACCATGACAACGGTGTAGTTGTAAAAGCAGGTACTATAAACATCGGTCCGTGGCTCTCATAGCCGTCGTGATTCATCAACATTCAAACCCAAATCCCTGAAGACGGCAAAAAAGCACATGAGAAAACAGTCTTCTGTCCTGAACGCCACATACACAAACCTACAGGGGCTTTTTCAGACTCGTTAAACAAAGCGCCCGCGTGTTTCCTAATTTCTGGTTCCTGTTGATCTTTTCCCGTCATTCGTATGCTGATAACGGTGCGTTCATGACGCCACAGTGTGTGTAGCCAAGTTCCCCTTGGCGGTAAGCCGCACTCTAAGCAAGCACGCCAGGTGCTTAAACGAGTCCGCACCCGCTATAATGAGGATAGATATGAAGTCGAATGTACTGGATCGATGGCTCAGTCCTCTTGATGCTGGGTCATCCACCTGATCTCCCACTGGATCTAGAGACTCTTTCATAGAAAGCGAAAACAACAAGGCGCCAATGATGCTCCTTTTCACCTGGAGTAGGGGCGATTCATGAGGGCGATTTCTCGCGCAATCTCCCCCCACTCCAATGTTCTCTTGACCTCAGCGTCAGGGTCACCGTCCTGCTGAAGTGCCTCTTCCCACTTCAAGAGCTCGTAGGCGAATCGGAGGTGTGGTTGAATAATTACATTCAGTCGACGGGCTCGGACAAAGCAATATGCGTGAGGGAACGACATGTTTTTCGCACGCATCACCTCGGCGATGCAGATGGTGGCACTACGGGATACTCCCACCCGACAGTGCACCAAAGTCGCAGTACCATTTCGTCTTCCTCGGTCTATCAAAATATGGTCAGTATGCCTTTACCCCTGTAGCCGCCCTCGGAACTTACCAATGAACTCGAGGCATCGAGCAAATTCATCGGTCAAGGGATCAATGCCATTATCCTGAACTCCCTGAACCACGCAGACATTTTCTTCTCCCCATTCTTCCAGGTCACCTTCTCGCCACATAGCCGTTTCACCGACACTCAGAATCTGAGTGATCCCGAGGGCTTTAAGAAGGTCTGGATTGTTTGCGTGGCCCAGATTGCCCAGGTACATGTAGTCGAGAACGCGGCTTGGGAACGACCCATCGAGAGCACCAAACCAGCTCGGCTCATCCCTCGTCAGGTGAGTGATTTCAGTCAAGCTCAACCCGCTACATACGGGGGATTCTCGGAGCAATCTTGGTGTGATGGATGTCAATAGGGCCACATCAGTTGGGTAGGCAAAGAAATTGCGTTTCTTGGTCGTGTGAAGTTGTAGCCACGCCTCCGGGACAGGTAGACCAGTGCTATAACTAAAGTATGCAATGCCTAGCATAGTCGACTCGGTATAGCCATCAGCGCAGTGGAGGAGAATCTTTCGAGGTCGAACTTCAAAGGTTGGATGATCATCGGATGGCATAGGGGAGTCTCCTTCCGCGTCGGTCTCGTTAGTATCCCGTTCTGGTTCAGGATAAGTACCATGAGCAAGATGGTATATCCATTTACAGGTCTCAAGAATTCCATCTGTCTCGGAATGAGACCATGTCGGTGGCAATATGCTGCCTGACGAGGGGAAGTCGAGAAAATGATGTTTGCCATCGTCTCCGGGGCTCTCTGCAATAAGCTGGAGTGCCAGTGGGTTCAGACGTCCCAGGTCGCTACACTCGATCAGGATATCAAATGCCTGCTCCTCAGGGCTCCCTTGTTCGGGGGTAGGGCCCATAAATACGTTCTTCGAAATTTCCGAGGCCTCAGTCATAGCCCACATCTCCCGCCTCTCCTGGTTGAAAAAGTCGATGACATTGCCAGTCAAGTGCCCCGATGCATCGATGGCCACGATCTCAGGGTGGTTTTCCTGGAATTTCGAAAACGGGCTTGTACAGACGAAGGTATTGTACTCGGGCAAGCAGGCCCCCAGAGCTTCATGCTTCTCCCGCCATCGATTCTGCGCAGCCGCAATATCCCACGCTACCTTGCGTGTCTTTGCTAAATCTCGACCATAGACAATTATGTCTGACATGACAGCGCTTTTCACCGTCTGAATCTGAAAGTTTCGGACAGAAAAGCCCTCTCGCGGATCCGCTTCGATGAATTCGGGATTGCTACCCGTCTGAAGAATCTCATTAGGGGCAATCGCCCCCTTGAGTCGTGCACAGCTGAGGTCGCCATCAGCCTTGACAAGAGTGACAGTTCTGAGGCAGGAAGGCGTCCTTCTCAGAGCACGTCGTCGAGCAGCGAAGAATGACTGCTGAACATGGTTCTGGGGATGGAGACCATGAAACCACGGAAAGACGAGGGAAGGATCGGGCAATGGCTGGCGGGAGGCAACATCGAGCGCCTCGGCTACCTTGGGTGCATCAAGTTCGAAGATGGAGAGTGCGCCAGACTCAAGTCGGCTCAAGTCATCGAGTGGATATAGGGCCGAGATCTGTCGAAGTCGATCATGAGACGGCGGAGACGGCGGCGGAGTATCTGGCTCGTCGGGGCGAGCGGGGCCAGTGGGACAGATGGGGATATGCTTATTCGGAACAGGAACAGAACATGGCGAAGAAGAACTGGTGCTGGATTCGAGGGAGAGGGGCGGGGTGATGGTTGACGAGGGACGATGAGGCGGGATAGGCCGGGCGAGGGCGACGGTAGTCATGTCAGCGACAAAGGAGGAATTATGTTGAATAGGACCCTGATGTGAAGCTGTGTCGGACGGCGTATTTCGTAAAATGTATGGGTAAGATGCAGTGTGATATACAAGAACAGGGCAGTCGACCAGACACCTTGTCGAGCAGTTGGGTCAGACGATCAAACAGCAGTTGAGGTCGTATTCAAGTCAAGGGTGCAGGAGATTCTCGGCCTCAGCCACAGGATGCTGGATGAGCGAGAGTCAGGGACTTGGATGCAGATCGAGAGATTGCAAGATGGGACGCCCACGGCTTATTTCTTGCTGGAGGCGGGCTCTTGTCGCACATGCCTGAACCCAGGAGAACAGAGAAGGCACGAGAAAACCAGCCACAGAGTCCCCGAATGGAATGAGAGCGACAACAAGGGAGGTAAACGGGAGAGTGTTCCAGAGAGCAGAGCAGGGGAACGGTGCGAGACTGGGCAAATGTGCGCTTGTGATGGGTGGTACAAGGAGGTCTTTCCAGGTGCACAATGTCGTGGGCACCGCAGAAGCAAGGCGAAGAAAGCGAGACTATATCGACCGATGGATGAATCGAGGTTATCGTAATGCAACAAAGACGACAGGAGCAATGGATGCTTTGATGGCAGCAACGGACGAGATCACGAAGCTCTGACGATCGCCGAGGCTTGGCAAAGCGAATCGATCGATTGCCCGACTTGGGAGGAAAGAAATGGGAATTGAGATGGCAACCGACAACGACGAGACGGGAAGCACAAGGATATTGATAGTAGTGACCCAAAAGACGCAGATGATGGCATGGATGAGAAGAGAGAAGATAAGGACGACGGAGGAGGAGGGAGAGGGGAACGGGTCACGGCCGGGAGTCGGGGAGACGAGGTAGCGGCGGAGGGTGTCTGTCGTTCGTGGTGGTGGTGATTTGGTTTTGGCTCTGGTTTCGGCCTCGTTTGGCCTGCCCAGTTTGCGCGTTGGTTGGGCGATTTGGAGATGGCGGACGCAGATGACGGGTGGTGGATGGTAGATGGCGAATGCTGATAAGGGAGGTGGTCCCTTGGTTAGCCAGCGATATACAGTGTCAGCGGCCTCTAGTCGACGGCAGACGCATGTACACGCATGTACATGCCTCCCAAGGGACGCCCAGCCATTAACGAGCGACGCTCAACCAGAGGACACCAGATACGGCGGCGTTTGGATGGATCATCGACCATGGATCACTCAAGAGAACATGCAATGCGGTGATAGTGGCCGACCAGTGACCTGTGAGCCAACCCCAGTGGTGGCTGATGACCCCGTGCACGGGCCAGTTGGGCGAGACCGGCGCTGGAGGGAAAGCGGGGAAGAGGCGCCGAGTCGGCATGCCCATTGGCGGGAGCTTGCATTCAAGAGCGGGGGACCTGCTGCAGCGCGCGCCATGCTTAGACGATACTGTGCGCAATCGGACCATTGAGCACTGTACACCGTGCGATGAGATGCTGCCCAGGCGCCTGAGTTTTGGTGCAGCTCATCTCCCTCGGACGGGCCCTTGAGCACGTGAGCAATTGCAGTTTCACAACACGGCAGGGCCGTCGGAACGGCCTACCAGGGTCTCGATCAGTGCACCCGTGGACCAGAAGAAGTGAGGCGATGTTGTATCAATGTGAGGCCAGCTGTGAGGCGAGGTAATGTGAGGTGACGCTTCAGGGAGATGGAGACAGCTCCTACGGGACAAAGTCAAGACAAAGCCGGTGCATTAGCGCGATGCGCTACGGGGGGCTCCCATGCCTGCCTTCTCCACTCGACGAATAAACACCAACCGTCTCTTACCAACTGGGAGTTTGATACATGACTCCCAGCGCTTGAGTTGCTCCGTCGTCGCCGAATGCTGATCTTTGTGCGGTTCTGTGCGATGTCTGAGTCTTGTGTCAAATCCTTGTTAACTCAAACTTGCTCATTAGGTAGGAATCACTGTGCTCTAGTGTTGAACTCTGACGGGGATATTCATCCATGGTCGAGTATGTAAGACATAACGAGGCTATGTCGAAGCAGACCCCGCAGCAGCAGCTACACTATTGTCCCCCGCGCACGCACAGATCATGACAAAGAGTCGGCAAATACTCTTGGGTTAGGTGTGCTAACGTCAGGAGCCGCATCACAAGATCAAAAACGTCCTGACAATCAGCTGGCTGGACAAGCGCCCTTCTCCAGACTCCCCACCTAAACCCACGGCCCCGGTATCCCACAAGCGTCCCCTTAGTTTAGTAGCGTAACATCACGAACTACCGGCATGTCGTTGCCAGATCGACCTGTCTTCCCAGAGCCAAGTGCGAGTTGCTTGAGACCGGCGTTGACCAATCTAGTCAGGCCTACTGTATTTTCTAGTTGAAGGGAGACAATGAGCACCATACCACAGACATGTTTAAAAGGCATGGCCATCTAAAACCAGTACACCAACGTCAAGTGCCTCCTTGGTGATGTTGCATCAGCCCCTCACTCCCTTGCAACCAGGTTCAGAAGATCTTGATATCGCTATCTCTTCCAGATCTCACTTGTCGACTACTACATGTCTTATCAGGGGCTAGCAACCATAAACAACGACAGGTTCTTTCAGGGCCAGCTCAACCTCCACTAGAGTAACCGCGCTAATGGCCGAACCAATGGGCAAAAGACTAAAACGCTTGCCCATTCATCCGATACGGAGTGGTTTCTAAAAACCTGGCACACCTACAGAGGACGTTGTTGAGCCAATCTCGCAGTCTCGAGATAGGCGAAACAAGGAACAGCGAAGAATATGTCTGCTAGTGAATTATTTCTACTAAATTCTTTATCTTCCAAGTTCTTGTGTGCTGCGCCTATGAGATAACCCTAATCCTAGCATGTTCCGTGCCGGGTTCTGTATCAGTTGCTCAAACCATTCATCCTTGCACGCTTTGTCCCACACACCGAGGGTTTCCACACCGAGAAACGCTCGGTGACATCGGCTCTCTGCCACGTGACTTCGCGACAGCTCGCTTTCATCACAAAGCCTTCCGTCACGCCTCACGTCTTCTGCCTAGCCCCGAAATCGTCCATCACCATCACCCACGATACGATCGCTCGCCGAGGGAATGCCCCGGTGATCATATCTTGAGCCATCATGAAGTTCAACATCGAGTATGGTCGCTCCGATTTTCCCGTGCTTCCTCTCTTTGCTCACACTTTTCAGTGACTTGCCCGTGCTATTCCCCTACCCCAGGATATATCCAGGTATGACCCAGCTTGTTCGCCCAACTGCATTAGATACTAACTGCCGCAAATCTAGAGCAATATGCGTGAGTTCTTGATGCTTTATAATTCAATTCATCAATGAAGCTAATGATGCCATGCCCTCAGTTACATGTGCGATCTCAAAAGTACTTCGTCCTTTCTTTTCACCTCCAAGCCATCAGTTACTAACCTTGTCACTTTCTGATCAGAAACTCTGGATGCTGGGGGTCACTGTGTCCTAGAGATGCCTTCGGGTACTGGCAAAACTGTGTCTCTGTTGTCGCTCATCGTGGCGTATCAGCAGTACATGCCAGAAAAGCGAAAGCTCATCTACTGCTCTCGTATGTCACCTTTCCTCCTCTGCCCTCCTTCTACTGACATGCGGCTCGATAAGGTACCATGTCTGAGATCGAAAAGGCATTGGTCGAACTAAAGTCTCTCATGAAGTACAGGGCTGAGGAGCTCGGTTACGAGGAAGAGTTTCGTGGCCTTGGTTTGACGAGTCGAAAGAACTTGTGTCTTCACCCATCAGTCAAACGAGAGAAGAGTGGCTCTGTTGTTGATGCTCGCTGCAGAAGCCTTACAGCCGGCTTCGTCAAAGAGAAGAAAGACCGGGGTGAGAATGTAGATGTCTGCGTCTACCACGATGTGCGTTTGCGTCATCTTTTGCCTTCTCTTCCGTTGTACTAATATGACACAGAACCTCGATCTTCTTGAGCCTCACAACCTCATCCCCAACGGTGTCTGGTCCTTTGACGATATCATTCGGTATGGTGAGGAACATAAGCAGTGCCCTTACTTCACTGCGCGGCGCATGGTCAGTACCAGTTAAGACTCGCAAACTTGTGGTCTTGTACTAAAGATGTTCCAGATGCAATATTGCAACGTCGTCATCTTCTCTTATCACTACCTCCTTGATCCAAAGATCGCCGAAAGAGTGTCGAAGGACTTCTCTAAAGACTGCATTGTGGTTTTCGATGAGGCTCACAACATCGACAATGTCTGCATCGAGTCCCTGAGCACAGACATTACGGAAGATTCGTTGCGCAAAGCGACTCGTGGTGCCCAAAATCTGGAGAATCGGATAGCGCAGATGCGCGACACAGATCAGGAGCAGCTACAGAACGAATATCAGAAGCTCGTGCAGGGGCTCCGCGATGCGGACGAAGCCCGTCAAGAAGACGCCTTCATGGCAAACCCTGGTAGGCTTCACCTCGCGTGTGAATTCTCAAGCCAACGCATGTTAATCATATTGTAGCCCTCCCTGCAGATCTGCTCCAAGAAGCCGTGCCAGGAAATATCAGGAGAGCTGAGCACTTCGTTGCCTTCCTCAAGAGATTCATCGAATATTTGAAAGTAGTTGGCCACCTCATCCCACTGCAAAGTAGGAGTTAACGCTGTATTAGACAAGGATGAAGGTTCGCCAGGTTATTTCGGAAACACCACCGTCCTTCCTAGCTCATCTGAAGGAGCATACCTTCATCGAGAAGAAGCCTCTCCGATTCTGTGCGGAGCGACTTACATCGCTGGTAAGGACCCTCGAGCTTACCAATATCGAGGATTACCAGCCACTTCAAGAGGTCGCAACGTTTGCGACTTTGGTGTCTACTTATGAGAAAGGTTTCCTCCTCATTCTCGAGCCCTACGAATCGGACACAGCGGAAGTCCCGAACCCCATTCTTCATTTCACCTGCCTTGATGCGGCTATCGCTATTCGGCCTGTGTTCGAGAGATTCTACTCTGTTATTATCACATCGGGTACCATCTCGCCGCTCGAAATATATCCCAAGATGCTTGACTTTTCCACAGTCATCCAAGAGTCATACAGCATGACCCTTGCACGGAGATCATTCTTGCCTATGATTGTCACCAGAGGTAGTGATCAGGCATCCGTATCGACAAGTTTCCAGGTCCGAAACGAGCCCAGTGTGGTGAGAAACTACGGTAACTTGTTGACCGAGTTCGCCAAGATTACACCTGATGGCATGGTTGTCTTCTTCCCCTCGTATCTCTACATGGAGTCCATCATCAGCATGTGGCAAGGAATGGGTATCCTCGATGAGGTGTGGAAGTACAAACTGATTCTAGTTGAGACACCAGACGCCCAGGAGACTTCGCTCGCTTTGGAGACGTATCGGACCGCGTGTTGCAACGGCAGAGGAGCCGTTCTACTTTGCGTCGCGCGTGGCAAGGTCTCGGAAGGTATCGATTTCGACCATCAATATGGTCGTACCGTGTTGTGTATTGGAGTTCCCTTCCAGTACACCGAGTCACGAATCCTCAAGGCCAGACTGCAATTCTTACGAGAAACATACCGCATCAAGGAGAATGACTTCCTGTCCTTCGACGCTATGCGACACGCAGCGCAGTGCCTGGGCAGAGTCTTGCGTGGCAAGGATGACTACGGTATCATGGTTCTCGCCGATCGCCGATTCCAGAAGAAACGAACTCAACTTCCCAAGTGGATAAACCAAGGCCTTCAAGAGGCGGACGTCAACCTGAGCACCGACATGGCCGTCAGCAGTGCGAGACGATTCTTGAGAACCATGGCACAGCCTTTCCGAGCTAAGGACCAGGAAGGCATCAGCACCTGGGGGTACAAGGATCTGATGGAGCACAAGGAGAAGATGGATCTGGAGAGGATCAAGGAACTTGAGGAAGCTGCGCAAAAGCCTCAGTCGGCTGCACCTATCAACCAATACGAGTATGACGACGAGGAGCTCGATCAGGACATGATGGAGATGGATGGTTTCTAGATTTCTCTTTCGTTTGGGTCGAAAATATCAGGATAGAATTAGGGGGGCCAAAATTGTGCAAAATTGTAACATAGTATTAGAATAATCGAGCGCTCCATTGCTGCCATCTAGGGGTGTCCTCTATGCTGTATCTCTGCCCAAACTCAGAAGTCTAACTAAATCCATTAAGTTGCTTTGTTTTAAAAGAGAACCAGAACGCCAATTGCCTGATCCTCCCACGCCTTGCTAGATAAAAAGAAAGTCGACAGTCTCACCGGCCTCACGAATACGCCATCTTATTTCACCAACAGTCTCTTCGCAGCCTTGACGGCCCTCAGAGCAGGGAGAGTGTGAGCCCGACCCGGCTCTCTCCCAATTTCGATACAAAGCATGCGGATAAAGTCGTGGTTCGTCCAGTAGCTTGTGTGTGCACTGAGCATGTTCAGGTATTGGATCTCCAGGGGACCGCCCCCAGAGCGGAGGTACCAGTCTATTTGCCCATTGTCGTTGAGCAGGAAGGCTTTCTTCTCGGCAATCTCTTCTCGCGTAAAGTCGTGAACCTCGAGCTCAAGCTGGGAGGGGAGACGGATAGTTGACGGCCTCTCTGGCTCTGGGGCCAGCGGGTTTGGGGCAGGGGCCATGCCTGGCACGACGTTCCGCATGGCTGCGCCGACTGACTTCCACAGGGAGCCCGCTATGCTCGGAACGTAGGCTGTCTTGAGGCTCGCCGCGTAGATGGGATCAACGGCACCATTGAGGAAGTACGCGATGGGATCCTCCTTGGCGAGGATATTGTAGATATTGTCGACAGCCAGGCAGCCAAAAGTGCCAGCTTCGCCGACAACATCCTTGGCCACGACATCGCTCGAGTCAGCACCAGGCTTCATTCGCCCATGCCGAGGCATGAGCGTGCCACGCTCAAGAAGCAGGAAGAACCCAGCCGGGCTGCCTGCCAGGAAGAGGTTCCTGGTGTCGAATTCGAAGAAACGTGTCTCGGGCTCCTTGCGGGACAAGTCAAGTCTAGGTACAGAGGTCGGCTGATTTGACAGAATCTCAAGAGCCATGGCGCTACCCAGCGAGTGTCCGATGAGATGGACGCGCCCGTTCTCGGCAAAGCCTGGGTTGTTGCGACACCAGAGTCGATAGACACGGTTTGCCTCAGACACGAGAGCCTTGATCATCTTTCCTTTGTGATGGGACATGTAGAAGGGGATATCGAACATGACATCCGATATCATGCTGCGAACAGCAGGGATGGTATCAGGCTCGATGTCCTTGAGCCCAAAGCCCTCGGGGGTATAGTCTGCCTTGTCTTCCTCCCTCATTGGCCCTCCATCCTCGAACGAGAGACCCATCCTCCAGTTCAGCGGAAGAATCATGAGTCCATTTTGGTCCGCACGGAGTACCTGCTTGACCACAGGGCTTTGTAGTTCAATGTTAACAGCACGACGGAAGCCATTGATGGCATGAGTGAAGTGGAAGCTCTCCACCCTCTCGGCGAATTTCTGGCCGATGCCATGGGCGACGAGAATCAAGTCAGTAACTTGCCCTTTCTCTTTGTCTGCCTTGCAAGCGGAGCACACGTCCTGGCCACTGCTCTCATGTGATTCATCGGCTGCCGATACACCCGGTTTGTTCGGGGTCTGCTTCTTATGATGAAGTCGCTCCCAGGCTGCTCTGTTGAAGCCTCGGACAACAGGGACACCAACAGTCACGCCCTTCATAATCTTCAACACGGGTCGTCTTCCATAATATGCCGATGGTTTCAGGCTTGGCTTCATGAGGAACGCTTCGGTGGCATTCTTATATATGACGTGATAGTTGGAGAAAGGTCGTGTTGGGGGCTGAAACTCTCCTGAGGCTCTTCTATCGACAGCAGCTGGGCCAATGGATCCTTCAGCTGCCGCTTCGCCACGAAAACAGCGAGCAGCGCAGAACGGATCAGTTGGGATAGCTGGCTCAGGGAAACCAACTTCATCAGCAGAGCCTATTTCGGACTCTTTGGGCCAGAGCCTGTGGGACACCTTTTCCTCGCCCAATGGGCCAACATCGATGGCACATCGTAGTTCATCGCTCCAAGTTTCCGTCCATGGTCGAAGTTCATGGTAGCCAGCCTCCAACTGGTTCGCCACAATCGGTGGAATCGGAAGCATGGTGTCCCTATGTCAGGTCAGCGACAGTCTTCTTGAATGTTATAAATCCATACCTATAAAACCATGTTGCCCGAGCTACAACAGCGACGTCGTTGACAGGAGACCAGTAAATCGGCTTCATCTGGAGAGATGGCAACGAAACCATGTGTAGTCTTGATACCCCGACCGCAACTTCAGCAACGCTGGGTCGATAGGCTTCCGTCGCTGGCTTGTCAGCGGCTTTTGCTGCTTGAGAAGCATCATCCACTTCATTTGCCGTCTCAGTCTGATCTCGGGGCTGGCCAACGTCCCGCAATACACCACCGGCTTGAGCAAACGGGACAGAACCAGGCTCGGATTGTGTTTCTGGGATGCCTACTCGTACAAAGGGCTTCCCTGATATTCCATCATCCAAGCCTGGCGGTCGAGCAACAGTTGGACTGCCGACGGGCGTCTGGGAGCGAGGGGTCCGGTTCTTGACTTGTGACAACGAGAGGGATCTGGCTCTGAGATTGGTTTCGCCAACGGTAGATCGACGTTTCGTGCTACGAGACTCGGTCGGTGTCTTCGAGATCCTAGCAATAGGATGGTTCGCATTGGTTGTAGAAGAAGATCCTGGACGACTGGAGGGTATATCCGCTGAGGATGGCCGAGGCTCGATCGCACTGCTTGCCTGCTCTTTCAGGCGACTAAGCCCAAGAACAATCTGCTGGGTCACTTCATCAACACTCAAGGCAGTGTTATTCCTTCTAGCCAAAGAGCAAAAGGTTGCTTCAAGCTCCTCCGATACGTCAAGCACCAGCTCGGAACAACAGGCAGGCACCGGAGTGTTGGGTATGACATTGCCAGCTGGCACAGTGACATCCTGGGGGTGGTAGCCTCCCCGATGTCTTTCCCAGTGTTTTGTCGTCAAGGCTTGAACAAGCGAGGCCAGTTTATTCGCATCGAATTGAGACGGCCGACCCTGGTCCTTCCACGCATCCTGGTGAGCTCGCCGGTCGTTCTCAGACATGAGACTCAACCAAGCTTTCTCGAGGGCATTATTGTCACCCCTCGAAAAGGGCCGCACCTGACCCTTGCTCGTCTTCGCATCGGTACTAATGGTCGAGGATGTCGAGAGGGGGTCGTCGATGGGAATAAGGGACGAGTAAAAGAATTGTGCCTCGACGAGTGGTACATCGTCTTCTCGCCGGACGCGGGCAACGGGAGCCAGTCGACACTTGGCGCCGTATGTATGGTTGTCGCATTCCATGATGGCGGTCGCTGGGAGTATATCTCAGACGGGTAAGCCAGGAGCTGCACGACAGCAAAAAAACTGGCTGCAGGGTCTCGATCGCAGCGTCGGGGTCAGGTTGGGCCTCTCGGGGCTGGCGTATGCGGCGTAGAATTCGACTGGGCCATAGAGGGAAGGCAGCACAAAGACTCGTGGCTTGCCGTCCACGCAGTCAGATGGTGAGCAAGGGGAGGGGAGGGAAAAGAATGCCAACGGAAGAAGGGCACGGAAAGTGGACGGCGGTAGACGGAAGCCTGAGGCTTGGTGGTTCACCGACCTCCGGTCAAGCCTGGGCTCGATGACGTGGGGATGTGCTGGACAGTCTCTCTGCCTTAATATTGTGGGTCCCTGCCAGGTACTTTAGCTAAGACGATATGTATCTTCTCGCCTATCTTGACAGCAAACTCTACCTGAAACGAGCCTCCAAGAACATCCCCGATACCTTCATCGATGGGTCCTATCAAAGCTCCTCCTAACTAACGCGCTGCCTAGTAACATCACATGCATGATGCCCTGCTGCCACGTAGGTCAGGCATGGATGTCACTAACTTAGCTTCAGAGACTGCCCGCAAATAGGGACTCAAGATACTTGGTCGAGACGGGACACTTCACGCTCCAAGACGATGATGCCCAACAACAACTCGAGGTCGCCGTGATTCTAAAGTCGTATTTCATTCAAGAACAGCCGGGAAACTCTACTAAGAAATGGCCCGGCCGTGCAGCTGAAAGGTGACATGACCATGGTTGTAGCTTCACAACAATGGGCACATTTTCATTACCATCTAATTTCCCGGTCCGTTGTTGGACACTCACATATCTGCATTGACGTTTCATTCCCTACCCAGCCCTCCCCTCAATGTCCCTTTGTAAGACATATGGTAAGAAAGCATTAGCAGTGCCATCCCCAGATGCCGATTCAACCCGTGCCTGAAATACAGCCCCACGATTCGGGCGCGATTACTTCGAGGGAGGACGCATATCTTGATGGCTGGGCTGAAACCGGGAAACCAGGATGTCGCGATTCGCCAAACAGCGGGAAGCTGCACAGATCCGCATCTTGAATGCTCGTCCCCATATTTAAGCGTAGAACCTTGTCATTATCTTGCTTCTAGATGTATCGTATCTCGTCGCACGATCCAACCGGAGAGGTCCTCTCAGCGGGTAGGCAATCGGGATGTTGTAGTATCGTTGACGTCAGTAAGGGCTGCACTTTGCCAATGTCAAAGGATGCCATGCATTGCCCAGACGTAGAGCAGCGTAGGCATCTGGATGGTGTGCCACGGTTGCCGCCCCTGAAGCCGACCCCGATGCCCTTGAAGGAGCTTTCGTATCCTGCCAACAGGAGGCTACTGGAACTGGCATCACTTCACTCGGTACCCCAGACGTACTCCAGCTGGAATCGGCATATAAACTCCCGACTATTCCAACCTTCCAATCATCTGGATGCATTCCTATGTTATCATCAGTCAGCGAACCTAGACGCCCAGCAAAACAATAAGTCAGAACTCGACGGGTTAGTCTGGGTACCTTGAAGTCTCTCTGGAAAATGCTGGCGGGTTCTCTCCATATAACGTTAAGCATTCAACAGATGCTGAGAGAAAGTATCACGTCCGTCGCGGTGATTGGATATCCCGCCGCCCAAGGCAATGGAACACACAATGCGGTCGGAAATATTCCAGATACAGATGGCCACGGTTCGAAAAGATCGCCACGATAATCAAGATGAGAAACCCTATAGGGGCTGAAAAGGTTGGTCGAAGTGTCCAGCCAAACTCGGTAACGGCCACGGCCAAAAGACCGTCAACTCCTGATGGCGACTCCGAGTGGGAGGCGGGACACTGGCTAGTCTCTCTGCCTACACGACACGACGATTACTCGAATCAGATGGTCCTGGTTGGTTTACTAGACCCAGTCCTGTGAAACCTGGGTTTTGGAGGTTTAGGGTACCGATGTCGAATCGTTTTGAGCAACCGTCTTCCATATGCCTGGCCAGTCCGTCAGTACCCATACAAGAGATTGTCGCAAAACGAGGTTGAACTTACCGCCTAAGTGTATCCTTGCGAGCAAAAAGACGCCCGCAGTAGTCGCACTTGTGGTTACGCTCCTTCATGTGAACACTCTGGTGGTGTCGTTGTAGATCGGTTTTCCGCACAAACTTCTTTGTACACCCATCAACGGTGCATGGGAACGGATACTCCCGTTTCTCGTCGTGAGTTTCCAGATGTGACTTGTAGTTGTAGCTGCGACTGAAGAACTTCCCACAACCCTTGACCTCGCACTGAAAGTTTGCTTCCTCCTTTGAGGTATGTTTCCGTGTAGGTCTCTTCACCTTGTTGGTTTTCAACATGCGCCTATCCTGGCCAAGATCGGGTATTTGGGCTTGTGCGCTCTGGTAAAACTGAGACACGTCGTAGTCCTGCTTTGGCCAGCTTGTTGCAGCCCCCCCACTCAAGTCCGACTGGAGGTTCGGGGCGAAAGGTGTTCCGTCTGTATGATAGGCCGCACTAGCTGGTCCGGGGGCTGAGTAGGACGGCGATTCAAAGCCTTGGCAATAGCTACTAACGGAGCCTTCCATCCTGAATCTGGGGTTAGATGGATCCTGCAAGTATTCGAATGGAGGCCTAGAAGCTATCGCTGGTCCTCGATCAGAGTGGCTACTCGAGGGTGGGAGAGGGTGGTGAACTGCGGGATTTCGTGTTGTCGGCATGTAGGCTTCGTGGGTTTGATACGGAGTGGGAAGGCAGGTTTCGTAGGCCGCAAAGGTGTTAAACTCGGAACCCAGAGCATCAGATTCCACCGAACTAGAAGGTGTCGACGAAGTTGCCGCCACAAGGCCGTCCGGGGTGACCCAAGCGGCACTACTGTGATCCATGGGAGGCGGTGATAGAAGCTGAGTGTTTGGGCCTGAGAGCCAGCGAGGGTTGAAGCAAGGTGAAGCTGAATCGGGAGATGATTCCAACTCGTTTGTTGAAACGACTGGTTGGAGTGGGGAGTGATAGCCAGGCGCCGGTCCCTCTGAGAGTCGTGAAGTGTCAGAACTCGAGGAACCAAGCTCAAGGAACTGACGATGATGCGATGCTGGGGAGTTTGATGTCGAGGGAGGTGTAAGGTACATGTTGATGTTGTTGGATGACGCGGGGCTGTGTTAGAAGCCGTGGGCTGGCCAGGGTCTCGAGAGCCATACACCTTCTGCAAGCAAGCAACGGAACGGAGCCCTGGAAAGCAACAAGGCCGCGGATGGCAGTGGACTATTGCGAAGAGGGGAGTTTCATCGACCAAGCTGGGAACCCCATAATGGGGTAGCAGTTGGATAAATATTTCGATTCACGGTCAAGACGGGGGAGTCGAGAACAAGAGACGGCCGACACAACAGAGGGTGGCAACAGAAGAAGAGATCAGCCAGAGAGAGAGAGACCGAGCGAGTGAGCGAGTAAGGTAGGTAGATAGGTAGTCTGTGTACTGTCTGTCCAGTACTGTACAGGGAATGTCGATTACGGAGCCTCCCGTTTAACGACGCAAGCCGCCTTCGATGAATTAAACACAGCACAGACGAGCATGGTCGAAGGAAGGATCAGGCTCCGCCTACATGGGGGTTGAGGAAACAGGCAAGTCGGTGGTGGGGAGAGGAGGGTTTGGCGTTCGCGGGCACTAGAGCCACTCACTGGGAAGGTGTCGAGAAGCGGGTGACGGGGCCGGAAAAGAGAGCGAAATGAGACCTAGGCAAGGGTTCCGTTCGCCAACCATGGGGCTGGGCCATCTTGGGCTTGATAGATCTCTCGGATGGGTTAAGGGAGATAACGGTGTTGCCAGGGCCGTTTGCTGTCACTCGTCCATCGATTCTGGACGGACTGGGGTGTGCCTGGCCTTGGCTTGACACGATTACGGCCGTTGGATGCCCAGAATAGACTCTGTGTACACCAACTACCCTAGGTGTGAATGAGCCAAGGTATAAAGGGCCGCATTCCGTCGAGGCAAGGGTTTTCCCTAGAAGGGAAGCACGCACTGCACTGCGCTGCACTGGGGAAAGGGGACGGGGGCAGGGATGGGGTCGTATATCGGCAGTATCAAAACATGAGGAATCCAAGGGAAGACGGGGCGGAGCTTGTGCTTGGGCTTGGATGGTGACGGCGGTTGTGCGTGCGTCGAAAGAATCTTCATGGTTCCTGTCGGTCCTGTGAGAGTGATGCCATCGTCCCATAGTGAAGCCGGACCGTTCTCCACCCCCAAGAACCAACACCCTCAAAACCGTCCGAGAGCACGCACTCCCATTGCTTGCGCGCACGCACAGCCCCCCCTTAGGTTTGCATTTGCATGGCCCATGCTCTCTCAGAGTTACCACCACCGTAAGTGTGTGCTGAGAAAGGATGCGTGCCTGACTGTCGGGACCTGTGAGAGGTGGTGACTGCGTCTAAAGCGCGCGTATCGCAAGGATTTCCCTGTCGACAAATCGGCCGACGCTGTGATGGGACGAGGACCAGTTCAAGTCAAGGCCTGCCTCCAAAGGCCCTGGCGTCATGGATTACATCCAGATCCGTCTTGGACCCCCCAGCAAAACGGCTACCATGGCCCGGCCAACCTTGTCCTCCTCAAGAGCATCCTTCCTTGCGCTGCGCTGCGCAGCACCACGCAGCGAACAAGACCCTCGCGCCATGCCATGTCTGCCAGGAACCACTTGGACCTTGCGCTGGCGGGGTTTTTGGTCCAACAGGCATGCATCGATCAACCCACGGATCGCGGAAGAGCCGTCATTGCGGGCAAATGGCCAGGGGCTTTAAGAGCAGGGAGAACAACGGATCATGCGGTGCAGCTCGTGCGACTCGTGCGAGTCCGGGCCAGTGCAAGCCAGGGCGTGGAAAAAGCCAAGACCAAGGCCGGGCTAGATCCGAAGAGCCGATACGATATTGTACGACAGACATGTTCGAGGCCAAGAAGAAGGCAGAGGAAAAGGGGAGAAGGGGTCCCTGGTCCTACCGGTGAGAGCAGCTTGCGGTTTAGTTCGACAGGGCCGCTACTCCGGTCTGGAGATGTGTGGAGGTCCAGCAAGCAATCCCATCCCGACCAACGGAGTAATTTAGAGTGGAAGCGGGCGAAGCGGGCCAGGAACTTTAGGAGGGGGAGATGTAACACAGAGACAGTGTCGACAAGGTCGCGCGAGTACGGACTTGGATGCCCTCCAACAAACCGGGACCGAGGGTTGACGAGCTGGGCACGCTGGGTGAGCGGGGAGACGCGTCTGCCCACAGTGCGCGTGCTTCCGCCAGACGTCAAATCAAAGACTTCACCTGTGCCCAGCCTCAATGTTGTCCTGGACAATTGCAAAGATCCATCATAGGCGCTCCTGGATGCAACCCGGAGGGCTTAACTTAGGCAACGGGACGGCTTCAAAGCCTCCCGATGCTTACACGCGAATAGCCTTATAGCGTCGGCCCGGTCCTTTCAATCCTTCCTTCGTTTCGCATTGCAGCATTGGATGCCTTGCATGTGTCGGCTGCCGTCTGAGCATCGACATTTGCAATCTGTCATCGGCGGCGTCCAACACGCAGGGGCTGAGTAACAAACTTGTCATTGACGACACTTTGTCTTGATCATGCCACGAGAGATGAGAAACGCGCTTAAACAGACTCAGAGGCGCATCTGGGGCACGGCCGCGCGTTCCATAGTCAACTACCTGGCCATCCAGGCGGCTTGCGTCCAGGATATCCACGGAAAAATCGCCCTTTACTAACACACAACTTGGCTCGTCCTTCTTCTTTCTTACTCTCCCGCTTCCATGGCCTCCACTGGTCTACGACCTACGAGGTAAAGTCGCGACCAGTTTGCCCGAGTAGGCAAAGGCCAAGCAAGAAAGGCCCGTCCGAGCGTTCAAGGGTCCCCTTGATGACAGCTTATTAGGCGCACCAGTTTTTGCCGCCGGGGCGCCAGAGTTCCGACAAGAGGCTCACGAAACAGGGTAAATGCATTTCTTTCATTCATGGATTGACCCGATGCCCGTCTTCCAGGTTGCTTCGCTAGCTACGCGCCCGCCCCCAGTGGCCACGAACCAGGGCAGGGTGGTTGAGCTTAATGCCCCTGGACGGCTCGCGGCTTGTACTCTTCTTCGAGATACTTGACTTCTTCATCTGTGAACCGGACACGGAGCGCCTCAACCGCCTCTTCGATCCGCGCGGGCTTGTTCATGCCCAGGATCGGCCAGCATCCCTTGTACAGCACCCACGCTGTCGAGAGCACGGCCATGCTGATGCCCTTTTTCTTCGCCAACTGCTCAACGCGTCCCACGACCTCCCCACTGGCCGTTGCGTTCCACGTCGCGGCATGCTTGTCGTTCAAGGCACGGCTGCTCTCGCCTGTACCCCAGGGCCGAGTGAGGAGGCCACGAGCCATGGGAGACCAGGGGATAACGCCCACACCTGTGGCCTTGCAGAAGGGGATCATCTCCCTCTCTTCCTCTCGGTAGACCAGATTGTAAAAGTTCTGCATCGAAATGAACTTGGTCCATCCCTTGAGCTCGGCGATATGCTGCAGTCGGGCGAATTCCCATGCATACATGGAGCTGGCTCCAATGTACCGCACCTTGCCCGACATGACCACGTCGTGCAGAGCTCGCATAATCTCCTCTGGGGGCGTTTCTCGGTCCAGACGATGGATCTGGAGGACGTCTAATGGGTAACATTAGCTAATGTCGTCAGGATAGGGTCTCGTTTGGCCTGTGAATAGGGTAATCGTCATGTGCGCAATGATTCCTCGCAGAAGCCGAGGTGCAACCAGACCCAAAATCGCAATTCCCGAGCCCAGAGGACACGAGGTCCCAACACAGAGGCGGCTCTTGACAGTTCAGGTGGGAAAGTCGAGACTCTGACAAGTGGAGCGGGATGAGGGGGGAAAGGTGCACTGGCACAATCACCTCTAGGATTCTTCTATCCCCCCTGTTGCTATCACCTGCAGAGAATTCTGCTTTAGGAATGCCATGGGCCGTGGTGAGAGTGGCAGCCTTTTACGGTTCCACTCGGACCGTCAATGTTGGATCCTGGCCGCTTGCCAGGATTCAATTGCCCACCACATTGGAAGGCTGCTAACAACTCTTGGCGGGATGGTTGACAGCCGTCAAATGGATGGTTCGTCGACGGCCGGAGAGGGGCACATCCAGCTTCACTCACCAATATAGTCTAATCCAAGGCGCCTCAAGCTTCCGTCAACAGCATCAAAGATGTGCTTCCTGGAAAGGCCCATCTGGTTCACTGTCGGTCCATCGTTCACAACTGGAACTCTTGTTCCCTCGCCTTCCGCGATGGGAAAGTAAACCTTGCTGAGGATGACCACCTTGCTCCGAGGAATATTGAACTTTTTAAGGGCCTTGCCGACAATCTCCTCGGAAGCGCCGTTGGAGTAGAAATCAGCTGTATCCCAAGTGTTGATCCCCAGATCATATGCCTTTTTAAGCAGCTCGAGACCTTCTTCCTCGTCAAGGGTCCACGGTGATCCCTCCCACTTGGAACTACCAAAGACCATGCAACCCATGATGATCTTGGAGATCTTGAGACCACTCTCGCCGAGTCTGGCAACAGTCCGTCAGCACTCAGATCCAGTCACCGAAATAGGAAGGTTACCCGCTTTGTGTATTCCATCTTGGTCTGTTGTGATTGCGCCCCTGTCAGTTTGTTGGTTGTCTCGTGGCTTATCCGTAGACGACATGTGAATGGGAAAGAAAGGTCGCCTCAACTGCGATGCTCTTGGTTTCTATACTTGACTTGCTTCGAAGATCATTGACTAACCAGTTGACTCACAAGGCACAAGCGCCCCTCATTCCGGTTCCGAGACCGAGACAAACCCCACAGCGGAATCTATCTCAACCGACTCCGTGATCCGAGATCGTAGGCGGCAATTGATATCGGCTCCCAAGCCGAAATTGTCAAGGGTGAAGCAAAGTATGAGGTCTAGCCATTGAGATTCAATCAATAGTCAGCCAACTGAGTGGTTCCAACGCTCCTCCACGAGCTCCCTATTTACCAGGGGCTGCCCGGGTCGCGCATCTATATTAATTCTGAGGTATCCGTCCGTGTTTTCATCGCCCATTCAAGTCTTGCATCGGAAAACATGTTGGCCAGTAAATGAGGAAGTATGGAGCATCGAGGCACAGCACCTCGAACGCTGTTTCGAGCCTCCCAATCCGAGAAGCAGGCAACTAATAGCAGCAGGCTCACTTGGAGCCTGCCCCATTCCCCAATGTCGTGATTCTTGTAGCTTCATCAAGGCTCAACTGCCTAAACAAATCCCTTGGCGAGAGACCAGAAGTTGTCCATCTTGGTACGAGAGAGAGCCTCCCTCGCCTCTGCGTCTGTCTCGCACACTTTACTCCCCCACTTTCTAAAAGCCCGCGCCTTTTGCTCACCCTCAAAAACCAGTTTGCATTCGTTCATTGACATGTCTTTGAGCTCCCCGTTATCCTTTTCAGCAAGGAGCCAGTCGCGTACAGTCCCCTGCTTTCCATCTTTGTCTCTTGATGGCGCGTTCTCAGTCCAGTCGATACGGTTGAGCATGAGCTTCTTGTACTTTTTGATGCTCCATTCACCTCCCTCAACAATGACCAGATTGAATTTTGGATGCATGATGCATGTTCCGGTGAGCGCCAGTTGCTCGGCGTTGACGCCAATCTTGTATCGGTGCTGTCCATTGGCAAGACTTCCAATCTTGAAAACCAAAATATGGATTCCTTTGTCAGCATCCTTCTGCTGGTTTGTAGCCAACTTTTCATGCTTTTGTTCTTTGGTGAGTTTCCTCTCTTCGTTGGTTTCGACATGCTTTTGGTGGCGCTCTGCAATTTCGCGGTTTACTCGTGCTTCGACGGCCGTTGGATCTTTGACAGCAACTATAAACATGTGAGTATGAGAACAGTGACCAGAGGGTGGCGATATAGGGATTCAACTTACCATCACCGAGAACTCGCATCAAGTTGCCCTTCTTCACCTTGGGCGGAGGTGCGGGCACTAATCCCAAGCGGATCTTGGCTTGCATTTCCTTCAGCTCTGCCATTCGGCGCTGCCGGCGGAGCTTGGCCTGTTCTCTAGATGTCAAGAACATGGGCTTTGCGGCAGGGACATGGCGATCTTGTGGCGGCTCCAGGGCGACTGGATGCTGGATATATTCGGTAATGATGCTATCAGGCGTGTTGAGTTTGAGCTGGGAGGGATCGTCCACTAGGTCGTAATTCGTGCCGGCAACAAGACCTTCATCCCACCATTCAGCTCCCGAAGGAGCCTCCGTCACAAAATTGCGCTCCACGTCGAGATCTTCGTCGATACCGGCCTTTCGGGTTTGCTCTGCGATTCTCTTCTTCATCGCCTCGAGCGCAGCCTGCCGACGCAGAGCATTGGCTTGCGCAATATATTTGCCTTTCTGGTTAAAGACGAGTGATCGAGACTGACGTGCCTTTCCACCACTTGATTGCGACGCAAGGCCAGGGTCGTAATACGGATTCTCGCCGCCTTCTTTGCTCAGAGAGCCGGCCTTGAAGCCATCTTGACCTCGCGCTTTGTCTGATCGCGCGCTTGAGGATGAAGGTGTTGAGTCTTTCGATTTATTGGCAGGCTTCCATGATCCGAGATCCTCCAAGGCTGGGTGGAGGCCAACATTCAGTCCACCTTTCGCTTTGCTTGTTCCGATCGCTGCAGCGACACGAGCCTTGAGTGCAGCCATTCTATCGACAGCTGACTCCGTCTTTTGCACCCTTGACGAGGCATCGTGGCGCGGCCCAAGGCCGGGGGACTGGCTCTGACGGTCCATGGCTAGGATGTGGTGGTGGTTGACAGACGCTTTGACGCCTCCCCAGCCGTGCGAGGCTTGATCCAGGAAATTCCGTTCGTTCGATCAGTGATTTCTTCAGCAGAAGTCAGATGCAAGCCCAGAAAGCGGCTGGTTTGAAGAAAGATGGCGTTGCGTGGAATGTGAGGTTCAGTAGATGATGTAAATGATAGATGGAGTAAGGCGAGACTGAGTCGCGCCGCGATTCACTGCGCATGGATCAGCCTAAAATTCTGCCACTCCGCACCGCCAAAAATTTGTTTTCACGTTCCAAGCTTCAATCCCCCACCACCTTTCTCTTCACTTCGCACGTTGTACCGGGCAATGGACTTTCACAGTTAACTCGGAGACGTCGCCTAACTGCCAATTCTTTGCGCTCGACAGAGCGGCAGCTGCGTCATAATGAATATCGCACAGCCTGTCGCCTCCGGGGTGGAGAGTGTCGAGTTTACGTTCCTGTCGCCAAAGGAGATCCGATCCATTTCGGTGAAGCGAATCGAGAACGACAGTACCTTCGACAACCTCCTCAATCCAGTACCAGGCGGTCTGTACGATCCTGCGCTCGGTTCTTGGGGTGATGCGCCGTAAGTTCCAGCCCAATGTATCGAGTTTCGAGGGGAGCTGACAGGCGGATCGCAGATGCACAACTTGTAACTTGAACCAGTCTACGTGCCCCGGCCATGCCGGACACATCCAACTCCCCGTCCCTGTCTATCACCCAGTGTTTATGGACCAGGCCTATCGACTCCTCAAAGCCGCCTGCGTGTACTGCAAGGGCTTTCGACTCCCCCAGAAAGAATTGCACAAGTATGTGTGCAAGCTGAAGCTCCTCCAGCATGGCTTGATTCAGGAAGCGCACATTGTTGGCGCCATTGGCGAGAATGACCTAGCCATCGAGCTGGGTGACTTTTCAGGACTGGAAAGTGAGGCCGAGGAGGAAGGTGACAGCAATTCCATCGACAACGTCACTCGCGCAAGAGACAGATATGTCGACAAGTGTCTTCGCGGCATCAAGGTCAAGCGAGGTGAAACGAAGCGAGGAAAACACGAGGGCGCAAGCGAAATGCGACGAGAGATCATCAAGGAATTTCTTGCCGAGATCACCAAGAGGAGAATATGCGCCAGCTGTGGCGGTATCTCCCCATCCTATCGCAAGGATCGCTTTGTCAAGGTTTTCGAGAGATCCTTGTCAGACAAGGAGAAGGCCAAGATGGCTCAGAAGAACTTCAAGCAAGCCGACGCTATGGCGAGAGTTCACCAAGCTACGACAAAGCAGAGGCCGGATGGATATTCATCCGACGAGGGTGTTGCGGATGTGGGCTCGCCAACTCGCGAAAAGGCGCAGGCTGATGAGGATGGTGCTGATCAAGATATCGACATGCCCGACGCCGACACCGCTGCTGCTGCCGTCCCGCAGAGGTACATCAGTGCAATGGAAGTCCAAGCACGCCTGAACGAGCTTTTCACCAAGGAACAGGAACTGATGGCTCTTCTTTACAATGCCAAGCCAGCCACACGAAGCTCCTCCAAGGTTACTCCGGACATGTTCTTCCTGACGATCCTCATGGTACCGCCCAACCGATACCGTCCAGAGGCTCGTACGGGCGACTCCCAAATCTCGGAGGCTCAACAGAACTCGCTGTACAAGAACATTCTTAGAGGTTGCGGAAAAATTGCCCAGCTTCATGCGCATCTCCAGGAAGAGCGAGCAGATGTCAACCAGCTTCACCAGGCCTGGACCGAGTTGCAAGAGTCAGTCAACGCCCTCATTGACAAGGATAAGAACCCAGTCCAGGGCGCCGCGGCAAAGCGCAATGAAGACGGTATCAAGCAGAAGCTTGAGAAGAAAGAGGGTCTGTTCAGAAAGAACATGATGGGAAAGCGAGTCAACTACGCCGCCCGAAGTGTCATCTCGCCGGATCCCAACATCGAGACCAACGAAATCGGTGTTCCGCCTGTATTCGCCAAGAAGCTCACATATCCCGAACCGGTGACCAGCCATAACTTCCGCGACATGCAGCAGGCCGTCATCAATGGTGTGGACAAGTGGCCCGGCGCTTTCGCGATCGAGAATGAGAACGGTCAAATCGTCAACCTTCGAAACAAGTCCGTTGACGACCGCGTGTCACTGGCAAACCAGCTTCTCGCTCCTACAAGCAGCAACGCTGCTCGAACCAGGAACAAGAAGGTCTATCGTCACCTCACCAACGGTGATGTTGTCTTGATGAACCGTCAGCCGACCCTGCACAAGCCGTCCATCATGGGACATCGAGTACGAGTTCTGCCGAACGAGAAGACGATCCGAATGCACTACGCCAACTGTAACACCTACAACGCCGATTTCGATGGTGATGAAATGAACATGCATTTCCCCCAGAACGAAGTTGCCCGAGCCGAAGCCCTTCAGATTGCCGACACCGATCACCAGTACCTGTCCTACACCGCAGGGAAGCCCCTCCGGGGTCTCATTCAGGATCACATTTCCGTGTCCGTCGCCCTCTGCAACCGAGACACGTTTTTCAGCCGCGGTGATTATCAACAGCTGGTGTACAACGCCTTACGCCCTGAAAGCGGACACATCGTCGGCGAGAGGATTGAGCTTGTCGCCCCAGCCGTGATCCGGCCAGTTCCCAGGTGGACCGGCAAGCAAGTCATCACCACTATCCTCAAGAACATGCAGCCACCCAACTGTGGCGGTCTTTGCATGAGGGCAGAGACTCAGATCAAGGCCAGTCAGTGGGGCAAAGACTCGGAAGAGGGTGTCGTTCTGTTCCAGGATGGCGAATTCATTACTGGAATCCTGGATAAGTCACAGATTGGTCCCAGTTCGGGTGGTGTTGTCCACGCTGTTCATGAGATTTACGGCCCTGCTATTGCAGGTAAGCTGCTCAGCAGTCTCGGCAGATTGCTGACCAGGTACCTCAACATGCGAGCCTTTTCCTGTGGTATGGACGATCTGCGACTCACTCCCGAAGGAGAGAAGGCCCGACGAGAAGCGCTTGTACCTGCCAATACAGTCGGTCTCAACGTCGCTTCGTCGTATGTCTCTCTGGAGCAGAACCCTGGTCCCCGTGATCCCCTGCTTCTTGAGCGCCTGGAGGAGGTTATGCGCGACGACAGCAAGCAGGAGGGTCTCGATCTTCTGATGAAGGAAGGTCTCAGTGGTATCACGGACAAGGTTCAGACAGCATGTGTTCCCAACGGTCTGGAAAAGCCATTCCCCAAGAACCAGATGCAGGCCATGACAACATCTGGTGCAAAGGGATCCCGAGTCAACGCATCCCTGATTTCTTGTAACCTTGGTCAGCAAGTTTTGGAAGGCAGACGTGTGCCTATCATGGTCAGCGGCAAGTCGCTGCCATGCTTCAACCCATTCGAGACTCATGCTCGAGCTGGCGGTTACATCGTGCAGCGCTTCTTGACTGGCATTCGTCCTCAGGAATATTACTTCCATCACATGGCTGGCCGAGAAGGTCTGATCGATACAGCTGTCAAGACGTCCAGATCCGGATATCTGCAGAGATGTGTCATCAAGGGCATGGAGGGCCTGACCGTCGCCTACGATACTACCGTGCGAGATGCCGATGGCTCTATGATCCAGTTCCTATATGGAGAGGATGGTCTTGATGTGACCAAGCAAAAGTATCTGAACGACTTCAGCTTCATTCTGGAGAACGTCACTTCCCAGGCTGCCCAGCTCAAGTACGACCCTAGCATCGGAGATCGGCTCGGGCAGCACCGAGAAGTCATCGCCAAGTACATGAAGAAGGCCCTCAAGCATGTCAAGGCTCATGACCCCAAGGCTCAGGACCCACTCTCCAGCATGTTCAACCCGGCGACCACTGCCTTTGCTACCTCGGAGAATTTCTACCAAGCCATGACCTCCTATCTCAAGGAAAACAAGGACGGTCTGGTGCGGGACAAGTCAGACAAGAAGAAGCTCGCTCTTTCTCGTGTTAGTCTCAACAGGAAGAATGCCGAGATGCTGTTTGCGATGAAGTACCTACGATCTCTTGTCGAGCCCGGCGAGGCTGTTGGTATCGTGGCAGGCCAGTCTGTTGGTGAGCCTTCAACACAGATGACACTGAACACGTTCCATTTGGCTGGTCACTCGGCCAAGAACGTCACTCTGGGTATTCCGCGATTGCGGGAAATTCTCATGACTGCTAGTGACAAGATTTCTACGCCAGCCATGTCCCTTTACCCGATTGATGAGATGTCCACGGCGGACGCGGAGACATTTGCCAAGTCCATCTCGGTCCTGCCTCTGGGCTACATTCTGGATAGCATCTCAGTCGAGGAGAAGGTTGGACGTGGCAAGATGTACGGTTCCGCCAAGGTTTACCGGGTTGACCTCAAGTTTTTCGCCTCTGAAGAGTACACGAAGACGTACGCCATCAGTGTCTCGGATGTCATGGACGCCGTTGAGCGAAAGCTGCTCCACCGTCTTCTTTCTTTTGTGAAGAAGGACATTAAGAAGCGACAGAGTCAGTCTACCATGGCCACGCCTGAGATCGGTGTCAAGGCCGGCGTGGTGGAAACGGCGGCACCTAATGCCGAAGCCATCCGGGATGAGGACGACGATGATGACGAAGGCGATGACGATGCCACAAATGCCAAGCAGCGGGCTAACCGGACCGAGGCGGTATCCTACGGCCCCAACGACGACGACGATGATGCTGTTCAGCAGGAGATGGCACGTGACGCTGCTGATGATATGGACGAGGACGAAGGCATCGGAAGTAGCCCGCGTATGGCCCCTGTTGATGATGATGATGATGAAGATGGCATCGACTGGTCAGCAAAGGCACGAACCGAGCGCGTGCTGGATTCATACGCCGAAGTCACGGACTTTACATTCGACGCAAAGAGTGGAACCGACTGCAGCTTCACCCTCGAGTTTGACTCGACTATCCCCAAGGTCCTCATGCTCAATCTCGTGCAGGAGGCCGTCAAGAAGACGGTGGTTCAGGAGATCTCCGGCGTGGGAGCCTGCACCTTTGTGGAAGAGAAGGGCGTCCGCGTCATTCACACGGCGGGAGTGAACCTACAGGCGATGCAAAGGTACAGCGATTTCATCGACCCCCATCGAATCCAGACCAACGACATTGCGGCCGTGCTGGCAGTATACGGTGTTGAGGCGGCTCGCAGCAACATCGTCCAGGAGCTGGCTGGTGTCTTCGGATCCCACGGCATCAAGGTCGACAACCGCCACCTGAACCTGATTGGCGACCACATGACGAGGAACGGTGGATTCACGCCGTTCAACCGAATGGGTCTGAAGGGCAACGTCAGCCCCTTCACCAAGATGAGTTTCGAGACGACACTATCGTTCCTCAAGGATGCCGTGCTCGACGGCGATTGGGATGACCTCGCCACGCCCAGCGGTCGGTCGGTGATGGGCAAGCTTGGAAAGGTTGGGACAGGAGGGTTCAATGTTTTGGCGCAGCTTCCTACATACCATGTTGATTCTCTGGCGTAATTAGGGTTGTAAAAGTGTAGATAAAGTCTGTCAATTTGTTTGGTAGTCGACGAAGTAAATAGCATTCATTGCATTGTTCTGATCGTCTAATTTGACTTGATAACCTGCCTTTCAAGACCAAGGTGCACCATACCCGTACCATGTCTGCACCATCATCCAGTGACCCGCATTCTACATTCTAGGCATCGTGCCTTTGTTTGACTCATCCATGACCTTCAAGGCAACTCGCAAACAAGCGGCGCAGCACTCCATCGAGGTGGTGTTGATAATACAGTCTTGACCAAGCCTGTCAGCTGACACGTGTGGGCACATGACCTGAAGAAATCAGCCAGCACTAAGGTGACACTCCGCACGCGGGTTTCAGGCCCGTTCATCTCAGGATGACGCGTAAAGTCATTCACTGTGTGTACAGTCGCGTAAAGTGATGGTGCTCGTGATGCGGACGCGTTGTGCTTTGTGGTTTGCAACTATCTAGGTGTTGGGACTGCGACCCGTCATGTAATTACAGGCATATCACGATGGAGACTGATGTTGATCATAGACCGGTGGTCAATTGCATGCAGTCGCTACCAATGGTGCTGACTGTGTAGTGTACATCCCAACTGTAGAAAAAGCATTTGTTCCTCGCGAACGCCTTTGATTATCCCCTAAACCATGATATTCCCTCGTGTCAAAGCAAAGTCGTGATCCTCCCAGTTACCCCAACATCTCCAGCTTAGTTGCGCTCACCACGGAGGCGGCGGGCGAGCTGGATGTCCTTGGACTGGATGGTGACACGCTTGGCGTGGATGGCGCACAGGTTGGTGTCCTCGAAGAGGGAGACGAGGTAGGACTCGACGGACTCCTGGAGAGCACCGATGGCGGAGGACTGGAATCGGAGATCGGACTTGAAGTCCTGAGCAATCTCACGGACCTGTTTGTCGAGTGTCAGTCGCGGTCGCTTGAGTGAGTATGTAAAATGAACTTACCAGACGCTGGAAGGGGAGCTTTCGGATGAGAAGCTCGGTCGACTTCTGGTAGCGTCGGATCTCACGGAGAGCGACGGTACCGGGCTTGTAGCGGTGAGGCTTCTTGACACCGCCGGTAGAGGGGGCGGACTTGCGGGCTGGAGATGGTCAGTATGTGTTCGTGATAGTCAAGACGCGTGTCGCGTCGAGATGGCGATGGAGGAGAAATGACTCACCAGCCTTGGAAGCGAGCTGCTTGCGGGGGGCCTTGCCACCAGTGGACTTTCGGGCGGTCTGCTTAGTGCGAGCCATTGTTGAAGGCTGAGGTGATGAAGTTGATGATGGAAGAAGAAGTGATGATGTTGTTGATGGTTGTTGTGGTGGGGGTGAAGGCTGAAGTGGGTGTGTGATGCAGGAGGAAAAGTCGGAAGAGAAGGTAGGCGGGGGGATTGCTTTAATACCTGTAGTGTGCACCTTTCGTGCGCGGCTGATCTGAGGCAGTGTTGGACCGTGCGCTACTGATTGGGTTGTTTTTTTGCAATCACCCACCGAAAATGGGAAAATGGGTCCCCAGCCATTCGTGCCTGCCACTCTGGAAAATGCGCGCGACTGATTAAAAAAAAAGCTGCACGCGCGCCGATTTTCGATTGGTCAGAAAATCACTCCCCACGAAGATGGTTGGGAGGTTCCACATCACGTCGTCGCCCTTTGTTCTGGGCTCACGAACAGCCAATGAGAAAAATGGCTGGGTAAGGTCAGCCAGGCAGCCAGGCACGGTATTTCTGGCGCGAGAGGCAAAGGGGATCGGAGGATCTGGTGGTTTGACTTTGAGTCTGGGGAACGGGTAGCTTGCAGGCGGTACGTCTCTGTGCGTGCAAGTACACCCGTTGAGTGAGTGTGGCATTTACCTGCCTTTGCAAGGCTTGACTCATAATGTCATTGCCACTTGCCCGTGTGACTCTGAGCTCCTTGAGGCGTCTTATCAATGTGTTTAGGTCGATTGCTGTAGTAGTAACAATGTTGAAGGTAGTAAACCGCAGCCAAGGTTGTTTTCGAGTCATCCGTCTTAATGAACGCGAATATAATAATTCTGAATTCTTATGGCATGTTCAATAAACGATGCATAATGACTTTTGTCTATTTAGTTGCCATTTTGGTTAACACGAGTGTTTATCGCTAAATAAACTCTCTTGCCTCTTGCAATAAAGTGCACACTTTATCAAGTGGATTGTTCATGACAAAGACCAAGAAGATGACTGAAACAGTGAACAACAACACGACGTGAATAACAATAAGGAACACATATATAGAAATATCATCAGACGTCGCAACTACGAAAATATCTACGAGGAATCATAAACCATGGCACATCCCTCACTACAAGCAAGCAGCTTCTCGACAAACATGGTGTTTTCAACTCATCTACCCTAAATGTCAGTAATATCGATTTAGACTTGGCAGGTGGGCGGCATAATTCCTGACCATCCGAAAACAGACACTCCAGACAGCCCCGCTTTCAAAAAATCGACACACGCTGATTTTTTTAATTCGTTGCACGGCGCGTCCTTTTTTTTTCGCGCCTGGTTGCCAGATCGCGTCGGACAGGGATCCGGATCAGAAAGTGGGTCCAGCAACTGATCTGGAATCTGGCCCACTCGTACTTAAGCTCGCCAACTCCCACCTTCACTTACCGCATCTCATACTTCGACACTTCATCCATCACCACTCTTCTACCATCAACGCACACACCTTGCGTGTTCTTCCACTCTCCCAACACATCTTCATCACACATCACAATGACTGGACGTAAGTCACCGCACCCCAACCATACACTTGCATCGACTCTCCAGTCAACCTCTCAAGACGCGACGCGTCTTGAGGTCAGCACACACTTCCAAGAACACGATGCTAACATCACACAACAGGCGGCAAGGGCGGCAAGGGTCTCGGCAAGGGCGGTGCCAAGCGCCACCGCAAGATTCTTCGTGACAACATCCAGGGTATCACCAAGCCCGCCATCCGACGTCTCGCTCGTCGAGGTGGTGTCAAGCGTATCTCTGCCAGTATGTATCAACCGTAATTCACTCCACATGCACGCGACTAACAATCCGAACAGTGATCTACGAGGAGACCCGTGGTGTCCTGAAGACCTTCCTCGAGGGTGTCATCCGTGACGCCGTCACCTACACCGAGCACGCCAAGCGAAAGACCGTCACCTCGCTCGACGTTGTCTACGCCCTCAAGCGACAAGGCCGCACCCTCTACGGCTTTGGTGGCTAAGCGCGTTCTGTTTTACATGTCTGTTACGAATCTTTGCGATCCGCTGTGCTCGGCGCGCAGCGCCATGTGGGTGTTCATGATGACAACTGGGTCCGGTTCTGTTTTTGGGTGTTCTGTATCATAAGGGAAACGGGGATTACATTGGGGATAATCAATCATGCCCGTGTGGCGATCTTGACCATCCTGTTGATATGGCATGTACTGAAGTGACGCGTGACTTGAACCCTGACACGCCTCGTGCGTGCACACTCCCACTCACTCCACACCGCGTCATTCTACACGTAGACCTGTTTGGCATCCGCGAAGGCTGTGTTGTTGTGTTGTGACACCCGGCCAGACGCGGTCGTAGGGACCCTGTCGCCCGATGCGTCGATGCAGTGTGCTCGCGGAGGACTGGTCGGCGGGATATGTTGGTATCCCACAACCTACTACCTACCCGGGGAGTTGTCCTTCCATGTATTGTAGCATCACTATGCGAGAGGCATGATTGATCATGCCAGCAAGTAGACCTGTCGATGCGTACCAGCACTCACCCAGTCTCGTCCATGTCTGATGATCCTGTTTCATTTGGTGGTTGCGCACGGCATAGCAATCGTGAATACCCTTGTCATGGATGCCTTCACTGGAGACCAGAGAAGGTTCCCGCCAACGCCATCTTATCTCGAAAAAGGATACTGCACCGAGCACCTGGTGAGGCTGGATAGCTGACGAGTACGAGTGCGTTAACCATGATCCATCAGCCACCTTCTTTTGGACTGTTAAGCGTCCTCGCCTAAATCACTTACCCTATGTTGAGCCACTGTCGCTTGCTAGGTTGATGTTTTAGTGATGTTTTAGTAATCATAGGATATCTAGATAGTTGCAAATATTCGAGCGCTTTAGACCCATAGTTGGTATGAAGTAATAAGTGACAAATGTGTCAACTTGGCCTCCTCGTCCGCGGAGACTTAATGGTTGGTGTAAGAGACGTTGACACAGCCGACATTGCCACAGCAATTGAGTCATCGCATCCTACAATGAACCAACAGTGAATTCCAAATACCAACTTGAGGCCAAGTCAACAATACAATTAGAAATCGCATAGGTGTCATGATTACTGATCACGGGCCGTTTGTCAGGTATGATGGATGGTGAGCAATACGAAAGCGACGCATTACGGTACCGTGCGGCGCATCGCAGTGCATGAACGGCAGCGGTTCTAGAACGATCCCGTAAGGTCCTGTGACCATCGTCCTGGCAGTGAGAGAGTACAGCCACGGAGGAGGGATCTGGGAGCTGAATCTACACTGCATTGGCGGGAACATAGAGGGCTAGTAAAATGAAGATCTGCATGTCTGGACCTGGGAGAGATCCAATGTTGGGGTTCCTGTTCTGGTGACGGGGCTAGATAATCGGCCGAATTCTTCGGGCCACGGAGCGAACGGGTGGCGAGACCGAGGGATCGCTGGGCCTGGACCACGTGGAGAGGGGACTAAAATTAGAGGCCGCCGCGCCAGCAATCCTGGGGGGGCCTGGACCACCGAAGGAACACGAAATGGATTTGTGAGCAGGAACAACTGCGCCGAGGCACCTAAAATCCGTAGACTCCGCATCGGATTTTGGATCCCTCTTTCTTCTCGGCCGGCTTGCACGGCAGATGAAGGACGGAGGAAACGGACGTGGATGGAGTAAAATATGATGCTAGCTGACGTTGATTTTCTCACGCAAATGAAAACAAAGACATTAGTTGCCTTGAAAGACCCCTGCGCTGCTGGGGTTCATGCTACCAAGATACACTCGCACGTTTTTTTCTCGATCCTGGGTGGCACCCGGCTGAAGGAAAAACGGCACACCACCACAAACGCATCCGCCTACCCCCCATTGAAGGTAATCACGAAAGCACAATGAACAGCTACAAGAGCTCTAGATTATTTTCTAAGATTATGATATGTATTTTACATATTTTTTTCATATTTTATGTTAATTCATTTATCATCTTTGATAGGATTCAGCCAACCTTCTCTGGTGTCCTGGTGTATCATTTATTCCTTTACCCGCCTGGGTGAACGAAACAAGAGCCTCCACTTGAAAAGGCTGCCCCACGCGGAGACACCGAACCGTGCTAGCTGGAAGGAAATGGTCACCCAGCACCAAGGAATCGCACAAGATGCGGAATTGAAATGCACGACCCGGCTTTCGATGATGCATGGAAGCGTTATGGAACATGGCATTTCTGGAGATACGCCTCCCCCGCTGGAGCCGGTGCGCTTGCCTTACCACGAATGTTGAAGCCTCTGCGGCCCGACCGCCCGCAACGTAGCATGGACTCCACGCTTTAGGAGCCGTTTGCTCCAGCATTTGCCATCAAGTCAGCAGCACAGCTTGCTACTACAAATCGGTGACTCGGGGAGCTCAAGGAGCTGGATCACTCGAGACTTGGAGATCCACAAACTTGCATCGTTGTATAGAGCTCAGGAGCTGGGCTTGCCTCATCTGCTTCCTTGGCTGAGATGCTGTAACGTGCTCAATACCACATGCCCCGACAAGCCACCGGCAGAACTCAACTGCCTACGCAACTGCCAGGCAGATAGATTATTCAGTGGAACGCAGCAGATTTATTCAGATTGTGCTGCCCCGAGGCCAGCCGGCGGATCGCCCGGCTCCAGCCGCCGCCGTTGCGGGTCTCTCGGCCGCCAGCCCTACGCGCGCCCCGTGGGCGGTTAATGGATACACTCTAGGCTGCCCCGGGTGTCATGGCTCACATGTTCAGTTTTGGCTGACGGATAATGTCTTGGTAATTGCCCTTCAGAGTTTTCCAACTGCGGACTCGGACGGAGCAGGATCGAGATGGACGTCGAGCCTAGTCCGCTTTGGTGTCATGCAACTACGTCCATCTGGATAGTCATGAGCTTCTGCTAAGGTGACTCTTGGAATGAACTCTCGCGACCCGAGCTTGGCACTGACCAGTAAGAAATACCAGTTCAGACGGGTCATGTCTCGTGTGAACGGGCCGGAGAAGGGTCACTCGCAACACCCCGGCTCCAGACTATCGGGTTTTCACCTCTCGCGTGCCTGGCTGGTGATTCACCGCTTGCCTACGAATACGACGGTAGCGATAAAGATTTTAGGCCCACATCCCGTATTGATCTTCCTGGATATCGTTTCCCAGACTTCAGCACTCACACCCTTCGTCGTTTATTGTCCTAGTCTGGAAGTCTTGTCCGAAACCCAGGAAGCTAGAATTTGCATGGAAAGCTGGAACGATGTTTAGCCGCATGCCGGAAGTCCCGTTGTCTTGGGTAAGGTAGCTGGAACTGCACTGCTAGGTCCCGCGGAGGAACGAAAAAGGCTGCAGGTGGATGGTCCGGATTTTCGGAGATGGGTGGGACGGATGTTGGACGAGATCGATCTGGGCGGCCTGGGCATGGACTCTGAGCTTGTCTAGTCCTTCAAATTGGCAGGGTTGTGGCTTAGCCAAGGTCAAGCCACACCCCTGATTGGCTGGGAACACGATCCCGACCAAGTCCGAGGGCCGGAGCGGGTCGGTCAGGCCGAAGACCTTGTCACGCATCGGCGGACCTCCTCTACGATCTCTCTACCTATCACCATGGCACCTCTGGGTATTTTCTTGCACATTCGAGCTAGGGGGGGAAGGGAGTGTGACTGGGTTTTTGTTCCTGCGTTGCGCTCGCACCAGTCTGTTTATCCTCCCCCCCTAGAAGGGATGGATGAAAATTTTTTCTTCCCATCGACCTTCACCCTGTCTAGTATTTGCTCCGTTCCGTTGGGAATCGACATGCCGGGTGTTGAGCAAGGTAGAAGGGACGCATGGCCAGTCACACCATCAAATGTGTCATGCGACGGGTACCATAGCGGAAGAAGATTTTTTAGCTGACAACACCCTCCTATTCCCGACCTTAGCTCAGCAGACTTGTCGAGTGTGGTTGGCTTATCTAAGGTGACTCCAAACAGCCGACATGGATAGGACCACTCTGAACCAACATACGACAGCAGAGCTCATGTGACCTCTACGCAACACCGTCATGTGACTCCAGCCTGGTGGAACGACGTGGAAATGGAGTGTGGCGGATGCCGACGGATTGGCGCTGGGGAGAGAACGACAACGTATTACCAACGACGGAAATGTGGCTGTGCGTGGCATGCCGCGCTGGACAGGGATCGTCTTAGAAAGCGAATAAAGATGGAAGATCGGCGGGGCCAGACTACGTCAGTGGACACGGCCAACACGCACGAGGAGAAAAACTTGAGTCGCAGAGCAGGGCTGGCAAGGGCTTTCCAAGGAGAGCGGCAGAGGGATTGGGGGTGGTCATTGGGTGCTTGGCTTGGATGGGCTGTGTTGGCGTCGGAACCCTGGAGCGTTGGGTGCGAGCTGGCCTTGGCCCTTTGGAGACAAAACCTAAAGATACGTACCCTTGTTCTCTGCATCCCCGGAGTGGGCTTCGCGCGCTGCGGGCGTGAGGCTTGGTTTCTTGGGAGGGCTCCGTCTAGCTGTCGGACTTCGTCCTTCGGGGGCTCGTCTCGCGAATGGAGGGCGGCTGATACAGCCAAGTATATCTGGCGCGACATCCTCGGCCTGGCTTTAAGCGATGGAAATATTTGAAATCAGAAAACAATCATCCATCCTCTGGAGCAACCGCCGGAAGCGACTCGAACCATCGAGACAATCAGCAGTTACATCAGCGCCCATCGCAGCATCACCGGCATCATAAATCACCAAAGCATCAATCAGCAACCGCACTAGCTGCCCGCCGCTGACCTAGCGAAACGAAAATAACGGCTTTTACCTGACGATTGTACGAACCACCACCACCACACAACGTACACTCCATCACTTTCACACCACACACACCACTGCCACACGCCCCTCCATTCGAGTCCACACCACCCTTGCATCCCGGGTTACATACCGCACCGACACTCACGTCTTTTGCTTTTTTCTCAGTCGGTACCCGGGCACAATCCAGCCAGTCATCCTGTCCAGATCCCGGATTTGGGGCCTGTCCTGTGCATCATCAAGTGGGGCCTTCAGGGTCTTCTCTCGGTCTGTGGGGCTCGCTCTGCAGATACATCGGCGCCAGTCCATCATCTGTCTACTCGTTTCCATCTTGGTATTCCAGTTCACTCCCGGCTCACACGGGGCCTTCTTTCTTAAAAGGAGAGCCATCCCGTCTTTTTGCCACTTCTCTCCCCAACTTTAAACACAAT
The DNA here is from genome assembly GCF_026873545.1 of Fusarium falciforme. Taxonomy (NCBI): domain Eukaryota; kingdom Fungi; phylum Ascomycota; class Sordariomycetes; order Hypocreales; family Nectriaceae; genus Fusarium; species Fusarium falciforme. The sequence goes on along the minus strand of NC_070551.1, from coordinate 2,387,154 downwards.
TATTCTTTCCTCAACCAACATGTTATCGATCCCTCGCCTTCCTCAGCAACAACTTCAGCTTCAACAACAACACCAGAACAACTCTTCCAACACTCAGCAGTATCCATATATCCAAGACTGCCAGTCCGAATACAACCCTACCGCCTACTCAGACTTTTCACGATCGAACTACGACGACGAGCTCGCCACCTTGAGCCAGCAGCTTCCCTCGGACCTCATGCAGCCCGACGCTTGGGGAGCCATCGCCGATCAGACTCCCAGATTCTCCCGCGCTGCCCATCAACGCGAGTCATCATTGTCGTCTCTGGGCTCTTCAACTGCCGGTCCTTCTTCTCCATTTACCCATAACACCTCGAATCCTCAGATCGCCATCACCGACGTCCACGACCAGAACGGTGTTAACCCTTCCTACTATCAGCTGGCGACCAAGTCAATGGGTCCCTACTCCGGCTACCAGTCCTGCGGTGGCATGGAGCATGCCATGCCTGAGCTGGCATATCCCATCACACTCGCAGGTCCCAGCAGCAAGCCGCGGATGGATCGGGGATTGATGCACGCCCCCGACTTCTCCGGCTCAACGCGATCACATCCTGCCTCGGTGGCGAGTTCCATCGCAGGTGACTCACCTGCCACTCCCACAGTTGGCGAAACCGAGCACTCGGAGAGGAGGCGAAAAGGTACAGATTTCCTTCTGGACGGAGGCCTCAGCGACCAGCGCTCACAATTCCTCTCAATAGGTTATCCCAACGCCCCCAAGCTTGACAGGACCATGACGGATGTCTATGGCGATGAGCTTTACAGCCCCAACTTTGCCATCACATCTACTCCTCCCTCGCAAGCGCAGATGGCTGTCTCTCCCACAAACGATGTCTTCAGCCAGCGACTCCACGCAGCCAACAGCCAGCACCTGAGCGCTGCTCACTCACCGGCCTCTAGCACTTCCCGAGACAGATCGCCTTTCCGCGCTGGCTCTCCCCTGGCACCTTCGCCGGCTCATGACTTTAGCAATGCCGTGTTCGCGCAAAATATGCCATTCAACTCAGCCCAGCGCATGCGCGAGCAGAACAAGGCGCAGCACGACGCGCAGTTCATGCAACAGCAAATGAGTCAGCGACATGAGCCTGAGACCCCAAAGACAATTTCGCCCAAGGACGCTATTCTGGAGTTCAACGAGCCTGAGGGCGAGTCCAATTTCCCCTTGTTTCCCCAGGGTGCTTCTGGTTTCGAGATGGACCACTTCGCGAAGGGCATGGTCAACCATGGATCTCAGGATCCTTCGATGCACGATGCTAGCGCCAATGGCCACTTCAACTTCCTCCCCACACAGGCGCCATCTGGCATTGTTGTGCCTCAGCAGTATCCCTTCATCGCGCATCCCCGCTCCAGCAACGAAACCCCCCCCCGCCTGAGCTCCGCTGGATCCAGCTCCAACGAGTCACGAAACACCACCCCTGCAACCCGTCCCAGCAGTACTACCGCAGACGGAGGCACCTACACATGCACATATCACGGGTGCACTCTGCGATTCGAGACTCCTGCGCTTCTCCAGAAGCACAAGAGAGAGGGTCACCGCCAAACACAGGCCCTGGGAAGTGCTCGTCCTCGCGACATGGGCATGACCTCGAGCCTGCTGAACAGTCAGGCTGGGCCCCATCGCTGTGATCGGATCAACCCGAGCACGGGCAAGCCCTGCAACACAATCTTCTCCCGGCCCTATGATCTCACTCGTCACGAAGACACGATCCACAATGCCCGCAAGCAAAAGGTGCGTTGCGATCTCTGCACCGAGGAGAAGACCTTCAGCCGGGCGGATGCTCTGACGAGACATTACCGGGTGTGTCACCCGGATGTGGAGCTCCCGGGCAAGCACCGGCGACGCGGCGGCGCCTGAAGTGGGCGTTGAGCGGCTCGCAAGGCTGGCATATCCCCGCCCCCCGGACAATTGACTCCTACCACCGGCCACCCCTGCCTCGCTTGACAACATCCAGATGCCAGCAGAGCTGGGACCGACGGGTCTTCCAACGCAACAGATGATGCTGCATGACGTGGACCACGGTCGAATTAGGCTTGGCATTGGTGGGCCGGTCGATGCGAGGCTTCAACCTGCTTGAATTGGGTTGGCTGAGGGCAGAAAAAGCGACAGGGCGGCCGGGCTCCAACGCGGGAAAGTGGGTCTCAGGGTCCTCATGCAGGAAGGGTCCTCCCGATTGACGTCATGGGCTGCCCATCGACTCAGGCTGTGACATCACTCGCCCCCGCCCAACCTGTCGCTCAGCCATCAGCATCACTCCCCAGCACTCCTGATGATGACATGGCGTCCGTCATGGATACGGCATGTTCATTCTGGAGCACCCTGATCCCGAATTTTCTTTGTCTGGCATCTAATCGAAGGGCATGGAAGCAACGCTGGGTGTACTTCCATCGGCCCTGATGTAACTTGTACATTACTTACAAATCCAACAAAACAATTACACGGAATGGCCACGGCACAGCCCCAGGCTCGACTTGGCCGGCCGGGGACGCCTGGGCTGTGCTTTGCGATATTGGAAATCATTTGGGAATCGGAAATCGGAAACCGGTCTAGACAAAAAAACAAACGAGCGAGAGGGTCTTTTTACAGCGTCTTTTGTCATTCAATTTTGCAACTGGGTATCCTCTATGGATTGGTCTGCATTTGGTGCTTTGGTCTGTTTGTCACACGGGTCGTTTTGGCCTGTCTATTTTTGTTGGCAGCGGATGCTTGATCCGCATGCAAGAGCGTGTAACGGTGTGATTTTGGGTCATGACTGCAGGTTGGAAACATTATGGGGTCATACGATGTCATGACACTGGAGAAACGACCAAAAGCGGGTCGATCAGCTTGAACTTGGTTTTCGATTTCCTTGGCCTGTTGGAATTTCGCATGGGATCTAACCCAAAAACTATATCCATAGATGATGATGATGTATGATATAATTAAAAGAAGGATTGACAACTTACAATCGAAGTCTGTCTCAAATGTGCGTTGTGTGCTTGGCTGTCCAGTAGAAGCTCTGCGTGTTTATCGAAGCGAGGGGGCATGAATCTTGAACCGGCCCACCCCTCAGATCTCCAGAGGCTGATAAACGGTTGAAGCTAGCCCTGTAGATCCAAGCCCCGTCACAATCGATGATTGATATGCGTTTGATGATGGAATAGAGCTGGGGCTAGAGCTCCAAGCTTCCCCGGTTAGCGATCTGCACCGAGCTCATGTTCCTCGATGTTGTCACCGTTCCTTGGGGACCGAGACACATTACACAATGAGCGAGCCACACCCCTTGTGACGTTGCCAAGATTTGTGCTTGGATGAGCGCATCGAGTTTGAGGTTACTTGATCGCTGTTTTGGGGCAAAATGACGATGCCTTGCATTTGCGGACGCTATGGGGGAGCAGATCCAGAGACAGCTGTAGCACGTAGGTTATTTTAGAAGGGAAAGGCTTCCATCGAGGCTAGCATGGCAGGGGAACAAAGTCTCCGCCTTGACGCAATCCGGGCGCTGGAGGTGGGATGCTCTGGCGGGTGGTTATCTGTAGTACTGTATTACGAACAACGTCACATCTGGAGATTTGCTGATTTGGTTTCACTTACAGTAGAATGGCATGTTGGACCATGCGACACATTACGGAGCGAAGAAAAACCTGCCTCATACTGCCGGACAAATTGTCTATTCTGAATATTTCTCTATTTCCACCTTATTTTGTGTTTTTGCAATCTACATGGCAACTATCTGTTCCCATTCTCGCAGCTGATCCATTCACTAGGACAAGTGCGCTCCATTGTCATCACCAGAGTTACCCACACGCACCTAGTATTGTTGGCATTGAACGTTGTAGACCCTCTATGAACCTAGGACGGCCGAACGAGCGTCACGGTACAAGGGCGTGATGCCAGTCCACAGTTCAAACTAAGAGATCATGTTAGCTACCTGATTATACACTTGTGATTGCAAAGGTGAACTCACTTGATACCAACCCTGAGACGCCAGAACCTCCAGACCGGGGATAGTGGTCCAGTTACCTGCCTCGTCCGCCAGCTGCATAATCGGGGTGTGGCTAGGCTTGTAGGCCATCTCGAGAAGAACACGACGCTCTGTGCCCACAGCCGGTCGGCTGAGCAAAGCACCGACGAGCTCTTGGAGACTTGGGTCGATGGGTCGATCAGCTGGGATAGTGCTGATGACGACATTGAGGTTTGAAGACACCTTGTCAGCGTCTGAAGCCTGGCTCAGACCTTGCAATTGGTACTCAGCTGGGAAGTCAGCTGCGAGCGCATCCGCCTTAGCCTGGTTTCGTGCCGCAATGTAGATTGGACCAAAGCCGAGGGAATGGAGGGCAAAGATGGCTGCTCGAGTAGTGCCACCTGACCCAACCACCATGGCCGCTCCCCTGGTCTCGGAATCGGCCTGCTCCTCCACTCCTTCGTCACGAAGAGCGTGAACCATGCCCCTCCAGTCCGTGTTGTCTCCCTGGAGACGTCGACGGCCACTGGCATCAGCCTTACCTATCGGCACAACAGTGTTGACGGCACCAATCGTACGCGCTGCTTCCGAGAGCTCGTCGACTTGACCCATGATGTCCAGCTTCAGAGGGATGGTCACAGAAGCACCTCCAAAATCAGGTGCCTGCAGAACCTCACGAACATCCTGGATGTTGTCCGTCTCCAAACGGTGGTACTGGTGAGGCAAGCCTGTCTGGCTGAACAGGGTGTTGTGAAGCGCAGGCGACCGAGAAGCTGAAATCGGCTTTCCAAACAAGTAGAAGTTGCATGGATCTAGGTCGCCCAACAATGCCAGACCGCGACGGATCTCGGCCGCCGACATCTGCCCAGGTGCAGCCTTGAAGGGCAAGGCAGGGTGGGAGACGGGCGTCAAGAACTTGTTGAGCACACGACTGAGCTTGCCCGCCTTGCCCATGTTCATGGCGATCATCGGCGTCTTCTGTGCCTCCTGCATCCTGGTCTTGAACTTGGCGAGGTCAAAGTTGTCTTCGGAGCTGCGCGCAACGCCAACGAGCTTGATAATGTCACCGAACTGGAGGGCACGGTTGTAGAATGGAATCCAAGAAGCATTCTTCCATGACATGGTGCCCTGGGGGTCGTGGTGTGAAGCAATGATGCGTGAGTGACCGCGAGACTCCGTGACGGTCTGGATGATGTTTTCGGGCAAGGTCATCTCGACATCGACATACTCCATGCCCATTCGGAGAGCCAAGCGGTAAAGCTCAAGACCTTCCTCGTAGGCCTCGTCCGGGAACTTCCCTCCCTGAGACACGGTCCGTAGAGTGAAGACAATGGGCTTCTTGGCCAGGGCCCGAAGGATGGACACTTGTCGTGTGACTGAGTCGACAGACCGATCCTGAAGGAGATCAACTCTCAACTCAACCGCGTCGGAGCCGACAACAACTTCCGGGATCAAGCTAGCCGCCTCATTCAGATCGGGAACGGTCAGAGACACAAAGAAACTGTGGTCCTTATCCATCACATCCTTGAGATGCGTGCTTCTGCCTGAAATGGAGGACACAAACTGCCGGAAGTCATGCGGAATCTCGCTCTTCGAGCCAGAGGACTCCGAGTGCGGGCTGTAGTAGAGAAGGTTGCTGCACTCTTGATAAAAGTCTTTCCTGCGGAGATAGACTTCTCGGATCTCGCTGGTGTAGGCCGGGCGAGTCTTGTCTCGCATCAGGTACTCCACCACCTGATCTGTGTCACGGTGGATGAGCAGGACATTGCCACCATTTCTGCCATAGTCCTTAAGGAGCTGCCTGGCCTCGGGCGTTTCGACCAGGCCACCGCCACAAGAGAAGATATGGCCGTGTGAGTTCTTCGCCATCACGTCCTTCAGAAGAGACAACTCGTCTGCTCGGAAGCCTTCCCACCCACGGCTGCCTCTGATCATCTCGGGAATCGTGCATCCAGCCCGTCTCTCCAGCTCTTGATCCAGGTCGATGAATTTCCAGCCCAACATCTTGGCCATCCAGTTGCCAGCCGTGGTCTTGCCGGCGCCTCGCATCCCAATGATGAACACTGAGCGCTCCATAACCGAGCTCTTGCTATCCTCCTCATCAGCATTGGCGTCTGGCTCATGACCAACCATGTCAACCTTGAAGGCCTGCGATAGGATGTCCCACCAGCCAGGCCATGTCTTGCCCACACACTCTCGTTCAGTGACGATGACGGGGCTGGGTGATGCGACTGCAAGCACACTGAAGCTCATGGCAACACGGTGATCATCGTAGCAATGGATGCCAACCGTTGGTGCTGAGATGCCACCATCCTGTCCCTTCCCGAGAACCTCAATACCATCATCAAGTTCGTTGCACTGAACACCAAACTTGGCCAGCTGGTCCTTCATGGCCGCAATTCGGTTACATTCCTTGACTCGCTGGTTGGCAATACCGGTGATCTGTGTTTTCCCGGACGCCACAGCAGCCAACACTGATGCTGTAAGGAATGCGTCCGTCATGGGTTCCATGTCAACATGAGGCAATGCCTTTAGCTCACCAGGTGCAGGGCCAGTGACTGTGGTGGAGTAGTCCGACTGGTTGACGGTGCAGCCCATGGGCTGCAGCACATCGACAGCAAAGCGAGCGTCGCCCTGGAGCGACTTTGACCCAATGTTGGGAATAGTACATGTTGTGCCAGTGATGGCAGCAACCGCCAAAGGATAAGTGGCAGAGCTGGCGTCACTCTCAATGATGTACTCGCTTGGGTTCTGGTACTGGCCCTGAGGGATGTGGTAGGTGTTCGGTTCATCCGGGGAAGCAGTCACATGAACGCCAAAGGATGCCATCATCGAAATCGTCATGTCGATGTAAGGCTGGGAGATGGGTTTACCACCCACCAGGCGTAGGGTCACTGGGTTCTTGGCATAAGGAGCTGCCATGAGGATTGACGAAACGTATTGAGACGAAACGGTGGCCGCGAGCTCGATGACACCTCCCTTGAGTCCCCCGGCTGCATCAACGCGCAGGGGAAGGCTGTTTTCCTTGCCCTGGTATTCGATCTCAACGCCGTTCGAACGTAGAGCATCGACTAGCGGGCCGATCGGACGGACCTTCATCCTCGCATTGCCAGTAAGGATGGTAGAGCTGGCACTTTCACTTGGAGAGCACAGAGCGACGACCGTGGTCAAGAAGCGGGATGCTGTTCCGGCGTTGCCTAGATAGAGAGCCTCCTTGCTAGCCTTGAGGCTCCCTCCCTTGCCATCGACAACCAAAACCTCTCCGGCATCCTGCCAAGAGTAGGAAGCTCCCCCAAGCTGATGAATAGCTGACAGCATATACTCAGTGTCATCTGAGTGAAGGAGATTCTTGATACGGCAAGATCCCGAACCAAGAGCTGCCAGGACCAAGGCTCGATTGGAGATGCTCTTGGAACCCGGTGGGGTGACGGTGACATCCAAGTTGCTTGGTACACCAGGCATCACTTGGATGGAAGGCGACAGAATAGTTCGGATCGTCTTGTCGTCGACAACACTGGCACGGGGCTCGTAGCACTTGCCGATGGCAGACAGGAGCACAATCTTCTTCTTTTGGCCATCGTTCTTCTTGTCGACTCCCATCTTCTGAAGTAAGACGTCGACAGGACACTTCTTGCCAGCAGTCAATTTGACAACGCGCTTGTCATGAATTGAAGTTGGGAGATCGTAGCTGGCTATGCACTTGACAAGCCTGGCGACAGCACCCGGGCGCAGAACACCTAGATAGCGAGCCAGCTCGGCTTCCTTGACCATACCGATTGCCACAGCTTCTCCGTGAAGCAACTGGGGCGTAAGAATGGCCTCAATTGCGTGTCCAATGGAATGGCCAAAGTTGAGGAGGTTGCGAAGACCACCCTCGCGCTCATCGCTGGAAACAACCTCTGCCTTGACACCCGCCGATCCAGTGACAATGCGCTTCAGCACATCCTTGATGGGTGTCAATCGACCTTCGCCCTTGGATCGGATGCACTCGAGGATGTGAGCTGCGGACTCCTCAAGCACGGTGAATTCGGTTTCGTTCCAAATGGCCGCAGTCTTGACCACCTCGGCCATGCCGTTGATGAACTCACGGACAGGAAGGGTCTCGAGGAAGGTCAAGTCAATGTAGATGCGTTTGGGCTGCCAGAAGGCGCCGACCAGGTTCTTGCCCATTGGGGTGTCAATGGCAGTCTTTCCGCCAATGGATGAGTCAACCATGGCCAGCAATGTGGTTGGGACTTGAACAAAGCGAACACCACGCATAAAGGTTGCTGCGACATAGCCGATCATGTCACCCATAACACCGCCACCAAGGGCGATGATGACGGTGTCACGAGTGCATTGTTGCGAGAGCATCCAGTCCTCAATCTCGGCCTTTGTCTCCCTGCTCTTGGAAGCCTCACCCGGAGGAATTGTGTAGGTGAGCAGGCGGGTCGCCTTGCCCTCGGCGGCGGCCTCGAATCGAGCTTGGAAGGCGGGCACATACGTGTCGAAGAGGTTCGTATCGGTGATCAGGACGTATGTCGAGGTTGGGGTGTTTTGGAGGAGGTCGTCGGCGACAAAGTTGAGCCAAAGGCCATGATCAACAATGATATTGGCCTCGCCCAGAATCGAGATCCGCTCGGGACCTGGTTTCTTGGCTTCCGCCATCGCGAATAGTCACAAGTCTCAGGATGGTCAAGACTTGCCTCTCCGTCAGAACGGCGCTGCAGATTGAGGTTTGCGGAAGGTCGTTTGGTTGAGGTGGGCTGTCGTCGACCACGCAGGGATCCAATTATGGTCGGTGAGTAAAAAATGGAGGGGTCTCCCCGATCACGGCGCTAGGTCTGACTCCATGACGAGGAGAGGCTAGCCAGTCAAGTACCGATTGTTCAGGTACCCCGCCTGATTGATCTGCAAGGGGCCTTCTTACAGGTACCGAAGCGAGGTACAAGGTACTGTTGGTACCTTGGCTACCCTCTCAGGGCAACCTTAATGGTAATGCGGCCCGAACAGCGGAGTGACCCAGCAAAACACGACCAGAGTCAACCTACCGGGTATTACCGTTGCCATGTAGGAAGAAAACCTAGTTTGCCTTAGTACTAATTAGAAGGTATTTATTTATTATAAAGTAGGGCTATTTTGATAAATTACCTTAATTTATATATATTAATTCATATATATATGTATTTTAAATTTTTATTAAAATTATAATAAAATCTTTTTATTTAAATTTAATTTATTAAATAAATAAAAGTTTATAAAATAATAAGCCTAAATTACTAGATTAAAATAAAATTATAAATTAAAAGTAAATCTTAAATATATATAAGACTTTAACTTATTAAACTTTTTATTATAACTTAGTTATAAAAATTTTAATATAAGGATATAAAATAGTTATTAAATCTACTAACTAATTAGGGTAACCCTAGCTAGTTATTATATATATAGAGATCTCTTAAAAGCTTTATAGCTAAGCTATTATAAAAAACTTAGTAAATTAAAGTCTTATATATAATAAAAACCTATTTTTAATTTATAATTTTATCTTAATCTAGCTATTAAGGCTTATTATCTTATAATTCTTTAATTTCTTTTTAATAAATAATTAATATAAAATTAAGATAAAAGAATTAAAAAAACCTTATTACTCCTTAGGATAGCTATTTACTTCGCGGGCTATTACTAAGAGTAATCTAAAAAATACCTTATTAAATCTTTTTAATTTAAAAGACCTTAAAGAGCTAACCTAAGAAATTAAAGAATATTATAATTTATTATTATTTATAGGCTAACCTTATAATAATCTATCTTAAATAAATAAAATAAATATTATAAACCTTTTTAATATAAGTTAATAATAAATATTAAAATTATTATAATTAATAAGATTTTATATAAAAAGAGATATCTTATTAAAAAAAAATTTAATTTTAATAAAATTTTTTTTATTTTTATTTTTAATTTTAATTTTATTAAATAAGTTAAAAAAAAGCTATAAAGATAAAAAATAAAAATAAAAAAATAAAAATAAAAAAATAAAAAAAATAAAAAGAAAAAAACCTTATATTAAAGATTTTAAAATATCTTATAAATTAATTAGCTAATAATTAACTAAGAGACTATAAGAGGCTATTTAGATATAATTATAAGATCTTAATCTAAGAGGCTATTATTATTAATATTAATAATTAGCTTAAAGTAATTAATATAAATAATTAATTTTATATAAAAATAAGATTAAAATAATAAATTAAATAAATAATAAATATATTTATTTATTTATTATAAATTTATTAATATAATTATATTATAAGCTTAATAAAAGATCTTATATAAAAAGAATTTAAAGTATTTATATAAAAATAATAAATTAACTTAGAGCTCTAAGAAAAATAAATAAGAGATTAATTTATAATTATAAATTAAAAGTATAATAAGATATTAATATAATATTTTATTTATTAATATATATTTTATAAGAGCTTATTAAAAAAAATAATAAGCTTATAATTTATTATTTTTTTTATAATTTATATAATAAATTAAAAAAAAGCCTAAAAAATAAAAGTATTTCTTATAAAAAGCTAATTATATTATATAAGAAATTAAATACTTTTAGATTTATATTATTAATTAAAATAATTATCTTAAAAAGAAATAATTCTAAGATAATATTAAATAATTAAATAAAAGATATTATTTTTTTAATAATTTAAGCTATAAAGAAAGCTTTAAAAGAAATTCTTTTATTAAATACCTCTTATATTTTATATTATAATAAAATTATTATAATATAAATAATTTAAGTATATTTATATTAATATTATATTAAGAAAAAAAATAAATTATTATTAAAATATATTAAGTATAGCTATCTAGGCTATAAGACTTAAGTATATTATATTAAGATATATTTTAATAATAATAACCTCTTTATAAATTAAACCTCTCTTAGAAATAAAAATAGGCTATTAATAAAGGTTAATAAAATTAAAGCCTAAGAGCTTAATTTATTAAAAAATTAAAAAAAATAAAAATTAAATTTAAACTTTTATTTTTATTTATATAAAAATAAATATTAATTTAAAAAGTAATTATAGCTTTTATATTAATTCTCTAAGGTATAACTAAAAAAGAAATTAAAGTTTATATAAATATTAATATAAAAATTAATATTATTAATACAAAGCTTATATAAAAGCTTAGCCTTAAGTAAATAAGAGACTATATAGCCCTTAGGCTTAAGCCCTTTAAGGGAGAAAAGATATACTTAAGAAATATTTATTAATTAATTTTCTTTTTTATTAATTTATATAATAAATTATAAAAAATATAATAAACATTAATTAGGTTAAAATTTAAAAATAATTTATATAATATTATCTTATTATAATTATTAATATATTAAAAAAGTATAATAATTAATTATATTATTAATAAATAATATTATATTATAATTATTATAATTAATTTAATATTTTTTATTTAAAAGATTATTAAAAATAAAAAAAATATATATATTATATATTATAATATTTTTTATATTAAGAAAAATTACTTAATAAATATTTAAAAATAAAATAATTATATTTATAAAAATACTTAAAAAGCTTTTCTTAGAACTTAAAGAATTAAAAGGCTTTTTTAATAAATAAGTAATAAAAAATATATTAATACTTATAGAGGTTATATATAAAATTAATTTAATTAAAAATATAAAACCTTTATATAATTTATTATATTTTATAAATAAAATATAATATTAAGCTTTTTAAAAATATATTATAAAAAACTTAGAGAATAAATATATATAATATTTTATAAATAAAGCTAATATATTAATATTTTTTATCCCTAAGAAAAATAAAAAGCTAAGGCTTTATATAAATTATAACGAGTTAAATAAAATAATAATTAAGAATTATTATACCTTTTTATTTATTAATAACTTATTAAATAAGCTCTATAAAGCTAAATATATATCTAAGATTAATATTTATAATATTTATTAAAAGATTAAAATTAATAAAAATAATTTTTAAAAGATTATTTTATATATAAAATATAATTATTTTAAGTATATTATTATATTATTTAAATTAATAAATATATTAATTATTTTTTAAATATATATTTATTAAATATTTATTAATTTACTTAATATATATTATATTTTATATATTAATAATATCTTTATATATTCTTAGATTAAAGAAAAATATACCTAGTATTTATAAAAGGTTTTATAATAACTTATTAAAATATAGCTTTATAAAAAATTATTTTAATATAATTTATATTAATAAAATATTAAGTTTTTTAGATATATTATTATATAAAAAAATATTTAAATAAAATTCTTATATATTAACTTAATTAAAAAATAATTAATATTAATTTCTTTTAAAGATATATAAGTTTTTTTTAAGATTTTATAATTTTTATTAAAAATCTATTATATATTACTTAGTAATAATAAGCTTTTTAATAAATTAATTAAAAAGTAATAAAAATAAAAAAAAATTAAAGATTTTAATTAATTTAAAAAGACTAATAATACTTTTAAAAGCTTAAAATATATTTTTTATTTTATAATTATTTTTTATTATTAAGACTTATAAGATTAATTAGGGTTAAAATAAGTATATTAATTAAAATAATCTTAGGTATTCTTATTTAATTAATAAACTCTTAATAATAACTTATTACTTATTAATTATAAAAGCTTTAAGATATAAAATAATATTAAGCTATAAAGTAATAAAAATTATTAGTTATAATTAATAATCTTAAATATTAAAGTTATTACTTATAAGGCTTTTTAGAGAAATTTTTATTTCTTATTAATATAAAGATATAAGGCAGCTATTAAATCTACTAACTAATTAGGGTAACCCTAGCTAATTATTATATATATAGAGACCTCTTAAAAGCTCTATAGCTAAGCTATTATAAAAGGCTTAGTAAATTAAAGTCTTATATATAATAGAGACCTATCTTTAATTTATAATTTTACCTTAATTAAGCTATTAAGGCCTATTATCTTATAATTCTTTAATTTTTTCTTAATAAATAATTAATATAAAATTAAAATAAAAAAGTTAAAAAGACCTTATTACTCCCTAGAATAATTATTTACTTTATAATTTATTATAAAAGGTAACCTAAGAAATATCTTATTAAACTTTCTTAATTTAGAAGACCTTAAAGAACTAATCTAAGAGATTAAAGGATATTATAATTTATTATTATTTATAGGCTAGCCTTATAATAGCTTATTTTTAATAAATAAGATAAGTATTATAAATTTTTTTAATATAAATTAATAATAAATATTAAAATTATTATAATTAATAAGATTTTATATTAAGAGAAATACCTTATTATAAGAAAAATAAAAGTTAATCTTAATAATCTCTTTTTTATTTTTATTCTTAGCCTTAACCTTATTAAATAAGTTAAGAAAAAGCTATAAGTATAAGAAATAAAGGCAAAAGAGATAAATAAAGAAAAAAAAAATAAAAAACCCTTTTATTAAAGATCTTAGAATGCCTTATAAATTAACTAGCTAATACTTAGCCTAGGGACTATAAAAAGCTATTTAGATATAACTATAAGATATTAATTAAAGAGGCTATTACTATTAATATTAATAATTAGCTTAAGGTAATTAATATAAGTAATTAGCTTTATATAAAAATAATATTAAAGTAATAAATTAAATAAATAATAAATAAGCTTATTTATTTATTATAGATTAATTAATATAATTATATTATAAGCTTAATAGAAAAACTTATATAAAAAAAGTTTAATATATTTATTATAAGGATATAAGGCAGCTATTAAATCTGCTAACTAATTAGGGTAACCCCGGCTAGTTATTATATATATAAAGACCTCTTAAAAGCTCTATAGCTAAGCTACTATAAAAGGCTTAGTAAGTTAAAGTCTTATATATAATAAAGACTTACCTTTAATCTATAATTTTACCCTAATTAAGCTATTAAGGCCTATTATCTTATAATTTTTTAATTTCTTTTTAATAAATAATTAATGCGAAATTAAAATAAAAGAGTTAAAAAAACCCTATTATTCCCTAAAATAATTATTTATTTTATTATTTATTATAAAAAGTAACCTAAGAAATACCTTATTAAACTTTCCTAATTTAAAAAACCTTAAAGAGCTAATCTAAGAGACTAAAGGGTATTATAATTTATTACTATCTATAGGCTAGCCTTATAGTAGCTTATCCCTAATAAATAAGGTAAGTATTATAAACCTCCTTGATATAGATTAATAATAAATATTAAAATTATTATAATTAATAAAATCTTATATTAAGAGAAATACCTCGCTAAGGGGAAGATAAAGGTTAATCTTAATAATCTCCTTTTTATCCTTATCTTTAATCTTAATTTTATTAAATAAGTTAAGAAAAAGCTATAAGTATAAGAAATAAAAATAAAAAAAATAAATAAAAAAAAAAATAAAAAACCTTTTTATTAAAAATCCTAGAATACCTTATAGACTAACTAGCTAGTACTTAGCCTAGGGACTATAAAAAGCTATTTAGATATAACTATAAGATATTAACTAGAGAGGCTATTACTATTAATATTAATAACTAGCTTAAGGCAATTAATATAAATAATTAACTTTATATAAAAATAATACTAAAGTAATAAATTAAATAAGTAGTAAATAAGCTTACTTATTTATTATAAATTAATTAATATAATTATATTATAAGCTTAATAAAAGAACTTATATAAGAAGAGTTTAAGGTATTTATATAAAAATAATATATTAACTTAGAGCTCTAAGAGAGGTAAGTAAGAGATTAACTTATAATTATAGCCTAAAGGCCTAATAAGGCATTAATATAATATTTTACTTACTAATATATACTTTATAAGAGCTTATTAAAAAAATAAAAAGATAATAGGGCTATAGCTTATTACTTCTTTTATAACTTATATAGTAGACTAAAGAAAGAGCTTAAGAGGTAAAAGTGCCTTATATAAAAGGCTTATTATATTACATAGGAAACTAAATGCCTCTAGATCTAGATTATTAATTAAAATAGCTATCCTAAGAGGAAATACTTCTAAGATAATAATAAATAACTAGGTAAAAGGTATTATTTCCCTAGTGGCCTAAGTTATAAAGAAAGCTTTAAAGAAGATTCCTCTAATAAGTATAACTTATACCTTATATTAAAATAAGGCTATTATAATATAAGTAATTTAAATATGCCTATATTAGCGCTATACTAGGGATAAAAAGGAAATAAGCTATTACCTAGGTATAGAAAATATAGCTATTAGGGCTATAAGACCTAAGTATATTATATTAAGATATATACTAATAATAATAACCTCCTTATAAACTAGACCTACCTTAGAAATAAAGGTAGGCTATTAGTAAAGATTAATAAAGTTAGAGCCTAAGAGCTTAATTTATTAA
The DNA here is from genome assembly GCF_026873545.1 of Fusarium falciforme. NCBI lineage: Eukaryota > Fungi > Ascomycota > Sordariomycetes > Hypocreales > Nectriaceae > Fusarium > Fusarium falciforme. The sequence continues at coordinate 2,371,723 of NC_070551.1, read as the reverse complement.
AAAACTAAAAAGGGTAAAAATTAAATCTAAACCTTTATCCCTATTTATATAAAAATAAATATTAGTTAGAAAGGTAATTATAGTCTTTATATTAATTCTCTAAGGGGTAGCTAAAAAAGAGATTAAGGTCCTTATAAATATTAATATAAAGATTAATATTATTAATATAAAGCTTATATAAAAGCTTAGCCTTAAGCTAGTAAGTAATTATATAGCCCTTAGGCTTAAGTCTTTTAGAGGAAAAAAAATAAACTTAAGAAATACCTATTAATTAATTTTTTTCCTTATTAACTTATATAATAAATTATAAAAAGTATAATAAATATTAACTAGGTTAGAGTTTAAAGATAACTTATATAATATTATTTTATTATAATTATTAATAAGATAAAAAGGTATAATAATTAATTATATTATTAATAAATAATATTATATTATAATTATTATTACTAATTTAATATTTTTTACCTAAGAGATTATTAAAAATAAAAAAAAATATATATATTAAATATTATAGTATTTCTTATCTTAAAGGAAGTTACTTAATAAATATATAAAGCTAAAGTAGGTATACCTATAGAAGTACTTAAAGAGCTTTTTTTAAAACTTAAAGGATTAAAAGGGTTTTTTAATAAATAAGTAATAAAATATATATTAATACTTATAGAAGCTATATATAAGATTAACCTAATTAAGGGAAAGAAACCCTTATATAATTTATTATACCCTATAAATAAGGTATAATATTAGGCCCTTAAGAAGTATATTATAGAAAACCTAGTAAATAAATATATATAATATTTTATAAATAGGGCTAGTATATTAATACTTTTTATCCCTAAGAAAAATAAAGGGCTAAGGCTTTATATAGATTATAAAGAGCTAAATAAGGTAATAATTAAGAATTATTATACTTTTTTACTTATTAATAACCTACTAGATAGGCTCTATAGAGCTAAATATATATCTAAGATTAATATTTATAATACTTATTATAAGATTAAGGTTAATAAAAAAGATTATTAAAAAATTATTTTTTAATAAGATATAGCTACTTTAAGTATATTATTATATTATTTAAATTAATAAATATACTAATTACCTTCTAAGTATATATTTATTATTTATTTATTAATTTACTTAATATATATTATATCTTATATATAAATAATATCCTTATATACTCTTAGACTAAGAAAGAATATACCTACTACTTATAAGAGGTTTTATAATAGCTCACTAAAGCATAGCTCTATAAAAAGCTATCTAAATATAATTTCTATTAATAAAGTATTAAATTCCTTAGATATATTATTATATAAAAGGGCATTTAGATAAAACCCTTATATATTAACTTAATTAAGAAATAATTAATATTAATTTCTTTTAAAAATATATAAGTCTTTTTAGGATTTTATAATTTTTATTAGAAGTTTATTATATATTACTTAGTAATAATAAGCCCTTTAATAAAATAACTAAAAAGTAATAAAAATAAAAATAAAATTAAAAATTTTAATTAATCTAGGGAGATTAATAATACCTTTAAAAGCCTAAAATATACCTTTTATTTTATAATTATTCTTTATTATTAAGACTTATTAAGACTAATTAGGGTTAAAATAGATATATTAGTTAAAATAATCTTAGGTATTCTTACTTAACTAATAGACTCCTAATAATAACCTATTACTTATTAATTATAAAAGCTTTAAAATATTAAGTAATACTAGGCTATAAGGTAATAAGAATTATTAATTATAATTAATAGCTTTAAATATTAGAGTTATTACCTATAAGGCCTCTTAGAGAAGTTCTTAATCCTTATTAATTACTAAGCCCTTATAGGTATTATAGAGGTATTGCTAAAAGAGCTAAAAAATAGACTAATAAGATAGGTCTATAAACTCTTTACTTTTAATTTTAATATTTAATATTAGCCTAAGAATAAAAACCTTATTAATAGCTTATTAAGGTAGTTAGATTATATAAAGGGAGAAATATTATATAAAAATATATTTCTTATATTAACTAAGAAGCTAGCTCTTATATATAAGTTATTATTAAAGCTTTAGTATATTATTATTAGCCTTAAGGGTAAGACTTAAGTTATAATTATATATATATATGTTATTAGAGTAATAATAAGGGGCCCTATCTCTTATAGTAAGTATATACTAAAGAGTAATACTTATTATATTATATCTATAGTTATTATTAGGTATTAAAAGGCTAGGCAAAAAGAGATTATTATATTGCGGACTACTTAGGAGGTAAAGAGCTCTAATTAAGTCTCTAGGGAACTATTTATAGCTAGGGTTATTATTTTAAAGTAATATATCTTATGCCTTATTATAAAATAACTTATAGAGGGCAAAATAGTACTTTTTTTATTATCCTCTAGGAAGCTTAAAGTATTAATTAAGGAACTATAAAGCTAAGATTAATAATATAAAGAGCTAAAAGATAAAGTATATAGGACTATTAGTAAATATAAGGGCTATATTATTAATAGACCTAGATTATTATAATATAAAGATTAATTAGTTATCTTAGAGTAAAAAGCCTTAAGGTTAGAGATATTTCGCTAATATTATAATAATCTAAGGGTAAGATATATAGGTACCTAAAAGACCTTAGACCTAGTAAAAAGGAAATTCTATTAGCTAGGTATAATAAATAATATCTATAAGTATATTAAGAGCTACCTAATATACTAAGGTATTTATCTACTAAGGTATAAGCTATATAGTAAATTCTAATTATTATTACTTTTATTATATTTATTTTAAGAGATTAGCTTTAACTTTATAACTAGCTTACTAGAAAATATATATAATAATAGTAAGAGCTATAATATTATATTAATTATTATATATTATATAATAAAATATATAATATTTATTTTAATTATAAAAAAGCTTAAGGCTATAGGCTTAGTGGTATTATTATATAAGTATATAAAAAGCCGCTTTAATATACCTAAAGGTATTATAAGTAATAGAAATAAACTTATTATTAATAAATTCTAGGTAAATTTAATAAAAAAAAAAGTAATACTTTACTTATTATTAATTACTTATTACCTATAGATAGATAAGTAAATAAAGTAAATATATTAAACCCTAGAAAAATACCTAAGAGTATATATAAGAAATAAGCCTACTTATTAGGCGATATAACTCCTAGAGGCTACCTTTATATATAATAATAACTAATATTTAATAATTAAGGTCTCCCTTAATAAGGTATTATATAGGTATTACCTAAGGTATATTAAATATATCCCCTTAGAGGTAAAAATAAATATCTAAGGTATTATTAAGTATTTAAAGATACTTAGCTAAGTATATAAGCTAATAAGGGACTATTAGTATTATACTTTAAAATCCTAATCTAAATACTATAATATAAGGTATAAGCTATAAGTATATTATTAGGGATAATATATTAAAATATTTATAAAGAACTAGAAGTTTAAATATCTTAAATTAGTCCTAAGATTTATTAAAATAAAAATCCTTATAAGATATATTAAGTAAGCCTATATTATAGAGCTACTAGAAATCTACTAATATATATATAATATATTTTATATATTACTCTTTAAATTATAAAATAATTAGCTAAATAATATTATAATATTAAAAGCCTTATTAGAGCTTAAGGCTAAGCTTAATAAGTAAGAGATAAAAGAAATAATAGATTATAAGCTTATTAATAAAGTATTATTCTACCTTATTAAATAAAATAACTAGTTAATAAAATATAATACTTAGGAGCCTAATTATTATTTAAAAAATATAAAAATAATAATTAAGAAGTATTATAAGGTTATAAAGAAAAGTTATAAGAAATAAAATAATACCTAGTTAATACCTAGCTAAAATATTTATAAGAAAATAAGAATATTAATTATAGAAAAAACTTAGATAAAAAGAATAAATAATAAAAATTATAACTTAGTAGGACTATAAGAAGATAATTATTACTAAGCTATTATTAAGTATAAGCTAAAACCCACAAAGTATAAACCATAAAGTATAAACTATAAAAAATAAAAATTATAATTATAAATAATTACTTAAGGGTTAAAAGAACTAATATTAGACTTATTGCTATTAGTAGGCCTAGGGTTTATTAGGCCCTTGCCCTTAGCCTTAGCCTTACTATAGGCAGAAGCACGAGCAGTATAAGCTCTCTTAGGAGTAAAGGGAATAAGTAGTGAGTTATTATTAGAGCTATTGCTATTACTATTATTACTATTATTACTATTATTATTATTATTATTAGTAAGGCGCTTTATACTATAGGGAATAAGAAAAGCACTAATATATGCTATAATATAAGTAATAGTAAGAGTATTAGCTAAAGCACTAGCGAGAGCATATATAATAAGTAGCTAAGGTAGATTATAATAAAAAAAATAAGCTTTCCCTTTATTAAAAATAGCTATAATCTTAGTAGATTAAAGGCAAATTAATATATAATAAAAGGAATAAGACTTAGTATTATTATAAATATAAGTAGGCTAAGTAATATTAATAAGACTATAAATCTTAATCTTATCTATATAGACCTAGGCCTATATATTAAGTTAGTAAGAAATATAAGGTAAAAAAAAAATAACTTATAATTATAAGAATATAAATAAATTAAAGTTTATAAGAAAAAGTAAGCTTAGCGAGCTAATAGCTAGCTATTATTTAATTATTTATATTTTTAGTAGGATTAATATATTAATCCTTAATATTATTTTAAGTAATATTATAGTTATTAAGGGTAATAATATAGCGCTAAATAATAATATAAGAAGTTATTAGATTAATACTTACTAGAAGATTAATAATAATTAAGTAGTATTTTTAGAGAGTAATATAGAAGTTTTAATATTACTAGGTAATACTAAGGAGCTTATTAGGAATCTAGGCTAGAGGTTAATAATATAAAGCTAATAAATTAGCTAAGAGAACTTATAGTATTATATCTCTAGGTATAATAATTATAATAAATATAAATAATATTATTAATATTAATAATATATATTAAGTAAATATCTTTATAGATATAAGTAAGATAGCTAAAATATAAGTAATTATTAGCTTATTAATTAATAAAACTAATATTATTATTAAAAGTATAATAAGGCCTAAAGATATAAGTAATAATATTAAAAATAAATATTATAAAAAAAAAGCTAATATATTATTAAGGGGAAATAAAATATATAAAAAAACCTTAATTAAAAAATAAGATATTATTATAATAAAAAAAATTAAAATAAAATATATTAGGTAATAAATATTATTTATTTAATAAGTATTAATAAGTTAAAATAAAGATAAGGCTTTAATAAAGCTAATAATATTAAAGAATTAATAAAGTATTTTAATTATTTATATTATAATAAAGGGGAAATAAAAATTAATCTTAAATATTTAAGGTAATATAATAAAAAGCTTTTATTAAGGCTTTATCTATAAACTAAGGAACTTAAAGGAATTATTTAAAGCTTTTTTATTTACTTAAAGATCTTAGGGACTAAGATCTCTAGAGGGGAAGTAATTATAAGAATATAAGGCGGCTATTAAATCCGCTAACTAATTAGGGTAACCCTAGCTAATTATTATATATATAGAGACCTCCTAAAAGCTCTATAGCTAAGCTACTATAGAAGGCTCGGCAAGTTAAAGTCTTATATATAATAGAGACCTACCTTTAATCTACGATTTCACCCTAATTAAGCTATTAAGGCCTACTATCTTACATTTATATAGAAATAATATATTAACTTAGAGCTCTAAGAGAAATAAATAAAAAATTAATTTATAATTATAGCCTAAAGGCCTAATAAGGCATTAATATAGTATTTTACCCGCTAATATATACTTTATAAGAGCTTACTAGAAAAATAAAAAGATAATAAAACTATAGCTTATTACTTTTTTTATAATTTATATAATAAATTAAAGAAAGAGCTTAAGAGGTAAAAATACCTTATATAAAAGGCTTATTATATTATATAAGAAACTAAATACCTTTAGATTTAAATTATTAATTAAAATAGCTATATTAAAAGAAAATACCTCTAAGATAATAATAAATAGCTAGGTAAAAGGTATTATTTCCTTAGTGGCCTAAGTTATAAAGAAAGCTTTAAAAGAGATTCTTTTAATAAATATAACTTATGCCTTATATTAGAATAAGGCTATTATAATATAAGTAGTTTAAGTATACCTATATTAGTGCTATATTAGGGATAGGAAGGAAATAAGCTATTGCCTAAGTATAAAAAATATAGCTATTAGGGCTATAAGACCTAAGTATATTATACTAAGATATATATTAATAGTAATAATCTTTTTATAAATTAGACTTATCTTAGAAATAAAAATAAGTTATTAATAAAAATTAGTAAAATTAAAGCTTAAGAGCTTAATTTATTAAAAAACTAAAGAAGGTAAAGGTTAAACCTAAACCTTTATTTTTATTTATATAAAAATAAGTATTAATTAAAAAGGTAATTATAGCCTTTATATTAATTTTCTAAGAAATAACTAAAGAAAGAATTAAGGTCTTTATAGATATTAATATAAAGATTAATATTATTAATATAAAATTTATATAAAAGCTTAGTCTTAAGCTAATAAGTAATTATATAGCCCTTAGGCTTAAGTTTTTTAAAGGAGAAAAAATAAACCTAAGAAATACCTATTAATTAATTTTTTTTTATTAACTTATATAATAAATTATAAAAAATATAATAAATATTAACTAGGTTAAAATTTAAAAATAATTTATATAATATTATTTTATTATAATTATTAATAAAATAAGAAAATATAATAATTAATTATATTATTAATAAATAATATTATATTATAATTATTATTATTAATTTAATATTTTTTACTTAAGAAATTATTAAAAATAAAAAAAAAATATATATATTAAATATTATAATATTTTTTACTCTAAAAGAAATTACTTAATAAATATATAAAGCTAAAATAAGTATATTTATAAAAATACCTAAAAAGCTTTTTTTAAAACTTAAAGGACTAAAAGGGTTTTTTAATAAATAAGTAATAAAATATATATTAATACTCGTGAAAGCTATATATAAGATTAACTTAATTAAAGAAAAAAAACCCTTATATAGTTTATTATACCCTATAAATAAGGCATAATATTAGGCCCTTAGGGAGTATATTATAGAAAACCTAGTAAATAGGTATATATAATACTTTATAAGTAGGGCTAATATATTAATACTTTTTATCCTTAAGAAAGATAAAGGGCTAAGGCTTTATATAGATTATAAAGGGTTAAATAAAGTAATAATTAAGAATTATTATACCTTTTTATTTATTAATAATTTATTAAATAGGCTCTATAGAGCTAAATATATATCTAAGATTAATATTTATAATATTTATTATAGGATTAAAGTTAATAAAAAAAACTATTAAAAAATTATTTTTTATATAAAATATAGCTATTTTAAATATATTATTATATTATTTAAATTAATAAATATATTAGCTATTTTTTAAATATATATTTATTAATTATTTATTAATTTACTTAATATATATTATATTTTATATATAAATAATATCCTTATATATTCCTAGATAAAAAAAAAATATACTTATTACTTATAAGAGGTTTTATAATAACTTATTAAAATATAAGAGTATCTAGGTTAAAGCCAGATATTACTAGCAGATTAGGAAATCCTTAGATAATTATATAGGTCCTAGGCTATATAAGATCTTTCCTATTAAAGGCTCGCTAAAGCTTTAATAAGTTAAAGTTAAATTAATAGATTAAACCTACCTTATATCTCTAATATTACCCTAATTATATTAACTAGGCTTATATCTTTATAATTCTTTAATTTTTACTCCTATAGAAAATTAGCGCATTATTAAGATAAATAGGTTACGCGGGAGTACCCCTATTAATTAGTAGCTAATAGCTTAGCGCTATATTAATAGAAATAACTTAATAAAGTTATAATAAGAGAGATAAATAGTAATACTACTTACTAGCTTAACTATAGGATTAAAGATCTTAGGTTATATAGATATAGAGGACTTTAAATAACTAATCTAAGAGAATAGGGGATAATAAGAGACTCTTATTTTAAAGACTCTCTTAATATCTCTATATAAGTATAAAAGCTACTTATTAATATAATTAGAAGAGATTATTTATTTACTTAATAAGAAATAATAATAGCAAAGGGGCTATACCTTAGTTATAATACTATACTAAAGAATAACCTCACTAAGGTAATAATAAAAAAGAATAAGCTTATTATTAATATTCTCCTTAGGCTTTTTATCCTTAAGAAGACTAAGGAGATTATAAAGATAAGAATAATAATACTATTAATAAAATAAATAAAAATAATAATAAATAATCTTAGATTACTTATTATAATAAAACTAAATACTAATATAACTTATTAAATAATTAGTGCTTATTCCTTATAAGGACTATAAGAAGCTATTATAATATAACTATAAGCTCTTAGCTAAGCATACTAATATAATTAAGACTAATAATTAAATTAAAGCTATTAAAGTAGGTAACTAATTAAAGCCTAATATTATAGCTAAATAGTAGATTAAATAGTCTATAACTAAGCTTAATTATATTTTCTAGATAGAATAAAAAATATATATTACTAGCTTAGTAATAGACCTTCCTTTTTAAGAAGAGTACCTTATATTTATATAAAGATAGTATATTAATCTAAAACTATAAGAATAATAAGTAAGAGACTAGCTTATAGTTATTATATAAGAGAAAAAAAAAACTCCCCTTTAGTATTTTATATAATAATATACTCTCTATAATATATTACTAATAAAATAAAAAAAAAATAAAGGTATAGCTTATTATTATTTTTATTATTTTGCCCTTAGGGTTAAGAGAGAGCTTAAGTAAATTAAATAGCCCCTAGAGAAGGCTAGGGATATTATTAATAAGGTAAAATATATTTAGAATTAGTCCTAAGCTAATAATAAAGCTAAGTAGAAGTATAAGCTAGATATTTTTAAGCCTTTAGCGAAGAGATATTATTTCTTTTATTAAGGAGGATATAAGGGAACCTATAGAGGAAGCTCTTTATTAGGGCTACCCTTAAGGATAGGCTTAGAATATTACTAAGGAACCTAGAGCTACTTAAGTATACCTATAATAGCGATGCATTATATATAGACTAGTAAGTAGCTAGTAATAATTAGATATTATAGTTATAATTAACTAGGTTATAAAGCCCTAGACTACTTATTAAAAAAGCATAGCGGTATAAACTAAACCCCTCTAGGGAGGAATAGCCCCTTAGCAAAGGTTAACCATATCTAAGCCGAGAAGCTAGATAACTTAGAAAACTAAAGTAAATAAAGAAAGAACTTAATCCTTTATTTATAACTCCTATTAGATAGGTACCTATAGGGAAGATAGCTTAAGCAAGAGGATTAGCTCTCTAAGGGCTTATTAAAGAAGAACTTAATATACTTCTTAATATAGGATCTAAGATTAACCTAATTAATATAGATCTTATTAGGAGGCTTAGACTTAAGCTTATAATAAATTATACTACCTTAGGGCTAGAATTATTTAAAGAAGATAAAATAAACCTAGGGAATACTTATTAGCTTATCTTTTTCTTTCTTAGTAATAATAAAAAGCTATAAAAGGTATAATAAGTATTTATAGGTTTTAATATTAGCTCTAAGAAGCATAATATAATCTTATCCTATTATTCTATAGGCTAAGAGGGTATTATTATTAATTATACTATTAACTTATAGTATTATTAAGAGATTTCTCTTATAGACTTAGAGTCTTTTCTCTAAGATATTATTAAGAACTAAGAGGCTACTTATATATTATATATAGTAGCTATCCTTATGCCTTAGGAGAAAAGCATAGCTATATTTAGTAAATTATTAGATATAGAAACTAAGGATATTAAGGGGCTTTTATTAAAACTTAAAGGCTTAGAAGGGTTTTTTAATAAAGAAGTAACTAAGGGGATATTACTCTTACTAAAAGTAACTTATAGGATTAATCTTATTTAAGGAAATAAGCTACCTTATAAGCTATTATATTTTATAAATAAGGCCTAATATATTACCCTTTAGGAATACCTTATAGAGAACTTAGTAAATAGATATATTAAATACTTAGTAAATAAAATAAATACCCTAATACTATTTATACCTAAGAAAGATAAAGAAATATACTTATATATAGACTATTATAAGTTAAATAAAATTATAATTAAAAACTAATATTTTTTCCCCCTTATTAGAGACCTCTTAGATTAGCTTACTAGAATAAAATAAATCTCTAAGATTAATATCTATAATATATATTATTAAATAAGGGTTATAAAAAAAGATTATTAAAAAATAGCTTTTTATATAAGATATAGGCACTTTTAATATATAGTTATACTATTTAGGCTTATTAATACCCCTATTATATTCTAAGTATATATTTATTAATTACTTATTAATATACTAAATATATATTATATATCTTATATAGATAATATCTTAGTCTACTTATAAATAAGAGAGAAATATATTAAGTACCTTAGAGAGGTCTTATAATAGCTTACTAAAGTATAGCTATATAGTAAACTATCTAAGTATAACTTTTATTAATAAAGTATTAAGTTTCTTAGGTATATTATTACTTAAGAAGAAATAAAAATAAACCTTATTTAAGTTAAGTTAATATCTAAGTAAGAGGCCCTAATTAGCTTTAGAGATATATAAGTCTTTTTAGGCTTTTATAATTTCTATTAGAAATTTATTATATATTACTTAGTAATTATAAGCTTAATTATATCTTTACTAAAAGGAAGTAAGAATAAAAAAAAGAATAGTAAGTTTATTTAGATAGCTAATACGAAATAAGCCTTTTAATAGCTTAAGTAGGCTTTCTACTTTATAATAATTCTCTATTATTAGGACTTATTACTTCTAACTAAGGTAAAAATAAATACCTTAGTAAAGGCTATTTCTAGTATCTTAACCTAATTAGTTAATACTTAGTAGTAATTAATTACTTATTAATTATAGAAACTATAGGACTAAGAGCAATAATAAGCCATAGGATAATAAGAGCTATTAGTAATTATTAAGAGCTTAGAATATTAGTTTTATTACTTATAAGGGCTTTCTAAAAAGTTCTTAATCTTAATAAATTATTAGGTACTTATAGGCATTATTAAGGTATTAGTTAAGGACTTATAAGGTAGACTTACCTACTAGGTTTATTAATTATCTACTTTTAACTTTAATATTAAATATAGACTAAGGATAAAAAACTCTATAGATAATCTTTTAAGAAGACCTAATTATATAAAGAGAGAGATTTCTTATAAAGATATCTTACTTATATTAGCTAAGAAGCTAGAGCTTATATATAAGTTACTAGAACTTATTTAGTAATATATCGCTATGCTTAAAGGTAAAGCTAGTATTTTAGCTATATATATCTATATAGTATAGGCTATAATAAGGGGTCTCTCCCCTTTTTATAAGTATAAGCTAAAAAGTAATACTTATTATATTATATCTATTATTATAACTTAATATTAATAGGTAAAAATAAAGGGAGTAAATACTTTATAAATTATTAAGTAAATAGAAGACTCTTAGTAAGCCTCTAGGGACTTAATTATAGCTAGGGTTATTATTTTAGAGTAATATATCTTATGCCTAGTTATAAAAAAGCTTATAAAGGGTAAAATAATATTTTTCTCTTAGCTTTTTAAGAAATTTAAGGTATTAGTTAAAGAACTATAGAGCTAAGACTAATAATGCTAAGAATTTAAGGTAAAGGCCTAGAGAGTTATTAATAAATATAAGGGATATATAATAGACTTCTAAGACTTATTATATTATAAAGAAAGATTAATTATTTTAAATTAAGGCACTATAAAAATAGAGATCTTTTATTAATATTATAATAATTTAAGAGTAAGCTATATAGGATTATAAAAGATACTTAATCTTATCTTAAGGAAATTCTATTAGTAAGGTATTATAGAAGATATCTAAGAGTATATTAAGAGCTACTTAATCTACTAAGGCATTAAAGTTCTTAGATATAGGCCTTATAAGAAACTCTAGTCCTTGCTATTATTATTATACCTATTTTAAGAAATTAGCCTTAATTTTATTATTAGGTTACTATTAAGTACTTAGAGTAATAGTAATAATTATAATATAATCCTTATTATTATTTATAGGATAATTAAGTTTATATTATTTATCCTAACTAAGAAGAAACTTAGGGCTACTAAGCTTATAGCTTTTTTATATAAGTATATTAAAAGCTATTTTAATATATTAAAAGGGATTATTAGTAACTAAGATAAGCTAATTATTAGTAAGTTCTAGGTAGACCTTATAAAGAAGTAGGCGATTTATTACTAATTATTAATTATATATTACTTTTAGATAAATAATTAAATAGAATATATATATTAAATACTTAAGAAGTATTTAAGAATATATATAAGAGAATTACTTAAAAGGTAAATAATATAACTCCTAGATATTACCTTTATTTATAATAATAATAAATACTTAACTATTAGGGTCTCTTTAATAAAGGTATTATTTAGTTATTACTTATAGTATATAAAATATATCTTAATAAAAAAAGAGATAAATATATAAGGTATTACTAAATACTTAATAATACTTAGTTATATATAGGCCTAGGTATATAAATATTAAAAGAGAGCTTTAGAGTTATAAGTAAAATATTATAACTTTAGGTATAAGCTATAGACCTATTATTAGGGATAGATTATTAGAGTATTAATAAAGAACTAGAGATTTAAATACCCTAAGCTAGCCTTATAATTTATAAGAGCTAAGGTTTTTAATAGGTATAAAAAATAAGCCTATACCTTAGAGCTACTAAAGAAATACTAATATATATATAATATATTTTATATATTACTTATTAAGCTATAGAGTAATTATAAAAAGATTAATAATATTATATAAGATTAATTAGAGCTTAAAGATAAGCCTAATAAGTAAGAGGTAAAAGAAGTAATTTTATATAAAGAGGTAAAAGATAAAACCTTTTATTTTATTAAATAAAAGGGTTAGCTAATAAAATATACTATATAGGAACCTAAGGAATACTTATAAAATATATAAGTAATAATAAAGAAATACCTTAAGACTATAAGAAGGGATTATAAAAAGTGGGATAAAGTATAATTAAGCTTATATTAAAAGCTTAATAATAAATACTTTATTATTCTAGGTATAAGAAAATAAAAACTTAAATATAAAACTTAAGTAGAACTAGGCTATGCTAAGCTATTAAATAAGAAAACTAGAAACCTCTTATTAAAGTATTATAAGAGAGATATAAAAGATTAGTATATAGGCTAAAGCTTAGATAGATAAGATAATAGAAAATAAGAAGGGATAATAGCTAAAACCTTAGTAATTAAATAGAGAAGTTTTATTATAACTTAAGGGTTATTATAAGTAGAATAATAGCTATTAGTCCTAGTTAGCTTAGCTACCTTAGTTTTCTTAGCCTTATAGCGCTTATTTTAAGTAATATTTAGTAAATTATTATTATTAATATTATTATTATTATTATTATTACTAGAGGGATAAATATATTTATAATTACTAGGGGTTAATAAAGGATTAATAGGGCCTTAGAGATAAGGGTATTAGCTAATAAAAGAGATAGGATAGATAGGACTAGGGTTATTATTAGAGAAGGCCTAATTAGCGCGGTTATATAAGGCACTAAGAATACTAATAATCTTATAAGTATTACCCTTAACCTTAATATTAGATCTTAGCGTATTTTTATAATTCTTAAGGTAATTAATTACCTTAAGTAATAGCTAAGTAAGAGTATTATTATAGATATAAAAGGGAGTAATAGTAATAATATAATTAGTTATCTTAAGTAAAGTTATCTTAGTTCTAGCCTATATATAAAAGGTTAGCTAATACCTAGGTAAAATAAAAAAGAGGAAATATATATTTTAAAGGCAAAAAAGAGATAATATCTCTTAGTTAGATATAAGCTCTTATATCTAGATATAAGATATCTAGAGAGGCGTCTTAGTACCCTATAGAGTAGGCTTATAAAGATAATTAGTAAGTTTTCGCTAAGTATATATTATATCCTTAATGGCATAATTAATATATTAGATCTAAGTATAGGTATAAGAAGTAGAATTATTAAGAACCTTATTAATAAGAGCATAAATATTATTCTAGGAATCCTAAGTAATACCTTAGAGCTTATAGGGAATCTATAAAGTATAAGTAATAGCTTAGAGGAGGAAAAAAAAAAAAAAGAAAATAACTTATAAAGCTATATTTTTTTTTATTATAGGTATAAAGAAGATAATAATTTAGCGAGCTATTAGTAATATAAGGGATCTAAGGATCTTTATTAATATACTCTAAGTAATATATATAAGAAACCTTATTAATATTTATTTTCTAGAAATAAGTATTAGGATTATACTTAAACTTAGAGAGCATAGAGGCATAGATAGAGAAGAGAGATATTACTAAAAGCTATATAATAATAGGATAACTAGGAGATAGTTAAGAAGGGAGAGATTAAAGAATTTTATATAATATAAGGGAAAAGAGATCTAGAAATAATTATAGAAGTAGTAGTAATATTATTATAATAGGTATAAGAATTATAATATAAAGGGAAAAGAAAATAAAAAAGAGAAGATTATTATAAATAAGAAGAACTCTAATTATAATAATAATAGCTATATTTAAGCTATTAGTATTAAATAGCTAGTAGTATAAAGTAATTATTAACTTAATAGTAATTAACTAATTATAAAAATAAATAATATAATCTATAATAAAGACTATAAATATTATAATAAAAAACATAAAAGAAATAATAAATAATTAATAAGACCTTATAAAAAAGTATTAAAGCCTAAGATTATTAAAAGGTAGCTAAATTTAGATGTTTTTTAGTATTAAATAAAGGAAGGAATTAATTAGCTAGATAAGCTTATAGGACTAAGCTCCTTAGAGAGGGGGTAATTATAAGAGTATCTAGGTTAAAGCTAAATATCGCCAGCGGATTAGGAAATCCTTAGATAGTTATATAAGTCCTAGGCTATATAAGATCTTTCCTGCTAAAGGCTCGCTAAAGCTTTAGTAAGTTAAAGTTAAATTAATAGATTAAATCTACCTTATATCTCTGATATTACCCTGATCGTGCTAACTAGGCCTATACCTTTATATAAAATATAACTCTATAGAAAGCTATCTAAGTATAACTTTTATTAATAAAGTATTAAGTTTTTTAAATATATTATTATATAAAAAGGTATTTAAATAAAACCCTTATATATTAATTTAATTAAAAAATAACTAATATTAACCTTTTTTAGAAATATATAAATCTTCTTAGGATTTTATAACTTTTATTAAAAGTTTATTATATATTACTTAGTAATAATAAGCCCTTTAATAAAATAACTAAAAGATAATAAAAATAAAAAAGAAATTAGAGATTTTAATTAATTTAGGAAAGCTAATAATACCTTTAAAAGCTTAAAATATATTTTTTATTTTATAATTATCCTTTATTACTAAGACTTATTAAGATTTACTAGGATTAAAATAAATATATTAATTAAAATAATCTTAGGTATCTTTACTTAACTAATAGACTCTTAATAATAATTTATTATTTATTAATTATAAAAGCTTTAAGATATAAAATAATACTAAGCTATAAAATAATAAGAGTTACTAGCTATAATTAATAGCCTTAAATATTAGAGTTATTACTTATAAGGCCTCTTAGAGAAGTTCTTAATCTTTATTAATTACTAAGCCCTTATAAGTATTATAAAGGTATTACTAAAGGAGCTATAAAGTAAACTAATAAGATAGGTTTATAAACTCTTTACTTTTAATTTTAATATCTAATATTAGCCTAAGAATAAAAACCTTATTAATAGCTTATTAAAGTAGCTAGATTATATAAAAAGAGAAATATTATATAAAGATATATTTCTTATATTAACTAAGAAGCTAGCCCTTATATATAAGTTATTATTAAAGCTTTAATATATTATTATTAACCTTAAGGGTAAGACCTAAGTTATAATTATATATATATATACTATTAAAGTAATAATTAGGGGCTTTATCCCTTATAATAAATATATACTAAAGAGTAATACTTATTATACTATATTTATAGTTATTATTAGGCGCTAAAAGGCTAAGTAAAAAGAGATTATTATATTATAGATTATTTAGAAGGTAAAGAGCTCTAATTAAGTCTCTAGGGAATTACTTATAACTAAGGTTATTATTTTAAAGTAATATATCTTATACCTTATTATAAAATAATTTATAGAGGGTAAAATAATATTTTTTTTATTACCCTTTAAAAAGCTTAAAATATTAATTAAAGAATTATAAAGCTAAGATTAATAATATAAAGAGCTAAAAGATAAGTTATATAGGACTATTAGTAAATATAAAGGCTATATTATTAATAGACTTAGATTATTAAAATATAAAGATTAATTAATTATCTTAAAGTAAAAAGCCTTAAGGTTAAAGATATTTTATTAATATTATAATAACCTAAGGGTAAAATATATAAATATTTAAAAGACCTTAGACTTAATAAAGAGGAAATTCTATTAACTAAGTATAATAAATAATATTTATAAGTATATTAAGAGTTACCTAATATATTAAGGTATTTATATATTAAAATATAAGCTATATAATAAATTTTAATTATTATTATTTTTATTATATTTATTTTAAGAAATTAGCCTTAACTTTATAATTAGCTTATTAAAAAATATATATAGTAATAATAAAAGCTATAATATTATATTAATTATTATATATTATATAATAAAATATATAATATTTATTTTAACTATAAAGAAGCTTAAGGCTATAGGCTTAGTAATATTATTATATAAGTATATAAAAAGCTATTTTAATATACCTAAAGGTATTATAAATAATAAAAATAAATATATTATTAATAAATTTTAAATAAACTTAATAAAAAAAAAAGTAATACTTTATTAATTATTAATTATTTATTACCTATAAATAAATAAATAAATAAAATAAATATATTAAACCCTAGAGAAATACCTAAGAATATATATAAGAGATAAGCTTATTTATTAAGTAATATAACTCTTAGAAGCTACTTTTATATATAATAATAGCTAATATTTAATAATTAGGGTCTCTCTTAATAAGGTATTATATAAGTATTACCTAAGATATATTAAATATATCTCCTTAGAGGTAAAAATAAATATCTAAGGTATTATTAAGTACTTAGAGATATTTAGCTAAGTATATAAGCTAATAAGAGATTATTAATATTATATTTTAAAATCTTAATTTAAATATTATAATATAAGGTATAAGTTATAAGTATATTATTAGGGATAATATATTAAAATATTTATAAAGAATTAAAAGTTTAAATACCTTAAATTAGCCTTAAGATTTATTAAAATAAAAATCCTTATAAGGTATAATAAGTAAGCCTATATTATAAAGCTACTAGAAATCTATTAATATATATATAATATATCTTATATATTACTTCTTAAATTATAAAATAATTAATTAAATAATATTATAATATTAAAAGTCTTATTAAAGCTTAAGACTAAGCCTAATAAGTAAGAGGTAAAAGAAATAATAAATTATAAGCTTATTAATAAAGTATTATTTTATTTTATTAAATAAAAAAGCTAATTAATAAAATATAATACTTAAGAGCCTAATTATTACTTAAAAAATATAAAAGTAATAATTAAAAAATATTATAAGGTTATAAAAAGAAATTATAAGAAATAAGATAATAGTTAATTAATACTTAATTAAAATATTTATAAGAAAATAAAAGTATTAATTATAGAAAAAACTTAGATAAAAAGAATAAATAATAAAAATTATAACTTAATAGGACTATAAGAAGATAATTATTACTAAGTAATTATTAAGTATAAGCTAAAATTTATAAAATATAAATTATAGAGAATAAAAACTATAATTATAAATAATTACTTAAGGGTTAAAAAGACTAATATTAGACTTATTACTATTAGTAGGCTTAGGGTTTATTAGGCTTTTACTCTTAGCCTTAGCTTTATTATAAATAAAAGCATAAATAATATAAGCTCTCTTAGGAGTAAGGAGAATAAATAGTAAGTTATTATTAGAGCTATTATTATTATTATTATTACTATTATTATTATTATTATTACTATTATTATTATTATTATTATTATTATTATTATTATTATTATTATTATTATTATTAGTAAGGCATTTTATATTATAAGAAATAAAAAGAATACTAATATATATTATAATATAAGTAATAGCGAGAGTATTAGCTAAAATACTAGCGAGTATATATATAATAAGTAGCTAAGATAAATTATAATAAAAAAAATAAATTTTCTTTTTATTAGAGATAGCTATAATCTTAGTAAATTAAAGGCAAATTAATATATAATAAAGGAAATAAGGCTTAATATTATTATAGGCATAGATAGGCTAAGTAATATTAATAATACTATAGATCTTAGTCTTATTTATATAGACCTAGGCTTATATATTAAGTTAGTAAGAAATATAAAGTAAAAAGAAAAATAATTTATAATTATAAAAATATAAATAAATTAAAGCTTATAAAAAGAGATAAGCTTAGTAAACTAATAGCTAGCTATTATTTAGTTATTTATATTCTTAGTAAGATTAATATATTAATCCTTAATATTATTCTAAGTAATACTATAATTATTAAGGGTAATAATATAATATTAAATAATAATATAAGAGATTATTAGGCTAATATTTATTAAAGGATTAATAATAATTAAGTAATACTCTTAGAGGGTAATATAGAAATTTTAGTATTACTAAGTAGCGCTAAGGAGTTTATTAGGAATTTAAGCTAAAGATTAATAATATATAGCTAATAAATTAGCTAGGAAAACTTATAATATTATATCTCTAAGTATAGTAATTATAATAAATATAAATAATATTATTAGTATAAATAATATATATTAAGTAAATATCTTTATAAATATAAATAAGATAATTAAAATATAAATAATTATTAACTTATTAATTAATAAAATTAATATTATTATTAAAAATATAATAAAGTCTAAAGATATAAGTAATAATATTAAGAGTAGATATTATAAAAAGAAAGTTAATATATTATTAAGGGGGAATATAATATATAAAGAAACCTTAATTAAAAAATAAGATATTATTATAATAAAAGAGATTAAAATAAAATATATTAGGTAATAAATATTATTTATTTAATAAGTATTAATAAATTAAAGTAAAAATAAGGCTTTAATAAAACTAATAATATTAAAGAATTAATAAAGTATTTTAATTATTTATATTATAATAAAGGGGGAATAAAAATTAATCTTAAATATTTAAGGTAATATAATAAAAAACTTTTATTAAGGCTTTATTTATAAATTAAGGAACTTAAAAGAGTTATTTAAAGCTTTTTTATTTACTTAAAGATCTTAGGGACTAAGATCTTTAGAGGGGAAGTAATTATAAGGATATAAGGCAGTTATTAAATCTACTAATTAATTAGGATAACCCTAGCTAGTTATTATATATATAAAGACCTCTTAAAAGCTTTATAGCTAAGCTACTATGGAAGGCTTAGTAAGTTAAAGTCTTATATATAATAGAGACCTATCTTTAATCTATAATTTTACCCTAATTAAGCTATTAAGGCTTACTATCTTATAATTAATTACTAAGCCTTTATAAATATTATAGAAATATTATTAAAAAAACTAAGAAATAACTTAATAAAATAAATTTATAAACTTTTTATTTTTAATTTTAAAATCTAATATTAGCCTAAAAATAAAAACCTAGCTAATAGCTTATTAAGATAATTAAATTATATAAAGAGAAAAATATTATATAAAGATATATTTTTTATATTAATTAAAAAGCTAGCTCTTATATATAAATTATTATTAAAGCTTTAATATATTATTATTAGCCTTAAGGGTAAGACCTAAGTTATAATTATATATAATATATATAATAAGCAAGTATACTAGATAAGTAAGTATATTAAAAATCCCTTAACCTATATTACTTCTATTTAATTAATTAATTCTTAATAACTAAATATGCCTTAATTAAATAAAAAAGCTAGATTACTTCTTATACTTTAAGCCCTTTAAAATAACCTAAAATTAAAGCTATAACCTACTATAAGACTCTATTAGGTTAATTATTATACCTTACATCGTCGGCATAATAGCATTTAATCTTAGCATAATACTACTCCTAAATTACGCAAATTATCTAATCTAGAGAAATAAATTATAGTTTAGTTTATTCTTAACCTAGATTTATAAGGGTTTCCCTTATAATTACATAGTATAAAAGAAATAGCTAATTAATTACTTACTAACTACAACGTATTACTTATCAATAAGCACTAAGCTTCTAACTTCATTAAGTAATATAATTAGCTTAAGATATGGTTTTTTTTATAGATATAATTACTAAAAGGCTAAATATAAAAATCTAGCTAAGGTTTAAAAGTAATTTAAGCTTATAAAGAATATAATCGCAAATTATAATATTAACCTTACTAATATCTATAACTTTAATAAGGTTAGCTTTTTAATAAGTATTATTATAAGCAGAATAATTATTATAGGCTTTAAAAGATATAAAAAACTAAAATTAATATAGCCTAGAAATAAGAAATAAATTATTATTATCTAGGTAATTAATATAAAAAGCTAAGTAATCTTATTATTTATTATAATTATAGGCTAATATTACCTCGCTAACTAATATTAAGATAGTAACCTCTTAGATAACTAGGCTATTATAATATCTCTTAATACCTAGATTAATAATAAGCTAAGGCTTAAGTAATTAAAGTACTTTAATTAATATATAAAGATATAATTAATTAATTACTATTATCTTTTAATGCTTAATAATTATAAAAATTATTATTTTCTTAAGTTTAAAAAATATTACTAAGTAAATAAAATTATTATATTTTATATACCGCCTTATTTATCTTATTTACTTTAGCCCCTTAATATTAAATACTTTAGCCTATTTAAAAAGATATATAATTAAGAAATTAAGTATCTAAACTAATACTTAATAACTTATATTTCTAAGACTAAGTTCTTTCTTACCTTTTATACTATATTCTAGGCTACTATAATAAAGAAAGATATTAAGGTAGCTTTTAGAGGGGCTAGATTTATTCTACTTAATGCAGAAAGCATAAGTTCAAAGCTTAATATATAGCTATAGACCCCGATGCTGGTTAAGGAAGAGGCTAGCTTTTCTACTATATAGGTTTTAAAGACGCTAAAGACTATCCTTAAGGCTAAATCTTAGTCTAAATACCTCGATAAATAAATCAGAAGGCATAAAAGTAGCTCTCTAGAGTTAATTCTAGAGGCATTAAAGTCTCTTTTTAAGGGAATAAAAGCAATAATATATAAGAATGCCTTATTAAGGGTAAAAAACTATAACCTTTAATAAGTAAATAACTTATTAAGTTAATGCTAGAGGGCAAAAAGGACCTAATTATAAAAAGAAGGAGTAATAGTAATAGGGGAAATAATAAAAGTAATTAATTAAATTAATATAAATAAGTAGGTAGAGGGTAAATTATTAAGAGGTAATAGTTAAGGAGGGTTAGCGAGACCGAGGGAAAGGCGCTATAGAAGATATAGAAAAATAGGATATAATATAAGAATATATTAGATAGTTATAGAAATATCTAAAAAAGAGTATAGTAATTAATTTTAATTAATTAGGTAATTTATTATATTTTTCTAGTAATTCTTATTTTAAAGATTAAGATTTTTAATATACTTACTTATCTAGTATACTTGCTTATTATATATATTATATATATTATTAAAATAATAATAAAAGGCCTTATCTCTTATAATAAATATATATTAAAAAGTAATACTTATGATATTATATCTATAATTATTACTAAGCGCTAAAAAATTAAGTAAAAAGAGATTATTATATTATAAATTACTTAAGAGGTAAAGAGCTTTAATTAAGTCTCTAAGGAATTATTTATAATTAGGATTATTATTTTAAAATAATTTATTTTATACCTTATTATAAAATAACTTATAAAAAGTAAAATAATATTTCTTATATTACTCTTTAAGAAACTTAAAGTATTAATTAAGGAATTATAAAGCTAAGATTAATAATATAAAAAGCTAAAAAATAAGGTATATAAGATTATTAATAAATATAAGGGCTATATTATTAATAAACTTAGATTATTATAATATAAAGATTAATTAATTATCTTAGAGTAAAAAGCCTTAAGGTTAAAGATATTTTATTAATATTATAATAATCTAAAAATAAGATATATAAATACCTAAAAGACCTTAGACTTAATAAAAAAGAAATTTTATTAACTAAGTATAATAAATAATATTTATAAGTATATTAAGAATTACTTAATATATTAAGATATTTATATATTAAGATATAAGCTATATAATAAACTCTAATTATTATTATTTTTATTAGATTTATTCTAAGAAATTAGCTATAATTTTTTAATTAATTTACTAAAAAATATATATAATAATAATAAAAGCTATAATATTATATTAATTATTATATATTATATAATAAAATATATAATATTTATTTTAATTATAAAAAAACTTAAGGCTATAGGCTTAATAATATTATTATATAAGTATATAAAAAGTTATTTTAATATACTTAAAAGTATTATAAATAATAAAAATATATTTATTATTAATAAATTCTAAGTAAATTTAATAAAAAATAATATTTTATTAATTATTAATTATTTATTACCTATAAATAAATAAGTAAATAAAATAAATATATTAAACCCTAGAGAAATACCTAAGAATATATATAAGAAATAAGCTTACTTATTAAATAATATAAATCTTAGAAGCTACTTTTATATATAATAATAGCTAATATTTAATAATTAAGGTTTCCCTTAATAAGATATTATATAGGTATTACTTAAGATATATTAAATATATCTCCTTAGAGGTAAAAAAAAATATCTAAGGTATTATTAAGTATTTGGAGATATTTAGCTAAGTATATAAGCTAATAAGGGATTATTAATATTATATTTTAAAATTTTAATCTAAATATCATAATATAAGGTATAAATTATAGGTATATTATTAGGGATAATATATTAAATTATTTATAAAAAACTAGAAGTTTAAATACCTTAAATTAGCCTTAAGATTTATTAAAATAAAAATCCTTATAAGGCATAATAAGTAAGCCTATAGTATAGAGCTACTAGAAATCTATTAATATATATATAATATATTTTATATATTACTCCTTAAATTATAAAATAATTAATTAAATAATATTATAATATTAGAAGTCTTATTAGAGCTTAAGGCTAAGCCTAATAAGTAGGAGGTAGAAGAAGTAATAAATTATAAGCTTAGTAATAAAGTATTATTTTACTTTATTAAATAGAAGAGCTAGCTAGTAAAGTATAATACTTAGGAGCCTAATTATTATTTAGAAAATATAAATATAATAATTAAGAAATATTATAAGGTTATAAAAAGAAAATATAAGAAATAAAATAATAGCTAATTAATATCTAGCTAAAATATTTATAAGAAAATAAAAGTATTAATTATAAAAAAAACTTAGATAAAAAGAATAAATAATAAAAAGTATAATTTAATAAGATTAAAGGAAAATAATTATTACTAAGTTATTATTAAATATAAGTTAAAAACTATAAAATATAAACTATAAAAAATAAAAATTATAATTATAAATAATTACTTAAGGGTTAAAAGGATTAATATTAGACTTATTACTATTAATAGGCCTAGGGTTTATTAGGCCTAGGGTTTATTAGGCCTTTATTCTTAGTCTTAGTTTTATTATAAGTAAAAGTATAAGTAATATAAGCTCTCTTAAGAGTAAAATAAATAAATAATAAGTTATTATTAGAGCTATTATTATTATTATTATTATTATTATTATTATTATTATTATTATTATTATTATTATTATTATTATTATTATTATTATTATTATTATTATTATTATTATTATTATTATTATTATTATTATTGTTAATAAAGTACTTTATATTCTAAGAAATAAAAGAAGTATTAATTAAAATATTAATAAGGGCATATATAATAAATAACCAAGGTAGATTATATTAAAAGGAATAAGCTCTCTCTTTATTAAAAATAGTTATAATCTTAGTAAACTAAAAGTAAATTAATATATAATTAAAAAAATAAAGCTTAAGATTATTATAAATATAAGTAAGCTAAGTAATATTAATAAGATTATAAATCTTAGTTTTATTAATATAAACTTAGGCTTATATATTAAGTTAATAAAAAATATAAAATAAAAAAAGTTTATATGTATAAGAATATAAATAAATTAGAACGTATAGGTAAAAATTAGCTTAATAAGCTAATAGCTAATTGTTATTTAATAATCAATATTTTTAGCTAAGTTAATATATTAATTTTGAATATTATTTTAAGTAATATTATAATTATTAAGAGTAATAATATAGCGCCTAATAATAATATAAGAGATTATTAAGTTAATATTTATTATAGGGTTAATATTATTTAGGTAATACTCTTAAAAGGTAATATAAAAGTTTGAATATTATTAAGTAATACTAAAAAGCTTATTAAGAATCTAAGCTAAAAATTAATTATATAAAGCTAATAAATTAATTAAGAAAACTTATAATATTATATCTCTAAGTATAATAATTATAATAAATATAAATAATATTATTAATATTAATAATATATATTAAGCAAATATCTTTATAGATATAAATAAAATAATAAAAATATAAGTAATTATTAATATATTAATTAATAAAATTAATATTATTATTAAAGGTATAATAAGGCCTAAGAATATAAGTAATAATATTAAAAGTAAATATTATAAAAACAAAGCTAATATATTATTAAGGGGAAATAAGATATATAAAGAAACCTTAATAAAAAGATAGAATATTATAATAATAAAAAAAATAAAAAAAAATATATTAGGTAATAAATATTATTTATTTAATAAGTATTAATAAGCTAAAATAAGAATAAGGCTTTAATAAAGCTAATAATATTAAAAGATTATTATTTAGCTTTATATTACTTAAAATAGGGATTAAAGTATTATAATTAATATCTTAGGAATTTTAATAATAAAGGCTCTATACCTAAAGCCAGAGGTCTTAATAAGCTTAAATTAATAAGGTTTATCTATATAATTATTAATAACTTTAATGATATACTAAAGCTAGCTTTATTTATAATAAATAACTTATATCTTAATTAACTAAAGAGGTTAAAATCCCCTTTATATAATAGCTCTCCCCTCTAATGCTAACCTTCTAATTGCCCTTATAATTCTAAATTAGTCAAAGAGATTAAAATCACTTTTATTATCCATATAATAAGAGGTTTAACCATAACTAATAATAACTATAACTAACTAATTAACTAACTAATTAACTAACTAATTAACTAACTAATTAACTAACTAATTAACTAACTAATTAACTAATCTATAAAGAATTAGCTAATTAATAATATATTAATAATCGCAATAGCTACTTTTTATAAAGACCTTTAACTAAGTAATTAAAGTAATATAACTAATATCTATTAATATATCTTTTAATATAACTAAGATAACCTTAGCGAGGAAATTTATAAGCTTTATAAAAATATAAAAAATACTTATAATAAGCTATAAGAAATAATATTTAATAAATATCTTTAAAGTATTATATTAAATAAAAACCTTAATAATCTAAAATATATTAAACTCGCGATTATTAATTATAATAATTTTTTTTTATTTAGCCTTTTTTTATTTAATAATAATATTAATAAAAAGATTAATTTTATTAAAAAAAGCTATTTTTATTAAAGGCTCTTAAAAAGAGGCTAAAAAAAAATAAGTTCTTATTAATAAGAGAAATTAATTCCTTAGGGACTTAGAATATAATTAATACGCGGCATAACTTATAACCCTTATTATAAATATTAATACTTTTTATTATATTAAATAAGAGAATTAGAAAAATTAATTAAGATCTAGCTATATAGCTATAACTATAATATTAGGAAATAAGGGTTATTAGCGTTATAGGTTTTAGAGGGATTAATTCTTAGAATTAATATTAGAGTTTAAACTTAGAAAGAGTTAGTATTAAGGCTTAGCGCTAGACATAAAAATATATAAAGGTCTATAGGTTTAATTAATTAAATTTATCTAATTAAATATATAATATATATATCTTAGCTTATATAAATATATAAATAATAATAACTTTAATAGTAATTTTAATAATAAATATTAAAAGATTAATAAAGTATTTTAATT
Source organism: Fusarium falciforme (assembly GCF_026873545.1). Lineage (NCBI taxonomy): Eukaryota > Fungi > Ascomycota > Sordariomycetes > Hypocreales > Nectriaceae > Fusarium > Fusarium falciforme. Next base: position 2,345,144 of record NC_070551.1, on the reverse strand, counting down.
ATTTATATTATAATAAAAGAGAAATAAAAATTAATTTTAAATATTTAAGGTAATATAATAAAAAGCTTTTATTAAGGCTTTATTTATAGACTAAGGAACTTAAAGGAGTTATTTAAAGTCTTTTTATTTACTTAAAGATCTTAGGGACTAAGATCTCTAAAGGGAAAGTAATTATATAGATATAAGGTAGCTATTAAATCTGCTAACTAATTAGGGTAACCCTAGCTAGTTATTATGTATATAGAGACTTCTTAAAAGCTCTATAGTTAAGCTACTATAAAAGGCTTAGTAAATTAAAGTCTTATATATAATAAAGACTTGCCTTTAATTTATAATTTTATCCTAATCTAGCTATTAAGGCCCATTACCTTATAATTAATAATTACTTAATTTATATTATTAAAATTAACTTTATTATTTATATTTTATATAATTATTATATTTAATAATATAATATTATATATTCTTTAAGTTAAGTTATTAGCTTTATATTAGTAACATTTACTTTAAATTTCTAATATATTATTAATTATTATTTAATAATATTTAAACTTTTATATTATTCTTTAAGAATATTACTTAATATAAGTAAGTTACTCCTTTAATATATAATGTTTTTTTTATCTCTTATATTAAGCTTTAATATATTATTATTATTCTTAAGATTTATAATATTATATAAAATAATATTAAGAATGAATATATTAACTTTACTAAGAATAGTAATAATAAAATAATAATTAATTATTCGCTTATTAAGTTATCTTTTATTTATAAATTATAATTTATTTATATTTATAAATTTATAAATAATTTTTTATTTATATTTAATTTATTATATAGGCCTAAGGTTAGATTAATTTTATTAAGATTTATAATTTAATAAATATTACTTAGCTTATTTTTATTTATACTAATATTAAGCCTTATATCTTTTATTTTACTTTATTTTACTTTATATTTATTAAAATTATATTTATTATAAATAATAAAAAAACGTATTTTTTTATTATAATTTCCTTTAATTATTAATTAATTAAATAAATATTATATATAATAATAATAATTTCATTTTTGTGTATTTTATAATTTATATTTATATTTTTTTTAATACTTAAGTAATTACTTTTAATTTTAATTTATTTTTTATAATTTTTAATTTATATTTAATAATAGCTTAATAATAATTATTTTTTCTAATTTTATTAAATTCTAATTTTTATTATTTAACTTTTTTATTTAAGTCTTTTTAATAATTAATAATTTTATTTTCTTATAAATACTTAGCTAAAAGATTAATTATATATTACTTTATTTTTTATAACTTTTCTTTATAACTTTATATTATTTCTTATTTCTTATTTTTATATTTTCTAAGGTTATTATTAAAATTATTATTAAAATTAATATTATTTATATATTTATATAAGCTAAGATATACACATTATATATTTAACTAGATAGGTTTAATTAATTAAACCTATAGACCTTATCTACCTCTAAGTCTAGCGCTAAGCTTTAGCGCTAACTCTTTTTAGGTTTATAGAACTCTAATACTAACTCTAGGAACTAATCCCTCTAAAACTTATAATACTAATAACCCTTATTTCCTAATATAGTTATGCCTATAGCTATATAGCTAGATCTTAGCTAGTTATAATAAGATTTTATTAATTCTCTTATTTAATATAATAAAAGGTATTAATATTTATAATAAGGGTTATAAGCTATATTGCGTGCTAATTATATTTTAAGTCCTTAAGGAATTAGTTTTCCTTATTAATAAGAACTTACTTTTCTTTTAGTCTCTTTTTAAGAGCCTTTAATAAAGAAAGCTCTTTTTTAATAAAATTAATCCTTTTATTAATATTATTACTAAGTAAAAAGAGGCTAAATAAAAAAAAAAAAAATATTATAATTAAAAAATATAAGTTTAATATATTTTAAATTATTAAGGTTTTTACTTAATATAATACTTTAAAGGTATTTATTTAATATTATTTCTTATAATTTATTATAAGTATTTTTTATACCTTTATAAAGCTTATAAATTTTTTTATTAAGGTTATCTTAGATATATTAGAAGGTATGCTAATATGCATTAGTTATGTTGCTTTGATTGCTTGGTTAAAGGTCTTTATGGAAAGTAGTTATTGTGATTGTTGATATGTTATTAATTAATTAATTGGTTGTGGATTGGTTGATTGGTTGGTTGATTAGTTAGTTGTGGTTATTATTGGTTGTGGTTGAACTTTCTCTTATGAGGATAATGGAAGTGATTTTGACCTCTTTGAGTGGTTAAGAATTATAAGGGCGATTAGAAGGTTGGCGTTAGAGGGGAGAGCTACTATATAAAGGGGATTTTAACTTTTTTAGTTAGTTAAGATATAAGCTATTTATTATGAATAGAGCTAGCTTTAGCGTGTTATTAAAGCTATTAATAATTATATAGATAAACCTTATTAATTTAAGCCTATTAAGACTTCTAGTTTTAAGTATAGAGCCTTTATTATTAAAATTACTAAGATATTAATTATAATACTTTAATCCCTATTTTAGGTAGTATAAAGTTAAATAAGAATATTTTCTAAATAATAAATAGGCTTTTAAGTATTATATTTTATTAATATGCTTATAATTTATTATTTTTTTTTGTCTCTTATTTATTATATTTTATTTTAAGGTTTAATAAAACCTTTAATATTATAATATTATTTAATTAATTATTTTATAATTTAAAAAGTAATATATAAAATATATTATATATATATTAATAAACCTTTAATAATTTTATAATATAAGCTTATTTATTATATTATATAAAGATTTTTATTTTAATAAATCTTAAGGCTAATTTAAGGTATTTAAATTTCTAATTTTTTCTAAATATTTTAATATATTATCCTTAATAATATATTTATAACTTATATCTTATATTATAATATGTAACTTAAGATTTTAAAATATAATATTAATAATCCCTTATTAGCTTATATACTTAGCTAAGTCTCTTTAAGTACTTAATAATACCTTAAATATCTATTTTTACCTCTATAAAAATATACTTATTATACCTTAGGTAATAACTATATAATATTTTATTAAGTAAAACCTTAATTATAAAGTATTAGTTATTATTATCTATAAAAGTAGCCTCTAAGACTTATATTACTTAAGAATTAAGCTTATATCCTATATATATACCCTTAGATATTTCTCTAGGGTTTAATATATTCTATTTCTTTAGTTATTTATTTATAAATAATAAGTAATTAATTATAAAAAAAATAGTATTTTTTTTATTAAATTTACTTAGCATTTATTAATAATTAGCTTATTTTTATTACTTATAATACCTTTAGGTATATTAAAATAGCTTTTTATATATTTATATAATAATATTATTGGGCTTATAAGTATATGCTTTTTTAATAATTTAAATATTATATTTTTATTATATAATATATAATAAATAATAAATAATATAATATTATAATGTATATGTATAGCTTGCGTGACAGACAAGCATGCGTGATAGAGGTATTTCTACCTTAAAAAGAGAAATTAAAAAGCCTATTAAAATTTAAGATATAATTTAAAATAAATAAAATTTTAGTATTAGGTTTATTATATAAGCTATTATTTTATATATTTTTTAAGAAAATCTTATAAGACTTTTTATAAGGTAGTATATTAAAAAGTATACTCGCACTGTATACTTAGCTATTTTACTATAAAAGGCTTTTTTTAAAAAAATAAAAAAATTATATTAAGATTCTTTAATAAATTAGGTTTATAAAAATACTCTTTTTAAGTATATAGCTATTTTATAAAAAAAGTTAAGAGGTATAGGGTAAGTGAGATTTTAGTAATATAATATACTGTTATGCATGCTTGTCTGTCACGCAAGCTATATATATATATTTGCTCTTATTATTATTTTATATATTTTTTCATAAATCAATTATAAAATTAAGGTTAATTTCTTAAAATAAATATAATAAAAATAATAATAATTAAAGTTTATTATATAACTTATACTATAATATATAAATACTATAATATATTAAATAGCTTTTAATATACTTATAAATATTATTTATTATACTTAGGTAACAAAGTTTTTTTTTATTAAGTCCTTAGTAAGGTCTTTTAAATACTTATATATTTTACCCTTCTATTATTAAAATTACTATTAAAATTACTATTATTTATATATTTATATAAGCTAAGATATACGCATTATGCATTTGACTTAATAGGTTTAATCAATTGAACCTATAGACCTTTATTTGCCTCTGAGTCCGGCGCTGAGCCCTAGCGCCGACTCTTTTTAGGTTTATAGAACTCCGATGCCGACTCTAGGAACTGATCCTTCTGAAACCTATAACGCTAATAATCCCCATTTCTTAATATAGTTATGCCTATAGCTATATAGCTAGATCTTAGCTAGTTATAAGACTTCTTTGATCCTCTTATTTAGCGTAGCAGAAGGTATTAATATTTATAATGAGGGTTATGAGCTACGCTGCGTATTAGTTATATTTTAAGTCCCTGAGGAATTAGTCTTCCTCGCTAATAAGAATTTACCTTTCCTTTAGCCTCCTTTTAAGAGCCTTTAATAAAAAAAGCTCTTCTTTAATAAAATTAATCCTTTTATTAATATTATTATTAGGTAAAAAGAGGCTAGGCAAAAAAAGAAAAATATTATAATTAAAGATCGCGAGTTTAATATGCTTTAGATTATTAAGGTCTTTACTTAATATAATACTTTAAAGGTATCTATTTAATATTATTTCTCGTAGCTTATTATAGGTGCTTTTTGCGCCCTTGTGAAGCTTGCGAACTTCCTCGCCAAGGTTATCTTGGTTATATTGGAAGGCATGCTGATAGGTATTGGCCGCGCTGCTTTGATCGCTTGGTTGAAGGTCTCTGCGGAAAGCTATCGCGATTGTTGATGTGTTATTAATTAGTCGACTAGTTGGTTAACTGGTTGGTTATAGTTAAACCTCCTCTTAAGAGGATAACGGAAGCGTGATCCCTTAAGATTGTGACCTCTTTGAGTGGTTGAGAATTGCAAGGGTGATTGGAAGGTTGGCGTTGGAGGGGAGAGCTGCTCCGTGAAGGGGATTTTAACCTCTTTAGTTGGTTAAGATGCAAGCTGTTCATTATGAATAGAGCTGGCTTTAGCGCATTATTGAAGCTATCGATGATTGCGTGGATAAACCTTATTGATTTGAGCCCATTGAGACCTCTGGCTTTGGGTATAGAGCCTTTATTGTTGAAATTACTGAGATATTGATTGTGATACTTTGATCCCTATTTTGGGTGGCATAAAGTCAAATAATAATAATATTTTACCCTTAAGTTATTATAATATTAATAAAATATCTTTAACCTTATGGCTTTTTAATTTAGGATAATTAATTAAGCTTTATATTATAATAATCTAGGTTTATTAATAATATAGCCCTTTATTTATTAATTACTTTATATATCGTATCTTTTAATTCTTTATATTATTAATCTTAGCATTATAGTTTTTTACTTAATATTTTAAGTTTCTTAGAGGGGAATAAAAAAAACTATTATTTTACCTTTTATAACTTAATTTATAATAAAATATAAAATATATTACCTTAAAATAATATTAACTTTAAGTATAAGTAATTCCTTAGAGATTTAATTAAAGCTTTTTATTTCTTAAATAATTTATTTTATAATAATTTCTTTTTATATAGCTTTTTAATACCTAATAATAATTATAAATATAATATAATAAGTCTTATTTTTAAATATATACTTATTAAAAAATATAAGGCTTTTTAATATACTTCTAATAATATATTTATATATATATATTATTATTAGGATTATGATTTAGTTACTTTAGTCTTAGTTAAGGGCTAACTTTAGTTATTTAGTCTTAGTTAAGGCTATAATTAAATCACTTTAGTCTTAGTTAGACTAAGACTAAGACTAAAACTTTTTAGTTAAACTAAAAAGTTAAGCTTTTAATTATTTATATACTAAGGAAAACTGTTAAAAATAGCTATAAAAAGCTATTAAGTGAATATTACATAATATAAAAATTATTATAAATATCGCTATATTAACCTTTAATTATTATATATTTTGTCTAATTTTTAATTAATATCTATAAGGCATAATTAACTAAATTACTTTATTATTGTTAAAGAGCTCTAAATAAGCTTCTTAAAAATACCCATTTTTAAAATTATTCTAATAAGCTTAATAAAATAGATAGAAATACAAGGTAAGTTTTATTATAATATAGATACAATAGAGATACTATATGACCTATTTATATAATTAAAAATCAAGGTCATTTATTTATTATTTAATTAAGTTACTAAAACTATGATTTTTTATTTACTTTTAGTTAGATTAAAAAGTCTTAGTTAAAAAGGCACTTTAAATTAATTAGACTAAGACTAAAAAGTTAATAACTTTTTAGTTATAACTAATCTTAGTTTTTTAATTAGTACATTGATAACTAACTAACTCACAACCCTGATTATTATAATTAAGGTCTTACCTTTAAAAGCTAATAATAATATATTAAAGCCTTAATAATAACTTATATATAAGAAGTGGTTTTTTTAATTAATATAAAGAATATATATTTATATATTATTTCTCTTTTTGTATAAGTTAATTACCTTAACAAATTATTAAGAAGGCATTTAGTTTTAAGCTAATATTAGATATTAAAATTAAATATAAAAAGTGTATAAAGTTATTTTATTAGCTCATTTTTTAATTCTTTTAATAATGCTTATATAATATCTATAAAAACCTAATAATTAATAAAGATTAAAAACGTCTCTAAGAGGCCTTATAAGTAATAACTTTAATGTTTAAAGTCGTTAATTATAATTAATAACTTATATTTCTTTATACTCTAATATTATTTTTTGTCTTAAAGTATTTATAATTAATAAATAATAAACTATTATTATAAATTTATTAATTGACTAAAAATACCTAAGAATATTTTAATTAATATATTTATTTTAATCTTAATTAGCCTTAATAAGCCTTAATAATAAAAAATAAATATAAACTAAAAAATATCTTTAAGCTTTTAAAGATATTATTAGCTTTTATAAATTAATTAAAGTTTTTAGTTTTTTATTTTTGTTTTATTGTTAAATTATTTTATCAATAGGCTTATTATTAATAAGTAATATATAATAAACTTTTAATAAGAATTATAAAGATCCTAATAAGACTAATATATCCTTAAAAGTAATTAATATTCATTATTTCTAAATTAAATTAATATATTACAGTTTTATTTAAGTATTATTTATTTAATAATATATTTAAAAGTTTGATATTTTAATAATAGAAATCAGATTTAAATAGCTTTTTATAGAGTTATATTTTAATACGTTATTATTAAACCTCTTATAAGTAATAAAGAATTTTTTTTAATCTAAGTATATATGAAGATATTATTTATATATATAATATGATGTAACCTGAATGAATTAATATATAATTAATAAATATATATATATAAAATAATTAATATATTTATTAATTTAAATAATATAATAATATACTTAAAGTAGTTATATCTTATAGAAAAAGTAATTTTTTATAATCTTCTTTATTAACTTAAATCTTATTATAAATATTATTATAACTTAGTTTTATACTACGTAGAATAGGGATTAAAGTATCTTAATTTATATCTTAGTAATTTTAATAATAAAGGCTTTATACTTAAAACTATAAGTCTTAATAGGCTTAAATTAATAATAGTTATCTCTATAATAATTAATAGCTTTATTTATAATAAATAGCTTATATCTTAATTAATTAAAGAGGTTAAAATCTAATCCCTTTATATAATAGCTCTCCTCTTTAGTAATAACCTTTTACTTATAATTTTTAATTAGTTAAAGAAATTAAAATCGCTTTTATTATCTTTATAAGAGGAAATTTAATTATAATGAATAATAATTACAATTAACTAATTAATTAATTAATAAATAATATATTAATCAAATTATATTAATTGTTTTTTATACAGACTTTTAATTAAATAATTAAATTACTATAATTAATACATTATTACTTTCCCAGAGAATTAAAGAGAATCTAAAAAATACTAATTGCATAGCCATAAGAACTTAAAACACCGAAAAGAATACTAAAATAAGACTTAATAATAGTAATCTACTTACTTATAATAGCAAGGGGAATATATACTAAGCGCGTTATATTAATAGAACTAATAATACTTAATTAAGGGAGAACGGGGCTTTAATAAAGTATATATTACTTGAATTATAAGTAGGCTATATTTATATTAATTATACATATTAAAAATACCTCATAATTAAAAAATATAAAAGATTTATATATTTAACTATAAAATTTAATTACATATTATTAATAAAATTATAATTTTAATTTAAAGAAATACCTTTTATATAATTAAATTAATTACCTTTAGCCTTATTAATATATTAATAAGTTATAATAAGTATATTAATAAACTAATTAATATAATATTAAATTATAACATTATTAAAAGTCTATTAAGGAAATAATATATTAATAAAAAAAATGAAAAACTAGATAATTTATTTAGATTAATAACTTAATAAATATATATTATTATAGTAATACTAATACTTTAAGATAAGCCCCCTTAATAATAAACTTAATTCCTTTAAGATATAAAAAAGAAATTATAATCTAAGTAAGGGATTATCCCTTAGAAATAAAAGATTAAAGCATAGAAATATAATAAGAATAATAAAGAAACCTATAGAATTTAATAATATTATAATACTAAGAAGGTTACAAAATAATAATATATTATGTATTTTTATGAAAAATATACAATAATATATAAAAAACTTGAATTAAATTACCTTAGTTTTTAATAAAGATATTGTAATTAATAAATGGGCTAATAATATAATAATTAAGAGCTTATCTATAGAAATAATACATAATACATATAATATCTTATAAAAGATATTTTATAAAAGGAATAATATTAGTATTATGAAAATAAAATACATTACGCTCAGGTATAAAAAAGCCTTAAAAATAAATTTTATTATTAAAATAGCCTTAATTTAAGATATAAACAACCTTTATAATTATAGCTTAGTCTATAGAGTTATAATATATTAGTATAAATTATATAATAAAAAATTTAGCTAAGACAGTTAATATTTATATATAAATATATTAGAAAATATTATAATAACTAAATAAGATATAAATATTATATAATTGATACATAGTTTAAGGGTAAAATCCTATATATTGCCTTGATTAAATATCTCTTATATAATACAAACTATAACTCTTAGTTGAAAAGTTACTTAAAGGCTAAAAAGACCTAAAATAAAATAAGAAATTATTATATTAATAAATTAATATATTTTATAAATAACCTAAAAGAAAGTTATTTATATAAGATATTCTTTATAAAGAAGGTCTTTATAAATATCTTAATTATTATAAAAAACCTAATCAAAAAGAAACATAGATATTCTCTAGGCTTTATAATAACTAAGAGATAATTCACTTAGATTATTAAAAGTATACTTAATACATAAATATAGAATATAATAAGTAAATTACCTATATAAAAGATAAAAAATATAATATTGACCTAAATAAAAATAGAAATAAGTTAAGTATTATCTTATAAACCTAATAATTAAAGTCTTTTATCAAAATATATAAAAAGAAAAGCGCCTTTATATATTTAGTATTTAATAATAAACTTATATTTAATATAATAATATTATAAGAAATATATACAAATATATTTATAAGTAAATTAGTCTATATAAAAAGGAAATAATATAAATTTATTTATAAAAAGAGGTATATAATATTTTATATTTATAAGTCATATATGCCTAATACCTAAGAGTTAATAAATGGTAAAGACTAAGTAATAATTATACTAAAAAGAACTTAAATTACAATTTTTTTTAATTTATATAACCTTACATAATATAATAGTAATACATAAATTAATAACGATTAAGAAATATATAAATATAAATAAAATAATACAATACTTATAGTTAATTTTAATTAATATTAAATATTATAACATGAATATACGAAATATACCTTGTATTATAATTTATTCTTAATATTAATAGATTACGTTTAGCTTATATTTATCATATTAAAAGAAAAATTAATAAAAATATTTAAGAATTAATAAAGTAATATATTTAATTTCGATTTTTTTAATATCTTAGAGAAAATATTATATCTTAGATTAAATAAACTAAAACGATTTAATTACATCTTATAAAGAATCTACCTAAGAGATACTTTAAATATAAGAAGTTTAAATTAAAGTTTAAATTAGAAATTATTATAATAAATAAATATTAAAAAAGAAATTATATCTTAATTATATATTATAAGAGTTATAATAATAAGTATAAAAGACTATTAATAAGAAAGATAATAACTAATAATTAAATTATAATAAATAGCTTACTTTATAGTATTAAAGAGAAAAAATTAAAAAATAAAATAAAATTATACTAAATAAAAAAATGTAAAATAATTAGAAAGAAAGTAAAATAATATAAAAGAGAAATTTATAAGAGTCCTTTAAATAAAATTTGAATAAACCTCTAAGTTATATAAAAAAAATAATAAAAAGTAATGAATAATATAAAATAAAACTATAAGAGATAAACCTTAATAATAGTAAAAATAAAAAATAAGTTAGTACAGAAATTAATAAAGTAACTTAAAACCTTAATATAAGAAATATAAGTAATATATTTATTAGACCTTAGGAAAAAAAAATATAATATATTAAAAAAAGGTTAAGGTATGAATAAAGTATTTCTTTTTAAAAAAAGTACTATTAAATAAATACTAAGATAATAATAAAAAGCTTAACAAAATCTTAGCCTTAAATATATAATATTAGCATAAATTATAATAATAAGCCCTAAATTAAAATATTACTTAATTTATTTAAAACAAACTAAAAGTATTATATGTTAAAAACTAAATAAAATAAGGGTTAATATAGAAATTATAAGAACTTAAAAACTAATTTTATTTCTAAGTATAATAAGAAAAATAATTAAGGTAGTAATATAAGCTGAAATTACAAAAGTAATAAAGATATTTAAGCTTTTATTAAAAAGATTAAAAAAAATAAGACAATTAAATTAATAAAATATATTATTCTTATACTTATTAAGGCTATAAAGTATACATAGGCCTAAGGAGGTATATAAGTGCTATTTTAGCATAATTTTCTAATAGCCTTTAATAAAATAATATATAAATTCTGTATAAATATATTAAATAAAAAAAATAAGTTAATATAAATTATAATATAAATATAAAGCTTTCTTAGGGAGAAAATAACATATTTATATTTTAATAATAAAAGGTTAAGAGCTATCTTAATTAAAATAAAAACCCTATAAGGCTTATTAGTATTATTAATCTTCTTAATTATTTATATTAATATATTATATAAATACCTCAAGAAATAAAAGAACATTATAATTACTAATTTTATTAATAATATACATTTTTTAGTAATTCAAATATATAAATAAAAAATAATATAAATAACATAAAGAAATAAAGCTAAAATATATAATATAAATAATTACTAGTAAAATTACTATTATTTACATATTTATATAAGCTAAGATATATATATTATGCATTTAACTAGATAGGTTTAATTAATTAAACCTATAGACCTCTATCTGCCTCTAAGTTTTAGTCTAGCGCCGAGCCCCAATGCTAACTCTTTTTAGGTTTAATAAAACTCTAACGGCGGCTCTAAGAACTAATCCCTCTAAAACCTATAATATTAATAACCCCTATTACCTAATAGAATTACGCCTATAGCTATATAGCTAGATACTAGCTAATTATAAGACTTCTTTAATCTTCTTATTTAGTATAGCAAAAGGTATTAATACTTATAATAAAGGTTATAAGCTATGTTATATATTAGTTATATTTTAAGTCCCTAAGGAAATTAATTTTCCTTATTAATAAAAACTTATTTTTCTTTTAGCTTTTTTTTAAAAGCTTTTAATAAAAAAAGCTTTTTTTTTAATAAAATTAATTCTTTTATTAATATTATTATTAAATAAAAAAAGGCTAAATAAAAAAAACATATTATGATTAAAGATTATAAGTTTAATATACTTTAAATTATTAAGGTCTTTATTTTAATATAATACTCTAAAGGTATTTATTTAATATTATTTCTTATAGCTTATTATAAATACTTTTTATACCTTTATAAAGCTTATAAATTTCTTTACTAAGGTTATCTTAATTATATTAAAAGGTATATTAATAGGTATTAATTATATTACTTTAATTACTTAATTAAAGGTCTCTATAAAAAGTAATTATTGCGATTATTAATATATTATTAATTAATTAATTAATCAATTAACTAGTTAATTATAGTTATTATTAGTTATAATTAAACCTCCTCTTATAAGGATAATAAAAGCATAATCCCTTAACATTTTAACCTCTTTGAGTAATTAAGAATTATAAGGGCGATTAAAAGGTTAGCGTTGGAGGGGAGAGCTGCTCTATAAAGGGGTTAGTATATACCGCCCCGTGTAATTTGTAAACGTAAAAGCTAAGGTCTAACCCTTTTATAAGGATTTCAACCTCTTTAGTTAGTTAAGATATAAGCTATTTATTATAAATAATGCTAGCTTTAGCGCGTTATTAAAGCTATTAATAATTATATAGATAAATCTTATAAATTTAAGCCTATTAAGACCTCTAGCTTTAAGTATAAAGCCTTTATTATTAAAATTACTAAGATGTTAATTATAATACTTTAATCCCTATTTTAAGTAGCATAAAGTTAAATAATAATAATATAAATAAAATAAAATAAACATATTTTATAAAAACTAAAAAGGTATTAATAATCTTAATATACTTTAAAAATTTATTATTAAAATTACTATAAATATTATTATTATTTATATATTTACATAAGCTAAGATATATATATTATATATTTAATTAAATAAGTTTAATTAATTAAATTTATAGACCTTTAGTTACCTTTAAGTTTAGTATTAAGCCTTAGCGCTAATTTTCTTTTAAGTTTATAAAACTCTAATACTAACTCTAAGAATTAATCCCTTTAAAACGTATAATACTAATAACTCTTATTTCCTAAAGTTATACTTATAGCTATATAGCTAGATCTTAGTTATAATAAGATTTCTTTAATCTTTTTATTTAAGATAATAAAAAGTATTAATATTTATAATAAGAGTTATAAATTATATTATATATTAATTATATTTTAAGTCCTTAAGGAATTAATTTTTTTTAATAAAAATTTTTTTTTTTAATTTTTTTTACAAAACCTTTAATAAAAAAAGCTTTTTTTTAATAAAATTAATTCTTTTATTAATATTATTCTTAAAGAAAAAAAACTAAATAAAAAAAAATATTATTATTATTTAATTTTATATTATATAAAATAAGGATTAAAGTATTATAATTTATATCTTAGTAATTATACTAATAAAGGCTTTATACTTAAAGCTAAAGGCCTTAATAGGCTTAAATTCACAAGGTTTATCTATATAATTATCAATAGCTTTAATAATACGCTAAAGCTAGCTCTATTTAGAATAAATAGCTGATATCCTAATTAACCAAAGAGGTTAAAATTTAATCCCTTTATATAATAACTCTCTCTTTTAATATTAACCTTTTAATTATAATTCTTGATTACTTAAAGAAATTAAAATTACTTTTATTATTCTTATAAGAGGAGGTTTAATTATAATTAACTAATTAATTAATTAATTAACTAATTAATAACTAATTAATTAATAAATATTATATTATAGAGATTATAATAATTATTTCTTATAGAGACCTTTAATGAAATAATTAAAAGAGTATAATTAATACCTATTAATATACTCTTTAATATAATTAAGATAATTTTAATAAAAAGGTCTATAAGCTTTATAAAGATATAAAAATACTTATAATAAGCTATAAGTAATAATATTAAATAAAGGCCTTAAAAATATTAATATAAGTATATAATATAATAATTTATTATTAATTAAATTTATAATCTTTAATTATATTATATTTCTTTACTTAGCTTTTTTTATTTAATTATAATATTAATAAAAGGTTTAATTTCCTTAAAAAAAAGCAATTTTATAAAAGGCTTTTAAAAAAAAAGCTATAAATAAAGAAATATCTTATTAATAAAAATATTAAACTTCTTAAGGATTTCAAAAATAATACCTAATATAAGGTAAAAGTTATAATACTTATAATAATTATAAAGACTTTTTATACCGCTAAATAAGAAGATTAAAGAAGTCTTATAGCTAGCTAAGAGCTAATTATATAGCTATAGGTATAATTATATTAGGAAATAGGGGTTATTAATATTATAGGCTGTAAAGGGATTAATTCCTAGAGTTAGTATTAGAGTTCTATTAAACCTAAAAAGAATTAACGCTAAGGCTTAGCGCTAGCCCTAGAGGTAAATAAAAGTTTATAGGTTTAATTAATTAAACCTATCTAATTAAATATATAATATATATATCTTAGCTTATATAAATATATAAATAATAATAATATTAATAATCTTATATTAATATTATTAATAGTATATATAATTTAAATATTATTTATAATTTAATACTAATTAACCTTTTATATTAGCTTAATAATAAAAGAATATATTATTAATATATTTTTTTTCTTAGCATTTAGGATAAACGTATTATACCTATAAGCCTTAATAGCTACTAAAAGATTAATAATATTTATAAGATAAAAGCTGATATTAATAAATAAAATAAGGTAAATAAGTCTAAAGTTATTATTATTATAACTAATTATACTATAATTATATAATAACCTAAGGCTATAAAATAAATAATTATTATAACCCTTAATTTTAATACTTATTATTAATATATTTATATTATTACATAAGCTACTAATTATTATATTAAGTTCTTATTAAGGGTTTTATTATATAACTAAATAAGATTAAAAATAACATATTAACGTATCTCTATGAGATTTATATTTATTTTAATATTATATTCAAGTTTATTAAACTAATTACAATAAAATAATAAAATAATGTATTATATTTAGAAACTAATTCTTAAGTCTAAAGAATTTCTCTTAGGGCTTTTTTTTTTACTTATAATTAATAGGCTTATATTAATAATATATTACCTAATAAATTAATTAATTAATATATTAAATATAAATATTTAAGTACAAACTAATATCATTTTACATATTATTAATAAGCTTATATATTATATTATATAAAAATTAGAGAATATCTTAAAGCATATAATAGGTGTATTAAAAATTAATATTTATTTGGAAATTAACTTAAAATACCTAAAAAGCTTTATTTTTACATATTAATAATAAAAAACAAGAAATATAAATTTACCGAGGTATTACTAATATAAGAGATATTATAATTTTTATTAATATATTTTAAAGGATATATATAAACAATTTGATATATTTATATACTTTAGAATATAAGATTAAGGCTATAATTATATTTCTTTAATATTATAATATAAGTTATAAAGAGAGATCTTATTAAAGGATTAGTTATAGCTAAGTTGAAAAAAAGATAAATATAAGTAAAGGTAAAAAGAAATAAACTAAGTCTATAATTATAAGAAATATAAAGAAATATCTATAAATAATAAAAATATAATAATAAAAAAGTAAAATAAAATAAATAAGAGAAGTATATTATAATAAAAAAAATCTATATTATAATATTAATTAATTAAATTTAGAAGTATTAATCTTCATTAGCTAATATATATAAAATAATACTATAATATATATATATATATTAATTTTAAATAACTCTTATAATATATATATTAAAGGGTTATAAAAGCTATAAAAAAAGTATAAAAATCATAATAAATTATAATTAATGAGCTATAATGAACATAAGGGACTTATTAAGGTTGTTAAAGAGAAAGAAAATTTTAATTTTAATATATATATAATATAATAAAATATATAATTTTAATTAGATAATAAAGCTTAGGGACTAAGTTCTCTAAAGAAGAGGTAATTATTATGATATTTAGGGTTAATTAGTTATTACTAAAGGTATAACAATAATCTACCACGGTTATATAACCTAACAGGCGTTATATCTTAATATAGCTAAAGCCTTTATAAAGATTTAATAAGTTGAAGTCTTTATAACAATATAAATCTACCTTATACCTCTAATTGTACCTTGATTATTCCTAAAGGGCTTATCTTTTTATATCTACAAAGGCTTTTAGTTAGTAAATTAAAATAATATTATTAATACCTATAGATATATCTTTTTATATAACTAAGATAACTATATTCAGAAGGTTTATAAGCTTTGTAAGGATATAAAAAGTACTTATAGTAAGCTATAAGTAGTAATATATAAAAAAATCTTTAAAATACTAAAATATATATATGATTTAGTAATTTAGTATTAACTCACTTTATTATCTTTAAGTATAATATTCTTCCTATATTAAACCTTTTTTTACTAAGTTTTAGTACTAATCAAAGGTTTAATGTTATTAAAAAAGTGCGTTTTATATTACAGGCTTTTTTAAAAAAACAAGGTAAAAAAACCATGTTAATACATCTATTAAATTTCTTAAGGACTTATAAGGCTATGATTAATATTAGAAATAGGTTATAGTACTTATAATAAGTATTACGACCTTTTATACTCCTAAATAAAAAATTAAAGAAATTAGCTAGCTAAGATCTAATTAAATAGCAATAACTATAAATATATTAACAAACAGTATTGTTAGTATGCTAAGTTTTAAAAAGATTAATTGCGAGAGTTTGTATTAATATTTTATAAACCTAAAAAGAATTAATATTAAGGCTCACTGCGCAATTAAAGCTAAATAATAAATGAAAGCTTATAATTGTAATTAATTAAATTTATTTAGTTAAATATTTAATCTATATAGCTTTGCTTATATAAATATATAAATAATAAAAATAATTATAATAATAATAAAAAATCATTAATTAATATAATATAAGCTTTATATCTTAGAGAACTTAATTAGTTTTATTGAATATATATTATATATTTTCTAGAAATATAGCTAAATATAAGTATATCAATTAGTAGCATTAGTTATATTTAGTAATTATTATATATTTCTTTTAAAATATACAAAGTCTAAAAAGTCTTATATATGTTTTTTCTTTTTAAAAATTATTAAGCATTAAGTTTTTTTAATCTCATTGAAGTATTAAGGCTTTAATTAATTTCTAGTTTTAAGTAAGAAAATATAAATAAGATATTTTATATATATTTTATAAAGATTTGATTTTTGGTAATTTATTTTAAGGTTATACCTTAATAAGTCTTAAAGTATTATTTCTAAGTGATTTATATATTATTTTTATATTTGTATATTACTTAATATACTATTTATGTAAAAGATATAACAAATATTTAAAAAGCTAATAAGATGCTTAAATATTTATACTTTAAGTCTAATTAATAACTATATTAATCTAAGGAATATAATTATATTCTTAAATTACTAATCCTTAATATATATTATAATTCTATTAATTAATTTAAATTTTCTTTATGTAATAATATATATATTTTATCTTATTTTCAGTTATTAATTAAATTAAGTTTAAATACTATATCTTTATAACTTAGTATTGTTTATTATATTTAGAATATTATAAAATATAAAGTAAATTCTTATTTTAATCTAATTAAATATATAAATTATTTTTAAAAAACTCTATATTCTTTTTATTATGTATTTATTAAAAAAATATTTTTATAATTTAATAAAAACTTTTAATAAAGCCTTTAATATATTATTTCTAAAACTTTTACTTTATTAGGTTAGTTTATAAGGTATTAATATTATATTAAAAAATAATATATATAAATATTTTTATATAATTTAACTTTATATTACTTGAAATAGGAATTAAAGTATCTTAATCTATATCTTAGTAATTTTAATAATAAGGGCTTTATGCCTAAAGCTAAAGGTCTTAATAGGCTTAAAGTAGTAAGGTTTATCTATATAATTATTAATAGCTTTAATAATACGCTAAAGCTAGCTCTATTCATAATAAATAGCTTATATCCTAATTAACTAAAAAGATTAAAATCTAACCCCTTTATATAGTATTTCTTCCCTTTAATATTAACCTTTTAATTATAATTCTTAATTACTTAAAGAGATTAAAATTAATTTTAATATCTTTATAAGAAAAAGTTTAATTATAATTAATTGATTAATTAATAAATAATATATTAAGGAAATTATAATAACTATTTTTTATAAAAACCTTTAATTAAATAATTAAAATAATATAACTAATACTTATTAATATACTTTTTAATATAACTAAGATAATTTTAATAAAAAAGTCTATAAGCATTATAAAGATATAAAAAATGCTTATAATAAGCTATAAATAATAACATTAAATAAAGGCCTTAAAAGTATTAATATAAATATATAATATAATAATTTATTATTAATTAAACTTATAATTTTTAATTATATTATTTTTTTTTATTTAGTCTTTTTTTATTTAATTATAATATTAGTAAAAAATTTAATTTTTTTAAAAAATAGCTTTTTTTAATAAAGGCTCTTAAAAAGAAACTATAAAAAAAATATCTTATTAATAAAGATATTAAATTACTTAAGGACTTAAAAAATAATACTTAATATAAGGCATAGGTTATAATACTTATATTAACTATAAAGACTTTTTATATTACTAAATAAGAGGATTAAAGAAGTCTTATTATAGCTAGCTAGGACCTAGCTATATAGCTATAGGCATAACTATATTAGGAAATAGGGGTTATTTGTATTATAGGTTTTAGAGGGATTAGTGCTTAGAGTCGGCGTTGGAGTTTAAACCTAAAAAGAGTTAGCGCTAGGGCTTAGCGCTAGACTTAGCGGCAGATAGAGGTCTATAGGTTTAATTAATTAAATTTATCTAATATAATATATAATATATATATCTTAGCTTATATAAATATATACATAATAATAATATTAATAGTAATTTAAATAAAAAATATATATAAATATATATATATATATATCATTCTTAGTAATATCTAAAGTAATTAAATTAATATTTATACTTTGACTTTTAATATAGTATTATTTAGTAGCTTTCTAAGTAATAATTATATCATATTATTAAGTAATTAAATCTAATACAATTAGTATTTTATTATTTTATTTGAAATTTTATATATATTTATTTAAAGCCTTTAAGATATTTAAATAGAATTAATAAGAGAAAACTAAATTAATAAATATATCTCTTATAGCTTTAACTACCCTTAAATAACTCTAAGCTAATAGAAATATAATTTAAAATATATTTAGCTAAGTCTTAGCTTTCTTATAACCTATAAATTAGTTATATATATTTTTATACTTACACCTATAAGGACTTATACTTTTTTAAGGATTATTTTAAGAACTCATATAGCTATCAAGCGTATTTTCCTTTAGGAATATATTTATATTTCTTAAAAAAGAATTTAGGTTAAATTTTAAGGCTTTTTATATTTTTAATATTATTTACCATAGTTACTATAATTTAAATTATTTTTATTAAAAGCTTGTCTTCTTAAATTAATACTACTACTTAATTAACTCAGGCTATAGTCTTTATATAGGCTTTTATAACTGCTATTTAAACTCTGTATCTTAGCTTATTTAGCCTTAATTATATATAAATACTTTTCGCTAGGGTTATCATTAACAAGAGTGTAAGATAATAAGATTAATTTTCTAAATATTTCTATTTCTTATTTAAAGGTTTTAAGATAGATGTTATAAAATAGAAAGTATTTATTTATTAATATTTTTCCTTTAATATTGTTTTTTATACAAAGAATTATATCTTTACTATAAAGAGATGAAGTATTTTAAAAGGTATTTTTATATAAACTTAATACTCTAAGTTATAAAAGATAATTCAAGTTTTCTTATTTCGTTTTAATTAGTTTTAATAAAATATTCTATTACGTATTTTTTTTATATATAAAATACTATATTAATATTTTTATAATTTATTTATAATTTTAGATTAATTATTAAGAAGTTTTCTCTTAGAGTTTTAAGCTTGTATATATGTAATTAAAAGCTAAATAGCTTAAATTATTTTTAGAATAAATCTTTTATTAATAAATTTATAATACTAATATTATTATATAAATGTATAATAACTAATATAATAAGTAATATAATTAATAATATAAAATTATTTTTGATTAGTTAACTTATTATATAACTATAATTATACTTATACATAATTAAATAGTTATATTTTATATATTGTTATCATATTTTAAATAATTTTACTTAACATATATTATTAATTTATAGGTAACAAGAATATAATATGGATTATTTACCTATAATATATTATATTTTTTTGCTTAGTATGTATAATTATTATAATTAAACTTTGAAATTAAGATAATTATTTCTTATTAAAGAAATAAATAACCTATTTAAGAATAAATTATAGATACCTAGTTTTAATCTAAGAAATAAGATATTATAATCCTTATTACTTTCTCATATTTATATCAACCTATTATTAGTTTTCATTATTGATTAATATTACGACCTCTTATGGTTAAAAAAGGAAGATTGTATATTTTATATTATAGTATATAATTACTTAATTATTAATAATTAGTTGATAGCTAATAAATACTTTCACCTTAGTAAAATAAGAATACCTATCTTAAATAAAAGACTTGAGTTAAACTAATATAAGTAATACTTTATAAGAAGTTTATATATATAATTAAAATAGCCTTCTTAAAAAGGTTTAAAAGCTTATAAAGGTGTAACAAATACTTATAATAAGCTATATTTTTAGTATAATTATTATATGTATAATAAATAAGTATATATAATAAATATCACTTAACCTATATTATCTCTAGTTAGTTATTTAATTATTAATTACTTAGCATATTATTATCTATCAATAAGGTCAAGATCTTTCTAACTCTCTAGGCTTATTAAAATAACCTAAAACTAAAGCTTTTGTAGACTATAGAGATATATAATATTAGTTATATAAACCTATAGTAGTAATAATACGGTTTTTAGTCCTAACTTAAGTAAATCCCTAAATACTATAAATATAAAGTCTTTAATATAAAAAAAGGGATTTTTATTTATGTTGTTTTTAACTTTGATTAATTAAATTTCTTTACTTAATTCTATAAGCTTACAGATATAAGTATTAATTACTTATTAATTAAAATATATTATTAATTAGCATTTATTAAACTTTAAGTACAATTAAGTAATACCTAGGGCTTAAAATATCTTTTCTTTATTAATATAATTAGTAAAAAGTAAAATATACAACTCTAATAATTATGTATAATTTATTTTAACGTATTATAAGTAAAATTAGTATATATAATGTTTAATTAGACAGTTTTTATATCTATAGTAAAATTAGCTTTGTTATAAATCTAATTATAAATAAATTAATAATTATAGGCTTAAAAAGATATTTAAAATTACAATAAAATAGGTAAATAATTAAGAATTATATATATTTACTTAAGTAATTAATATAAAAACTAAAAATATATTCTATTTATTAGTTACTTAATATAAAAAATTAAATAACTTATATATTTATTATTATTATAAGCTAAAATTACTATCTTAATACTAAGAAAATAACTTTTAAAATAATTCAAACCTTATGATCGTTTAAAATAATTAAATTTATAATATTATTAATTTTAAATATATAAAATATATTATTTAGAAATAATTTTTAAATTAATTCTATTTTTTATATTCTTAATTTTAAATTAATAGTAATCTTAATAATATACTAAACTTAAATAATCCTATAAAAGGAATTTATTTTATATTATATTTTATTTAATTTATTATAATTTTTAAATATTAGAAGCTTTTAACCTTTTAAATCTTAAACACCCTAATGATAATATTTAAGGCTAAATGTTAACTAAAAATTTTAAAAGATAAATTATAAAGAAAAATAATATCATAGAATACATTTTTAAAGCCTTTAAAGTCCTTTAAGAAAGATAAAAAGAAATATATATAAGTTAGATTATTACTTATTAAAAATGAAAACCTTAAAGAAATATATAAATTATTTAAATAATAGTAAAAAACTAAAAGTAATTAAGCTATAAAAATAATAAGTAATACTAATAAAAATACAAAATAATTAATTAATAAAATAACTATTAATTTATAAATAATAGCTATGTTATAAGAAAATAATAATTAAGACAAATTTATAAAATTTAGGATTTAATATTATAATATTTATAATAAGCTTAGTTATGTTAGAAAAATATATTAAATATTAATAAAAGCTTATACCTAGGGCCTAAGACCTTATAGCTCTTTTCTTTAATATTCGCTTTTAATTACTTTTATAATTCTCTCTTACTTAAAGAGATTAAAATCTTAGAGATATATATTTTTATTATACTTATAGAAAGGTTATTTATAACTAATTATTATATTTAATTAATTAATTAATAATTTATTAATTAGACTATAATAAGATATTATAAAAGCTTCTAATTAGGTATATTAAGGAATATAATTAATACCTATTAATATATCTTTTAATATAATTAAGATATCTCTATATTAAGGAGGTATATAGGCTTTATAAAAGTATTAAAAAATATTTATAATAAGCTAAAAGTAATAATAATACTAAATAAAGCCTTGTAAATTATTAAAATAATTATATTTTTTAATAATATAATTTTAATTAAATCTATGATTTTTAGTTATAATATTCTTTTTTACTTAGTTTTTTTTTTTATTTAATCTTAATATTAATAGCGTATTTAATTTTATAAAAACTAGGTTTTTTTTTCTTAAAAATTATAAAAAAAGATTCAAAAAAAATAAATTTTATAATAATTATATCACGACCATGACATAGGCCAGGCAGGGAAGCATAGTAGAAATACTCTAACTAAGCAAGGGACCAAAGGGACTAAATATATTAGTCTTACCCTAGACTAAACCTAGAAAATATTAATCTAAAGAAGTAACTATAAGTATATAAAACGCACTTATTATACTTTCTTATATAATAGCTATAGTAGTTATTAATATAACTTAATTATATTTAATACCTTTAAGTATATTACTAGATATAACTTATACCTTATTACTTAGACTATACTTAGCACTCTCTACTAATATAAACCTAGCATAACTAGTTTATCCCTTAGGAATATATATAATTATTATATATTAATAGCTCTTATATAATAATATATTATATACTCTAAGTAATACTATTACTATAGCGCCTAATACTAGATCCCCTTTTACCTCTCGCAGTAAGCTATTTATTACCCCCTAATAAAAATAGCCCATAACTAAGCTAAAGAAACTTAATATCCTAATAGATTTAGATAATAATAATAAGAAATATATTATCCCGGCCTTATATAAAGATAAAATCTATAAACTTAGAAATAAATATAACTACCTAACTACTTAGTATAATAACCTCTTAGATAGTATATAAAATAATAATAAAATTACTTAAGAATAACTTATAAGTATAAAAGTATTTATAAATAATATATAAAAATACTTTTACTAAGCTATAAAATAGTAATAATAATAATACTAATAAATAATTAATAAATAATAAAACTAGATTAATTAACTTATTATACTCTAAGCCTAGTAAAATAACCTAGTATAATAATAAGTTTATAATCTTAATAGCCTAATATTTAAATATAATATTATTAATATTATTTATAAAGATATTAATAAGATTATTAAGCCTAAGGACTTAAAGTTATTTAATAAATAAGCTATCTATATTAGGATATTTCTTATATCCCTTAGGGCATATTAATAGTATTTCCTTATTAAGATAGCTAATATAAAAAGTAAGGTTTTATATATTAATAAATACCTTATAGGTAGCGCACTTATTTAATTTAAGCCTAAGCTATATTACTTTCTTAGAAATAAACCTATTAAAAAAATATAATTTCTTTTTATTAAATATAAAAACTTTAAGGATATAATTAGATATAACTTTAGAATTATTAATAAAGAATAATAAGCTACGTAAAAACTTAAGAACTTATAATAAATAAAGGCCCCCTTAACCTATGCGGCTAAGTTTATATAAATTACTTTATTCCTTAACTTAGGAATAAATACCCTTTAAATTATATTTTATAAAAGACTTAAAGATAAAATTAAAAATAAACTCTATAAGATAAAAAAACCTAATAACCTCTAAGACTATATAATATAGCTATTAAGATTAATAATTAATAATTTAAATAATATATAGAGAAATCTAATAAGAAATAAATTTAAGGTAATAAAAATAATACTAATTAATCCTAAAAGCGAGAATAAGCTAAAGGTAATACCTCTTATAAAACCTATGCGGGACTTATAAAACTTAGAGTAGCCTAGAAGGATAATAAGGATATTAAATATTATTATTACTATAAGAAAGGCTATAAGGCTAATAAATATTAAAAGAAGTAATAAGATATAAAAGAAGGATATTATTAATTAAAGCTATAATAAAACCTCTTAGAAAGTAAAAAATACTTAAGTATAATTAACTAAGATAATAGCCCCTAGATAATTATTTATACCGCTAAGATATTAAGAATAATATAAAAAGGATATAATAAAATAAGACTTTAACCTAAAGAAATTACTATGCCCTACTAAGCTACCTACTTAATAGAGGAATAAGCTACTAATAACTATATAATTAATAATATCACAAAGAAATAACTCTATAAATTAATTAAACCCCTAAAGGTTTACTAATTATACCTTATTAACCTAGATATATAAAACCTATTATTAAAATTAAATAATAAAAAAGAAAACCTTATTAATAAATAATAAATAATTACTATTACTTAGCTAAATAGATATTATAAACCTATTAATTATAATTAATATTCCGCGGGAATAAGATGCTATATAAATCTATAGATAATAATATAATTAATATATAATACTCTAAGAAGATAACTATAAGATATTAATTTATAAAGAAATTAATAAATACTATTAGCTTAATATAGCGGCCTAATATATCTAACTAGCTAGAAAATAATAAAATATAGATAATATAAAGAATATTTATATATAAATATACTATAAAGAAATAATAATAAACCCTATGTAGCCTAAACCCTATTATAACCTATGGGATAACTTATATATAATACTTATATACTTATAATATAAAAAAATCTCTTAGGTATTATATAAAAATTATTACTATAATATATATATTATAAATAAATAATAAAATAACTATTTTTTAGTCTAATTACCTTAACCTAATATTAAACCTTACCTAGCTTATAAAACCTTTTAATATAAGGTAAAGGAATAATATAAAAGACTTAGTATTACTATATTATATTTTTATCCCTTAAAGGAAAAAGCTATTAGCCTAGAGTAATAGATTATTATTACTATATAATAAACTATAATAAAATAAGGGGAAATATTAGATAAAAGCTATCCTAATGTAGAAATAACCCTTTACTACGAGGAAATATACCTATAATATAGATAATAGGTATTAGCTATATATAACTAGCTAAAATATATAGCAAAGAAAAGATTTAATTTCTTAACTTACTAAGAAAATGCTATTAATAAGGAATAATATAAAGGCATTTAATTATACCTTAAAAAAGACTATAGACCTATAAATAAGGTCCTATAAGAATATACTAACTATATCTAGCATAAAGACCTTAATAAAGTCTACCTAAAAACCTAATAGCTAGATTATACCTATAATAATAATAAGGCTATAAAATAAAGTTATTAAGAATAAATTAATAGCTAAGTAAATAACTATAATTATAAAGCCTATATAAATAGTAAATATAAGTTTAATTATTTAGGCTATATAATATTAAAAAACTAAATAGCCTATCTAATATAAGGCAATAAATAGATAAATAAGGATAAGAATTACCCTAGAAGGCCCTTTACTCTATAAATAGAGTATATAAGTAATACTACTTAGAACTAAAAATATAAGTTAAGAGAAAATAATTAAATACTTTAGTAAATAATAGAGCTAAGTAGAATTATTTTAACCTAATAATAATAAATAAGCTTAAGCTACTATAAAGGTATAAATAAATACCTTGCTTAGTTATTAACTTAGAAGTAACCCCTTTTAATTATAATAATAGTATTATTAATAGCGAGATTAATTACTATAAAGTATTTATTAAAAAAAAGAACTAAAGGATATTATTTAATATTATATTAAATAAGCAATATAATCTTATACTTAAGTACTTATAATTATATTAATTTAACCTATATTTTAACTAGAGAACTAGCTAGGTACTTTCTTTTAATAATAAGATACCTTTTATATTAAATAATAACTTAGATATAAGATCTTAAACTTCTACTAAAAATACTAGAGAAGTTAGGCAAAGGCATATATAAGATATCTCTCTACCTAAAAGGATATAATATAAATACTATAATAAATAGAAATAATAAAACTAATAAATAATTATATATATTATATAATAATTCTATTAATTAAAAAAAAAACCTTAAATAAATTAAGAAAATATTAAAAAATAAATAACTTAAGAATATCTTACTTTAATATTAGATTTATAAGAAACTCTTTATAGAAAAACTTAAGATAGGCCTATTACTATATATATATTATAATTTAAAAATTAAGTTTATTAATAGGAAGTAACCTAGCTTTAGTAAACTTTACTTACTTAATAAGGTATAATTATTAATATTAAAGGAATATATTAAAGAAATACTATAAAAAGAATATATTAAGAAAAGTAAGTTATTTATTAAATACCTTATTATATTTATCCTAAAAAAAAATAAAAAGCTCTAATTTTATATTAACTTTAGGATACTTAATGCTATTATAATTAAAGATTATATATTATTACCCCTTATTAGCGAGTTAAAGGATTAATTATTTAAAATAAAATACTTTATAGCGCTTAACCTTAAAGGAGCTTATAACCTAGTTTAGATTAAAAAAAGATATAAATAAAAAACTACTTTTTATACTAAGTATAGACTATTTAAGTACCTTATTATACCTTTTAGACTTATTAATATACCTATTATATTTTAATAAATAATTAATAATATATTATAAAAATACCTAGATATATTTATTATATATTACTTAAATAATATTTTTATCTTTTTTAAAATAGAAAAAAAATATATAAAATATATCTATAAAGTACTATAAATACTATAAGATATTAATTTATTAATAAAACCTAAGAAAAGTAAGTTTTATGCTATAGAGGTAAAATTTCTTAGATATATTATTTCTTATAATAAAATATATATAGACCCTAAGAAGGTCTTAGTAATTAGGGATTAAAAGGAACTAATAAATATTAAGGAAATATAAGCCTTTCTTAGCTTTATTAATTATTATTAAAGATTCCTTTAATAATTTAGGAAAATTATTATATTACTAATTAATCTTATAAAGAAAGATAAAATATTTATATTTAGAGATAAAATAAGAAAAGCCTTTAATATAAATAAAGAACTTATCCTAAGTAAATAAATACTTAAGATATTTAACTTATCTTAATAAATTAAACTTAAAATAAATATCTTAGATTTTATATTAGGCGCCTAGATTAAATAATAAGATACTAAAGGACTTCTATACCTTATTATATTTTACTCCTATAAGTTATATGGAGTAAAACTTTATTACTTTATTTATAATAAAGAATTCCTCGCGATAATTAATACCTTTAAGGAATTTTAATATTATTTCTTTAGAAGTAAATACTAGATTAAGGTATATATAAATTATAAGAATATTACTTATTTCGCAAAAACCTAAGAACTTAGTAAATAATAACCATAATATATTAAATATCTTTTAGAATTTAATTATATTATTATTTATATTAAAAAAATAAAGAATAATAAGGTAGATATTATTAACTAATAACCTAACTTAGATATTATAAAGATTAAAGTAAAAGAATAGCTTTTATAGTTTATATAAGAAAGATACCTAAAGTAATAAATAATTACTTATATTAAATAATAAATATTATTATATTACTTAATAAATAAATAAAAAGATAAGATTATTACTAATAATACCCCTAGAGAACTTAGGAGACTTATAATTAGATAAATAGACTAAGTAAGAAGCTAATAAGAAATAATTATATATTAGAAATATATTTTTATACCTTAGAAATATATAAAAGAATTTATTAAATACTACTATTAGATAGTAAAATGTAATAAAAAACTTAATAATAGAGATTTCTAAGAAATAATATATTAATATTTTTATTAAGAAAACCTTAGTATAAGACCTAAAAGCTACCTTAATGATAAAATATACTATAATAATATATAGCTAAGAGATAAGGACTTATTAAAATTATATAAATATAACTAAGTTATAAGGATATTTTATATTATTATTAAAAGTACCTATATAATAAAATAAAGAAATTAATTCTTAAAATAAATCTAAAAATATAATATATAATTCCTAGATAATATAAAAGCTAATAAATAATAAATCCTAAATAAACTATATTATAAACTTATATATAAAATATATAATTACCTATTATATAAATATTAAGAAATTAATAAAACCCTAAAATAAGTTAAGATAATATTTACCTTCCCTAATATAATAAAAATAATTATAATAATCATTAAATAATATAACCTCTATATAAAAACTAAGGCATAATACTATAAACCTTATAATAAGTTATAACTACTCCTAATTATATAATAACTATAGGACTTAATTACTATAGATTTTATTACTAAATTACCCTTATTAGAAAAACTAATTATTAAAAACTTCTATAGTAATATTCTTATTATTATAAATAAACTTATAAAATTTTCCTATTTTATATTTTATAGAGAATTAATAATAATTAAAAAATTTATATATCTTTTTTATTTTTATATTACTAAAATATATAATATATTACTTAAAATTATTATAAATTAAGGATTATTATTTACTTTAAAATTCTAATAAAGCCTTATAAGATACTTAAGAATTAATTATAAACTCTCTATAGCTTATTATAAGGAAATAAATAGGTAAACTAAATATATAAACTAAATACTAGAATAATACCTTTAATACTATATTAATTATAAATAAATTAACTAAGTTAAGAAGCTATTAGCTATATAATTAGCCTATAATATAGTAATAAATAAAAGCATAAAAATTATATTAATTTATGCTAACTTTAGGTTTATACTAAATGCCTACTAATAAATAAGAGATATAGTTATTAACCCTAAAGTAATCTTTATTAATAATTAATTAAAGAACCTATATAAAGAAATATAAATAAAACTTAAATTTAGTAAAAATAAAATAATAAAATATATTAATAAGAAAAGAATTAAGAGATTAATTTTCTTAGAGAAAGATATAATCTATCTTATAATAAAAAATATTAAAATAAAATAATAAAATAAAAATCTTAATTATAAGTATATTAAACCCTATAAAATTAAATAAAAAATCTTAAAATATAATTATAAACTAAACTTATTACCTAAGATTAAGTTTTACCTAATTTTTTATATTTTATTACTTAAATTAATAAAAAAAACTATTTAAGTTAAAATTAATAATAAATTAGAGATAGAAGTTAATAGGCTAGAAGAATATATTATAGAAATTATCCTTAATATAAATAAAATTAATAATAAAATAATATATTTTATTAAATAAAAAGATTACTTAGACTTAGAAAATATATAATAACCCCTAAAATACCTTATTAATATATAATACCTTTTAAAGAACTTCTATTAATAACGCTAAGTATAGGCTTATTAAGATTAATAGTATTCTAATTAATTAAATTAATAGCCCTAAAGGAATATACCTCTATAATAGTAAATAACTCCTTATAGAGCTTACCTAACTCCTCTAAGGCATAAAAGCTATACTTAAAAGCCTTATTACTATATACTTTAAGTAACCTCTTCTATTTCTAAATATAAGTAAGTTTAGCTATTACCTCCTTTAAGGTAATTTTTACCTTAGCCTCCTTATTTTCTAGATATTTATACTCTTAGATATTTTTTGCGACTATAAAAGATTAACTAATAGCCGCAAAGAAGTATTAATATATACTTATAGAAGGAAGCTATATTAGCCCTATTATATATAACCTTTATATTAATATAATTAAAATAATAATTAAAATAATTAAAGACTACCTTATAGGATAAGCCTTAATAGAAATAATAAATATAAGATATAATTTTAGAGCTAAAAGCCTTAATATAAATAAAAAGACTCTATACTTTAAAAAGTTTTTATAAAGAAATATACTTAGAAACTTAGCTTAATATTATATTAATAAAAAGAGATTTTTATAAATTAGAGTTACTTATTAATAATACTTAATTACTAAAACTAGTCTTAAAGATAAAACTAATAGAGGGGGAACCTTATATTATAACTATAATATAGGCTAGGCGAGAAAGCATAGTAGAAATACTTTAATTAAGTAAGGGACTAAAGGGACTAAATATTATTTATATTAGTCCTAAGACTAAATATTAAATATATTAGTTTTACCTTAGATTAAACCTAGAGAATATTAGTCTAAAGAAATAACTATAAGTATATAGAATATACTTATTATACTTTCTTATATAATAGCTATAGTAACTATTAATATAACTTAGTTATACTTAATACCTTTAAGTATATTATTAGATATAACTTATACCCCATTGCTTAGACTATGCCTAGCACTCTCTGCCAATATAAACCCAGCACGACTAGTTTATCCCTTAGGAATACACACAATCGTTACAAATTAAAAATAATAACTCCTAAAGGCCTTATTATAAAGTAAATATA
Source organism: Fusarium falciforme (assembly GCF_026873545.1). Lineage (NCBI taxonomy): Eukaryota > Fungi > Ascomycota > Sordariomycetes > Hypocreales > Nectriaceae > Fusarium > Fusarium falciforme. Next base: position 2,314,028 of record NC_070551.1, on the reverse strand, counting down.
AAATATATATTATACCCTAGGTTTATGATCTAGCTAGTAATTAATCTATTAACTAATTAACTAAGATTAATAATATTTAAAAAATCACAAATTTTTTAGTTATAAACTAATTAAATTTACTTTATAATTTTAATAAAAGATTTTAATTAGATTAAAGTTAACAGCTATTTATAACTAAGGATTTTTAGTTAAACTAAATAATAACTAAGAGTAAGACTAAGATTTTTTAGTTAGACTAAAAAGTTAACCTTTAGTTACTAAATAAATTACTTATATATAAAAAAACTACATATTTAAATTATAATTACTTATATAATCTTATTAAGCTTCTATAAATAACCTTCTTAATAAGACTATATATAATACCTTATATAAAATATTTTACATTGATTTTATATAGCTTATTAAGCTATATAAAAAATATTAAAAAATTACATATTTTAGAAACTCTAATTAAACTCTTTAAAGAGGACTAAGATAGAAAATACTATAAGTAATATAAAAGAGCCCCTATTTATAGTTAAATAGTAATATAATATAAATTAAAATATTAAGAATATATATTATATAATAACCCTAATCTTAGCCTATTATTAAAAAAATAATTAAAATATAAATTTTTTTTATTATAATAAGGCTTATTATTATAATTATATTATTAAAAAATATTTGTTTATTTTTAATTAAATATAGAGCCTTAATAATAATAAATAAGAATTAAGAATAAATAGCCTTGTTTTGCTTATATATATAAAACCATAACCCTAGGGCTATCTTACTTAATAAGCGCTATCTAAATAAATTAAAAATTACATATCTAAAGGCTTTAATTTAACTCTTAAAATAATATCAAGATAAAAAAAGCTTTAATTAGCCCTAAAAAATAGCTACAATAAGAAAAAAAAATTTATATAAATACTATTAATATAAATAACCATATATTATCTAAATACTACAGGGTTATTCATATGTTTATTATTTAATATAAATATTTATCCTTAATAAGCTTATTTTCTATCTTAATTAGCTCCTCTTTAATAATTTTATCCCTTTCCTTATTTTTAGCTCTCTTTCGCCCTCTTTAGCATTACTATCTTTAATAATTAATTTAATAACTAACCTATCTAAGTCCTAAATATCTTAGCTTTTTAACAAAATTAGCTATTTAATTTAAAAGAAATTTAATTTTGAAATAAAAAAAACCTTTTTTATATAAATAAAAGTAATAAAAATAGCTAAATAATACCTAGCTAAGATAAATAAACCAAGAAACATAATTATATATATTTTCTATAATAACAAAATATAATCCCTTTTATATTTAATATAAAATAAACTATAAAAGTTAAGGTTATAAATATATCTTGCTTTATTATTTTTAGTTAAATAAAGATTATATTTCTTAATCTTATTTAAATTATTAATATAAAATTCTTTCTTAAAATTTATGTTTATGTCTTTAAAAAGAAAGCTTTTATGAATAAAATCTATACTTAATTTATTAATAAATTAATTAAGCTTTAAATATCCTTTTTTAGCCTTTAGTATATTATATGAGTTCAATAAATATATATTATAAATAAATAAACTAATTTTTTTTAAAGATACTTTAAATATATATTTAACTTATTTTTTCTATTTTTATTTAAAGAATATAAGTATATTTTAGATAATATTAAAATAATAATACAATCTCTTAATAAGACTAAAATATATTTAAATAAGCTTAATGTTTAAAGGGTTTATAAGAATAAAAGCCTAATTTATTTTAAATTTATAGATATAATATCTAAAACTTTATATATATATTTTTATAATTTAATATATATTATTTAAGGTAAAATTTCTTATAGCTTTTCTATGCTTTGTATAATAGTATTAAAATAATTAGTATAATAATAATATAAGTAAATTAATAATAAATAAATAAATAATAGAATAAAATACTTACTTTATTTAGTGATTTTAATTACTAAATAAAGTTCTTTTTTAATTTTTCTAGGTTACTATGTAATATATAAATATATAATAGCCCCTTAGGCATAGTTAAATAAACTTATTCTTGTAGCTTAATAAAAGCTTTAAAAGACTTAAAAAATAGATTTTAAGTCTTTTAAAGTTATTTAATCTAAGTTATTAAAAGTAATAGCTTTTACCTCCTTATTAAAAGCTATTTTAATAATATAATTAATAAGCTCTTTTAAGATAAGAGCTATACAAACTATATTATAAGTAGAATTCTAGCGGGTTATATTATTTATATAGTTACTTAGTATATATGTTAATAATAAGAATAATTAAGAAAAAAGAAAAAAAGAGAAACAAATATACCTAAAGAAATAAATTAAATATTAAAATTACTAAGTAAAGCTTTATATTTTATTTCCTTTTTTATTCCCTCTAAGAATAGTTTTTTTATAGTATTATTCTATTTTATAATTATAATAATATAGCGTAATTAGGCTATTAAGGCTGTACATAAGTTAATAAGGATATAAATTAAAATAGCTTCAATTTTATATGTATTTTTATAACTTAAAGAACTAAATTCTTTTTTGAAATTAGTTTTTTCCTAAATTATTATCTATAAATAAAGTGTTTTTATAGATAAACAATATATATTAAAGGATAAATTAGAAAAATTAGTATTTAAATATTCTTAAAGAATATCTTATATAATAAATAAGATTAAAGATATAATTAATATAGCAAATATAATAGTTAAATTCCTTTTTATAGCTATTTTTAGCTATATTTCAAAAGGTATATAAGAACTAATTATTATTTACTATATTATCGCATATATTGCTAGAAGGAAGTATTAACTCTTTTATCCTTTATTTTATTAGGGGTTTTTATTTATAATTTAATAAATACTAAATGATAAATAAAAAGCTTGAATTAAGTAAAATAATAATACTTACCTAAAAATAGTTTATGTAAAAAAATAAGAAATTCCTCTAAGATAATAATAAGATATAAAATATATTACTTTAAAATAATAACCTTAGCCATAAGTAATCTCTTAAAGACTTAATTAAAGCTTTATATTTTTAAGTAATTTATAATATAATAATCTTTTTATACTTAGCTTTTTAGCGCTTAGTAATAATTATAAATATAATATAATAAGTATTCTTTTTTAATATATATTTATTATAAGAAATAAGGCCTTTTATTATTACCTTAATAATATATATATATATAATTATAACTTAGGTCTTACTTTTGAGGCTAATAATAATATATTAAAGCTTTAATAATAACTTATAAAAGAAAGTTAATTTCTTAGTTAATATAAGAAATATATTTTTATATAATATTTTTCTCTTTATATAATTTAATTACTTTAATAAGCTATTAATAAGGTTTTTATTCTTAGGCTAATATTAAATATTAAAATTAAAAGTAAAGAATTTATAGACTTATTTCATTAATTTACCTCTTAGCTCCTTTAATAATATTTTTATACTACCTATAAAGACTTAATAATTAATAAAAATTAAAAATTTCTCTAAAAGGCCTTATAAATAATAACTCTAATATTTAAGGCTAATAATTATAACTAATAATTTTTATTACCTTATAGCCTAATATTATTTTATATCTTAAAGCTTTTATAGTTAATAAATAATAAGTTATTATTAAGAGTTTATTAATTAAGTAAAAATACCTAAGATTATTTTAATTAATATATTTATTTTAATTTTAATTAATCTTAATAACTTTTAATAATAAAAAATCATTATAAAATAAAAAGTATATTTTAGGCTTTTATAAATATAATTAACCTTTATATATTAATTAAAGTTTTTTATTTTTTTTTATTTTTATTATTTTTTAATTATTTTATTAAAAAACTAATTATTATTAAATAATATATAATAAACTTTTAATAAAAATTATAATTAAATAGCTTTTTATAAAGCTATATTTTAATAAGTTATTATAAAACCTCTTATTATTAAAATTATTATTATTTATATATTTATATATGCTAAGATATATATATTATATATTTAATTAGATAAGTTTAATTAATTAAACTTATAGACCTCTATTTATCTCTAAGTCTAGTGCTAAGCCTTAGCGCTAACTCTTTTTAGGTTTATAGAACTCTAATAGTAACTCTAGGAATTAATCCCTCTAAAACCTATAATACTAATAACCCTTATTTCCTAATATTATGCCTATAGCTATATAGCTAGATCCTAGCTAGCTAATTTCTTTAATCCTTTTATTTAGTAATATAAAAAGTCTTTATAATTATTATAAATATTATAACCTATGCCTTATATTAAGTATTATTTTCTAAGTCCTTAAGGAATTTAATATCTTTATTAATAAGATATTTCTCTTCTTATAGCTTTTTTTTAAGAGCTTTTAATAAAAAAAGCTTTTTTTTAAAGAAATTAAACCTATTATTAATATTATAATTAAGTAAAAAAAAGCTAAATAAAAAAAAAATAATATAACTAAAGATTATAAGTTTAATTAATAGTAAATTATTATATTATATATTTATATTAATACTCTTAAGGCTTCTATTTATCATTATTATTTATAGCTTATTATAAATATTTTTTATATCTTTATAAAACTTATAAACTTCCTCGCTAAGGTTATTTTAATTATATTAGAGGGTATATTAATAAGTATTAATTATATTATTTTAATTATTTAATTAAACGTTTTTATAAAAAGCTATTATAATTTCTTTAATATATTATTTATTAATTAATTAATTAACTAATTAATTATAATTAAATCTCTTCTTATAAGGATAATAAAAGTAATTTTAATTTCTTTAAGTAATTAAGAATTATAATTAAAAGGTTAATATTAAAGGGGAGAGCTATTATATAAAAGAGATTTTAACCTCTTTAGTTAGTTAAGATATAAGCTATTTATTATAAATAGAGCTAGCTTTATTATATTATTAAAGCTATTAATAATTATATAAATAAACCTTATTAATTTAAGCTTATTAAGACTTCTAGCTTTAAGTATAAAGCCTTTATTATTAAAATTACTAAGATATTAATTATAATACTTTAATCCCTATTTTAAGTAGTATAAAATTAAATAATAATAATACTTTTAATAATAATTTTAATAATTATTTTACTTAATTATATTTATTTTACTTAATTAATATTTTTATACTTGTTTTTATTTTTATATTATTATATTATATAAATATTATATTTTTATTTTATTTTATTTTATTTAAACTAAAATTATAATTATAATAAATTATATTATATAGATATAAGGCAGCTATTAAAGCTGCTAACTAATTAGGATAACCCTAGCTAGAGATTATATATATAAGACCTCTTAAAATCTCTATAGCTAAGCTATTATAAAAAGTTTAATAAATTAAAGTTTTATATATAATAGAGACTTACCTTTAATTTATAATTTTACCTTAATCTAGCTATTAAGGCCTATTATCTTATAGATATTTTTATTTAAAAAATCTTTTTATTTATTTTTATTAATTAAAATTTTTTTTAATTTAATTAATATTAAAATTATCTTTTTATTTAATTTATTTTTTCTTATTTATATAATATAAACCTTTAATTTAAAAATTTTAAATTTTTTAAATTTTAATATTTTTATATTTAAATACTTAATTTTTTAAATAATTATTTAAATTAAAAAGTATAATAATATATATATATATATATTAATAGCTTAATTTATAATCTTATTAGGCACTAGGCTAAATTTTATTATAAGAAATATAAAAGATTAAAAGGATTTTATAATATTAGAGCGGGTTCTTGGATCTCCGGGACTTATAGGAAAGCGTATCCTAGAATTCACTGCGCCAAAAGAGCCAGGGGCGCGTCGGAGTGTAACAGAATTGTTTCGTATGAGCCGGTATGTAGAAGCGCTTAGGATGGAAGCTGAGCGTGAAGAGAATCAAAGATACACATTGACGGACGCCTCAATTCCGAATTTTTCTTTCCCTTCGCAAACAAGACCGTTCGCTTAGCCCTTACAACAGGGAATTGAACAGTTTCCCGATTATGCGAGCGTTATGGGAACATTCCCATCAACACTTGTTCAGCCGAGCAATACCAACCGTTTAACGACTTGGCTTCCATCAGAAAATCCGTAGAATGCTATGAGCTCTGCCGTCTGTTAGTGGGCCTCTTCGAGCATCTCAACGACCAATACCCTGGTGTGCTTACTCTTGGGGTGCGACCGTAGTCTTTGAGTCTTCAAGCAGGACCTGAACGCATGGACCTAGAACTGCATGCAGATCCACACTCTGAGTCGGCGTCTCAGGGATGTACAATGGGATTCTCTACTGCCCCAGAAGCTATGAGTCGGATATATTTTCTGTTAATGCGGGAATGGCTCGACGATTGCAATAAAAACCACAAGGATCACGCAGAGATCTTTCTGGAGGCTTCTGGGCTACCTACAAGGCTAATCGACCTCAGAGACCCAGCCAAGTTGCTCCTGTACCTCCCGGAAGAGGGCGAAAGAGGGAAATTTGTGGCCTTATCACATCGGTGAGGAGACGATAACTCATTCTCGACGATCAGGGACAATCTACTCGGGCGTCGCAGCGATATCAAGCCGGACGAACTGCCCCAGACCTTTCAGGATGCCATTGCAGTTACCAAGGAGTTGGGAATACACTTCCTTTGGATCGACTCCATCTGCATAATTCAGGATGACGAGTCCGATTGGGCTTGTCAGTCCAAACTTATGAGGACGGTTTTTCCCTCGGCGTACTTCACGATTGCCGCCACCTCCGCCAAAAGCTGCAAGCAAGGCTTTCTTAGCCACAAGTCAGTTAAGAACTCTGTCTGTCTTCAGGGACAAGTGAACATGGTCCATTTCATGTGTACGCTAGCACAGTGAAGCAAGGTTTCATTGAGGACGTGGAGAAAGCGCCCTTGAGCCAACGGGCGTGGGTGCTTCAGGAGCGCGCACTATCACATCGAGCCATCCATTTCACCCGTAACCAGATCTACTGGGAGTGCGGATCAGTAATTCGGGATGGATGCCTGCGTAATGCATGGAGGTGAGTATGTTGCCACTGATCCCCTCCACACGCTTCCACCAAATGAATATACCTTATAATTAGAGCTTTTCGAAACATTCAGTATATTCTGTTCAATACCTGCACATTCGATTGGACTGCCGACTAAGGATTGCGTTCGAATATTCACTTACTGGCTCTACTAGGCACTTGAACTGGCTAGGCGATTCGGATTTCCCTCGCACCGCATCACGACTTTGACCCCGGTCTTTCGGACCCAATATTTGAAGACATCTTCATGAACTATGCGGGCCTCGGCATTACTAAATTGGAAGATAGGCCAATCGTCATTTCGGGACTCGAATCCCGACTGGCGGAATTCTACTGGACAAAAAGCGTGTTCGGCATATTCGCAGACCACCTTCACAGAAGTCTGCTATGGAAGCGCTCCGGGGAGGCGATGACTCCGATAAGGTTCGAGAAATAGCACGTACCATCAAGGTCTTGAATGGCCTACTCGGGGAGAATCCAGTATGGGAGTCAGCGTGGCTGGCTCAAACAAAGCGAAAATTTACGATTACATGGCGACATTACGTTAAACGTAGACTGCCTGGAAATCCTGGCCCCAGTTGCGCGGATCTCACAGGGTCTTCACATAGGGAAGAACGAAACTCTCGGGGTCATGGAAAGTGGAAGTGTGGTTGGATGGATGAGATTCGACCAAGGCAGCGAGGAAGACATTCGAGCCTTGCACTGTGTGGCAATTGGCGAAGGGGAAACAGGCTGGGAGGATTATATTGGTCCCTCCTGGCCCGAAAAACTACCACCTGGCTAGTTCTGCCTCGTCTTGCTAGTGGTTCCTGCTCACCCAGGACCAAGGGACGACAAGGAGGCTTACGAGAGGCATGGTGTGGGTGTAGTTTTGGCGGCGGATGTATCATCCCGCGATACAAGTTCTAAGACGGTGGTGGTTTGAAGGATTTTCTGAATGCGTGTCGGCGAGGGATCTCAAGCAGGATAGGTCGTGTTGGAGTAGTTGTGGTCCATGGCTGGGTGGTTGTGGCTATACGAATGCGTTCAGACTTTCCTTGCCAGAGGCGACTGGAGGCTCGCTTCCGAATTGTCACGGCCAGGGAATTCTTCGCCGAAGAAGCCCTGCAGCTTCTACCAACCACCTCTCGCGAGGGATAAGAGAGTAAGAGACAGGGTCAGAGACAGGGATCGGGGGCGGGGCGCTGGGTAGTGTGGTCCTCGCCAGTTACGGTCATTTACAACTTGTTGCGTAGATTGAGTTCAGTCTTCTTCATTTAACAATAGGTGAACCCTTTTCAGAAGCAGCCGGGTGCTTCACTATCTAAACGCATAAAAAGATTCCTCGTCTGGAAGACGTCCCCTACTACACGTTTCCAAAAATTCCTTGTGTTGTTGTTAACTTAGTGAGCAAACCCACAAACCCGCCAACCAAACACATCACACCACTGAATACTGAAACTTGAAAGAATCCTCCATACTTGTCAATCAGTGCTCCGTTCACAGGTGGGCCAATGAGGGCTGCAAAAGAACTGAGCGCCATCCCCATCCCCATATATGTCCCATTGTCGCGAGAGTCCTTTGTCACAAGAGTAAAGGCTGCAGATGCTCCAGAGATAATCGTGCCCGAAGTGAAACCAAAGACGATAGCGTAAACAATCAGCGCGGGTGTGCTTTTGGTCTCGTTTAGGCAGAAGATAACGATGCCAGTGCTGAGCCCACCCAGCGTATACATATTCAGCCGCCCGTACTTGTCAGCGAGAACACCTGGAATGATCCGACCAAAGGTTGAGGCCGCGTTGGTTATTGCCAGCAAATATGAGGCTAATGCTGGCTTCATGCCTCTTGTCACGGCGTATGTCGGAATGAAGAACAAGGGAGTGAACATGCCGAGGAACATGAAGAACAGCGAGCTTATCAGGAGAAGATACCTCGTGTTCTTGAACGCTTCAGCAATGAAGAAGGATGTTGTCCTCGGCGGCAGGCGTGGTTTGACCGTCAAGCATGAGAGCCCCATCAGCGGTATCATGACGAACCCCATGATACGGACTGACCAGCCGAATCCAATAGAGGAGTCGTTCAACATTTTGGACAAGGCGATTGGAAACACGACTCCGCCGATCGAGGAGCCGGAGACGACGACTCCAAACGCAGCTGCTCGCTTCTTGTCGAAGTATTGCGAAACAGCTGCAAACGCAGGAAGCTGCATAAATGCCATAGCTACGCCCATGAGTACGCCTTGTGCGAGCATGAACTGCCAATACTTAGTACAGAGACTAGTCATCATGGTGGCGAATATATAACACAGAGCGGCGGGTCGAATAACCTTTCATTGTTAATGTAAGTTTTATATCAACGGCTCGCCATGTTCTAGAACTTACCCTCGCCCCAAAGCGATCGAACATAGGCCCTCCTATGGCACCTGCGGCGAACTGGATGAAGGTCGACATGGATCCAATCCAGGCCACCTTATCGGCTGACTCTCCACGGAGTTGGTGAGTCATGTAGTACTCTTGCAGGACTCCAAAAGAATTGGCAAAGCCAAGGCACGAGAAGAAGATGCATGCACCTCCAGCGGCCACAAGCCAGGCTTGCAGACCACCATCTGGCATTTCTCCAGGGTGATTGGCATTAGAGGAGTCGGAAGAGATTCCCATTTCTCCTGAATCAGTGCCATTGACGGAGTTGGTGGTGTAGTTTTCATCTTGATTGCGGAGGTTGGTAGTCGACATGTTGTTGTAAGTGTGTTGTAAGTGTGTTGGAAGTGGTGAGAAGGCAGAGCTTGGCCAGAGAAAGACAGGAAGTAGAATCAAACAATAATAAGTTATCTAGTTAAAAGTTCTTATATGAGTAAGTACTGAAGCTGAAGAACTACAAACATTCACAATCAAGATCCTTTTACCATTTTATACAACTCTCGATCAAGAGAGATTCGGAGATACAGTCCCCTTACTGTGGATCAGAATCGGGGTGTAGCGGGAGTCGGGGATCGGAGTCGGCAAATGGCGGACCATAGTGACCCAAAGCGCAATTCCTGCCCTATCTCCTCCGCCCGAGTTGTCGCAAACATCAATGCAAGAATGTCCGTCAATCAACATCGGGATCGGGATTTCCGCTTCGTCTTGACGAACCGTAGCTATTTCGTCTGAGGTTCATCGCTTACTCTCTTCAAAGCTTCAGTTGTTCTCTCGGTCTGGATAAGCCCGAACCCTGCCAACAACCTCCATCAAGATCTCAACGATGAGTGAACCCGAACGTCGCCGCAGACGACCAGCCGTGTACGATCTAACATTAGCCAAATGATCTCATCCGCTAACGCGCTACACATCATTGTAGTTCATGCTCTCTTTGCAGAAAACGCAAGATTCGGTGTAACCGAGAGGTCCCTTGCAGCAACTGCGTACGCTCCAGAAATGATGCTTGCATCTATGAGAACCACCCTCTCCAGGTGCGAAGTCGAGGCTTTGAACCCGGTCACTCTGTTTCACACAATACACCCACCATATCTACAGAGGTCCATGATGCATTCATGCCGACATCCCAGGATCAAGCCTCCAACACGAGCAGCGCTTCGACAGCTCCCAGTCACTCCGCAACATCTTTGGAACCCTCATTGACAAGCGCGTCTACTTTACCTACCCCACCATCCAGTCAAGAGGTCGAGGCTTTGAGGTCCAGAGTTCGTCAACTAGAAGACCAGCTATCAAGGGGCCTTCCGGGGTCCTCCCAGTCGATGGTTTCGACGCCCACCTCGAACATAGAAACAACGTCATCACGAATAGGCGGCACCTTTCATTTTTACTCCGAAAGTCACATATTCGGTCGAGCTTTGCCTATCACACGTGGGATCTCACATAAAACCCGCCTTTTTGGGCAAAGCCATTTTGTCTACACAATGACGTTGGTGAGTGTGGTCTTCTCTCCCGTGATACTAAACTAACAACTACCAGCTCAAGGATATGCACGAGATGCTTGAGAGATATGCACATGAAAATTCCCCCATTGTCACCTACTTAATCAAGTGCAAGGCTTTGGCAAGGCTCATCAAGGCGCGCCGAGCGCCTCCTTGGCCAACATCTTTGACGACTCAACTGCCCCCCAGAAGGGTCACAGATGAGCTCGTCGAATGCTACCTACGAACTACAGAGAGAATCTACCGAATCCTCCATGTCCCGACTTTCCGAAATCAGTACAAGGCTCTGTATACCTCCCGAGATGATCCCGACCGATCTTTTCTCGTTCAGTTGAAGCTCGTCCTAGCTTTAGGGGCTGTGACCTACGACGAAAAGTTCTCGATGCGCGTATCGGCCGTCCGATGGATCTATGAGGCACAAGCCTGGGTCTCGGAGCCCGAATTCAAGTCACGGTTGGGCATCCAGTATCTACAAACCAACATCTTGCTGTTGCTTGCTCGAGAGATGGTGCAGGTCAGTGGTGAGTCCCCTTGGGTTGCCGCTGGTTCGCTGTACAGAACCGCCGTGTCCATGGGCCTACATAGAGACCCTGTGCATCTGTCGAAGAGAACAAGGTTCGTTTCAGAGATGCGCCGACGCTTGTGGAACACTATTCTTGAGATTTCTTTACAGTCCAGCCTATCTTCTGGAAGTCCTCCGCTCATATCTTTGAATGATTTCGACACCGAGCCTCCCGGTAATTTTGATGATGATCAGCTTTTGGCAGACGATCCTGCGCCCCGACCGGAACACGAGTTCACGGAGCTGTCCATCGCCAGAGCCTTGCGAAAAACCTTCCCAGAGCGCCTCAATGTTGCCAAACTTCTAAACAACATCAGTTCCCAGGGAAGTTACGAGGAAACCATACGAATCGATGCAGAACTCAGGGCTTCTTACAGGGCCTTGACCCAAACCCTTCACGGCTGTAAATCAGCTCCCGGACGCTCGCCATCCCAATTTGAGCTATGTGCAGCGGACTTCATCATGCGTCGTTATGTCTCAGCCCTCCATTTCCCCTTCCTCGGCCCGTCACTCCACGAGACATGTTACGCCTTCTCCCGCAAAGTGTCAGTCGAAGCCTCGTTCAAACTCTGGTGCGCGGCATACCCTCCCTCGTCCGTGTCTTCCCTAGATACGCACTCCGACAATGATGCATTTGCTTCGAGCCGTTACGAATTCTCACGTTACACGATATGCGGCTTTGGTTTCTTTCGAACAGTGGCTTGGCAGGCCAGCCTCATCATAGCAATCGAGCTAAAGAATCAGCTTCAAGAGGAAGATAGCTTATGCCCAGCGCCGTTAAGATCGGACTTGCTATGTGCTCTGGAAGATTCAAAGACTTGGTCACTACGGTGCATCGAGGCCGGAGAGACCAACATAAAGGGCTACCTTGGAATTAGCGTGGCAGCTGCACAAATCCAAGGCCTCCTGAAGGGCCTTGCAGGGGACGCCTTGGCCGAATTCATGATTAGAGCTGGAGAGGCAGCCGAGGAGAGATGTCTACCCATATTGGAATCTGCGGCAGCGGAGATGGAAACGGATGAAGTCGACCAAAGCCAGCTGCCCCCGAATGCAGTGTTTGACTTTGGTGAAGATTGGGACTTTATGGTAAGATGGAGTCGGAGACCTTACACTCCATGGGTTACTAACAAGTTGTATAGATGTCTAATGGTATCTTTGATCCTGGTCACGGTGACTCCATGGCTTGGATGCTCTGATAAACCAATGAAATAACCCTCTCATTACCTCGAAAGTAGTAAAAAATAGAGGTAGTCATCATTTGAGGGTTGTTGATTGGATACCAAGACTTTAATTCATTTTGTTTCTCGAAGCTTTCAAACAGAGGAAGCTAATGAGCGAGTCAAACGTTTCTTGGGATAATGTAATCATCTGTCAAACTGGGTATCGAATTTCTTAAACCTAAATAGGTAGCAACGCTAGTAAGAATTTCACATTAAAGCCTTCATAGCCTGATCTTTGCCTTGAGTAGAGCCAAAGCCTTCGAGTTGTTCTGATTGATGAGCAACGAAATCAACTCGTTGCTCAACATGATGGCCTCCAGCTCACCAGTGGTACCATCATTTCCTGGTCTGTCGCGAGACACTTTTTTTGCCTTCGAGTAGTATTCAAGCGCCAGGTAGTTAATACCCAAGAGTTGGTACAAACGCCCAATGTTGTAATATGCCTCGGCTTTGGTGAAGCCGTTGTTTTCCCCTTGGTCCATTGATCCGAGTTCGGCGTATCGTGACAAGAAGGACTGCCCTTGCAGAAGCAGGTATTGACGATTGGTGGATTGACGCTTGAGACCGTAATGAACATACGCCAAACCCAGGCTGAGGTTGACCATCGAATTATCAGGATCCAATGCACGAGAACGGAGAAAGTAGCCTGCAAGGAAACGTTAGTCTGTATCCTTTTATTTTCGAAGTTCGGGCTATACCAAGTGCGTATGTGTAACTCGTAGAGGTGAACAGAATGTGCCCATAAAGCATGAGAACACAAGCATCAAGGGCTACCTCTGTACCTTCGCCTGCAGCCGCCCTTGCCACACTCTCTGTGTGGGCATCATCCATTGCTTTGATCTGCCGAAGCAGATACTTCTGGGCCGGTCCTGAAGTGTACCAAGAAACAGGAGACTGGCAAAGATTCGAAAGAAGGGCAAACATTCGATACGAGTCGGACATTGCACCCTCCCTCATCAACTGGCGGGCTGTTGCCACACATCGTTCCTCGTCACTTGTGTAGATAGCACAAACTAATCATATTAGCAACCTCAACCCAGACAGTTTTATCATTCACTTACCACTCCAGGCGACGTAGATCATGAAGCCATGTTCTGGCGCCTGGAAAGCTGTAGAGTCCCGAGCTGCCTCGCAAACTTGATATGCCTCGTCACGTCGGTGTGCGATGGCCAGTCCAATAGCATAGTCGAGGAACAGATATAGCCAGTTGTTGAAGGAAATTCCCTGATGAGCATCGAGTTCCGATGTTCCCGCCTCACGGCCCTCGTGCCCAGGATGGGGAGCAAGAGCTGCATACAAGATCAGTGTCCTGTACCTAATGGTCTCGATTTTGTCACAGGCAGCCAGGACTTACTTCTTGCAAGTCTTTCGTACATCTGAGCCAGTTCCGTCTGTGGCTTATCCGCTTCATTCTGTTGGAGACTTTTCGGGCCGAGGAAATGCAGGTATTTGTCCCAGGTGTAGAACTTCTTTAGTGATCGGAAGTCGTCCACAAGCTCTTTAGAGGATGCCATCCAAGCAGGGATGAGGTCGTTCCGACCTTCTCGTATCTGTTTCCGCAGGTCTTGGACAACCTCATACTGCTCAGCCAGCTTCACAGCGCGAGCTTGCTCCTCTTGACGACGCTTATCGGCGCCTGCTAGTCGCTTCGGTCTGTATCTTCGCGGAATAAGACGTCTACCAGATGCATCCGTCCTCCGAGGCACAGCCCCGGTTCGACGCGGGACCCGCCGATTTTGCTGGGCAGGCACTGCTGCTTGGTGTTGGTCACCGTCAAGATTTTGGTCTCGTGCTTCCCTGAGAGCTAGTGCCTCGGCAGCAAGAATCAAGGCCTCTTCATCCTCTCTGGCCTTTTCATACATGTTGGCTAGCTCAATACGGGCATCAATCTGGTCTTCGTCAGCGTCGATGGCAGCGAGAAAGTATTCCTCTGCAGTTGCGTTCTCCCCCATCGCCGAATGGCACCGTCCCAACTGTAGTAGGATAGTTGCGTCAGGGTCTCCTGGCAGATCTCGTAGAATTTGGTAGTATGAGATAGCGAGGGGAGTATGGCCTCGGTGGGCCAGTTCTTCAGCCATATCAAAGGCCATGAAGGGGAAATCGCTAGCAAACTCCTTTGTGTGTTCTAGCATAGGATCAAACCACCATAGATGTCTCTGTTGAGCCATGTCAGCATCTCACTCAGCCCAATAACGACATTACTCACCATGGCCTCATCTTCGTCACCAAGGCGAAATCTATAGATGGCCAGTCGAGCACGGAGATCCCATGGAAACGATTGACCATAGAGTTCGGGACTCCAGGCTCCGGCTGTATACTCTGAAACATAGAGTCGTCGTTCATCATCTCCGTCCCACTCACGGTCGTCTGACTGCCAGTTGTCCCAAAAAGTCTCGGTATCGCGACCCAGCAGCCACCTGGATAATGACTTGGCTTGATAAATGGCGTCTTGATAGCGGCCAGTTGCAGCAAAAAGATCCACGTAAATCCCGATATCGTGCCAAGGGGCTTGCATGCCAGCTGAAGGATCTGATTTCTCATGGTCAAAGAACCGCTTGTAAGCGGCGATCGCGCTGGGGACAGCCGTATCGGCTTGTTTGTTGTCCAAGCATGCCTCTGCAAGCTTCCTAACGATCTCTAGATCGTAGGGGCGGTGCTTGAGGACAGTTTTGTAATCAGAAATCGCGGCCGCGAGATGACCTTGCCTATGACAGACCAAGCCCTTGCCAAGTCTGGCATCGATATTCGTGTGATCAGCTCTCAGCGCAGCGGAATAGCAGAGCCTTGCTGTATTGAGATTTCCTGCCTCATCATCTCCAATTGTATCCAACGCAAAAGATGCACACTGGAGCCAACCGCTGACATCCTTGGGTCGAAGATGAGCAGCATAGACCATGGCCGACAGGGCCTTGCTCAAGTCGCCTTGTTCCCGAAAGATGGATGACAAGGTTGTCCATGCTTGATGAGTCTCTGCATTGATTCGGATCACTTCGAATACGAGATCCAGAGCGCGAGAGTAGTCGCCACTAAGAAAGGCCTGGTTCACTTTGGACAGACGTGCCGTGATATCTCCTCGAGGTTTTGCAGCTTTTCGCGGGCCTCGAGCTCCTCTTCCGCGATAACCCGCGCGAGTCGCACCTGAGGGAACAACTTCATCGCGTTGGGTCGCCAGGAATTCTCGAACAGACTCGTCGAACTTGGCAATATCGCCCTCCAACTCCTCCAAATCGGAGTCCGCGTCCGAAGCATCACTCTCTTGCCTACTAACCGTTAGTATGAGAGCCCATATTATTGCTTTTTGAAGTCATTAGCAACCTCTCCATGAAGTCCTGATTCATAGATGCAGCCATTCAAAACCAGTAGTGATATGATTTTCGAACTTTGTGGCGGAAGCGAAAGGTTGTTCTCAAGGTTTGCACTGAAGTGAAAGATGTTTGCAGCCCTGGGACACAACGTGTGGCTATATTGTGGCGGTAAGCTGTGGCTCAGCTAGCAAGCACGTGAGGACCTGATCCTCCACCAGCTCCCAAGCTCAACGAGGACGTCATGTGAACTAAGCAAAAGGTCTGAGACCGGAATTTGAACATTGAAACAATTTCAGAATTAAACAAAAGACGTTACTATCTACTACATAATCGCTCGTGGAAACTCGTAGTTTTCATGGTTCAAAATAAGAGTTGATCCGAGTACAACCGTCCACCTATTCACGCGCGCCACAGTCCGTATGAAGCCGCGGAATCCACAAAACACCCAATATTGTAAAGAAGATGGCCAAAGCACATTGATTTTTTGCAGGTCTCCGTATTTGCATGCCTGGTTCCAGTGGTCCTAGCCTAGTTTTCCGTCGGCCTTGGCTTCTACAATGCGGGTTAGTTCATGACTTCGATCCTGCATGTTCTGGAAAGCACTTACCCTTGACCTGATCAAAGACCTTGAGCATCTTTCGGCGCGCTCCAAGAGCGTTAACACCGCGCTCTTCCAAAGCCTTGTCGTCCAACTCAATGAGCTCCGTCCACTTCATATCCTTCAGGTTGTCGGTGTACTTGTGAAGACGGAGGCTACGAAGCCAGCTTGGGATGTCCTGCAAGAGAGTTGGGTCGGTCGGATCCTCTGGAGGTTTAGAGCTGCCTCGTCGTCCACGAGGGGATCGTCCGCGGACCATATCCGAGTGATCCGACAAGTAGCCTTCGTGACCGCTCACACTCAGTCCTCCCAGGTTGACAGCCTGTAGACCATTGCTCATCAGCGGTGAAGCTCCGTCATAAGCGCTCAGGAAACCGTTGTTCTGCGGCGAAGTAAATGGAGCCATATGGGGCAATCCGGTCTGCAAGGCAAGTCCAGGAGAGCTGGGTCTCGAGCGCTGGCCACCCAAGTTCATGCTCTGCTGGGCCTGGAGGGCCATGAGCTGCTCCCGGCTAAGGACTTGGCCGTGTTCATTGATCATAACGACGTTGGCGCTGGGAAGGTTAATTCCAGGCTGAGGACCAGCAGAGATCGGGGCCTGGGCATTTCCAGGTGCACCGTCGTTGGATCTAGTGCGACGGTATTTGCGAACGTCATCCAATGCAAATCGGTTGTTGACCGTAGAAAGGGCTGCAAGCTTCATGGCAGTAGCATTGGCAACCATATCCGCTTGTGTTCCACCGGTGTTGGCGGTGTTGAAGGTACCAGTCATAGGCGTGTTCACCATCGAAGCCCAGTTGCCACTGCTGGCATTGTATGGGGAGAGCAGCGGCAGATCCGCAGGGTTCTTCTCGGGCGCAGTGAGCGTCGTGCTCTGGATTGTGTTGTTGCTTGACAGCTGAGGACGGGGGGATCGAAGGCCACTCGACGGTGCCGGCTGCACAAACTGGCCCATGGGAGCCTGGGTGGACGAACCCTTGGCGCTTGGCTGATCTGCATTGCCAGTGCTGTTCCAAGGCGAAGGAGAGCTGACAGGACCAGCGTCACGGTTGTCCTGAGGTGCGCTGATGGACGGAGCAGCCATCGATGAGCGGGGATCCAGGGCAGCGCTGTTGCGATTCGAAGACGGGGGGTTACCCGTCTGCTGGGTGAACTTGGCCTTCTCGGTAGCAATGGCAGCAGCAGCATCGGGAAACATGGCGCTAATGGTAGATGGGTCCAGGCCCGAATGTCGCTTGTTAGACGGCGCGATAACCGAGTTACGCGACATGGAATTGCGGGCGGAATCTACATTCAGCTTATTCATGGCATCGCTAAGGCGATTCGACATAGGGTCTATCATGGCGTTCAAGGTCAGTCGAGACGCAATTCGGGTGACGTGGTATCAAACAAACCTTTGTCGAAGCTTGCAGGGGAGAGGACCCCTGACATGGGATGGTTCTTCCCCATCTGCTGGAGGACCTGAATGAAGAAGCGGATCTGGACCTGGGTTGTCTGCTGCAAGAGAGCATACAAGGCGGCAGTGCGCTCCGCCTCGCTCAAGACGCGGAACCATTGCTCAATGGCGCTGAGCTCGTCCTTGAAATCCTGGTCCAAGGTGGCAGCAGCCATCTCCTCGAGTGTAGTCTCGTACTGGTCAATGTCGGCGATCCACTGCTGCGCAATCTTGTCCTGCGAATCGGACTCCGAGTTGCCTGGGCCCAGGCTCTGCTGGGCCTGGCCATAGAAGTCCGACGAGGGCCGGATGCGACTGGCCGGCGATGGGCCGGTGAGAGCAGCCATATCGGCAGATGCGCGAAGCGAATGGCCAGAGCCAACGGCTCTGGAGGAGGGAGGTCGCAGGGTCGAGGCGGTATTGGCCTCGGGCGTGCTGTTTCTGTTTCCAATGACGTGGTTTCCAGACATGTTGAGCATTATCGAAGCGGAAAGGTCTCGGCGGGAGATCGGTGCGAAAAAAGGTGTTGCGCGCAGACTCGTGGATGACGGCGGCAAGCAAAGATGTTACACAAGAATCGTGTCTCGACTCCTGCAGTGACCGGCTGACCTCAAAGGAGTTTGGACTTGAAGTAAGGCAGCAAATTATGGCATTTCTGCCGGCGAAGAGCAGCGCTGCGTGTGAGGTTAGCAAAGAGGGTTGGCTCGGTAGGTTGTCAAAGGGCCACCCTGTTGGGAAGGCCCGCCAGTCTGGTACGACTTAGAGGCGCCCGTCGGGAAGGGAGAGGGGGAGACTCATACCGAGTTAAACGATGCAGGTGGGCAAAGAAGGGACGAAGTCTGCTTCCAGGCAGGCCACAGATATCCTTATTAAATCCCGCCGCTGTAAAGTACGGACCGGCGTCCTCTAGCGATAATATCGTCAAAGGACAGTGGGATGTCGGAGCAGAGGCTGTTCGTGTTCGTCTGGACTATTGAAGGCCTCAGCCCCTGTGCTTACCTAAGGGGGTGGTGCCCGCTCAAGGGCCAAGCGAACCGACGCCAAACCAAGCCGTGGCCAATGAAAGTTGTTGCCTGAGGCTTTCGAAGACGTGGCAGCGGGGGCTTGTCGGCAGTCCTCGACTGAAACAGAGACAGGGGGGCCAAGAATGGATTCAACAACCCGGCCTTGTATTCGATAAGGGTCATCGCCAAAGGCTTGGATGTTTTTTAGAAGTCGGCAATACTAAATTTGGCATTTATTGCGGATGTACGGAGTACCTAAACTTTACGACGAACTAGAGACCCCGGCCGTTCATCCTGGACAATTAAGCGGATGTTTCATGATTGTGGTTCTTGGATGACGGACGGTGGAAGCGAGAGCAGGGTATGAACCAGCCCCGGAACCATCTGATACCGCCCGCGAACCTGGTCATAAATTGGCAACGGCAAGCGCAAAAAGACGGAATCAACAAGATATCACGGAAAAATTCACCACGGGATTGCACCAGTGCTTGGGCTCAGTAGTTCAGACGAATCCATGCCGTCTCGTCTACCTCCATGTTCGTGGAAACATAGTAACACCGTCGGCTCGGGACCATCACAACGCTATTCGCCGGGACATGTTCGCATCAACCACCTTTTCAACAGGCTAACCGCATGGTATTTCCTTCGTCCATTTGCGTAGGTTCTATCGTGTGTGTACCGTAACCGAGCCTTGGGATCGTTCCAATATGAGGCCTCCGATTTCCTTTGTCGACATTTTAAGCACTCTCGCGCTTGCCCTCCTTGACCTCCTTCTGTTAGGGTTGTTAGCTCGCTGCCTCGCACGGATATTTTCGACTTCGGTCGGAGTGGTGGGCATACCAGGGCCTTCATGTTGCCGTGAAGAGCATGTCGGTGGTTTCGTCGGAACTTGGGGTCAGTGCCCTTCAGCGAGGGGTAACGAGAAGTCTTGGGCTTCTTGATACTGTCCGGGGGTCAGCTATGAACGCATCGTCGAGTCGGAATTTGAGAATGTACCCGTTCCGGTGCGCCTTGCGCGACTGGTTGTGCTGCGAGGAGTTCTTGGACTCTGCAAAGTGTCAGCGATTCAAGTATTGACCAGCATCTTCATTCCCAGTTTGCACGTACTCGCCATTGCTGCTGTAGTTTCCCTGTGTCGGACGGAGACGGATCACGGAGTTGCGAAGTGAAAGGCAGATTTGTGTGCGATTTCTTGATGACAAGCCCTAGACGGAAAGAGTTGTGGGGCAGGTTGCTGACATAAGGTGGGTTGAGTTGCCCTGCGTGCCCTGCTCACATGAGTGTCTGAGTGTGCATGCCTGAGGCTACCCATGCCTGGTGGGTCTGCATGCAGTCTGAGGTTCAGGTCATCGTTGTTATATGGCGAGAGCAACTAGGTTTATTGAATAAAGATCATCACATTGAAAAGCTCTGGTCTAGTTCTCCTATACTGGGCATTCAAAGGCTGGCTATCGCTCAAAAAAATCTAGAAAGGTGGCGGGCAATTCAATAAGTGCTTCTCCGCTATCCAAGTGGACGGTCATTGCTCCCGTTCTTTTGAAGCAAGTGAAATAAATACAACCATTCGTTTCTATTCCCAAGCCCATTCTCCCAAACACCAATACCATCCCTGGTCCTGTTATTCAGTTCGTGGTGGTCACCGGCTTGGCCGCGACGCTGTGCGCCACCGCAGTTGCGGAAGCAGCTGTTGCTTCTGCAGTCTTTCTCAGCTTACTGAAGCGGAGAGACTTGAGATAACGGATGAAGAGAATAAACATGAGTTCCACTCTGTGTGAAGATGAGGTTAGCTTCCGTATGAACAAGAGCAATCATGATACTCACCTCTCCTTTGTAGTCATCAGGATACCCTGCACGAGGAATCCCTTCAAAATCTGAGGGCCAATGCCCTTGAAGAGGCCCAAGACACCCTCGTGCTGGATAATGAACTTCATCACCTCCACGAAACTGCCGAAAGGCTTGCCATTGCGAGCGGGAGGTGGCTTAGATTGAAGGCCGACCTTGGCTACAATGAGCGGCTGTGTGGCAATCGTTGCCAAAGCCTTGGACATGGCACCAAGGACTGCAGATGGGTTAGATGGAAACTCTTTGGTGCGTCTAAACTGCAAACTTACGAAATGCTTCGGCTGGCCGCAAGGTGGTCTTGCCTGGGAAGAAGGTATCCTTGAGTCGTTCATAGGCACCGTAGGTGATGGCGGGATTGACGACAAGCACGAGACTCGCCTTCAGGCCTCGCCACAGACCCGACACACCGTCTGGGCCATCGATGACCTCGCGCGCTGTTGCGAGGAGGCCCTTTCGATCCTCCTTCGTGGCTGTCTGCTGACGTGTCGTCACCACGGCGACAGGGATGGTGAAAATCTGAGCGATGGCGCCAGCGACGGCTCCCAGCGCAAGCTCCACGATTGTTGAAGGATGCACGTCTGACCCGCGCGACTTGAAGTACAGAGTCCTGACGATAGTGTACCAGTAGAAGTAGGCAAAATTGGTTGACGCGACACCAAGCAGGGCACCATTCATGCCAGCGTAGAGTCCCTTCACTCCGTCTTCGGCCGTGATGCGCGAAATCGCATCCCAGGTGGACTTGTAATGTTGTTCGTCGGCGTCGGTAGAGCCCTTAGTAGCATCGGAACGGACCTGGACTTGAAGGCGAGTCTTGACGCTGCGCAGAGATGGTGTTAGTTGAGGCGACGAGCTTGGGGCAGAAAATCGACTTACATGTCGAGAGGGTATACCAGCGCGTTGGCGAGAACAGCACCAGTCGCCCCGGCCACGGCGCGGCCCCAGGGGGAAATTGTAGGCTTCGACTGCGCAGCCATGACGATCGGTGATGAAGCTTTTCTTGAAGCAGGCGACAGGTGAACGTGTTTCCTCGATTGACGAAGAGGCACAGTTGGCACCAGTGTATGTCGCGAGCTTAGACTTGATGTTCACCTGGGTCCTGGCATCATTATCAAAAGATAGGGCGGTCCGCGACCGGTCCGGGGCCGAGGTTCATCTGGCACCGGTTTCGGCAAATCGGGGGCCCGTCCCGCCCGTGACTGGCCCGCAATAGGTACCTCGGTTAGTGGCTTAGAGGGGTGAACCCGCGGTTGTGGAAACGCCATACAACGGTGCATCTCGCTCAGAGGGAATACGGATGCGGCTCAACCTCAAACTAAGAATGATGTAAGGAGCCTTTGCATTTTCGTCGTCCACCGAGAATCACCGAACTGTCCTATGTTGATCCATGACGTTGAGGTTTGAGTTGCTCCTTACCTTGGGCCAGGATCACATGGGTTTTAGTCTGTATGACCTCAGACTGCCTCCTAAGTACATACTTATTGCATAATGCGAGACAAAATGCTCCGTAACTAGGAGTTCATGTGGTCCTCTCTAGCTTATGTTTGTGTTGGAAGAGAACCCTCTCAAGAAAGGAGCTCAGGTGGGGACAAAAAGGGGCCTATGAACACGGCAGCTCAGCCATTGCCAGTTCCTAATGAGCGAACTGCCCCACCGCGGGGTTCTCCAGTCTCGAGCGTGATCTCAGCTCAAACGTCGACTTAGCTTGTATTGTGAGCAACTGGACGCCATGGTTCAGTAAAACGGCGATGGAGAGGAGAGCTCAGGTAAGCCGCACTTGTCGCTTTTATTTAGCCTGGCCCCCGGCTTCTGTGATCGGGTACATTCTACGACAACCTACCACTACACCAGCACCAACGTCATCCGACTAACTCCATTCCAGGCTGCTGAGTCTCTCATCGCAACATCGAGTGGCCAAGCGGCCCTCGATTATGCCATTCAAGCGGCTGATCTATACATGCGAGCAGCTGGAGAGGCCGCTACCAAACGAGATGCCACACGTCTGCGGCTGAAATGCCAGCAACTCATCACTCAGGCTGAGAGGCTCAAGGCCGCAATCACCGGTCACCAACCTACACAGCCGCCCAGTCTCCTACAGCGAACCTCACGGCTTCATGGCAACTCCTTCCCTCCCTGGTCGGCTGAGCCTACTGAAAAAGACTTTTCACTCTCCTCGGGCGATGAGCCCTTCACGTAAGGCTGCGTCTCCAACCACCCTAGACCCGAACGATGCTGACCCGAATTCAGTGACGAATCCACCTTCACACTATCACCCAGGCAGGCTGCTACTTTCGGTGGGTGGAAACGCCCACGAGAGCTTTATGAAGATGGCGGGACAGATGGCTGGGTCTTCATGAACTCGGAAAATGGCTGCGATCTGGTGCAAGACATGACCACCGATTGTTCTGTCGTTGCTAGTCTATGTGCTGCCATGCGCATCTTAACTGGTCGAAACTCAGTAAAGTCGCTGAACTTGCATGTCTTTCACTGCAGCTAACCAGCTTCACCAGGTCCTGTCATCCGTCCTGTTTCCCTTTGACAAAGCCAAGGGTGTCCCCAAATTCTCTCCTTCTGGCAGATACGTTCTTCGGCTACACTTCAACGGTTGCTTCCGTCGTGTCGTGATTGATGAACGTCTCCCAGCTTCGACCACTGATCGAACCCTTTACGTTGTTGATCGACGCAACCCTCAACTGATTTGGCCGGCACTTTTAGAAAAGGCCTATCTCAAAGTGAGAGGAGGCTATGACTTCCCAGGGAGTAACTCGGGCACCGATCTATGGGTGCTCACAGGATGGATTCCCGAACAGCTCTTTCTTCAAAGGTTAGCATTAATCTCCAACTACTTATATCTCTTCTCCCCTCCCAATAGCTCACCAAGAAGTCCCAACTTACGTTTTCATAGGGAAGATCTTGATATTGACTCAGTGTGGGAGAGAATCAAGGCTGCTCACGACTCTGAAGATGTCGTAGTCACTCTGGGTACGGGACGTATCTCATCTGAAGAGGAGGACGTTTTAGGTTTGATTGGAGAACACGACTACGCCGTCATGGATCTCGACGTCGCCGGTGATAGTCGAAGGCTCTTGGTCAAGAATCCCTGGTGTAATGGCCCGGTCTGGAGAGGAAGTGCTTATCGCGCTTCCATTACCGACGATTCGGCCGTACAACCGACCGACCCCGAGCCCGCAAACTCTCTTCTCGCAGCCGGCTCATTCTGGATGTCTCTTGAGGATGTCGTCCAACATTTTGAGTCCATGTATCTGAACTGGAATCCCGGGCGCTTCTCCCAACGCCAGGATCACCACTTCAATTGGAAAATGCCATCTCCAAAGTTGGCTTCCTCATTGGTACACAACCCCCAATATTCACTACAGTCACCCAAAGGTGGCGAGGTCTGGATTCTCGTCAGCCGTCACTTTATGGATGCCGAGTTGGAAATTGCTCGAAACAGGACCGACACTATGGCGGCCGTCTCCGGACAGCTCGGGTTCATGAGCATCCTAATCTTCGACAACAATGGTCACAGAGTGCAAGTGAGTGATGGTGATCTATATCGGGGGCCATACGTGGACTCGCCCCAGACTCTGGCTCGCCTGGATGCAAGCTCGATGAAACGATACACAATCGTCATTGACCAGCACGAGTTTCCGCTTCCAGAGTATACCCTCACTCTTTCGTTCTTCTCACAAGACCCGCTGAGGGTCAAAGAGGCGGGTGACGCAATGACGCACACAAAGGAGATTACAGGCTCGTGGACCAGGCGAACAGCAGGTGGAAACTCAGCATGCACGACATATGGAACAAACCCCCAATTCAAGCTGTCGCTTGCCCAGGCGAGCCCTCTATCCATTCTGCTCTCAACCGACATACAAGACGTTCATGTCCACATCGACCTAGTATGGGCCAAAGGGAAACGAGTTCAGACGCTCAAGGCCCGGGACATCACAGGTTCATCTGGCGAGTATCGCAGGGGCTGCGCAGTGGCAAATATCACCCACGTCGATGCTGGAGTGTACACCCTGGTGTGCTCGACATTCGATGCAGGTCAACTTGCCGACTTTGCCCTCAGGATCTCTTCCATGACGCCCGTGACACTCGAACCTGTCCCTGCCGATGCTGCTGGAAGACTACGCAAGACCTTGACACCGTTCCAGCTGTCAGACGGGGAAGAGGTCAGGCGGGCGCAGCTCTCAGTGTCCTGGTTGACCCGTATGAGTGTGACCGCACGAAGCGTTATCCAGACAAACCTAGACCCTGGGAGTCGGCCCTCGTCCACGCTAATGGTTCGACTCTCTGTGGTGCATGGCTGGGCTCCGGAGCGAACCACCATCGCGGTTTCTGGCGAGGGCGAATATCAAGAACTCAAGTCAGTGGTGCGAACCCCTGAACTTGATATGGAGCCTGCTCGACTACAGCGGGAGGGTATGTGGCTAGTGGTTGAGACTATGGGCACAAGCCAGATCGGAGAATGCATTGAACTAGAACTCCATAGCGATGCACCCGTCAATATTGGCCGCTGGGAACTTGTCTAAATATATGATAACGAGGTCAGCATCTATGGAGATGACGGCCGAGCGTAGTGGCTACAACAAACTAGTTGTCCTCGGGGTTACCAAAAAAGACTGCATATTGGTAGGATGACTGTTGGAAATCACATCGTGCGTGTCAAGCTTGGAATATACTACGTGCTACCTCAATCCAACGCCTCTTAGGCGCCAATATGATACTCCATGAAGGTCGAAAGCAATGAAACCTGACCCAACCGGGTATTTGAAATCCTTAACGCCTTGTCTTGAATCCTCCGCCCACATCACCTTGAGATCTTCCGGCAACGTCCGCAAGTCGTTGCTCATCCAGTCCATGAATCATCAACGTATACTCATACAATGCAAGGGAATAAGAAACTCGTCTGTCTTCAGACGGGCAAAACCCGGGCAATCGAGAACGGCATTCGGATCCCAGTGCTATGATGGCGGTCCGCGTCTTCTCCGACCACGATTAGGGCCGTCTGGTCGTTGAGCGAGTACATCTCGCAGCAACGGATCGTCCTTGTCTTTATCTACGTGATGAACACGAACATGCCTAAGAGTATCCAGTTAGTTTTAAGCTCAGGGCACAGGGCATCACCAAGACGTCAACTCAGTGTGAGAGAACATACCGTTGTAGATTATCTGGACGAGGGTACTTGTGCTCCCTATCGGGACAAAATGGGCACACATAGCCTGGGGAATCGTGGACCAACCCATGCCTAATCATCTCGTTTTTGCGCTTGAATCCTTTGCCCCCTTCGCTTCTCGGACACCCCTTCACTGGGCAATAATGCGGTCGTGCGGATGAATGAACGTTGGCGTGAGAATTGAGAAGATACTGGGTTTGAAAGGGCAAGGCTGTGCATCCCGCAAAATTGCAGACGTATGCCCCCGTTCCTGTGGTAGGCTGTGGATTTGTGATTCCGTCAATGCTCATGCGGTCGGTAATAGAGACAGAGGTAGCGGGAGTTGAGACAGAATGATCGGTGCTCGGTGTCTCGCCGGCGTTGCTACTACTGCTGTAGTCGGTCCCAGGGCGCGGATGTGTATTATTCGCAGCGTGGAAGTGTATACTTGAAGGGCCTGTCGAGTGTGGGGAGAGAGTCCGGAAGCCATCTGGTGAAACGGGAGATGATGGAAGGTTAGTGGATAAGGGGAACCGATGAAGATTGCCGCCTGGGGATGACGCAGGAAAGGATGTAGCCGGCCCTGAAGGGGCTGCAAGGTCCTTCTCGGGTATACGACCAGGCCCAAGATCCCTAATTTCACCCAAAGCTGAGCGGAGGGACGGAAGAGACTCTTTTGACTCTCCGGGCGAGACGTATCCGCCATGAAGCGGAGGGAGCGGGCCGCTCGAGGTAAGGTGGGGTGAGGTGACTCGAGGAGCAGAGACATATGCTGCGTGCGTGCCTCCTGCTGGGGATTCATCGTGAATGGATAATTGACCAGTTATATCGGCGATCGATCTAGGAGCTGAGGGTGATATTGGGACAAGCGAAGCAGCTTGAAGAGCATCTGCAGCAAGATGCCGAAGCGAAGGTCGGTTCATGGTGCTATTGTCAACAGGCCTCTCTTGACGCGGCTCCTCGTCGAAGCTTTCTTCTTCGGCGGCCAGGCCTTCGCTTCCAGCAAGACGGGCAACATCCGGATCGCGCCCGTTGCCGAGATAAGCTACCAAGACAGCATCCCCTGATGTAGGGCGAACCTTGTGGCGATTAGACTTGTCGCGACCGTCGATGAAGGTAGGACTAAGACTGACTTGAGCTGGAGGAATATCTGGGGGAGGACTCGGAGAGGGTTCGAGCTTGGGACGAAGCGGGGCCATGAGGGGGCTGCCTCGAGGTACAACCTCATCCGGGTCGTATGTGTCGACAACGAAGCCAAATTGTGGTTGTGATGGCTGGTGCTGCTGGTGCTGCGTGGCCGTGGTCATAGTTGTCGCGTCGACGGCGGTCGTTCAACTCGCCATGGCCCCTCACGGGGTGGGAAGCGTGAGGCACAGGAAGGCGGGTTCGCTCGGGATTTTTGGTAGGTCGTGATATTTGCGAGTCGGATCTCGCGCCGGAGATGGTGTCGCGGGCGGCGCTCAAGTGCAGGTATCGGACCAGGGCAATTTCGACTGGGCCGATGCTGCAGAATGATGAATCGATCGGTCGGCGGAAGACACAGCCACGGTACGCAATCGAGCGGTTGACGAAGGGAAGGGCGCGGCGAGAGGCAGGCGAACTATCTGTGCTGGTTCGCCTTCTGCGAGCGGCCAATGTCTTTTGCGACAGAGCGGGTAAAACGAGGCGGTTCAAGGCGATGCCAGAGATTCGAGACAGACTCCGCAGGTGCGAATCGAAAGTATATAGGCGAGGCGACGGTCGATGAGAGATATTATAAGCGCCGAATCAAAGACGATTGATTTGCGGTGTAATGCGGTGAATTTGAGGCGGAACGCGATAGTGTGTCAGAGGTGTCGACCAGAGAAGAGTATAATTATCATGCTCGTGAATATGCGCACTATCTCGGAAACTGTCCCTTTATTAAACCGTTGCTCATTTCAAGTACGTTTGCGCGATGACTGTGAAGAGGGGAATTCAGAGGGCATCCAACAGTATTCGGAATGGGGTGGAATGGGGATGGTGAGATGGGGCAGGGCAGATCAAGCGCGAATGTTGAACGAGAAATACCAGGCGGCAGTGAATGCTAACGCCAAGACCTGTAGGTGCGAGTCCACGGAACAAGGTGAGCGAAGGGGTAGGTACCTACCTGAGGTATCGAGGTGAATGGTCGACGACGAGTGTGGGTGAGATGAGGCGCGTTGACAGGCGGGATCGTGTACGAGGCGAATTTGAGGGGAGACCACAGGAAATACGGGGGAAGTGAGTGTATTTTGCTGTTCCTGGGAGCCCTATCTCTCGCATGCTACTGGATATGGAGTATGCCTCCACTCCTTGACTTGACACCAGATTACGGGGTTTGAAGCAGTTAGAGGAAGCACTTGCCACTACTGTACCTACACAAGAGGGTACAGTACAGTGCCAGAGACTAACTAACTATTACCTACAGCACTTTACGTACTCGGCCGCTCTGTGCCTGCGCCGCGGCTTGATACTGGGATTGGAAAGTGGGAAAAAGGGACTTGGCCGGGGCTGGGGTCCCGGGGAGGTTAGAAGGCTGGGGCGACGACTTGGATGGATGATGGATGGAAGATGGGGATGGGGTAAAGGTGGTAATTCGGCCCTTGGCTATCTGTAACATGTGGTAGGTCGGCTGAGAGCAGGGGGTCCCCGGATGGGGCTCTGCTGTTATTGCGGCCGGGGAGGGAAAGAGGGCCGACAGACAGCGGTACTTCTCTGCCAGTCTCTGTCTGGTTGTCGAGCGTTTGGTCTAGTGCTGGCGACCTGAGGGCGCTAGCTTGGTTATGTACGGCTTGTGCATCATTGGGCCTGTCCCTAAAATGACCCTTCTCCGCGTCCAGTCAATCTCTTTTTCTCTTGACCGACCTCGCAGGCGTCAAGCGACTGATGCGAGTGATCCCATCGGGACCGTCTGTCACCCATCTCGCGGTGCCACCGACCAAGGTGACACGGAACTCCTTATCCGCCCGGCGTCTTCTCTCCAGCTGTGCTGATAATTCAGGGCCGGGCAGAAATGACCTCGACCCCCCGAGCATTGCGTGTTTTTGAATGCAGAGAATGGGTCAAGGGAGCCATGAGCAATGGGGAAATGGAGCAATGGGCAATCGAGCGGATGGAGCAATGGATGCATCCGCCGAGGCCTCCCCCCTCTCTTCCCCACCAGGGTCATCGTCTAAGCCTCAACGTCCACTGCCGTGTCGACATGTGTGTGCGGGTGTGCGCGCGTGAGTGTGTGTGATGCGTGCGCGATGCCATGTGGGCTGGGTAGGTAGGTATTCCTGCTTCAGCCGCTTTTTTACTCCTCGTTTCTCGTCCTCTCGTTTATCTGCTGCTGCTGTTCCTTTTTCCCCGATGATGCGCGCGTCATGGCGGAACCCTTTGCGGCTCACAAGCCTCGGGCCGTACGGAGCGTGCATTCTGTGCTTTTTCTTTCACGCGTGACAACCCACACACCATCCATCCCATCTGTCGGCGACGGGACAAAAGAGCCGCTTGATAACCACTGCCCATTTTGACTCAAAATATGTCGCGCACTCAACGCCCTTCGCGGACTGTCCCGTCGAGAGGAACAGCGCATCCGCCAATTGGCCCACCCCCAAGGACCCCGGAGACACGTCTCCACCGTCTGCCCCAGCCGCACGGTGGATTCTGGACGAGGGGAAGTGGATCGAGTGTGTGTTGTGGGGTATCTGTCGTACTGTTTGTCATACGTCATTCACACTGTACAGCGTCCAGGGACCTGTCGAGTTGCAGAGACAGCGAAAGCGCTGGCCCGTTATTGGGCACTCCACAAACCACCCACAGAAGCGGCTCCCCATCCCGAAGTTCCCATCCTGCGCACCCTTGCCATCCCAGCTTGGGTGACCGACCGCCCATTGCCTTGCCGGCCGCGGGAGATTTCAGCTCTTCAGAGGAAATTGTCAAAATTACCTGCAATGTTTTCTGCCGCAGTCGGCTTCGTCGCCCATATACCATATCTGGATTGTGTCAAGTTCTTGATCAACCGCCCGCTTCTTCTCATTTAAACCTCTCTTGAAATGACATCCCACAAGACATGCCGAATGTGGGCGGCATCAGTTGACATCCTGCGCGGCTATTAGGTTCTTCGTCGGGCACGCGAAATTGCTTTGCCTAGACCTAATTCGAGTGTGCCCCGGGTCTTAAATCAAGCTACCGAAGTCCAACGTCGCGACTGACTCGGTTACCCCAGAGTGGCTGGAGCCCATATCGCATCCAACTGTCAAACGACATTGTCTGGGGATTGAATGAGACGTCCAACTCGAGGGACCGCCAGGGAAATGATCGGTCGGCGTTCTGTAGATCAGCTTGCGTCTGCAGACCATCTTCTTCGGGTACGCACATGCAGTTCATTTCATTAGCAATGATGTACCGAACATGGTGGCAGCCGTTAGCTCCAGCCACGGGTGTGCCTGAAGTGGCCATCAAGCTCATTCCTCTGAACCTACCCGTCACTGACAGGCAGGCGCCGAAAACTCGCTACGTATTATCGTATCTCAACTCTCGTATACCACCCAACGTTCTCCCGTGATGCCTTCATCTTTTTGCCGTCTACCTCTTAGCATGTCATTCATTCTCAAAAACTCCGTTACAGAGGCTACCTGCGGCTCATTGTACGACATATTCTCCACCATGGCAGCCGACAAATGCCGTCCATTTGTGCGCCGATGGCGGACCTCCACGCCTTGCCCCGCGCTCAGCTCGTCGCCGAGATTGTGAGAGATTGTGAGGCTTCATTTTCTCAAGGGCTTGACAACGTCGTCCATCCCTGCGAGACATTGATTGAACCAACTGTATATGGTAAAACATTGGCATATATTCATTCCCGCTACGAACATGGCTCTCCCGGAAACAATGAAGGCCGTCGTTTTCGACGGTCTTTACAAAATCTCGGTGCAAGACCGGCCAGTTCCCAAAGGTAAAACTACTCGACTTCACCCAGACCCTGGCACAAGTAATTATGCATATCTATGTCGACTATTAACTAACTGCACAAACCTAGTCCGTGACGACCGAGATATTATCATCAGAGTACACGCCGCTGGCCTCTGCGGATCGTGAGTGCTCAATGGATTGCCAACTACAACTGCCCTAACCTATACTGATAGCGAGCTTCACATCTATCGAGGCCACCAGCCCTCTGACACTGGATTCATCATGGGACACGAGTTTACTGGGACCGTCGTCCAGGTTGGCCCTGCCGTCAAAACCATCAACATTGGCGATAAAGTCGTCGCCCCGTTCACGGCTTCCTGGTAAATTGATGCTCTCATGGTATGCTACCGAGGTGTCCTAACATGGATCTCTAGCGGCAATTGCTTTTATTGCAACAGCGGCTACTCGGCCCGATGTGTCGAGAGCCAGCTGTTTGGCTGTGAAACGCTCGACGGAGGACAAGCTGAGTATGTGCGAATCCCAATGGCTGACGGGACTGCCGTGAAGGCTCCGGATACCATTTCGGACCAGGCGCTCCTCCTCATGGCCGATATCTTCCCCACCGGGTTCTACGGGGTCAAGAGCGCCATGGAGCTTTGCTCGTCACAAAATGTTCAAGATGCTACCATGGTAGTTATAGGTTGCGGACCCGTTGGGTTGTGTGCTATCCTAGCTGCTACTCATTATAAGCCCCGTCATCTTTTCGCCATCGACAGTGTCGAGAGTCGCTTGGAGCAGGCCCGGAAGCTCGGTGCTGAGCCTCTCAACTTCGAGAGTGACAGGGCTGGGCTGGAGGCTCGAATCAAGGAGGTGACCAATGGACGCGGAGCTGATATGGTTGTTGAGGTTGTCGGTCAATCACCCGCGTTAAGAACAGCGTTCGACATTGTGCGACCCTTCGGTGCCATCAGCAGCATTGGCGTCCACAACAAGGAGGTACGGCTTCGGCTCAGGATGTTGGTCTAACAGTGAACTGATGATGATTTGTGTAGATTCCGTGGACGGGAGACGACGCATATACGTGAGTTGTCTCAACCTCACGGCCACCTCCGTAGCCGTCGCCGTGAAAGGCTGCTAGGCTAAACGTGATGTAGGAAGAACATTCGAGTACAGATGGGCCGGTGCCCTGTCCGAAGCGTTTTCTCCGAAGCCCTCAAGCTGCTCGAGAAAAAGCAAGATCTCATCGGGTTTGTGCTCCATTGGCTGTCGATATAATCGTTCCCAAGCTAATCGTGATGGTAGCTTCATGTTTGAACATGTCATGCCCCTCTCACAGGCGCCTGAAGGATACACTCTTTTTGAGCAGCGCAAGACCCAAAAGGTGGTCTTCACCCCCTGATAGACAAGAGAGGATGGAAATGGACGGCAATATCAATTTTGTCGTGGCTTGACCATGCCCTCATGCATGATGTAGTAGACGACAGTGGAATCGTTGTGAACCGTCGCCAGTACGATCCTCTTCTCGCGAGGACCGCTGTTTTCAATAGAGTCAAAGATTTCCGAAAAGGCCTTGATTGTCCAAGTCTCCTCGGGATGTACCGCCAAAACCCACTCCAACTCCGGTGACTGATCAACAGCCTCTCCTGTCGCCTTTTCGCGGTCTAGGGCAGCAATCTGGTCGTCAGGGTGAATGTAGAGCCGGCGAGGAGGCATGCCCCTGATCAAAGGCCGGCGACCCGTAGTATCTTGAACCTTGAGAGAAGCCCAATCATGCTGGTGCTGGAGGTTGTATAAGACGGTTGAGGTGACGTTGGCAACCGGGTCACTTGAACGATTCATGCCGGGCTGGGTAATTTTTCATGCGGTGATGCGACGTGTGCCAAGTGAGCCAAGGAAACAATCCGCGAGTTGAATGGGCCAAGTTTTGCTGAATACGTGGAAGAGGGCGAAGCAGTCGGGGAGGCCGTTAAGAGGGAAAGACACTGGGTCCTCTGGTGTGAGAATTTGACAAACGAATGGTGGATGCGAGCGAGGTCCGTCGGAGTCAAAATATAATACGCGTAAAAAAAGCGAGACTGATGCAGATCAAGCAAGGGCTTGCGAAATTTGGCTTTTATTACGGGTCTGAAGGGTACTTGACTCTGGTGGGGAGAGTACTTTACTGTGACCTAACACGGAATCTCCCAGCGGCAATCTGAGAGCCGAATCTTCACTTTCCAATTAAATCCTGGTCTTTGAGCCGCGTGTTCTACTCGTAAAGTAACTGATCGAATCCTCGGCCTTGATGTTACCCCCGTTTTAAACTTTCCTTGGTGCCCACCGGCTTGGCGTTATCAGCGACACCGAGAGTCGTCGCCAAGTACCCGGCCCGCGTACGCAAGTAGTGCGGATTAGACTGCAAGCATTGCCCTTTAAAACTGACCCAGTTCCCCGTTGCTGGGTGCGGAGCGCATCATTTCATCATATCACGGCCTCCATTCCCTCTCCTTTGCCTTTCCTGCTGCATCTCCAGCTGTCGCCTTTGCTTGCTTCATATCTTCATAATTCATCGTTTCGCATACGTTACCTACACTGCCCAGCCTTGGCTAGGTGGCCAAGGTGACAAGAGAGCACTGCCACGATGTCGCCCCCGAGACGGCCGTCCAATAACGGGACCGAAACCGAAACCGAGCCCTTTCCAACCATCGACGAGACGTCGCCACGCTCAGACAACACAGATCCTCCGTCGCCTGTAGAGAATCGACCAGCTGCCTCTTCATCCTTAAGCGGACGCCTTCGTCGCGTCTCTCAGAGCTTCGAAGTATCAGGCCCTCCTGAGGGTTTCATGGCCGCGACGGGAACCATCGCATCTTCAATCTTCACTCGTCAGGCCGCACCACGCAGAACCTCGGAGACGTCCATACCAATGCAATCGGGTCCCGCCGCCAGTGGTCCATCGAGACAAAGCACATTTCCCGTCGTCAACGAAGAGGCGACCTCTGAGGAAAAGGCTAGCACCAGTGCTGCATCCACGAAGAGAGATGGGGAACCCGACGCTGCTGCGCCGTTCCCCAACGGCTACCATTTCCCTCCCAAGCATACATTTGCTCAGTCAACGAAGACCGGGTTGATCGCCTTTTGGAACTACTTCCTTACGCCTCTGGGCTTCTGTGTTACTATCTATGGCTTGAACGTTGTGGCTTGGGGAGGCATGCTCTTCCTTCTCCTCTGGTATGTATATCATCGCCTGCATCATGAACAAGCGCTAATCAATTACAGCAACGCCGCCCCTGCCATGTGCCACCCAACTTGCAACGATATCAACTCACCCAGACGAAAATGGATTGAATGGGATTCGCAGATTCTCAATGCCCTCTTTTGCGTTACCGGTTTTGGGCTCGCTCCCTGGCGGTTTCGCGATCTCTACTTCCTCCTTCAATACCGAGTAAAGAACGATACGATTGCGCTCCGCCGTCTGGGTGGTATTCACCGAGGATGGTTCCGGCTTCCAGGCTCTGAGGATGTTGACGTTAACATCGGACCAAAGAATGTCTCTAGCTCCCCCGAATTATGTTCATCTATCTCTGTCCCCTTTCCCGAGGATAAGATACCAGACGCTCCCCTCACCGGCCGACGAGCTCCCGCTACGCCAGTTTGGAAGATGGATGCCGTCGTTTGGCTGATGGTTTGGAATACCTTCCTCCAGTGTGTCTTGGCCGGCTTCATGTGGGGCTTGAACCGATATGACCGTCCCAGCTGGTCCACTGGTCTTTTCGTGGCACTCGCATGCATCGTCGCCGCTATTGGAGGAATCATGATGTTTATTGAAGGAAAGAAGGTCAAGGGCATCGAGGGAATCCCCATCAGCGAGCAAGACATGCAGCAACTGCAGGAGGATCGCGAAAGGGGTGTTTGGCACTTCAACAACATTAAGGACAAGGACTTGGCGGAGAAGGAAAAGAAGAAGGCCAAAAAGTGAATGTCTTTTTGGAAAAGCGTGTCCGAAATGGCGTAGGCGCACATTGTCATTTCATTTGGGTAGGTAGCTGTCGCTTCAGATCTTTTACGCAAGCATCTACAAAATATTGTTTTATCGGTTGAACACAAGGGGTCGGAGCCAGGTAGCTCGACATGTCGATAGCAGACATGCATGTGTCGTGCACCAAATAGATCAGAAAATGAACAAGGAAGATCCAGTCCGTTGCATGTCGTTGGACTCGTGTATGTTGTGATGCCCTTCTGTTAGATAATGTATCATCACCTGAAGCCATGAGTGGCGACCTTGCCCTCGACAGCCAGCCAGCAGACTCAATATAGTGCCGCTGAGCATGCTCGTTGTCAAATCTGAACGTTCATTGCATTAACCAAGGTAGCTATCGAGGCATGCTCTCACGTTGAACAAGGAGCTCGAGCTGGGTGGTCTCTCTCCTATCACCGTCTTTCGGCCCCCACCGACGTCCGATACGCTGGCCCCGCCTCACGGAGCTACGTGCCTGCCACCTCCGGCCTCATGACGCGCTCCATGTTACCCGCTGCACCCACCGTTCACCTCTATTTAACCTTTGACTTGCCTTGGTCAGTCATCGCCAGCTCTAGCCGCAAACGTGCCCCAAAAGGCTTCGCCCAAAACTCTTCATCCCCCGCGATCATCTTAGAACCATCTTCAGCGTCTCCACGCTACCCGCCGTCCCTCGAAACCGACATCGCCCTTCCCGACCGCAGGCCCCCCGCATCATGGGCCTGGCTTACAACACCTATCTCAACAGCGCCAAAATCTATGGCTGCAAGACGTGCAAGGCGCACCTCGCCAACCATGAAGACATCATAAGTCGTGTATGCACTGGCCCCCCTTCCATCAGCACACCGCCGGGCTTCTTCCCTCGAAGCCAGGATTCGTTAACACCAGGACAGAACTTCCGTGGTCAGCATGGTAAAGCGTATCTCTTCCACAGCGTCGTCAACATCGACACGGGCGCCCCCAACGAGCGCAACATGACGACCGGCCGACACGTCGTTCGCGATATTACATGCCGGCAGTGTAAGGAGACTGTCGGGTGGAAGTATGACAAGGCCTACGAGCCCTCCGAAAAGTACAAAGAGGGCAAGTTCATCCTCGAGGCTGAGCTGCTTTGCAATGTCACTTGATGGATCCTCCGTAAGCGAGGGATTTCGCTGGCGTGATTGTGGACTCAGGTTTGCTATTGTGGCGTCGTCTCTGGGTCCTATCGGTGTTTGGGTCTCTTTTGGATGGAATAGCATTGCTCTTTCACTTGTATGGCGAACGGGGTTTGTACGTTTATTTCAGTGGTTTGATTCAAGCAAATTATCCCTGGTGGTTACATTGAGCTACTCCAATTCACACCAATATCCAACTCCCAATGCGCCGATCCAAACATGCAAATGCCGTATTCAGGAAGCCGATCCGATGTTGCCGGTCTATCATACCAATCTATGATGGCGAGCATGACTTTAGCGGTGCTCGATCGGCTCCTCAGGAAGAAGCTCTTCGATCTCCTCCTCCACCCTCAAGCATTCAAGAGGGGGCTGGACGATGCCGTTGAATAAAAAGGTAAAGTAGACAAGCAGAGCGAATCCAACAATCTGGAGCCACTTGAACGTCTCCCATCCCAAGCCAAGCGAGACGATCCAAATGAACAGAGTCCTGCAAGTGTCGATAGTCGACCTAGAGGTGGCACTGACGCTCCGGGTGACCGAGAGACCAAAAAAGTTGAAGCCACTGGGTTCAGTTAGTTAAACAAGTATGTGAATGTTAAACAGTAGGCCGCTTACCCAATGCTAATCATGATGAGAATGCTCGAGAGCAAGATCTTCTT
Source organism: Fusarium falciforme (assembly GCF_026873545.1). NCBI lineage: Eukaryota > Fungi > Ascomycota > Sordariomycetes > Hypocreales > Nectriaceae > Fusarium > Fusarium falciforme. Next base: position 2,277,249 of record NC_070551.1, on the reverse strand, counting down.
GTTCCCAATCATCTGGTGCCAGCCCTCGACCATGTCAAAGTAGCCGTACCGGCCGGCGGGGGTGGAGCCGATGGCCGCGTGCAGGACGACCATGGCCAGGACTGTCACGGTGAAGCCGAAAATGCCCTCCCAGCCAACGACCCTGATCGGTTCAATGGGGGAGTTCTCCAGGATCCATTCCTCGAGCACAAACTGGGTCGCCGTAAAAATCTGGGCGCCGGCAATGAGCAGAACGCCAATGACAGCCCTGACCGCATCAGAAAGGCCGCCGTCTGTGACCGAGTCCTCATCAGGACCGTCCATGGACTGCTCCGGCTTTTCATCTGGCCAAAGAGCACCAGCAAGTCCAACAACTGCCACTCCCAGGACGACACCGACCAGAGAGAGCCATTGGAAGAGGCGGAGGTGGCGCTTGAGGAAGACCACGCTGAAGAGTCCGACAAACAGGACCAAGGCGCCTCGGGTCATTTGATAGATGGAGGCAGCAACCATGAGAAGACCAGCGTTCATCAGAGTGGTTCCGCAGATATCGCAAATCGCGGGCAGGGCAAGCAGCAGGATCCGATGGCCCTTGAGGATAGACCGACCGTTGTTAAGCAGCTTTGTTCTATCATTGCTCTCGATATCGGCAGCAGGATCGTCATTTTCATTCGTGTCGACTGCCTGGTAGCCCCGTTCCGTTGGTGATGAGGTGCCGGTGAATCGACGCCAAAGAGCCATGAGGCCGACGACGAGCCAACAGCCCATCTCACCAATGAACATCTGCGCCGTCTGCAGAACGGGCTGGTTGAAGAAGGCGCGCTTTCTCGGATTGCCATCGGGATCACAGTTACGGACACATTGGTTATCCTATCCAAAGTCAGCCAAGCTGTGGTGAATGGGCGCTCTTCGCGTGCGGCGAGGCCGGGTGCCGATGTCGTCATACCTGATACTTGGTCAACAGGGTGTTGCAAACACCCGTCAGTAGCATCATGGCTACGAGAAATGGGATAAGGCTTCTGGACGCCATGATGAAGGGGCGGCCGGCAAAGAGCGGCCAAGATTCTGTGGTTGATTCTTGTCAAGAGATGATGGGAGATTGACGATGGATGGATGAATGGGAGAGGTAGGTAGCACGGATCGACCACTGGTGGAACAACGACGGGGGAGCTGATAAGCTCTGGAGCGCAGGTACGTACTCCACTGCCTGAGGTCCCATGAGAGACTGCCTGGTCCAGGCTCCCGAGGCGCGGCCGAGGCTTGCATGGTGTTAGCCTGGCCCCCGAATGCGGAGGTCTCACCCTGTTAGTTGCATGCCCTCGCAACTGAATGCACGCCAACACCTCGAGGTACTTCCCATTCAGTGCTCGTTCTGGAGCGCCAATGTACATTAATGCGGGAGACGGAGGGGCCACTGAGCGGGTCTCCCAGCCACCTCTCAACTCGCAGGTGATCTTTGGGAACTCCCAGGCACGTTATTGACCAGCTGAGCATTCTACGTCAGCCCCTTGCTTACTTCAAACACAAGCATTCCCCGAGCTGACTGCCGTTGATTTCACTGCATTCAGCTGAGTCGCTGAGATGCAGTGCCTTAGCTTTGCCGCATGCCGCGCCCGACTTGTGGCTGCTTGACGTTGGACCTATGCTTGGATGTGGTTAGCGCCGACGGGATGGTCAAGTGATCAATGTTTCTGAGTCAAGGCAGGACAGAGTTGGAGATTGGGTCATCTGCCGACTCATTGGTCACAAGTGCCTACTATCGTGAGTGAGAGCTCCAACGATAGAGGCAACACATTCACCGTCTCGGGTATCAATGCGCGTCGTCATCCAGTCTCATTTGAAACGCGAACCACGCAATGACGCACCAAGATGCAACCGAGCTACACCTTAGATTCCAATAGTGCTGTGAGGAATTGAGCCCAACCTCCACTATGCCAGCGCGCAACTGGTGCAACGTGGACAAGCCCGGCACTTTCAACGCCGAAGCTTCACGGACAATACTTCCTAGGACCATGAGTGATACGAGTTAAAGAAATCATTCCACGTTGGGAGTGCCCATTACAGCCTTATAGCTGGCCCGCAAAAGAGCGTATATACACCTCGATCTAAAAGTACAAGTACATGAGAATTGATCTGATAATTGATCCTTGCTTAGCAAGACGTCCCAGATGGACAAGAAGATCTCAAGCACGTGCAAGTGCTAGAGCTGAGAAATGAGAGCTTCAATGAGCTCGATAGTTTGGGAGACCGATCGTCGGGGAACTTCAACTGATTGGCAGACATCAAACTCCCCAACACCGTTCGCCTGCTCATTCATTTACCACGTAAACGCTTCCTCGATAAATTCGATGCTGGATCGGTCCTGGCGGTTCCGCACGGCAAGGCGGACCTCGTCGCTCAAAGCACCGGGACCACAAACGGTGACAACCATGGCACCAACTTGATGCTCCTGCTCCATAGCCAGTAGCGTGTTGATGTTGGGTCGTCCCGGGAACATCTGCACAGTCGACGAAGGGCTGTGAATTTCCTTGGTAGATCGTGGCTGGCTGACGAAGAGCATGATTCGGAGGATATCCCTTCTCTTTTCCATGCCCAGAATCTCAGTCATCCAGGGGCGGATCCACTCGAGGTGCTCAGGGCTCTGGATTGTCCAGACGAGCAAGATTCTTCGAGTCGCCACAGTGCCCTCGTTATATCCATTGACTAGGTGCTTGATGTAGGGAACAGGGTGGGTGACGCCCACTCCACCAGCGAAGAGAACAACGGTACCGTAAGAGTCGAACGAGTGGTGGCCGCCGTAGGGGCCTTCGGCGAAGCAGGTAGTCTCCAATCTTCCACCGGGGGCGACGAGAGCCTTCTGGTACAGAGTGTTGGTCATTCCGGTCCTGGCACGGATGATGAAGGAGACTCGCTGCTGCTGCATCGCCAGCAGATCCTGGTTCGTGCTTGCCAGCCTCTCATTCTTAGGGTCATCAACACCGTCATACCAGGCAACCGAGAAAGGGTGGGACTGCCACAAGCTGATCGATGGGATGTAGAGGTAGGCGTGTTGTCCAGGCTTGGCATTCCAGGGGCGGGCTAGGGTCGTGGTCAAGCGAACAGCGTTTCCGGGGAGTGCTTCGATAACGGTCCTAGAGCGTGAGCCACCAACGTGAGAGCGAATGATACGCCACAGACGCCAGGTTCGGTCGAAACTCCAAAGAGCAATGGCGGAATACAGGTAGCAGAGCCATCGGTAAAGTGATTCCTTGGCCACAAGGTGGTAGTACAGGCCAACAACGGCGGTGACAGCGACGAGAATGTGGAGAAGCTTGAAGGTCTCATAGAAGGCGTGTCGAAGCGGGCTGGAGGCCTGGATACCGAGGAAAACGAAGGCGCAGGTGGCCTGATAGGAGTAAGTAATTTGACCAAGCTCGTTAGAAACTGACATAGTCAGTTCTCACTCTCGGTGGGGCCAACTCACGATGAATCCTGGGAGGATAAAAGCGCCTGAAGGAACAGTGAATGTCCAGCCTGATCCGGCATAGTAGGCAAGAGTGTGTGCAACGGCCTCAAGAATGACAATACGGCCGAACCAGCGGTGAATCAAGTTGTAAGTGTCAAACGAGATGTTCAAGAGCGGGATGAGAGGGTTGTTTCGGCCAGCTAGCAGGAAAAGGGGGACCTGATATTCAGTCAGCCACAGACTCCGGGCTGCCGCACAAGCCAAGATCAATGATACACTGATCTAGATGCTTCACAGGCCTGACAAGAGGGCCATACCATGTTGACAGTGGAAAGAACACCAGTTCGGTTGCGGATAACACCGGCAACCGCCGACATTTCACCATCGAAAGGGATGTCGACGACACACCAGGCGACATTGGAGGCGAAGTAGGCGATGAGGAAGAGAAGCTGGAAACGAGTAGGCAGAGTGCCGACGTTGATAGCGCGGCTGAGTTGGATCTCGCGGTTGTGTCTCTTACTAACGACGGGGGCGTAGAGCAGGTGGCGCTTGAGAGCGGAAACGTTGGGTGAAGGAATGGCAAAGTAGCGCTGCTTATCGTTGTGCAGGCAGGAAACATGTCGGGTGAGCTTGATGATGCGTTCGCAGACCTTCCAGATGATGACGGCGACCGAGACTGCACCGCAGACGATCATGAGATAGTCGGAGAGCTTCGCGTTGACGGCCTCGGCGGCATCCTTGGCGGCCTGCTGTTCGGGGGTGAGCTTGTAAGCTGCCCGGGGCAGCAAAGAGTTTCCGGCACTCATTGCGGCGATAGGAGAGAAACGAAACGGAAGGAGAGGACGAAGTGAAACAACAACAACAACAAGGAGAAGAAACGAGGTGTAGAGAGAAATGGAAACCTCCCCGGGAGGAACGAAACGACGACGACGGGCAAGGGGAGGAAAGAAGAGAAGAGAAGAGAAGAAGAAGAGAACCTGTTACGGCGGGAAAAGGAGCGTAAATAGGAAGTGAATGGATGGAAGCCAGCTCCGAAACAAACAATCCTGAGCCGTCTCTGGGAATGAACAGACGACAGAGAGATGCGGAGGTTTGCCGTGTGAACAAGGATAAAGAATTAAAAGCACGGGCAGGCATGGGTATGGGTATGGTATTGAAGAAAAAAATATGGACCGTCAATAAATTCCCCAGCAATCATGGCACAAGCAGATCATGCCTGCCCTCATGTTGCATACCTCCAGCTGCGAGGACGCGTACTGGCAGTGTCAGAGAGCCGCCTGCCTCGCAGTGACAGCCCCTTGCTTTTCTCTCTCTTGTGCTGGTTTCTCAGCTTTGCCTTCGTCCCATCACACACACACACGCAGGCGCACGCAACCGGTAGCGCGGGACCCAGTTCCAGCTGGGGCCACTAACTAGGCCGGGCTCAGGGGTGGTTTCAAGATGCCCATCGAGAAAAAAAATCAAGATTGCCTCTACCGAGCCGGTTATTGGTCTGCCCAACCTCTGCCACCTCTGGCTCTCGCAGCTAGCCAGCGTCTACAGAAGCAGGGAGGGATGGGCGCCGCCTCCGAGTGGCGGACGGACCTCCGACAGTGGCGGGGCGGGACGGGGTCCTGAAACAAGGGCACAGGGCGTTTGTGGCGCGTCCCTGGGCATGATGTTAAAACGCACCTCAATCTAAGTTGTTGCTTTGCTTCTGAAGTGGCCGAGGCCAACGGAAAAATTATCTCGAGTGCGGTGCATACAGGTGTGGCCTGTGCGACAATTCGAGATGCATACGCGTGCCGTGTGTGAGCCCTCTCCGATAGGTACTAAAACGAGCAACATGGGCCAATTGCAGATCCCGTCTCAGAGAATTGCTTCGCGAGCTTCACGGGGAACAGGAACGGCGGTTTCAAGTGGCTCCAGCCCCACAATGACAGATGCTGTCGTAACCAAGACTTGGGCCCCTGAGGCGAGGGGAATGCTGTCCAGCCAAGGCCTGAGACAGACACTGAGACGTGCAATGATTCGCGACGGCCAGACGAGCCTCAATTCAAACTTTGTTTTGATTATAATTGCCTTATCAAGCCACTCAGGGCATCCCAAGCTCGTCGTCGTCCCAGTCAAGCCCGGCCGGCAGATGCATGTCTTCATCTTGCTTCTCCGGTCTGCCCCTGCCGAGCTTTTCGGACCCGGCCCTTTGACGGGCCCGTGTGCTGCCCGCGCGCTTGATCCTCTTCATCACCTTTACGGTTGTTGTGCCTCCGCTTCTGCTGCTTTTGTTCCCACCGTTCGTGCTTCCTCTGGGATCCCTAGTATAGATCCCAATCCCCCGTGCTGGTAACCGGGCCTTGACCCCGTTACAGCCCTCCATCTGTGCGCAACCGCCAAGCTCATCCTCACTGTCTTCCATGTCCATATCCATGACCGTGGTCACGCTCGTATCATGCTCCTCCTCGTCTTCGGTGGTGCCCGCCTCGTCGTCATCGTCCTCATCCTCGTCGCTCCCCACCGAGCTGCTTCTGTCGCATCTGGCACTGCTACTCTGGACGGGCCCGTTCCATCTAGGGCCGTTGACCCGGTCTCGTTCATCTTGGTGTAGATCTGTGCTCCTTTGGCCCCTCGCTTCCCGTTTATGCTGATGCTGTCTCGGCTCACCTCCTATCTTTGGCTCAGGGCTGGGGAGCACCCATTCGCCAATGCCCTCTTCCCATCGCCAGCCTGAAAACATGGTGGTCGTCTCCAGAGTGCCCTTGCCCGCCGCGGGAAGGCTCTCAGCAAAAGCAACATCTCGGAGGTCCTTTGTTTTCTGCGCCAAAACAAAGGCCCCGTCCGATCTCAAACCGTCGTGAAACCAATCGGGAAGCCCAAAACCATCAAGAGTTGCACATATCTCCGATAAGACATCGTGACACGCTAGTCCACATGCTCGTCCCCGATATTGCGCAACGAAGCAGGCCATCAAAAGTGTTTGTCGGTATTGCCATCGGGACGGTGTTCCGTTTCCAACTGTCAACAATCTGGCGCACTCCTGACTCGCCTGTTGTTTCGCTGTCAGATCGATGACATCGCTGTCGATCATGGCCGTAGCAATGAATCGTGCTAGAGCGAGGGTAAAGAGACTATTGCTTCGAAACGCTCCACGACGCTTCTGTTGCTGAACGACGCAACACTCGAGCACGTGTAACATCCGTCGAGCACCTTGTCTCCTCCACGGTCCTGGGGTGTCGCACCTCTCGGTACCTAGCGTCCATGCTGCCGCTGTCAGTGCAGCAAGGACGCTCACCAAGGTCTGCTCTTCTGGATTTTTCTCTGCCCCTGTTTTCTTGCCGTCGTGCAACACTAGTTGGTCGATAGCCGTACAGATAAAGTCGATGGCTGAGGGTGCTGGGCTGCTGCTGTTCAAAACCTCGATGCCTCGAGTCCAGACAACCTGAAATGCCCTTGATGTCAACCAACTCAGCGATAGCTTTTTAGTACGGACAAGGCTTGAGAGGCACTCAAAGGATGCACCGAACGAACGTTGGCTATGCAGGCTTTTGACTATAACGCCCAGTGGCTGAACTGTGCTGCTTTCCACAAGGGTGCTTGATGAGCTGCGAGGCGCCGCCAGGGGGCAATCGAGGCTTGATACGAGCCGGGCCGCTTCCTCGCTGGACTCGAGACTGATGCAAAGCTCCGCTAGTAGTCGTACAAAGGGAGGCTCGAATAATCCCTCTGATACAGCTCCGGCCAGGAGAGACAAGGCATGTGCCCGGACGACCAGTTTCAACGGTTTCCAGCCGAGACCTGTCGCGCCAAAGCCCTCAAGTTGTCCGTAGAGTTCTGTCGACGCCTTGGATGACTCCCATTTGAACCTGGTGCCTTCTTCCTCTGCGATCTGCTTGTCCCAAGCCTCTATGGCGGCCAAAGCAGCCGGAACCTTCCGGAGGCACATGCCTAGAAGCGATTTGGGGTGAGTAATCTGCGATAGCGGTTCGGTCGATTGAAGTAGAGTGTTCATCCATCCAAAAATGGCTTCGTAGATTCGAAATTGGCTCTCAGGGATGATCCGGCGGAGGGATTGTAGGTCGGCAACAAGAGATGACGAAGATGGGTTCGCTGATTCGGACTTGGTAGGTAATGGCTGAGATGTTGCTGACTGCTCGCGAAACTTCCGCAGCAAGGGCGTCGGAAAGTCAACCCGTCCCTCCCCTGGCGATGAGCGGTCGATCTTCATCGCACCGAGAGTACGCACGGAACGTGGAGGCGTAGACAGTTCTGCTGTTGCGGGTTTTGTCTGTGCTGGAGCCGAACGGCGTCGTCCATATGTGTAGCGCACTCGCTTTCGGGCTCCCGTGGCGTCGTCATCGGTGTTGGGTCGTTTCGTTCGAGTGCTTGTTGTCTGTTGTTGGGCTTCGTTGACAAGTTTTCGTAGGGCTACCAGGCGACACTGAAGTTGACGTAGGAGCCGCTGACATCGTGCTGCAGTCCAAGGCTGAGACTTGTCCCCTCTTGAGCCTCCAGCCATGATGCGATGGGCTGACGGCGAGGGGACAGTGAGGACTGGCCCTTCCATTCTGATATGGATGCCAATATCCTAAGGAACAGAAACTCGAATGTAATAGCAAAGGCTTGATGCTTGAGAGGTGAGAAAAAAAAAAGAAAGAAAAAAAGAGTCTTTAATAAGATAAAAAGCAGTTGATGATGAGCCCTGGACCGATGATGAGTGCTATCATGAGCTGTTGTGGGTGGGATAAAGAACTGTGGTCATGGCCAGTATCCATGTTTACTTTCTTCCGTTCCTGGCCTAGTGCTACCGAGAAGCATCTGGGGATCCAGCCGCCGGCCTCGGTGGATGCGCCGGCGCGGGCCCTACCCAGGAATACCCGGACTGTACCTTGGATACCCGCAGCATCGCTAAGAAAAAAGAGGTATTTTTTCTGTCGCGTGGCCAATGTCCGGGTACTCCCAGAGTCCGGACTGTAATGCCGGGGCATTGCCGCCGCACCACAACTCCAATAGCCGTCAATTTTTTTTCCTCCTCCCCTTCGTCCCGTCACTCCATCCATCTTTTTACTTGCATCGACGAACAACGTCGTTTCAATTGTTTCCCTCTTCTGCCAGTGCATATCCCATGCCTGGTTTTCCCCCTCCTTCACCTCGTTCCATCTCCCCCTTGTCCGTTTAATTTCTCCTACCCCTCCATTTTCAACATGGCTTCAGACCCTACTCCTCCCGCTCCCGCGCACGGTACGTATTTGATGCACAAACTAGACCGCCCTTGTCAATGCCTGTCAAGTCCAGGGTCTTGTTAAGTCCTGGGCTTGCTAATTGAACATGCTCTCGGTTCTACTACTGCTTTACCCATTGCCATTGCTGCTTTTGTCGTGAGCGGGGAGCTAATTCGTCTCGTAGTGGATGCGTCCGAGGAGCCCGAGAACACCATGGCGGCCGAAGCTCCAGACGTCGATACCGGCGCTGAAGGTACCTTGCATTGTGCCTCTCAATGACGATTAGAACGGCATGTCTAATGCGTCTACAGCTTTATTAACTCTCACCATCATCCTGCCCGACGCCAAGGCCAGCAAGATGCAGATCATGGTCCGTCATTCGGCTTAACTCGACCCCTCCACGACCCCCCGCTCACCAAGATATTCAGGTGTCGTCTCAAGAACAGGTTCATGAGGTCCGCCAGTCCATCATCGACCTTCCGTCCGCCTTCCAGTACACATGCTTCCACCTCGAGTTTAACGGCGAGAAGATCAACGACTTCATTCCCCTCGCCGAGATTCCTGACCTGGGCGCAACTCCCGAGTTTCACCTCGTTCAGGACCCATATACCGAGAAAGAGGCTCGCATCCACCTTGTGCGCATTCGAGAGCTCATTGGTGCTGCCGGTGACCGATCAGACACAACCCAAGGCCTGCTTCCCGGTCTGTCCCTCTTCGAGACTGTCGCCAGCGAAGCCCAGGGCAGCACTGAGGAGTCTACTGAGGAGCTGCCTATCAAGGACTACGACTTCCAAGCCGTGCCCTCACTTACCAGCTTGGTTCCCCAGCCCACCGAGCCGGCTCCCAAGACGGTGAAACAGATCGCTCTGTCATCCTGGAACCCCCCTCCTCCTCACCTGCGACAACGAGGCCACCTGCTCTACCTCGTCGTCACCACTACCGAGGGTGAGCAATATCAGATCACCTCCCACGTCTCCGGCTTCTTCGTCAACAAGTCTTCCAACGCCAAGTTTGACCCCTTCCCTCGGCCAGCGCCCAAGGGCCAGTCCGCTCACTCGCTGCTGAGCTTGATCGAGCTTATCTCACCTTCTTTCACCAACACCTTTACCCAGCTCCAGGAGTACAACAACCAGCGAGACCCTCTTGCAACCTTCCAGATTACCAACGCCATCCCGGCAGCTCCTTGGGTGGTGCCTTCACCTAGCTCATCTCTGTGCACACATCTCCCCGATCCTACGCGATCTCAAGAGACTTATCTGCTTGCTGGCGTCGAGAACACCGACACTCTTCGCGATTGGAACGAGGAGTTCCAGTCTGCCAAGGAGCTTCCTCGTGAGACTGTGCAGGACAGAGTCTTCCGTGAGCGCCTGATCTCGAAGCTCTTCGCCGACTACAATGATGCTGCCACCCGTGGCGCTGTCATGGTTGCCCGTGGCGAGATTGCTCCCCTGAACCCTACAGAGTGCAAGGACGCACAGATCTTTGTCTACAACAACATTTTCTTCTCCTTTGGTGCTGATGGTGTAGGTACTTTTACTTCTGAGGGAGGTGATGAAGCTGCTCGAGTCGCCACCGGCAAGGATGTTGCTGGCGTCAAGCTTGTTAACCAGCTCGATATTGAGGGACTCTTCACTCCCGCCACCGTGGTCGTCGACTATGTCGGAAAGCGAATTGTCGGACAGAGTATTGTGCCTGGAATCTTCAAGCAGCGCGAGCCCGGTGAGAACCAGATCGATTATGGTGCGGTGGACGGAAAGGATATTGTCGCTGCTGACGAGCGATTCGCCCCTGGCTTTGCCCAGCTTTCCAAGGCGCTCAAGGTCAAGAAGCACCCTGTTTGGGACAAGGAGGGCAAGCGATTTGATCTGGAGGCTAGCGTGGAGACCAAGGGTTTGATGGGTACCGATGGCCGCAAGTATGTGCTGGACCTCTACCGCATCAGCCCTCTCGATATCGCTTGGCTTGACGAGGATGGTCTCCCTGAGGATGGCGACGCCTACCCTCACCGTATGACTGTCCTGCGACCTGAGCTTGTCGACTCTTTTGGACGATACAAGATGAAGCAGTGGGTGGATAAGGAACTTGCTCGTAGGGCCGAGGAGAAGAAGCAAGCCGAAGATGCCAGGGAGGGCAAGGAAGAGAAGGATGGCGAAGAGAAGGAAGAAAACGAAGAGAAGGAAGACAAAGAGGGCGAGGACGAGGCTTCCACGGCTGAGAAGAACCTGCCTGATCTGTCTGACTTCAAGTTCTCGCTCAACCCCGATGCTTTCAGCGGCCAAGTGCCTCAAACCGAGGAGGAGAAGGCCGAATTTGCCGCTGATGAGGCGGAGGTCAGGGCAGCCGGCGCCTACCTGCGTGAGCAGGTCATCCCCGAGTTGCTCCGTGAACTCTCCGACTCCGATATCAGCTTCCCCATGGATGGCCAGTCCCTGAGCCGACTCCTGCACAAGCGTGGTATCAATGTGAGGTATCTGGGCAAGGTGGCCGAGCTCGCTAACGACGGCCGGCTGCGCTGCCTGCGCGAGATTTGCGTCCAGGACATGGTTGCTCGTGCTTTCAAGCACCTGTCTGCCGTGTACCTCCGCCATCTGCCTGTGCCTATCGTCCCTGCTTGCACTGCGCACCTCCTCAACTGTCTTCTTGGCCACAAGTTCAACTCCAAGCCTGTCGCTGAGATTGACCCTTCTCTGCGAACTCTCTACGCTGATGCTGATCTCTCTTTCGAGAAGGTCACTCCTGAGAGCCTTCGGGAAGATATTGAGGAGCAGATTCTCAAGCGCTTCCGATATGAGCTCGATGAGGACTGGCACAACCAGTTCCGCCCTGTTCAGCTCCTCCGTGAGGTATGCCTGAAGATCGGTATTCAGGTCCAGGCTAAGGACTACGCTTTCACCCCTGAAGCAGCGGCTGCCACCCCTGCTCCAGCTCCCAAAGCCCCTCAGCCTGCCGCCAACGGTCAGACCAACGGCGAGTCCAGCAAGAAGAAGAAGAAGAACAAGGCCCGTGACGCTTCTCCTCCTGAGACTGCTGCTTCTGCCAACATCCACACCTTCAGCGTTGACGACGTTGTTGACCTGGTCCCCCTGATCAAGGACTCTTGCCCTCGCAGCGCCCTCGCTGAGGAGGCTCTCGAGGCCGGTCGTATCTCCATCCTCCAGAACCAGAAGAAGCTTGGCCAGGAGCTCCTGTTGGAGTCTCTGTCCCTGCATGAGCAGATCTACGGAATTCTGCACCCCGAGGTGGCTCGCGTCTACAACAGCCTGTCAATGCTGTATTACCAGCTTGACGACAAGGAGGCTGCTGTCGAGCTTGCCCGCAAGGCCATCATCGTCGCCGAGCGAACTGTCGGTGTTGACTCCGCTGAGACCCTTCTCAACTACCTCAACCTGAGCCTGTTCCTTCACCAGGTTGGCGACAGCAAGGGTGCTCTGGTGTACTCCAAGCATGCCCTGAAGATGTGGAAGGTCATCTATGGCCCTGGCCACCCCGACTCCATCACTACCATCAACAACGCCGCCGTGATGCTGCAGCATCTCAAGGCCTACCACGAGTCCAGGCTCTGGTTCGAGGAGTCCCTCCGAGTGTGCGAGTCTGTCTTTGGCAAGCAGTCAGTCAACTCCGCCACTCTGCTCTTCCAACTGGCACAGGCTCTTGCCCTTGACCGCGACTCTAAGGGAGCCGTCAACCGCATGCGCGAGTCCTACAACGTCTTCCTTGCCGAGCTTGGACCCGAGGACAAGAACACCAAGGAGGCCGAGAGCTGGCTGGAGCAGCTCACCCAGAACGCCGTCTCCATCGCCAAGCACGCCAAGGACGTTGCGGCTCGCCGACTCCGATCCGGAATCCGATTCAACGCAACCGCCTCTCAGGCGCAGGCGCAGAACGCTGCGGCCCCCGGACGCCCTGGCCCGGGTGCGCAGGTCGACTCCCGCAGCATTGATGAACTCATCAAGTTCATCGAGGGTGGCGAGCAGGGGGCTAAGAGCTCCAAGAAGCGACCTAGCCGTGGAAACCCTAAGAGGCGAGGCCAGGCTGGTGCCCGATAAAGGTCACGCACGACTGTTTACGAAGATCTCTATGATGCTCCATGTGGCTGAGATATTGGCTCGCCGCTGTGTACAAGTAGATGGGCGGGAAAGTAAAAACAAAAAAGGCATTCTGTATATTGTGGTAGTTGGCTGGTATGGATACGGAAAATGGACCTTTGAGGTGGGCATAGGATGGTGGATGGACGGCGGCGTGGTCAAACATACTTGCATCTCGAGGCGCGGTTCCAACTTATGTATATATGACACAAAAAAAAGGCTCTAGGCCACTGGGCGAGGACGATCTTCACTCTTACACATGGCGATATTCAACTCTGGGCGTGGTTTGCCCGTTCTTTTTTGCATACCATCTCCCACTACGAACTCTCAAGTGAACCCATATTGGCAGCATCCATGCATTGTGAGCAATACGCCAGTCAACCTAACTCAAATCCCTGACCCAGCATGTATTCATCAGTGCATTCCATTCGTCTCCGTGACACATCCTCAGTACGCCAGTAATCAGGGACCACCTCGCAGTAGGCCAGGCAGCTCAAAATGTACATGGTTCAAAGACCAGCTCCGACCCCTTCCCGTTATACAAAAAACCAACAAGACCCAGTTATGAACATTTTACATACGCCCTTCCAAAATGGATGCGCCTCTCCCGACGGGTGCGTGGTAAGAACCGATACTCTGAAAGCCCCTAGAAACATCATGTTAGCTTGTGATCAGAGGGACAATTGAGCACCTCAAAACGTACTTGCTAAGATCAAACCCTCCTTCCTCCTCGACTTCAGCTGGTTCAGTGACCGGGTGTGGGCTGGACCTTTGGCGACGTGATGGACTACTTGGAGGAGATTTGTTTCCACGGGGAGGACTGCTGCTCTGTGGTGGCAGATCACCACCAGCCTTTGTTGGACTTATGTCATAACCCCCAAGCGGTTTGAGAGGAGTGCTGCCAATGTCTGCGTACTTCCAGAAAGGTGCTGGTGAACTTGTCGGCATATGTTGACTGGGTCGCTGTGCTGTACTTGGAGGCGCGAGTTTGGGATGGACTCTTGGTGGTGCGGGTGTGACGAAGGACCCCCCGTCTTCTTGATACGAAGAGGTGAGCGTGGGTGACTGAGGCTGGTATACTGAGAATGACGAATCCCTTCCGGGGGTCTTCCTGGGGCGGGGCAGTGGACTTCCATCGATAGTTAGAGTGGCATTTCTCCCAAATGATCGATCAGATGGCCGGTCCGGAGTCGATTGTGCGATCGGTAGCGATGATCTTGGAGGTGGTGAAGCTGGGGGCGAGGCTCTTCGCTTGCGAGCAGAGGGAGGCTCTCTGGATGCCATATCCCTGGGGCCATGGGTGATGTAGGCGAGCTGGCTGGGGGACGAGGGCGCAGACGATCCACGATGGCCGCCGCGACCAACACGATAGGCATTCCGCACCATCTCCTCTCTAACTTCTGGGACAATTTGCCATTTCATGCCCTTGCCCGGCTCGTCTGTGGACCGAGCTACTTTGTCGAACGCCTTATTCAGAGACAGATTATGTCGGATCGAGTTCTAGGACTAGTCAGCAACCGAATGAGGGGTAGACCCTTAGGACAGTTCTCACCTGCCAACCAGCAGCTTGCTGGTGACGATAGTAAGCGTAAGTGTTTGTAATGTATGTGTAGATGCCATTCAAATTGAGCTTCCCGTCAGGCGCGTTCAGGATGGCTTGTGTTATCATCTGAGCGTAGCTGTATTGGGGCTTAATGTGCTGATTCTCGTCCTGGCTTAGGTCTACTCCGTTGGCCCCGATCATTACGGCCGGGGTACTTGCGGCTGGTGATTTCGAATGGCTTTGAGCTGACGGTGGCGTGCCTGGGCGCTTGTATTCCGGCGGGGCCGGAGCGATGAGGGGTTGCCGGCGTGATGATCGCGACTGGGGTGAGTCTGCACTGAGGCCGGCGCGTTGGAGGAAGACTGGGTGGACGTTGAGGGGGGAGATCTCGGTAGGAAGAACGAACATCATCTCGACGTTGCCAATCTCGATGACTTCTCCGCTGGTGAGAGGGTGGGCGTGACCAGCCTTGAGTGGTTGGTTATCCACCTTGGCACCGTTGCGGCCTTTGACACGAAGGAACCACCTCTCATCCTTGGACTCGAAGGAGATGGTAGCGTGTTCACGCGACACCATCTTGCTGGGGCCCAGATCAATGTGTACTTGGTCATCGTCGTCGGCTCCGGAGGCGGCGGCGTGGGATGCATGCGAGGTTTCGGGTGCTCGGCCGATATTCACGACCAACTTGGTGATGTAAAAGGTCCAGTCCTGGGCAGTAACCTTGGCGTAGGCCTTGACTCCGTCCCCGTTGGCCTGATGGATAGCATTTGCGTGGTCTTTACTGGCCTGTACAGGCTGGTTCCGGAGGTGCTGTGCGATCTGGGACACCAGTTGGTCGCCGTCGGGCGCGGGGGGTTCTTCCTCTTCTTGGACCTGCGTGAGAGGCTCAGTTGTCAGCGGGAGCGTGCGGGCAAGGCTGAGGCTGCGATCAAGGCAAGGCGCAGCCAGATAGTCGTTTCGTTTGCTACATACCTTCTTGCGACGCTTTGCTGGGCGGGTAGGTGAAGACTCTTGGATCTCGGCGGGTGAAGTGGCAGCTGCTTTACGCGGTTCGCGGCGAGCCCTGGAGGCCCTCTTGGCCGAGGGCGGCATAATGCAAAGGCCGCGAGGGTGCAGCTGCGAAGAGAGGATGCGTAATGGACAAAGGACAGAGTTGAAAGACGCAGCCGGCGACAGTTTTCTCCTTGAACCGGTTATCTCTCGCCCTTAAGGTCGCTATGGGGATGTGGGATGAGTCGTGTCGTCAATCAATGTATCGCCAACTATAGCAAATAAAATGCCCTTTAAAGTTCGTACCGCGTTTTCGCGTTGTACTTAGTGTCAGTAAGTGGCAGGGCCGTGACAGGGCAGGCGGGCTGGGATGTGGGTTCACGCCCCGGTCAATCGCATACTCGGACCCCGCTCAGTGCATGTCGGCCACTCACGGCACCACAGCAGCGGCACGGTCAGCAGAGAATGAGGGCTGAGAGTGGCTGCATTTGCCTGTAAGGGGGCGCCAGTGCGGGCGAGCGTCAGCGGGAAAGCAGGCGGTTGGATGGTGCGCCAAGACTGATGTCTTACGTGCGTCTCAGGGGATCGGTGTCTCTTAAGTGAATATCGCGAGACGATTTGCCTGCGATGTGATGCAATACAATATTTTTTATCACAAGCCCAGCCTCGTGCATGTCACTCATTCATCGTGACTATTCAGGGCAAATTCGCAAGAGGAAAATAAGCACCAAGGGAGCCCCTCATTGCGCATGCATTGAGAAATATTTATTTCCCAAATAAATTGCCTGATTCGGTAGTTCCCTCTTCCACTTTAACAGCCCGGTACAGAGGCACACAAAATTCGAGGTCAGACGTACTGAACTCAGGAGTTGGACCCACTCTTCAAGCATTGGGATTCTGCCACCACCGCGTTTGTGCAGCCTTGCCGCGCCTCGTAAGAGCCAGTCCGAAGCGACTCTCTCACTCTGAGTTGCTCAACCTCGCTGTCCTCTTCACACCACAACAAATACCCGCGATATCCTGTTTCTTAGGCCATCCCTTACCTCCTTCAACCAGCCATCGCCAGTATTTGTTTACATACCAGAGTCCCAGCGCCCTCGCCTGCACGGCGCCTCCCTTGCGCTACCCTTGGAGAGGCTTGAAGGCCTGGGCTATAGCAGAGTACCGTTGCCTTCGATCACACCAGCTGAATCGCTCCCTCGACCACGCCTTGGCTTCCAAGCTCTTCGTCATCACGCCGACCTCGATCCCCGCCTCGATCGCTCCCACCCTGACGTTCCTCACCTCCGGCGCCGAATTCGCCGACCTCGACAGGTGCCTCTTGCGCCGAAGCCATGACTACCGATCAGGCTTACGGCGTCACGCCGCCCATCTCGTCACAGCTCCCTACCGATGCAGAATTGCGGGCCACTGATGCTCTCCTCGAGGAGCTGAAACGTCAAAAGACATTTGAGAGTCCGGCAGACACGGCCAAGCGGTAGGTTTTGATCGTGTTTTGCAAATTCGAGCACGGGGACTGACAAATTCGGCTGTAGAGAGGAAGTTCTCGCGTCGATTCAAAATATCACCAACGCGTTCATCCGTCAAGTCGCTCAAGAGAAAGAACCCAAGAACGATGTCCTCATCCGCAATGCGCGAGGCAGGGTCTTCACCTACGGCAGCTACCGACTTGGTGTTTACGGCCCAGGATCCGATATCGATACCCTCATCGTTGCGCCCAAATACGTCACTCGAGACGACTACTTCAAATACTTTCCCGATCTGCTCGTTTCAATGGCCCCCAAAGATGCCATCACCGGCCTGGCCGTTGTGACGGACGCCTTTGTGCCCATTATCAAATTTGAGTACTCTGGCATAAGCATTGACTTGATTTTCTCTAGGATCATCCAGAAACAGCTCCCTCCCGAATTCAAGGATCTCAAGGACTCGGGCCTACTACGCGGGTTGGACGAGGCAGAGCTGCGATCGCTCAACGGCACACGAGTGACGGACGAAATCCTGACATTGGTACCCGAGCAGAGCACCTTCAAGCTTGCGCTGCGCGCCATCAAGCTCTGGGCACAACGACGCGCCGTCTACGCCAACATCATGGGTTTCCCCGGTGGTGTAGCTTGGGCAATGCTCGTCGCACGTGTCTGCCAGCTCTACCCCAAAGCCACGCCATCCGTCATCGTCAACAAGTTCTTCCTCGTCATCAGCCAGTGGCGCTGGCCGCAACCTGTGCTTCTCAAGCCCATCGAGAATGGGCCACTTCCCGTCCGAGTCTGGAATCCAAGAGTATGTCAAGAGTCTTGTCAGCGATGCCCCCAAGAACCCATTTCTAATCCTGCCTTAGCTATACAAGGGAGATTCGTTTCATCTGATGCCTGTCATCACCCCAGCCTATCCCTCCATGTGTGCAACTTTCAATATCACTCGCTCTTCTATGAGGGTCATTAACAGAGAGCTTCAGCGAGCGCTCCAGATATCCGAAAGCATCATGGTGGGCAAGCGTCCTTGGAGTGATCTCTTCGTCAAGCACACTTTCTTCACACAGGGTTACAAGTATTACATCTCTGTGATTTCTTCGGCCAAGTCCAAGGAAGACCACAAGATCTGGTCTGGTTACGTTGAATCCAAGGTGCGAATGCTTGTACAGAAGCTGGAACAACATCCATCCATCGCGCTGGCCCATGCATTCAACAAGGGCTATGAGCGTCATCATCGGTGCCATAACGATAAGGAAATCGCCGCTGTGCAAGATGGCAGCCTTGATTACTTGTGTACAGAGAAGACCGAGGAGACGCCTGTAGCCAAATCCGAACCTGCGGTAGCCGAACTGCCCATCAAGCCCGAATCTGAGGAGGACAGCAAGCCCATCCAGTCCGAACCCGAAACGACAGAGAGTGACGGCGTCGCCAAGGTTGAAGCTGTCAAGTCCGAGCCCTCTGATGAAGTCAAGCCTGTGGCACCCGGTGTGACTGACGTCTACACGACAACTCACTACATCGGTCTTGAACTGAGCGGAGGTATGTTTTGAGCGTCTATCCTTGAGTTGCGGGGATGCTGACTTTGCAGGTGCCAAATCTCTTGATCTATCTTACCAGGTTGAGGAGTTCAAGGAGCTCTGCACCTCGTGGCAGAAGTACAAGGATGAGCTGAAGACGACCGTGTCAATCGGCGTGCAACACGTCCGGAAGTGAGTTGCAACATGACACCCCAGATACCAGCGCATCCTAGCTTGCTGACTTTCACATAGCTTCAACCTGCCAGATGACGTCTTTGACGCTGACGAGAAGAAGCCCCAAAGAAAGCCTGCGGGCGCTAAGGGCGCGGCAAACGGCAAGAAACGCGGACCTCCAGAGGTATTTGATTCTTGTCGACGCGACCCCCCTCGGTCGCCAAGATGCGTCGTCGTCGACGACAAGGCCCCTCAAGCGATGGGACAAACTAATGGATCGATAGGAAAACCCCCCTCCCGCCAAGAGACAACAGGCCTCGGTTGCGGCCGCTGGCTGAGTATACCATCTCGCATCCCCAGAATGTCTCCTTGACAGATGTTGACTCGAAAGAAGTTGACTTGATTCTGTGTGGACCACACAAACACACTCTCGAAATCCCGGCAAGTCCATAAAAGGCTTGGCATCGTGGCTTCAGAAGCCAATAACCATACTAACATGAAACAAAAAGCACAAAAAAAAGATAAGGGGGGAAAGACTTTCTCATCTTGACTGATCTGCTTGGCTCGGAGGGCTCGCAGGTGCAGTCGCAAATATCAACCCATTGCTGGTGGCATCACGTGAATGACAGGTTGAATAATTCACATTAATACCTATCTCAGCAGAGGCACGTATCGTATCGCGTGCAGAGAGGGCAACTAGCCTAGACGACAGTCGCGTCTTGCGACGACATGACGAGTCCAGGGGGCGGCGTTCCGAGGGCTCCGAGCACTTCTTTTTGAAGCATTTGAGCAATTCCATATTTGCTCCTGTAACTAGGAAGATCGCTTTACTAGATCAATACAAGCGTGTTTGAGGCCTAATGGGCCTCATCAAACTCATTCATCGAGTGTCACGTCATGTTGCAAAGACCAGTGTGCATGAGTTGCTTGATCCAACCTGAGATGATCCACGGAATGCATGCCAACCAAAGGCTATTCGCTCTAAACAGCATACCTGTTGGCAGCTGCACCATGAGCAGAATGTCATGTGGCCTTGTCATCCATATGGCAATATCCTCTCACAGATCGTCGTCGTCCTCATCGCTGCCACTGAACCAACCTTCCTGGTAGGCGTCTGCAAGCTCAGCCAGTCCGTTACTCAAGTCTTCTCTTTCGTTGAGCGCCACGAGCCGTGCCGATTCGGACCGCAATGTCCTGATCCGCTGGACCATGGAGCTGTTGGTGGAAAGGGTGGTCTGCACACCAATGTTGGGTTGCCCTGCGACTCGAGAATAGATCTGCGGGTAGGCATCTAACAGAGGGAACCGGAGAGATGAATCGTATCTAGGTGATAAGAGTTAGTGTGAGTTCTCTTGCGAGGCGTACAAATGAGTGTTACATACTTGCGAACAACAGGGTTGCCAATGATTGGGCGTTCACCCTGACCGAGGCGTCCAGCTTCATCCTGGTCTGCATTCTCCAGAGGATCCAAGTCTCGGCAAGACAGGATTGCGCCAAATATGTGCTTGTGCGTATCCCGTTGTTGAACATGCTGCCTATTCCACTGCCGTCCTACTTGGAAGAAGTCAACATCGATGCGGCTGTCTTCGGGCGCATCTTTGGTGGTTGCCAGAGACATGTGCATGCTCGCCAGGGGCTGGTTGCCAGCCGCATTAAGGCTCTCGGCCAAGTCATCTAGAGAAGCGGGCTGACCAACAGAGCCCTGTGACAGACGCGATGGCAGAGTAGCAGTCTCTATTCCCGCCGCCATAAGAGCAGATGTGTGCCATGCTGAGCGGCGATCCATCGACACGCCAGCCGACAAGTCACCTTCGGGCAGAGACAATGGAACCAGAGTCGAGGCTTGGGTACAAAGTTGCTCAACACTATGGGCCAGGTTTGCCAGTCGCAACTGGCGCTTGGCTCTGGGGATGTCGAGCAGGGGGCTCTGCAGACCCCAGGTCCAGATGCAGGACTTGGGGAACTCGTCCCGCAGCGACTCAAGATACGAGGACGAGAAGCCACCCCAAGCGTCGTCGATGGTGGTAAACACCTGGATCCCTTGTAACCGGTCGCATTCCTCCGCAAAGGGTCGAAAGTCTCGGTCCACGAGCTCATGCTCCTTGTCGAGGACGGAGAACAGCTCAGTGCCCATGGAGAAGCGCTCAAAGGGCATGGTTGTGGAGTTGAGCTCAAAGTCATAAAGCTGGACCAGAGACCGAGGGTGGAAGAAGACGCGGGAGAAGTCAGACCAGTATCTCACAGTGGACGTCGTCAGTTGGGGAGGTTCTGTGCCTGCGTCCAGGCTTTGCTGGTAGGCGCTGGGGTCGATGGGCGTCTGCTTGTGGACGACAGATTGGCCTGACCTAGGAGTTGTAAGCCTTGAGTTCATGCCCTTCCTAAGCAGCAACTCACCATAGAGAGGCCGCATCAACCTCCGACTCTGCCTCGTAAAGGGCATTGATCTTGCGCAGAGAGCCAAAGCCGCCTTTAAGGTCATAGATGACTGTCCGTGGGAGAAATGTTTCGGAGCCATCAGCGCCTACGCCAGCTCTCCAGTGAACATTATGGTCCACGGGTGATGTTTCGTCAGCCGAATACGTGAAATATGATTCCTAGCTTTGTGTTAGTGATGCCTCCTATCTGTGCTCCAATACTGTTCTTACCTGAGCATTCCAGAAGTGAGTGGCCGCATAGTTACTCAGCTGGCCAAGCTGGAGACTGATAATCTCACGCATCGGAAATCGTCAATATGAAGATATAGATGAAACAAACAAATATATCTCATGCAGAAAGGTCTGGAAATGAAAGGACGAAGGGACAAATGTTGCCACTATGCACAGCTCATAAACTCAATAATCAAGCATTTTCACATGGTGTTTCCATAATCTGACACTACACAAACGCATTTGGGTGGGTGGGAAAATACGGCATTTGGTTAGCTTATCTAATCATGTCACCAGCTTCAAGCACTGCAAAGGTCTGGATGAGAGTAATAAGTGTCAATCAACATGTTATCACAGTAATTTGCTGCGTGTAAAACATATTTCGATGTGCCTTACCAAAGACATGATCACTTAATTCAGCATGGTCGGTCAAGGGAGGCGCATTATGTCATTGGAGAGGTGGCACACTTACACCACCTCGGATATCACGAGACTCAAAAGCAACAACTCACCTCGCACAACG
Source organism: Fusarium falciforme (assembly GCF_026873545.1). Taxonomy (NCBI): domain Eukaryota; kingdom Fungi; phylum Ascomycota; class Sordariomycetes; order Hypocreales; family Nectriaceae; genus Fusarium; species Fusarium falciforme. Next base: position 2,255,684 of record NC_070551.1, on the reverse strand, counting down.
ACAACCTATCTACCTCTCTCACCCACGAATCACCCTTACAAAACGAATACAAGCCTGTATACATAATCACAGCAGGAGAAATGTCCCAAGCTACTCCAGCAGATAGCAATACCGGCAACACCGGGTTCTGGAAGGAGCTCGAGTCTTGGAAGACGCCCGAGGCCAAAGAAGTCGGTCCTCCTGTCGAGGTCGGATCCAAGGCACCTTGGATGGCCGAGCTTCGCCTTCCAGACGGAAAACCTACTATAGTCGTCTTCCTCCGCCACTGCGGATGTCCTTGTATGTGTAACCCATACGCGCTCGTATCCACAGCCCAGCGCTCACCATCAACCAGTCGCCGAAAAAACCTTCAAATCCCTCGCGACCCTCTCGGAGGAACACCACCAAGTCCACTGCATCGCCATATCCCACTCCTCGGCGGAAGCCACAGACCACTGGCTCCCCCAGGTCGGCGGCAGCTGGGACGTGGACATGGTCATTGACGAGGGCCGCGACATTTACGCCAAATGGGGCCTCGGCATATCCTCAACATGGCACGCCGTGAACCCGGTCACGCTGTGGTCCGCATTCAGCCTCGGGAAGAACGAGGGCATCTGGAACCGGCCGACTGAGAGCGGCTCGCGGTGGCAGACGAGTGGCGCTTTTGCTGTGGACCGTGATGGCACTATCCGATGGGCTCATGTTTCTCGAACAGCGGATGACGTTCCAGATCTCCAAGCTGCGGCCACTGCCCTTGGATTTCCACCCAAAGCCACCAAGAAGTCCCACTGAGACTTGAGTCAAGAACCATCTTGTCCGATATGAGGTACATCACTCGGCAATAGGTCGCGGAGCGTGGGTCCCCATGTCATGGCAACTATAGGTGCACACAGTTCTCGCTACGGAAGTTCCTGAAAAGGGGCACCGTGGCTCTGCTAATACGGCGATAGAACCGCTTCTATGTGAGAAGCGACCCCTAGGAAACGTCACTCAGCATTACTGACAGTAAGGGAGATGTGCTCACAGGGAGGACACGACTTTCCATAGTGTTTAGGGAGGCGAATCTAGTTCAATGATCTCAGGATTCCTGGCAATACACTCATCGTTAAAGCAAGGGAGTATAAAGTAATCAGTTCAAGAAAAAAAAAAGTAGTGTATTTGGGGGTATCTTGCAAATCCGGCACACATCATTTCCAGCACCCCTACATTCCATCAGGCTCACTGAGGAACCCGTACATATCCCGGCCAACACCATTTTCCCATGGTGATGGCCCCAACAAACCACCCTCGCCCTTACAGAGGCAACAGCATGTTTAGCTGACCTACCTCCATCCCCATCCTTTTCGTCCCGACAATGGAGCAAACGCCGTCTGCCCAGTTGGAGTGAATTAGTCGAGAAAGAACCAAGCCGATCAAACCGAAACTGCTCACCATCTCCAGCGCAAACATGCCCTTTTGCTTGAGTTTCCCCCCTATCTGCAATAGCCCAAGCGGATCTTGATGAGTGGGCGTCTTGGTGTTTCGCTTCTTCGGTCGTCTTTGCTGGTTCCCGTCCGGGGTAAGCCGTACAAGGGATGACTCGTACGCAGGAGCGTTTGAGTTCGATCTTTCCTCCATCAGATGATAAAGCCGCTCCGAGTGGAGACTTTGCCGTAAATTGTTGGCCCAGTTGTACAGCTCCAGTCGTTCCCAGCTCTGAGATCGCCGGAAGGGGCGCAGCCTCAAGGCACTCTGAGGAACGGTTCGAGACACCATGCAACCGCTGGAAAGAGCACTCTGGAGAAGACTATCGCCATGGTTACGGCGCCACTTGACGCATTTGATAGCTGCAGCATGGCGTAGCCGAGCACTACCATCCAGTGAGAAGATGTGGTCGACGAGCCTGCTCAGGTCGGTCGGGACAAGGGTTGGGTTGTATTCCGAGTTCATCAGGACGCTGGCGTCCATGGTATCGTAGTCAGTTTGAGTTTTGGTCGAGATGGCGTACACTCGAGAGGCTTCGTCGGATGGTTCAGGGCCGTCGAAGGAGAAATAGTCGATATTTTCATTGGCCAACTGCTTCGCAACTCGCTGTCTGATGTGCCTAATCTCTTCTGCAGCGAGCTCATCAGCACGTGTTAGGACGGGTATAACGTTAGTCATTCCCTGAGCGTGCTTGATATATTGCACATCCTCCCGTGTAAGACCTAGAATATGTTTAGTAGGCTTGGTCGTGTTGCAAACGAAGAGACTCACCACTGTGAGGGATAAGATAGAGCAAAGCATCCACAACTGGGACACCTCCAGAGTTGACCAGAGCCAGCAAATCGGAATCCGCCATAGGCTTGCTAATGAGAGATGCCAGGTGAGACTCGACATAATGTAGGTCACGCCAAGGCCCCTAAGGGAGTTGTCAGCACATGATTTGTTACAGACGAGATAATGTGAGAACGTACAGAAGCGCCGTGCTGATGCCTAGGGCTTTCAACAAAGCAAACATTCCTATCCAGGACATCACCAGTAGTTGAGATACGTCTCCGCGTGGTAACTGTGAGGTCAGAGTCGGATCGCCACCATGGATGAGGCCTTGAGCTGGCATATGTTTCAGTTGCATGCACTGCGTTGCTGTTCTCTATTGGATCCATGTGGACGATGTGCTCGCAACGTTGTGCCAAGGTCTTGATGAGTGAGGTTTTACCAATACCTGAAATATGGTCAGTTTCATTCAAATGTCGCTCCTTTCATGGCTAGACATACCGTTCTGACCTGACACCATTATCTTCAGCTTGCCCAGTGACTTGCCCACTTCAGAAAAAGGACGACGGCGTGGCACCGTCAGGCTGGGCATGATTAGCTGAGGGATGGAGTTGTCATGACCCCGGTTGTCGGCCATGTCGGTCTCTGGTAAAGATGCGTCGTCTTGCAGGGAGTCGCTTGGACATTCGATGGAAGGTCCAGCAAGTGAATAACTCCGAGAGGAGCCACTTAGTACAGATTCGGGTCGTGAGAGGCCGATCAAGGACGGAGTGCTCGGTCGTGAAGGGAGAACCAAGGGATCCTGCTCGACTATCGATTCCTCTGATTCCGAGGTTGAAGATGGAACCTTGTCGATGCGAGCGGGCGAAGGCCTTCGGCGCGGGGTTGACGGCTCGCGTGCGCTACGGCTGCACTTGCGACGATCGGCTTGCTGGCGGAATCTTGGACGAGAGCGATCTCGGCGAGCATCGAGGTCGGCCTCGCTGGTGATGAAGCACGAGGTGGGAGCAGTCGAGGGACCACAGACAAGACTGTCTGGCCGGCCTGAGCGACCCGAGGCTTGGTTATTGAGGGGGTGGTTCGCAGGCAAGACAGGTCTCATGGTGCAGAGGGAGGCGAGCTGGCGCGCGATGCAGGGATGCTGTTGGTGTATATCTGGCAAAGGGAGGGTTGTCCCATCTACAGCACCTCGCCGGCGAGAGACAGTAACAGGTGGACAAAGAAGCAGTCAGGAGGAATATCACAGGACGAGGGAGAACGAGGTGAAGTTATGGAGTTGTCAAGTCAGACACGGGAGATGTGGGAAAGTAGCGTAGCTCGATGACGATGGCTTGATATCGCAAGGGGGTTATGTGATAGCGCTCCAGCTGGGCTGTTAAGAGACACGGGGCATGGGGCGATAAGCCATCAACACCATACACGGCAGGTGGGGGTGTGTGGGGCCAAGCTGAATGGGTGCGCGTGCGCCTATGTCGGCGGCGCCATTCGTACTCTATTGAGTGATGAGCGTGGCCCGTGACATTGGATCTTCCATCTGGTGTTGAGATTGGCACTCGGTGTGAATAGTTGACACCCATACGCGCACTATATCGTTGTAGCGGGTCAACAACCTTTCCCCTTTCGCTGTCGGGTCCATCCCTTCGGCCCCTCAGAGGGGCTGCTCTGCTCTCCCCCTCCATCTCAGGCGGCAACTACGAGGAAAGGCTGCGCGAGTCGAAAAGCGACCAGGGCGAGAAAAAAAAGAGGGCGACTTTGCTACTCCGTCACCAACACCAGGCAGCTCCAGGGAGAAGGAAATCATCTCTTGCTTTCTTCTTTGCTAATTTCTTCATTCCCGGGACCCTCCGACTTCCTTTTGACACCCTCTACAAGTGTTCGAGTCCCGAGTTCCAACCCAAAAGTCAAAGTCGGTGACACTCCATTCCTCAACCGCCAGCCGAACATCCACCCACCGCTCGCTACCCAAACGTTTGCTGTTGCCGCCTCACCCTCTCTTTTATCCACCAGAACCTTTTTGCGCAAGGAACGATTCATCATGGACGGAAAGCGACATCCCAGCTCGTTCCAGCAGCTCGAGAAGCTGGGCGAGGGTACCTATGCCACGGTGAGTTTGCGCTGATCATTCAAGCTTCAACCTCCCGCCCTTGCCCCATCATCCACCACACCACCCTTTGTCGCTGCTAGTTTCTTCCTATATGATACGCGAAACCGAGGGTCTTGATTGCTGATGCATTACGCGATACAGGTTTTCAAAGGGCGTAACAGGCAAACTGGAGAGCTCGTGGCGCTCAAGGAAATCCATCTCGATTCCGAAGAGGGCACCCCGTCGACCGCCATCCGAGAGATTTCCCTTATGAAGGAGCTCAAGCACGAAAACATTGTTGGACTGCACGATGTCATCCACACCGAGAACAAGCTCATGCTCGTCTTCGAGTACATGGACGGCGATCTTAAAAGATACATGGACACCCACGGCGAGCGCGGCGCCCTCAAGCCTGCCACCATCAAGTCGTTCATGTACCAGCTTCTCAAGGGTATTGACTTCTGCCACCAGAACCGTGTCCTCCACCGCGATCTGAAGCCCCAGAACCTGCTCATTAACAGCAAGGGTCTGCTCAAGCTCGGTGACTTTGGTCTCGCCCGCGCCTTTGGCATCCCCGTCAACACCTTCTCCAACGAAGTCGTCACCCTATGGTACCGTGCCCCCGACGTTTTGCTTGGTAGCCGAACATACAACACAAGCATCGACATTTGGTCTGCCGGCTGTATCATGGCCGAAATGTTCACCGGCAGGCCGCTATTCCCTGGAACCACCAATGAGGACCAGATTATCCGCATCTTCCGCATTATGGGGACACCCACAGAGCGCACCTGGCCCGGCATTACTCAGTTTCCCGAGTACAAGCCGACTTTCCAGATGTACGCCACCCAGGACCTCCGGAACATTCTCCCGGCCATTGACTCAACCGGTATCGATCTGCTGCAAAGGATGCTCCAGCTTCGACCAGAGTTGCGAATCAGTGCCCACGAGGCCCTCCAGCATGCTTGGTTCAGTGATCTGTTGATGCACCCACAGCAACAACAGCAACAGCAACAGCAAGCTCTTCAGGCACAGGCCCGTGCCTATCCCCAGTCGGTCCCAGGCCAAGGTTTCGACGCCTACTAGATTTTTTGGACAAACCGCAGCGCTTCGGCGGGCTTAGCTTGAGCGTATTCACAAATTGCTAGCTCTATCTATGTGCTCACTGTTTAAGCTCCTTGGATCTAGTTGCGCGGATGACGCAGCAACCTCAAAACTATGGAATTATTATGTAACGAATGCAAGCACTACGGAGTTCGGGGTCAGCATGGATTAGAAAGGGGCGCGAAAGAAGTTGGATCATGGTGATTGATTGATGGCAGCGTGGCTGGTGTCGTTATTACTTGCTGTCGTCATTTGACAACCAACCAGAATCAACTAATATCGAATTGCGAAGGGCGACTTTTCATTTTCTTTGGCATGGCATGGGATTCTCTTTGCTTCAGCGAACTGGACGGGCTAATTCGTGTGTTGGGATTTTTACTTGTTTCTCTTTTTCTGTTCAGTGTCTATTAACAAGACTCCCATCAACGGGGCTCTTGTATTTCTTCTTGTGAGGATCTTTGGCCCATGTTTCTGCCAGAGCAGCTGTGCCATCCTCTTCGGCTGCGAAGCCTATGCTCTCTCTCAACTTTTCGACTTCGTCCCTTACACGCTTGGCCACGGAGACCCTGAGCTCCCTGGCTTCCGGACTATCCCTGAGCAACTCTGGATCTCCCTTTTCAACAAGCTTCTTCCATGCCGCCCGCTGGTGGCCAAAGACTTGGTCAACATCTGTTGGCTCACCTATCACTATCCTGACCTTGTTTCCAATGCGTGGTAAGAACCTCGGGAAGCCCCTATCCTCGGCCATGATGTGTTGAGTCCCATGGACGAACATGGGGATGAACTCAGGGGCCGGGTCGCTTTCAAGGATCAAGCGAGATACACCCCACTTGAAGTATCGTAGCCCACTATCCGGACTCTGGTGGCAACAGGCCTCGGGGAAGACGTGAAGCCAAGCATTTCGGTTGGCTGAGAAGGCAGCGGGTGCTGTGAAGTTGTCGACGCCATTGGTAGAGAAGAAAAGAGGTTCGGGGACAGGAGGAGCTGGTGTTGAAGGTGGAATTGTGGCCAGGGCCGAGTCTGAGGCTGTCGACCAGGATGATGGAGATGGACCAGAGAGGAGCTTGATGGCTTGAGTCATTGTTGGCTGGTATAAGCCGCCATACGGAGAGTGCCATAACCTATGAGTGGGAAGTACTTGGCCAAGCATGAAGAATGTCGATGTGGCCCTGCACCGGTCAACCTTTGCGCACCCATCGAGGCCTGGGAACTCACTTGTTCTTGAAGCAAATATCGTGGGCGCCGAGGCCCCATCGCATATTGGCACCGTCAAAAGCGTAGCGAAATGGCAAAATGCCCCAGATTAGAGGATCATCGAGTCTAGAGAATGAATTCAATTCATGGTCAGTGAGAGTAAAAAATGTTGCGTTTCAATGAGATTTCACATACACGGCGACATGATTACACACTGTCAACAACCCACGTTCGCGGCCTTGAGTTTTCCGCCGCTCAAGCACACCCAGCAATCCATCCAGCCCTCGCACTTCAAGGTCGTTCAGGCCGTACATGAACCCTCTCGTGAGCATACTGACACAGCCCATCAGAGCCGTCGAGGTCATGCGCCATGGCAAACTCGGCTGGGCGGGAGGAGGATCGGAGTCGGACATGACGTCGAAGACGGGCTGGCGAGAAAACGTGAGCTAGCTCACGCCTCGTCCAGCAGCAATTGAATAGAAGAAACCCCGTTCAATTGGGGTGAATCTATCGATTCGAGTTGGTGAGAAGGAGTTATACAAACAAGTATATAATTGAGAATAGTTCTGCGCGACGGGGAGACGCGGACTCATGACGGACCCACTGCCAACTTTTTCCGACTTACCCTGGAGAATAACGTGCTTCGTCGGGGGGCAGCTCATCGGCGTCTTTCCTCTAACCTCAACATTCGTTTCTCTTATACCTCCAACAACACTTGCTCTGAACTTCAAATTCGCGACGGCGTCCTCTTTAATACCCTTATACTATAATTGGTTCACGAACCTCCCGATCGCGACATTCAAAAGAACGAGCTCCTCCTTATCCTCGAAGCAAACATCGACGTCACCATACGAAGCGGCTCTCATCATGTCACACAGTAGGTTCGATTCCCGCCTTCACCTCGAACCCGCCATTCGACTAACCAGAAAAAAGGCAAACGAAACACCTCTCGTCCCGTCTTCACCTCGCACGAGCGCGCCCTCGCGAAATCACACTGGGCCTCGTCCTCAGCCCGTCTCCATCGCGACTCGTTCCTCCCCTTTGGCTCTTGCGGTCTCTGCCTCAACATCGCCCGGGATCCCGTATCCTGCCGTCGCGGCGACATTTTCTGTCGCGAGTGCGCCCTGTCGAACATCCTGACCCAGAAAAAGGACATCAAGCGCGCCGACAAGGCTCGCGCTGCGGCAGAGGAGGAGGCTGCGAAGCTTAGAGCGCTCGAGGACGAGCAGGATCGCGAGCGCGCCGTCGCGGATTTCGAATTGACGCAAGCTGGACTGGACCGAAAGAGAAAGGGACCCGTGACGAAAACGGACGATGCGGCTACAGATGCTACAAGTGGCGAGAATGCATTAGCTCTCGTAGGGACGAAGCGCAAGTTCGAGCTTGATCAAGATGAGCTGGATCGCATTGCGCGGGAGGACAAAGTCAAGGCGAGAAAGGCAATTGATGATGAAAAGGTGTGCTTTAACAGATGTATCCCCATGCCGCTATCCCTGACTAACACATGTTTTCTAATACAGGCCGCTAAACCTACGCTCCCTTCCTTCTGGACTCCATCACTTACTCCAGATGCCCAAACAAGTAAACTCCCTCCTGTCGTCAAGAAGGCCAAGACCGTACCGACTTGCCCGGCATCATCGCCAGACGACGCCCACCCGATAACCATGCAAAACCTCATTACAATCGACTTCAACGAGGAGGAGACCTCGACCGGCAAGCAGAGAACGTGTCCTTCATGTCGCAAGATGCTCACCAACGCCTCCAACCCCATGATGGCTAAACAATGTGGGCACGTAATGTGCCACAACTGTGTCAAGCAGTTCATGCTCCCGTCCACCAAGAAGTCGTCTTCAGAGGACGACCCGCCCCTGACCTGTTACGTCTGCGACGTGCCTCTGACTTCTAAGTCCCAGAAACATGAAGTAGCCAAGGGCTCCTCGATTCCCGGCCTGGTGGCCCTTCGGTCCGAAGGAACAGGCTTCTCGGCTCGAGGAGCCAGCACCGTGGAGAAGTCGAGTGTTGCCTTCCAATGCTAGTCCATGTCAGACCCAGTCGAGAATCCATCACTTCATCCGCAGTCTTCGTTGCCGTAGGTGAGGTAGCAGTACCATGAACCACACCCGGACGACAAACCTATGAATGACCCCTTTGGTGAGCATTGTTAGGCCATGGCTGAAAAAGCTCTTGAGGAGCTCGGCGCGGAGCCCTGCGTACAATGCTTGCAGACCCTCGGTTTTGATGATGCGAAGGATGACCCCAAATATGCTCTGGTCCAAGAACTCAACTATCCTTCTTAGGATCCGTTTCGTTTTTGACTTGGCCTCTTGTCCTTTCTCATCCTGCTCTGCCAGGTCGATCGAGCCGCTCGCCATCTGTAGCCGTGTCTTGCCCGTCTGGAAAGGATAGGTGACGGCGGTGGCGGCCGCCTTGCTCGTGGCAGCAATCAAGAAGGCGATCCATGCAATGGGGAAGTCTTCTTCCTCGAGCGCTGGGATAATGCGCGCCGCAAGTCGCCGATTGACAAAGAAAGTGATGCTGGGGTTGAGTGTAAGAACCAGGGTAGCCGAATAGCCAGACCACAAGCCAAGCAAACCACCTTCTCGCCTCATTTCGGTCAGGATCTCCCTAAGCGACTGCTCGTCCCCCAACATCTGCTTTCGAGTGACCACGTTAGAGATGGGAGTGGTTAGGGCTCGAGCGCAGGCGCCTGCAACAGCGCCAATAGCAAGTTCCTCGAGAACTTTCGGCGTCCGGTCTCGTCGACGTAGGTAGTTGTAGAACCCAAAGAATAGAAAGCTGTCCACAACAGACTTGGCCACGCTCGTCCCCAGACCGCTGTATAGGGCCTTGGTCCCTCCTTCGTTTGCAGCGATCCCTTTGAAGGCGGCAATAATTCCATCGTAGTCGCTGGTAGTGTCTGCAGTCTTGCGTTGCGCTTTGAGTCGAGTCGTTATCAGATCGAGTGGGTAGAGAGTCGAGGTCGATATAGCTGTCCCGATGGAGCCTGAAACGGCATGACCAAGGGCATTGAGGGCCTGTTTGGATGACATCGCAACGGCGCACGCTGCCTCGAGTGTTTGATCAGTGTTGAATCAATGTCGTTATTTTTTTTTTAACCAAGGGCACACACGGTCGCGTGCGTGATGAGAACCAGTGATCGCGAGCTGCATGGCGAGTTGCAAGGGTGGTCGGCTCGCCGCCATTTGAGTACGACGTCATAGCCTAGCGCCAATCTGACCGCACCTCGGTGCCGCCCATTCTGGACTCGCATGTGACGTTTGTCCGAGGTATGGAAAAAAAGACGACTTGAGAGACAAACGAAGATGCCTCAATGTCAATATAGGTCTAGATAAGCCTTAGATAGAGCTATGATGAGTCGTTTGCTCTGGTTGTTCGAAGTATGAATCCAAGCTCGAAACCTGTGAAGCTCTCCCGGTGGGGACATGCAGTCGACTATCCTGTCAGACAATCGTCGTCCCGCTCGATGCTTTCCAGGATATGGTCCATTTCATTGTCGAAAGTATCATAGCTCGAGCTTTGGGCCTCTTCTGGAGGTGACTGTGTGCTGGGATTGGTTTATCTTCAGAGCCTATGCCCTACTCGAGACAGAGGCCTGACGCTGGGGAGTAAACGTTGCTGTTGTTCGTGCCCCGAATCCCACAACTCCTAGGTCCAGCTCCCCTGGAGCGTCCTCGCTTTCCTGCAGTCCAGGATGACCCTCGGGGAGTTTTTGCGCACCGAAGCCACTCACGGCGAAAATGTTGGTTCTGCCACCATTCGTAGCCATCTGAAGCTGTTCGTGCAGCCTGGCAAGCTGGTACTGACGTTTGATCGGGGTGAATGTGGGCTGCGGAATCACGGGCTGGGGTTTCCAAGTAGCCAGCGCGCCCATCACGGCGGATGTTTCCTCATCCGAGTCGACAGGGCCGTTATTTGCATCGTCCTCGTCCTCTATTGGAGCATTGGCGTCGAGTGCTGCCTCTGGATGAGGGAAAAGAGCAACGATTAGCCGTGTCTTCAAATGACTAGGTAGGAGCTGATGGGGACTCACTTTGCTGTTTTGCTTGGTTCTTCTTCTGGTAGGCAGCAAGAAGCATATCGTATGGTAGAGATCTGCCAGCAACAGCACGCTTGGCGCCCATACTGTGACTCTTACACGTCAGGGATCTCGCACAAGGCTGCCCGTTGGGTAATATAACACCACATTGGCGCTCCACATCCACAGGGCCTGGTGTACACGGTTAGCTGATCCTCCAAAAAATGTTTCGCAGAATGCTTACCTTTTGGTTTAGGAACCTTGGCCTTAGGCTCATCCTTCTTCTTCTTCGTCTTGGGCCCCTTATCTGGATCGCCATCGGCCTTCCGTTTCTTGCCCTTCTTGTCGTCATCAGGCTTCTTCCCGGCAGCCTTCTTGGCGGTTTTGCTTCCAGTGGCCTTCTTTTCAGCCGAGATTCCGTCTTCGTCGCTGTCATCGTCGCCTTTCCCTTCGCCATTCTCCTCGTCCTCCTTGCGTGCTTCCTCCTGTCTTGCGGCCTCCTTTGCCCTTTCTCTGGCCTCGCGCGCCTCCTTTTTCTTTTGCGCCTTTTCCTTTTTCACTCGGAGACACTGTGCAATGTGTGCTTTTGCCGCCGTCTTTAGGACGCTCTTCTTGCAGTGTTTGCATTGTTGGAGGTCAGGGTTGTCTTCGAGGGGTCGGCCGGTCGCAAACGTTTCGTGGGCATTTTCGTCGAGTTGGTTCACAACAGGGCCTGGCGAAGGCGCACCTGTAGGTGAAGAGTTGCCATTCTTCTTCTTATCTTTGGCTCAATTAGTCCCTTGTGTCCTGAGAGTTTAGAGGTGGCATCGGGTTATACCTTCCGCAACACTACCGTCCCTCCAGTTTCCAGGCTTGCTGTGTTTGGGCGGGAGCTTCTTTAGCTTGACTACTCCATTCTTCTTCTTCTTCGATGCAACCTTGATCGTGCCGTCCTCGCCTATATGATGCGCTTAGCATAACTTCGTCACGCGCCTGTGGCAAGTCGCGTTACCTTTGCGAGCGTCAGACCCCATGCTGGGCAGGGAGCGATATACTGAAGTTGTTGGACTTTGAGCGATGAGGATGAGTCGAGCCGGGAGAGTTTGCGGTTGGATATAATGATGATCGAGAAACGTGAGATGTCCTGGGGATGGTCGTTGCGATAAGGCTATGTGTTGAAGTGGAGTTGACTGTGACATGGCAGCCTTGCGGAAGCGGCTACAAGCAATGCACGTGCTAACCCTGCGGGCCGCACTATTTCTCCGGGGGTCTAGTCAGGTCCCACTGGACATCTGGGGAAACAAGCCTTTTCTGGGTATTTGACGGTGATTGTTAAGAGAGAAATACCACGTTTGCTGCTGCTGCTGGTTTTGGGTATTTTGCGAGGGAAGATTTATCTCTAGCGGTCAAGTTTAGCCAACGCAGAAGAATGTCTGTTGAGACCATCGCACCATCACGTGGGATGAGCTTATACTGGTGCCTCGTTTTCCCTCCATTTACAAGTTTATTGAGACTATCACGGCATAAATTGTAGCGGCTGCAAACCTTATTGGGGAGTTCTTGTGTTGTTAGAACTTTGGGATAAGCTTTAGTTGTACTGCTTCTGTGTTATTTCTGTTGAGTTGCTCTCCCGGGCCACCAACAAGCCTTTCGATCAAGAGGACAATACCAATTTGGTACTGTCTTCTTATACCATGAATGGGTATTGTTTGTTTCCCACCTGCTTGCCTGCTTACCTATTTTGGACACTTACATGGTTGGTGAACTCGTCAAGTATGAACCCCACATGCATTACAGGGACGTCACGTTTGCAATCCATCTTGACCGTGTCTAAGACTCATCGGGCTTGCTCGAGGCAAGTACTCGGTCGCAATCCATTTTATACAGTGCTTTTTGCGGCGGTTGATCAAAAAGTTGTCGCTTGAGGCATCATAACTATGAGCAGTGGTGGCCATGCCTCGTCTTCGTTTATTTTCCTATATACCCTTTGTCATGTCATAAAGATGATATTCGACAAGGAAGATTTACTAGATGCAACCTCATTCATACGAATGACAAGCAACTAAGCCAATATGCTGAAAATTCATGCCAATAGATGACCCGATGAAACCAGTAGCAGAGTTGCAGCAACCCAACAAATGGAGATAGTATTGTGCCGACATCCTGTCAAACCAGGCCATAACAGGCCGTGTCCCAAACAACTCAACGCCTGAGAAAGCACATAACACTCTAAACGTCGCCGACTGTGGTACAGCTTCCAGCTTCACGACCCTCACGGAAGCTCCTGATACCCATGCCTGAACCACCGTCCCCAACCCCCCAAAAATCACCCAGAATATGCGCCAGATCTTGCACCCAAAAACCCTCAGCCGATACCATGCCTTTTACCTGACCCCCTTTGCCCTGCCTTTATTCAAATCATTTTCTGTTTTTACCTTGACCGAGTCTCGATGTGATCTCATAGAGTCCATCATGGACTTGGCATGGAGGATGCCTAGATCGCTCCAAATGCACTCCATCACCCCAATAGCCCAATCCCAATATGTATCCAAAGAGCCAGGGCCACAAGCAGCAGCCTGTAGGTGGAAAAGAACGATCGGAAGACCGGCCGAACCTGAGCCTGCTCCTCCCATATTCTCCACTGGTATCGCGAATTTGTCGGTAAGGAGGGGGTGTCGCCAGTGTGTCGGTGTGCTGATGAGAGTATCTCGGGCCAGGAGCCGAACTACCTCGAGTCGGTTTTTGTATTCGGATGTCGTGACCAACGATGAACTAGATAACGGGTGGCTCGTGATGAAGTCTGCGATGATCCGGTTGAGCAGGGTCCTCGCCCAGCGGTAGTGACCCCACATTCGGGCAACAAACATATCGAAGTAGATGTGGTATTCACCCTCGAAGACCGCTGCAGGGGGTAGATCGTCTGTTTTCTCGGTGCGGAATCGCCAAGTTGGCCCGAGTTTGCGGTCCCATTCCGCAAATGCGGCGTCGATGTCCAAAAGCTGCTTCAGCGTCGCGGTTGTATGTGACCGGCCATCGCTGAGAACATATGTCTGAATATATGTCGATAGTTCGATAAAGCGGCAAATCAACATGCCTAGGTCGGCAGCTGGGCGATCGGGGGGATCAAGAAGAGTATAACTGAACGTAATCCACTCATAGAACGGAGCTGGCAGATGAGTAGCCGACATTTGCGCAGGGATGAACTGTGGAGGATTTATCAGCCGAGCGTTCGAGAAGTGTCGTGTAGATTCAACTCACAAGGCAATAGCACATCTGTAACATAGCCCGAATACCAAGGGAGGCTACTTCCGGTATAGGTAGCCATCTCCGTAGCAGAGCAACACCTCCCATCACATGAGCATGTACGTGGGCGATGTTCTGGTTTGCCCCCTTCACCAACTGCACAAGGCGGTTAGTTAATGACTTGATGGTAGGGAAAGCACTAGGAGAAAGTGAAAGAATATCAAGCTAACCATGGGGGAAGAAGATGAAGAAAATTCAGGGGTGAGGGCACACACCTCGAACATGGCAAGCATGACGACGGAGCGCATGGTAACCTCAAAGTCTGGCATCACCGAAGTCTGGATGAGGCGGCCGGTCTGCTTCAGGGCCATTCCATATCTCTGGCGAGCTGTCGTCATCAAGTTGTGGTCACCCCTGAGATTCGACAAGCTAGCGAGACCGACAGCAGCCATGACATCCTGTACTGCGGGGTCCCATAACCATTCGGTAGAAGAGAGGTCGCCTGGGGTCTTGGGTTCGTCGGGGTGGCCGATGAGATAGCGGTTGATGTAGAACTGAACTCCCTGTTCTTCGAGGCTCGGGTCAACGGGAGTTGGAAGGCGTGGCGGTGGCACAACGGCGACTGGCTGTGCTGCGGAGGCTGAAGAGGAGGTTTGGTGATATGAGTTCGGTGATGGAGGAGTTGGTGGTGATGTTTGATGGCTAACGAGTGACGAAGGAGAAGTTGACCAATATGTGGTGGATGAAGCGCTGGAAGATATCGCCGATGAGGGAGCGGAGTATGGTGCCAACTTGGTATTAGTCGATGTGGAACACGACAGGGTCGGAACAGAAGAAGCGGCAGACGCAGAAGTTGATGCGCTTGATGAAGCTGAAGAGCTGGACGAAGCTTGCGAGGTCATTTCTGAGCCAGATTCGCCAACACCCCATTGCGCGTGTGCCTTTTGCATCACCTTGCTGCTCTCATCACGAAACATGAGAGACAGCTGGTCGCGATAGCCCGGACACCTCTTGCCGACGCGGATGCATTGTGAGCATTCTGGTTTTACCTTGTCGCACTGAATGATGAACACTAGTCAGCCAAGAAATCGAAAGATTGTGAGAGAGAGAGTTGTCGGCAATGAGACTGATAGATGTCATGCGACTGCCTTTGGCGCGATTCAACCGCAACAACGTACCTTGATGCGTCGCGTGCGACAGTTTTGGCAGCCCTGGGAGGCTTTCCCACAGTACACCATGGTGACCCGGGGCTTTGCGGACAACGGCGGCGCCCTGCCGAGAGGTGGACGCCGGCGATCGTCGGTAGAACCGGAGCGGTGAGGTCGGACACACGGGGGAAGCGGAACCGGCGGGGAAACAACAAGCGGGAGGGCCAAGAACCCACGGTTCCGAATGCAGACAAGACCCGTAGCGTCGGGAGCGCAAGAGCACCTCTTCAATCAGTCTCCACGGTGAGAAATCCGAGCTGTTGAACGAGTTGAAAGATGGCGTGTTCAGCTTGTCCGCTGCGATTTTGGGAGGCGCGCGTCCTGTCAGGCTTGAAACAAGAGGGGCGGCGAATCGTATCGTGAGCCCGCTGAGTGGTCTTGCTGACTGAATGACCATCAAGGCAAAGGTCGAAGGGTCCGACGCAGGCAGAGGATGAAATTCAGGAGGCCGAAGAACCATTAGAAGAGGCTGCGCCCATCACGAGGAGCCTACGCGATCGAGCGCGCGCAGTTGGAGACCTCGTCCTCGTTGCGACGAACGCCGCCTCAGCCCGCCAGCCACTCACCTTGGGCTCAGACCCAGTCGCTCACAGCGCCTGTGATTGACCCTGCAGCTCACTTCCTCCAGGTGGTGGCTAACGTCGATGCACCCAACGTCCTGGTTAGCGGGACGTGTGTGATGGGTCCTCCTCCCGTTCCCGTTCCCGTTGCACTTGCTTGGCCTTCGACCTGCCCGCAGCCCGTTTGGCCGTTGTCGGTACACTCCCGGATCGATCGCTCTCGCTCTCCGTGCAAGCCCGTAATGTTTCCGTCTTTGTTGCGGGGCTCCCGGAGCCCAGCGTGCAGGAGGCGTAAGGGGAGGTACAGTATGTAAAGAAGAGGTGCGCGGGGTATGTGGCTATGTGTGGTTTATTATTCGGCACATGTGAGTGAGCCTGGCCTCGCCTAGGTCGCCTGTGATTGCGACGACGCCGAGTCAAGGGAGCGTCCAGGGCCTGGTCTCATCCAGGTTCAGCTGCGAGCGAATGCGGAGAAGCGAATGGGAGGGTGGGTGATGGTAATCAAGGCGAAGCAGCGGAGAAGGTGCAGTCACAGAGTAGCAGCAGAGGCCGGAAAGGCAAAGGCGCCTCTGAACATGTATAAATTCCAGACGTGGATGCAGGGTCAGGAATGCGCAAAAGGTGAAAGTCGCAGCCCAGACGGAGACGGAGTCGGAAGCCAGGAGGTGCTCGGACTGGCAGTGGACCCGGAGTGACACAGGCACCGCGTCCTCGGAGATGGAGTCCCGCACACCGGCGCAAGCTATGGATGGTATTTGTTTATTGATGTACTGTGTCTATTTTAGACCCCGTCAGCACCAGTGTATGAAGGTGAAGTCGGTGTGAAGGCTGACGATCTCTAGCTTGTCACGTCCCATCATGACATCCATCTTGCACTAGCATTGGCAATCAAAGATGCCAAACCGCACAGATGTCGATACCGAGACCACAAGCCGATCCGAGCCGGGAAAAAATCTGTCACGCTGCTTAAAACTAGACCTTGCGGATACGAAGGGAGGAGCTCCTATTTGCACATGAAATACCTGAGGTGGTGAGGGGGGGATCATAGTGGGCGGGACCTGGATGACAGGGACTGCCTGGCCACCAAGACTCGGGAGTGGACATTCTGAGCCATGGAGGATAGGAGGCGGCAGTGGGAGCAAGAGACTACACGAAAAGCACAATGCGTGAGAGATAGGGGCCAAAGACACTGGTTGAGGTGATATATCACAGCCCCAACAAGAGTTCAAGCCTTGATTATAACATGGTGGCAGAGGCTCAAGAGTCAAGGCGACCTCAAAAGTCAAGGTGAACGAAGTAACCCAACAGGGGTCAGGGCCTTTGATAGCATTCTTATTCCGTGGCCGAAGTCGGGATCTCCTCTTTAATTGTTGATACGGTGAGCGTCCAAATGCTGACAAGATAAGTATGCGATCCGATCTGCTCACCCTACCCATTCTTCCACTGGGAGTCGAGTCAAGTACCAAACTTGCGGTCCAGATGCCCCGGCCCAGATAACCTGAAACAGACCTCATAGGCCTCTAGTCGTCACCTGGCTTAATATTGACCAATACATCAGATGGGGTCTGGTATCCAGCTTACCCGTATGCTTTCTCTTGGCACCACGTTCTAGTCCGCCCAAGCGCAGTTGACGATGGTGTTGATATGGCTTCTAGAACCAAAGTCGACAGTAGCATCGCATGTCCTTCTCGCAGCCCTACTACCCAAAAAACAACCTTCCAACGGGGAAGCTGATGTGCATTCCCGCCCTTCTCCTGGGGGCCAAGAGCCGGGACTCGGCCGAGCAGGCTCTACAGGGCTGCATGCTCGCCGCTAACACTGACCACGCTCGCTGATTCGCAAGTGTACGAACGCGTTTGATTAACGACCTGGCGGAACGAGACAGGTTAACCGTCTCTGGCTAGATGACGTCCGAGGGCCAATCTCTCTGGCACTGTCGCACGTGGAAGCGGAACATTTCGCCCTGGAATCGATTCATCGGCAGGTAGAGCCAAGAAGCGTCCTGTGCAGGTCGAGGGTAGGTGAGAAGTGTGTATCGCGACATGCGCAAACCATGGTATTGCGCATTTCTCTTCTGCTCTGACGCTATTGGAATACCTAAAGATGTCTCCCTTTATTCTCTAGTGTTACAGACCATGGTTTCTTCACACACAACGAAAACTACAATGCTGTGCAGTCCGTAGTACATCCCTCTGATGCTCAACTCAAACCGGTCCTCATCCATCGATGACGTAGTTGACGTATCTCGGTCTACCCCAGATCTTTATGCCCACCTTGGCAGGCCGGCTTTGCTGACCTTGTACCAGAACCAAACATTTCAGCCGCCATCTCCAACGCGGGCATGGCCTTGCTTTCGGTTCTCGGTGGAGGGCGGCGTAACGTCATACCCTTTTTATGGAGCCGCACTTTACATCATCCATCCAACACGAATAGCTAGGGAACCTCCAGCTCAACGTGTCAGGACCCCGTTGCATCTGTCGGCCGCGGCGTCATAATCCGTGCCGCCACATACGGGATGATGTTTGTCCTACCCAGCTCTGCCTTGAAGAGGCCCGAATAGCTGTTGAACCGGCATGTGCCGTGTACTGTAGTTACGTGGATAGCACAGCTGTACAGTAGGTACACTACTCCTCGCACCAACACCCAGGCCAACAGGCCTGACGACGTCAGCGCTTGTTAAACCTCCCTTCCTCGATTGTCCTCGTCTGTAGATCATTCGAGCTGCATTTAAACTTCAGCTATTCCCGTAATCTTCTCTTCATTCCCATACCACTTCAGTTCCTTTTATTATACCCCAGTACGCACTCGATTTGAAACTAGGAAGCTCCCACCTTCATCACGCAAGATACCCCGCCAACTTACACAACAATCCGTCTGATACCCAAATTCCTTTATAATTCACCATCAAATACACCATGGAGACCATCAGCAACGCCGCCGCCGCCGCCGCCAAGGCTGTTTGGGGAGAGAACCAGCCCCATAAGGAGCCCGTCTCTGGAGTCCAGGGTGACACCGCCAAGGGTGAGCCCTACGATGCCGGCAACCTGGGTAAGTTGTCTACTCTTAACACTCCCTAGCCCCCGACCCTTGAAAACACCCCTCGCTAACACCCAGTTCAAGACACCCCTGCCCAGGAAAAGGTAGAGCAAAACTACAACGAGCGCACCCTCGGCCAGGAGGCTTCTGCCCCCAAGACCGCCAGAGTTGAGACACCCTCCGGAGAGGCTGCTGCATTTGGCGCCCAGTCCAAGGATGCCCGGGATACCTCCGCTGGGCAGAACGACACTCGCAACCCAGAGCGCGCGGGTCTAGAGAAGGAGAAGAACACCGACCTCGAGGACGTTGACAACACTTCAGAGGGTAACACCGCTAAGCTGGGCGAGGGTCCCGGTCCCCGCCCTGTTGAGGTCGTCGCCAAGCAGAAGGGGGGCGATGCCGGCCGAGAAAGACCCCAGGAAGGCTTCTCCGAAGCGCCCCGTGAGATCGGCTCCGAGGGTGCTGCTGCTACTTCTTCGTCCAAGTCCGAGAACCAGCCCGACCCTGCCCGGGATGAGTATGTCCATGCCACTGGCTTCGCTGCTGACGGCGGAGACTTTGACGCCACCAAGCCTGGTGCTGGACGAGAGGCTGACCGTACGTTGACTTCTACCCATGCTTGCTTGATAACTGTCTAACTCTTTCCTAGGCCTCTTGGAGGAGAAGGGTGTCCACCTTGGCGAGGAGTCCTCTTCCGGCTCGCACTCACGTAAATCTCACGAGAAGCACTCTCACGATGACAAGCACAAGGACAAGCCCAGCCTGGGCGAGCGCATCAAGGCCAAGCTCCACAAACACTAAACGAGGAGCGCAGGGTTATGAGAGAAGCAGACATGTTGTAATGACGAGAATAATATCCCACACGGCCTCTTTGTGTTGCCCTCAGGTTGTTCGCTGTTGATAACCAGGGCCGTGTACATGTAGTTTTACCCACGTTTTAGTTTGAAACCACTCTTCCAAGGTGGTATTGTTCAATGAAGGCTGAGGCACAGGCTGCCTCCTGACTATTCAAAACACCAACACTCGAGATTACAGAGTCATGTGGCATAACTTTGCTGATGCAGGAAATATTGACCCCCTAATGCAGCTGCTGGAACATCTCGCTTCGCCTCTCGTCACCTTCAGGTTATGCCCAACAGGGCTTGTCGTCCCACCCCGTTGCAACCCCGAGACGGCACAGCGGGCCTGCACATTCGGGTCGGGGACTGGGGGCAGCATGGATCGAAGCTGGGGTATGGGGTTTCGAGCAAGGGCAATGTTGCATGTTTGTTTCTTCTCAGCCCAGCAGAAGAATCATTAATCCTCAGATAGGTAGTATCATCCGGCTCCATGCGCCATTTCGCCAACCTTTACCCACCCATCCACACTATCTTGTGTATGTCTTCGCGGTCGAGGCGTCCTCCGCTCTCCTAGATGCTTGCTTGCTTGCTTCCATCATATCGTATCATTCGACCTTCTCCTAGATCCGTTCAGGTATATTCAATCCTCGTGCGGCCAGCGTACATCGCCCCATTGTCACCATCGACCACCACTGAGTTTTCCCCTTCCTCCCGTCATTGTTGGACTCGCCTCCTGTGCTGGAGTTCCCCCTTTCCCCTAACGGGCTCATTTCCAGTCCTGTTAGTGTGGCTTCCGAGTGTCCTCAACCTCATATCTGAACATGCCGATAAGCTAGGTCATCGAGTAGAGACCACGATCAGAGTTGCCCCCATCAGTCTCATCGACACTCCCCACTTCAATGTCCCCACGCTCTAGAACCCCTGCTGCCAACATCTACCACACCAACTACCACGGGCCGTCTCCCGACCAAGTTTCGCTGCGTTGTGCCGCTTCGCGCTCTATCGGGATGTGGGCGGCGCTGCTCACAGCGATGTATACCGCGTGCTGTAGCCAATCTCGTCCATCGCTGGTTGTCAGGATCGCGGCTAGGATCACAATCCCACCCATCCCGGCTTGTTTCCGATCCATTTCCAAGGTATCGTAGCGTGGATAGATGCGGTTGCATCGACGTCTCGGAACAGTTGCAAGGGGGCACTGCTTATAGGAAGCCAGACTCGGCAAGAACCCTGCAAATCAACAACAAGTCAAGTAAGCATTTGTCTCTCTTCATCTTTACCGGGGTCTCCAGGTAACTACTCCTGAAGAGACCTCCGTCGCGGAGCCAGCCAAAACGGCTTATCAGAAAAAAGAAGGCACCCCTCCATACGACGCGGGAGTGTTCCGCAATTCAACATACCTCACAATCTTCTCATCCTCTCGCTCACGAGGCTCGACCTGCAGACTCTTGTCATACATCTCGTGCACATCACCAGCTGCCTGCATGTTGTTCAAGATGTAGTCTTGCAGCTCAGGCACCGGCTGCAGTGAGTATCCCACGTTCTGGTACTGCTGAATGTCTCGGATGACCTCAGCAGTCTTAGCACGTTTGGCAAAGTTGATGAGGTTAGTCTTCTTGATGATGGACGGAATACCATCCTCGATAAAGGTCAGGTCGGTTAGGTAGACACCTTTGTTGGTTGTGAGCATTGTGATCTATCATCTGCATCCATAGCAAGGGGGAGGATCCATACCGAAGAAAGGGATACAGGGGGGATTGGCCGCATGAAGCGCTTCTCGGTACTCGCCGAAGTTCTTGGTGCTCGCCATGACTCTCCGCATTGACTCCAAGGTGGTGTGCGTACGCTGGGGCACTTGATCCCATGTACGCTTGAGACGAGCAATGGGTGCGGTACCCAGGGCCGAGATGATGGAGGTTAGTGTGGAGAAGTTGTTGAGCGCACGGCAACGCTGCCTGTGTGTTAGCTTTGTTCCAAGGGGCTCGCTTGCATTCTGCACCACTTACATCGGCAACAGACACGAAGTGCTTGATAACAACCACTCGCTTCTTGACGTCCATCTGAGCTAGGATCATCTCGGCAACCCAGTTGGTCATTTGATTCGAGTGGAGGATGAGGGCCTTGACGTTGGGGGCTAGATCAGGTTCACCTTCGCCGATCTTCTTTTGCCAGGTCTTGTTCAAGCACTCAGTGGCCTTGATCTTGCCGTAGAGTCGTGATTCGACTATTGTGAGCTGTCGGGCGAATTCCACCACATCGATATCCAGGAACTTGAGCTTCTTCATATTCTTTGGCATGATTGGAGTGGGGGTGTTTTGGTTCACCGTCTGGATCATCCTTCGAGCTCCAGCCTCCTTGCCGCTCAATCTCTGATCCAAGACTGCCATCAGAGGGGCCGATCCAGGGGTCTCGGTTGATTTGACGGTATCCTTTGCAAACGTGTAAACGTCCCGGATAAGTTGTTTTGACTCCTCGTTGTATTCTTCCATCCAGAAGTTGTCAAACCAACTCTTGAGGATATTGACCACTCTGAAACGGATGAGTTTCTGCTTTCGGTCTCTCCACATCTCGTAGTCCGCTTGTGTCAGGCCTTCGGGTGGTTGAATTCCAAATCGTTTTACGAGGAGCTCGAAAAGCTCTCGAGCAGAGGTGAAGGAACGGTAGGTGAGGAGGAAGGTGTTGTTGAAGTTCGAGTCAAGCTTGTCATGGCGGGTGAGCTGCTCAACAAGGGCAAGTAGAGAGCCTCCCTTGACGGTAGGCGGCGAGGTCTTGGCATCCCAAGATACTTCATGCTCGAAGTCGAGGAGCAAGAATTCCGGTGTATCCTCTGTGACTGGAACTTGGGGTGAAGGATCTTCGCCAAAGATCTTCTTGACCTTCGAGTAGTCGCCCTTGCGAAAGTTGCCTGGCGCAGGATCTCCTTCGGTAAATGACTGTGATGAAACCAGTGCTGGTCTCACTGGAGCAGTCCTTGACTCTGTTCGTTGGTGTGGGCGGTCGTATGGCATCGTCTCACCTCTTTGTAGAGGTGCCCGGGTGAAAGGTTCCTCGTGAGGCCGTTGGTCCATTTGATGCTGTTGCATATTAATCTGAACTTGTTCAGATAGAAGTTGTAAAGAGAATCCGATATGTGAGGAGTTTGTTTCTAGTGCTCGTGCGCATGATCGAACATATTCCAGGCGGTTTTCCATCGCTTCACCTCGAACCTCAGTCCATTCATCGGCCAGGGGACCGGCAACAGCCTGGCATCCCAAGATAAGGTCAGAAATGTTGTCGTAGAGGCTCTGCTTATGGGTGCCAAAATCGGATAGTTGAGGTGTCTGGAAGCTGTTCCCCAAGGATGACAGATCGATGGACTCAATCATGGCAACCCATTGCCTAAAAGTCTCCAGCACTCTGCCACCTGCAAAACAGACGTTGTTCCCGATCACTTCGTGTCTGTAGGGGGTGATGATCTTTTCTGGCACAACGAGGCTCTTGTCGAGTTCGCGGATGCTGGATACGAGAATGCGCTTCTGTTCATCAAGTCGTTCAAGCAACTTGTTGTCCAAGATAGCCGTTGGCTCCACAACGCCCTCATCGTCCTCGAGGAAGTTGGCGGTTATCTCGTCTCGAGGGCCTAGTCCGTTGTTTTGCCAGCTGCCACCAGTCGTGCTGCCAATGACAAAACCAGGGAAGAGACGAGGAATCTCCTCGCCGCGTTGTTGCCGAGCGACTTCCACGTAACTGAACACACCCAGAAGGACACCGTCGGCTTCCTGTAGACATTTCTGGATGGACTCCGCATTGGGCCAGTCGGCGGCAGCAATGTGGGAAGAGATAACGAGCTTCGAGAACTTGGACATCATGTCCCGGAAGTGAGGGTAGAGAGCCTTATTTGTTGAGATGATGGATGGCTGGCCGGAGTGATTGTCAGTGGTTCCAGAGCCAGCGGCCAGGAGTAGTCGTAGGTGATCGGATATATCCTCGGCTCGCGCTACATATTCTGAGCGATTATTGTTGGTGATGGCCTCACGATACCGGTCGATGGCACGCCTCATGTTGGAAACAAGAAGAGTCCAGCTGAGCGAAGGTGTAGATCCATCGTCGAAGAATGAGCGAGGAACTGTGGCTGTCGTTGGAAGATTATAGGTAGTGCTAGTGAACGAGGTAGCTGAAGCCATGTTTGGAACCTGGCCGGCAGCAAGATGGCCGTTCGGCGAGGTGCCATTTCTTGGGCGACCAATAGGTGATGCGCCATTGATAGAGTCCATGGATGTTGAAGGTGACAGAGCGCCGAACGAGGCACGATTCCGGTGCTGCAAGACAAGTGTTAGCGGCTACATCAACTACGAGCGAGGAATACATGTGTCGTTTAAGCACCTTTGAGCGTCGTGCAAGCCTCGAGGAGTCACCTTCGGCTTCAGACGCTGAAGTCAGCGACTCGTCGTCTTCGTCCTGAGTTAAGCCGCGCGCCATCATCTCAGGGGGCGGCCTTGTCTTATCAGGGATGTTAACGTTCATTCGGTCTCGCGGGCCGGTCTCGTTTGCGGAAACGGGGGACTCGAGGGGCAGTTCCATGCTGCGATCACCCGTCATCATGTTGTAGTAGAATAAACGGCCATCGGGGGTAGCCTGCGGAATCCAGAAGTCGGCTCTCGAGCTGTCGCCTCCATCAGTGCCCTCGAGCGGAAGGCCTACGGGCATATCCTGTTCAGAGTCGTCGTCTTGTTCGTAGTTATCGTCGTAAATTTCAGCGTCTTCGGCGTCATCCTCAACGTTCTCGAGAGCGCCATTGTGGGCGGCGTCGGGGAGGTCGTCTGGGCTCGTGATAATCTGACAGTAATTGCTAGGAAACCAGCCTCGAACGCCGTTAATGACACCATCCCACCAGCCGCTCTCGAGCTGGGTGATGACCTGGATGACATCGCCTTCGTGGAAACTGAGACTGGTGCGGTCGTCGGCCTCGTAGTCGTAAAGGGCGCGAACGTACATGGTCCCCATGGGGGCGGTACCGACGATGCCGTTCATGACGCCCCAGGCGGGATCAGCCCGAGTCGAGGAAGAGTGTTGATCGGAGGCTTGAACGGAGGCAGGCGTGATGCGCGCGGACGCGGACGGAGAGTCGCCGGAGGGGTCGTGGATAGTGCGCGAAGAGTGGATACTTGGCGGCACGGCGGCGGTCTGTATCTTGAGCATGTCGGGTTGCGGCGGCCAAGCTCACCTCAGGACATGGTCAAAAGCGGCAGGCCTATCGCTGATCCAAGGATGCCGAGTTTGACGATAGCAATTCGTAGCACGGCAAAGATGGCGCAGCAGCATACCACGAGGCTCGTCTCGTCAGGAGTCGCAGGCTCGCTTGGAAGGCACAGAGAGGAGGACGAGAATCCAGGGGGGGTTAGAGGGGCGACCACACTGGGATCAGGCCTGGATGCGTGTGGTGGGCGAGGGGCTGAGAGGAGGAGGGCGGCGGCTGGCGGTTGGCTGAGACCAGACCAGAATGGACTGAGCAGGTCGGCCGTAGTCGTCAAGGCGCTGCTGCAAAAAGACGGTATAGAAGAGGCAGAGAAAGACCAGCCAAGGCTACCGCGAGCAGAGGACGATTTGCTGGAAGGCCTACTGGAGAGGCATTGACTTGGCCTCTGGAGATCCGAAGCGGACAGCTCTGGGGTTGCTCGGGCCGTCGTGCGTCGTCTCGGAAAGCCAGGAAAGGGGAGTTGGAGCTTGTTGTTGCGAGTGTTGAGGTTGATGTGGGAGCAACGGACCCGATCAGAAACTAAGGAGGGGTTCTATTCCGCAGCATCTACCTATGGACACCCATCCATACCCAGCAGCGCGGATGGACACTAACAGCCCAGCTCAGGTTCAGCGACACGACAGGACGGGACAGAGGCATTCAGCACTCCACTCCATGAATTTCTCCACTGGAAAATTACCACCTCGCGCCCCGATGAAACCTTTCCTGTCCCTGGATGGACTCTTTTTGGTAACCGGTCGAGTTTCCAAATTTACTACGTACAAAAGTATGAGTAAGGGATCAGCAGCTTGGAGTTTGTGGTGACGCTTCATTGCGCTGGCGGTTGGATCATCCAGATATGACGGGCTCCCAAAAGCTGGAAAGCTAATCGTCGTCAGTCAGCCCAAAGCGTACATCAATCAATACTTCAAGACTCCGACTGCTCCAGGACCGACCAGGTGTCAGTGCTCGTCTCTTCTTGTTATCGAGATTAGTCTTGCTGTTTCTGAACCACGGTCCCGACGGCTTGAGGTCGCTTCGCTACCAGGATAACGGAAAATTAGAGGGGACAGCGGAGTTGCAACCAGAGGTGGTATCAGAGAGTTGCAAACTCCCTGAGCGAGGTATGGTATGCACCTCAAGGTCATTGCTTGCGCTCGGAACCTCAAACACACAGACCACGGGTGGCCATGATTAAGGAGGTGGGGGAGCGGTGCAGAGGACCGCCGATCGCTCGCCTTTCTTCTCTTCTTCTTGAGCTACTCAGGTCTTTATAATTCGCAGGGCGAATGACCTGCAGACTGCAAGTGATAATGCAACGACAAGTCCATTGTCCAGCCAGCAGCCTCAAGTGACGTGCTGTTGCTTGTCGTGCCCATCGTTCATCGCGATGATGTGCGATTCCCGCAGCCCCTCCACCACCACGTCCGCTTCCACGTCCATGCTCTCCTGATTCCTTGCTCAATCCGGACGGACCCTGCGATGAGTCAGCATCTCAATAGATCCATGACCGGGAATCTTCCGCGGACGGTGCAATTTACGCCGTAATGCCATGGCGACCAAGTCGCTAACGAGCACCTAACGGGAGGACGTTGCTGTCAGCCTTGTCTCTGCTAATCTCCTGATAGGCGCTCCGTGTCGAGACCGCTGGGCCCCTTGTCCTCCCAATCTCGCACTCATCTCCCCGTTTTCTGGACGGGCTGGTTGCCTGAGGTTGCGTAGTTTCGTAACTCGCTTCCCCCACTCTATCGGAGGGCCAACCAGCCTGACCTCCCAGTGTTGACACTGTGCCAGTCGTTTTCCCTTTCCTCCTCTCATTCCTGGTGTGGCTCCCCTGATCCATTGTGCGTCGAATTCGTCCAGGACGCGCAGTTTGATCAAGACTGTTGAGGCCACGGTACGATTACAACCCAGCTGCGCGCATAAGTTTTGGATTCCAGGGTTGCATCCCGTTGACCGCTTTACGCATGGCCAGAAGTCGGTATTACGAGAAGGCTGGAGAGAAAACAACAGCAACTCAAAAAAGACAGAAATCAAAAAGAGCAGGAGAAAAAGGACGCCAGAGAATGCACTCCACCATCCATCGTCTTGACACCACGTGGAGCACGCCCCAAACCATGGCTCCCTACTCCGGGAGAGTGCCGCGGACCCGCCCGCTATAGCATCAAGATGGACTAGCCCCGTTGGCGTGGATCATCTAAAAGTCAACCAGCGAGGCGAGCTCGTAACCTTGGTTCTACAAACGCAAGGGTCGGAGAGGAATTTGCCCTGGAGCGTCGCTTCAAACTCCTTCCAAACCTTCACACACTCATGATACCGTTG
The DNA here is from genome assembly GCF_026873545.1 of Fusarium falciforme. Taxonomy (NCBI): domain Eukaryota; kingdom Fungi; phylum Ascomycota; class Sordariomycetes; order Hypocreales; family Nectriaceae; genus Fusarium; species Fusarium falciforme. Next base: position 2,228,657 of record NC_070551.1, on the reverse strand, counting down.
GAAGAAGCGCAGCATGCATCGTCCCGACCCGGCCCGCTCTCCTGGAGCTAATTCCGATTACCAGTTGCGGACAGATAAACATCTCGCCCGTTGATGCGCGTCTTTGTCGGCAACAGTGCAGGCATAATCATGTGGTTTTCATGCTCCCCCACAAGCTCGGCCCTCGGGTGTTATCTCACTGCAGATGGATAGAAGCCCCTCATTGCCCTCCCTCCTCGAGACGACGACATCCCCCTCCATTTCTCGCCGGGTGGATTTCGCTGTTGGATCCTTTCGGGCGCCAGTGCCGTCCGACCGTTGCGGGGTACGGCAGCATCAGAAGGACAAATAGGTTGCAGATCCGAGGGGGCCGGACGCCTTGGAGGGGCTCCAGTAGCGCATCTCCCAGGTTTCCATTCTTCCACAGCGAGATGAGCCCTTCTAGCTCGCAATCCGTCGCCCTGGAGCTGACGACTGAGATGGACGTTCGGTTGTGCTCCTCGACCAGCGTTACCAACGCTGCCATTCCTCTGGCTCTCTTGCGCTGTGGCTTGCCCCCTGGCGTTGTGGATACGAGAATGGATCACTCAAGACGCAGCCCTCAGCAAACACGGCAGAAACGGAGCTCATCTCTCACCGTATCTCAGCTTGTCGGTCAGAAGTGAGGCCGAACGGAGGAGTGCCGTTGTCCTGGAATGGACCCGTCAATGATCGCTTCTGCTCCTGTCGATCCCGCAGGCTAGATTTATCGTTCATGCCATGGCAGCTTCAATGACGGAGTCATACATATGTATTTTCTCGTTGTGGGACCCGTTTGCACCTCTCCAGTGCTTGCCACACTGCCCAGACTCTGGTCGCTTTTGCAATCTTTGATTCATCCCTTGCTCCCCTCGGGAGATATCATTTCCATCGAGAACCCCTATCTTGTGGGAAACGGAACGACCGATAATGGGCGATTGGTGTCTCCCTGGATTGCAAAGAATGTTCACCCAAGGGGGGAAATGATCCGTACTTGGCCTCCTCTGGCCCGTGGGACATGGCTCATCCGTGTCTGTTTTCGTTGCTTTGGTTGGATGAAGCGATGTTCCAGAACCGTATGCATGGGTGCCACGGACTGATAAATCGAACCTTGGTGGCTACGGCACATGAAAAAGCTGAAAAGTCCAAGTGTTCCATCCACAGTGATATATCCATAGGCTGGTGATATAAAAAGGTCGATGAAATTACCCCCGATTCTGGAGATTAAAGTGGCCCAAGGTCGGTCTAAGCGGCGAGCCGTGTAAATGTGGAACTTGACACTATGCGCGCTCCATCAGTAGACACAAGTGATACGCCGCAAGCCGCGAACGCGTACAGTGCATATTGTGCCGGCAGACAGGGGGACCCAACGCGAGGCCGGCCGGACAGTCTCACCAGTCTCCCCGTGTAGCCCGTCCCCACCAGGATAGACGTGCTTGACCGGGGAGATTCGCATCAAGTGGGCCGCGGGATGCAAGGCGCGCTGACGACTGGTCATGATCCAAGGCCTTGCGCCGGTGCTCTGGGAACGGGATCTCTTGACAGGCGGCCGTGTCATGACGCTACACCTGAATTGCGCTGGTGGTGGTGGAGGAGGGAGAGAGCAGTGCTGCTGGGAGGTCGAAGCCGCACAGCAGGGTAGGGTGCGAGGTTGCAAGGCCAGAGCAAGAACAGAAGCTCCCCTCACCAGACAGGCCCGGTGATGTATTGCTGGAGCTTTCTGGAGCTTCCCCGCCTGATCGCAACAAGCCTGACCTCGAAGATTTGACGATTTTCCGATCACGTTCCCAAGATCTGGCTGCTTCTGGATTCTGGGCCGATGCGCGGCGGCAAGATACCGGTTCTCGTCTCGCCTCTTGCTGTGTCATCGTGGTGGCCAGTGATTATGTGCGGTGTCTCGTGCCTCGTTCCTTGCCCTCTGGTCCTCCACGCTCCTTGGTTTGGCTCCCACCCCTGCCTCATCGGTGACTGCTCGCTGGTTGTTTCGTGGCCTCGCGCACCCCCTGGTCTCCTGGTTGCCCTTGCCATGAGCCCCGGCTTCTCTCGTCCCCGTGGACTCTCTGGACCGTGGATTTGTGGGCCGTGGGCCTCGGACCGCCAGCCTTTAAGGCGGACTCGACGGATCACGGTGGAGAGCCGTTCCCTGTCCGCCCGGCCAGGTGTCTCGACACCGACATTGACTCCGACTTTTGCTGGCCGTCACCGACTCAAAGACTCGCAGAGAGTCGGCCTTTTGCCTTTGACCGACGATTTTGCGAATGGGACGGCGCCTGCAACTTTGCGTTAGGGCCTGCAAGAACAAGCAAAACCGCTTCCCCGTCCGGACCCTCATCGGCGGGCATGGTCTCCATCGTGTCCACTGAAGGAGGAAAGAAATCGCAAAGAAAGCAAAAAAGGCGGAGTCAGGGCTTGTACCGGGTGCAGGAACTCTCAAGCAGGAGCAGAGTGCTGACTGCAAGTATCTGCTGCCTCTCTCGATGCCCAAGAGTACCTCTGAAGGGGAGGGAGCATGTACTTGTGTCTCGTACCTCGAATTGTCGTACCTCGCGTGCCGGCCGTCGTGTCTCGGCCAACGGCCAGTGCTGCTTTAATTGACGGGGCCTGTTGGCTGCTCTCAGGCCAGGTTCTCCTGACAGAATTTTCATCCTCGTCACTCGTCCGCCTTGCCCACAAGCTGAGACGCTGCTCGCTACGTCCGTAAAGGGATTAGAGGCTGAGGGCTTGAGAGGGACCGGCAATGGTGCCCCTCGTCACCCCTCCACTGAAATGGCCCCGCTGCTGTGTCAGTGGATCCATCTGGTCGCAGCCCAGCGCAGCGCACTCGTTTGCTGCGTTCCGCCCCAGAGGGCAAAGGGCCCGGTCTTACAGGGGGGTAGGGAGGGGCCAGCCGGCCTGGCACTGCTGATTGCGCGCTGAAGGGCGCTGCTGCATAGCGCTGCATTTGTGCTGTGCTCACTAGCCCAGGTCAACGCGGGCGGCATGCCATCCATCTGGACGAGCATCCATGGATGGTGTCTGGCGGGGTGCTCGGTGTTGCTTTGTGCTGTCCAGTCCAGTTGTGCGCTCGCTGTGCTGGCACGAGTGCCCAGCCTCAGCAAGTGACTCTCTCAGCCACCCCTCCTCTCTCCCTCCCTGGGTCGCTCCTTCCTCCCTCGCGGTTTCCTCTTCTTGGTTTTCCAAGTTCCCCTCCTCCCCTCCCCACCCAGAAAATAAGTGCCCCCCAACTCCCGGGTCACTCTCCCCTCCGGATTTCTCCCCCCCTCTCTTTCCCGTCCGCCCCTCTAAGTATTCTGCGCCTTCTCCTCGCTTTTCTTCCCTCCTTCTTACATCCCCCATCACCACCTCACCTCTCAACAATCATCCCGCACCAATCCGCCCGTCTCATCCGACCGGTGTACAGCTTCGACAAGGCCATCCAGAGCCCTCAGATATATACCATCCACACAATCCCGCCTTTCCATGATCAACATACAATCATATCCAATGACCATCATTACGCTCGAGCCCACCGCAGTCACCCTTTAAACCCCACGGGAGCGCCGCGCAAGCGAGGAGCTAGCAGTCGAGAGCGAGAGCGAGAGCAACAACCTACGAACCAGACGATATTCAACCATCGTGCTGTCGGGCCCAGCCTAATTGCCCGATTTCCGAGCGCAACTTTGCCGTCGTCCTCTGTCGCCATCCACCCACGGAAACGCGACTTGACTTCGTCGAGATGCCCGGTGCAAGCGTAGCAGTCCTCCCGCCCCCCGCGGCCTCGACAGCGTCCTCGCGAAAGGCCTCGCTGGCACCCGAGCGCAAATACAAGTGCCAGTTCTGCAACCGGGCCTTTAGCAGGAGCGAGCATCGCAGTCGCCATGAACGATCACGTATGTGCCACCCCCTCTCGCCCCTCGTACCAGCCATCACCCCACGTCCCCTCCTTCACACTATCTCGCTCATCCATCCGCTAACCATACTGTAGATACCAAGGAGCGTCCTTTTAAGTGCATGAAGTGCCGGAGTACCTTTGTTCGTCGCGACCTTCTTCTGAGACACGACCGTACTGTCCACGCCAAGGATGGCGGCATTCCCCTTCACAGCGATGGCAAACGCCGAGCCGGCCCCAAGACTCGAGCTATCGGCACACCAGCAAAGTCATCCATCGCCATCGACAGTTCGACGCTAGAGCAGATGGAATCCGGCACCGACAGCATCTTTGATGTAGAGGCCGCCGCCATGCTCGTGGCAGACCTACACCACAAGGCCACTGCCGCGATGCGCGAAGATCATTCCTACGAGGATAGCCCGTCCATGGCATACTCCCCACACAGCTCCTCAGTCATGGAGTCCACAGTGACATACCCATCTGGCGCCATCGCATTGCCCCAAGTTCAGTGGGACGGCTTCATGTCCCAATCAGTGACCGAGCCCAAGGCGCACTCTATCACTTCGAGCACTTCTGGATCCTTCGAATCTCAGCAATCTTTCGCCAGCGGAACCACCTTGCAACCTAACTCCAACCAGCTTCCTCCCATCGGCGGACAGAACTGCAACGGCCTTGTGCCAGCACTTCAGTCAATGATCAACTCATTACCAAACTCTGCCGCTGGCCCTCCTTCTCCCTGGGTCTCAGAGTCATCAAAGTCCGGTTACAAGGCACCCGAAGTGATGGGGGATGACGAACGGAACGCAATTTTGGATCACATTCGCAGCGCTGACAGCGAGCACGCCATTCCCGAGGGTTTCCGTCTTCCTGGCCTGGGCTCTTTGAACCGATATCTGTCGACTTATTTCGGTCTCTTCCATCACCACCTGCCATTCCTACATCCCGCTTCTTTCCACCCTACCAAGGTCTCTCCACCATTGTTATTGGCAGTCCTCAGCATCGGCGCCCTCTACGCCTTTGACCAAGAGCAGGCTTACATGCTACACATCGGCTCCAAGGTTCTTGTTAACCAGTTCCTTCAGAGTAAGGAGAACTTCAGCTCTCGCAAGTGCCCCCTGTGGACCATGCAGAGCAATCTCTTGAATATGGTGTTCGCCAGCTGGAGTGGTGACCCCAAGGGTCTTGAATGGACGTGCTCAATTAAGAGTCTCCTTGCCAACATGGTCGCTGGCAACAGGTATGAGCTCAAACTTCGCCAGGAAGCTCGCGGTACAGCCAAGCCAACGCGCGCTGAGTGGGTTGAGGACGAGGGTTGCCGTCGTACATACTACGCCGTCTACATCTTCTTTGGTCTGCTAACCCTGACCTACAACCACACTCCAGCTATCAGCTTCAGCGAGTTCGAGGACCTTCAACTTCCCTCTACTGAGACGCTGTGGAACTTGCAAGTTTCAGACGAGGCGACATGGCAAGAACACCTCAAGGCGTCGACTACTGTGACCTTTATGGAGGCACACGACAACCTCTTCCAGGGCGAGACTCTCCGATACAGCACGTTCGGAACACGCGTCATGATCAATGCTCTCTTCCTCGAGGTTTGGTACCATAAGCGCAGCCCCGAGGCCCTTCAAGACGTGGTTACCGAGTACAAGCTGCGACTGGCATTGGAGACTTGGGAAAAGTCTGTCGACAAGTGCGAACCCGAGGCCTTTCCGGTTCCCATCAGCGCCCCCCACAAGGGCCATCCCTTGATCTTCAACGCTAGAGCCATGTACCGCAACGCCCGCGCCCGTCTCGAAGTTGACCTGAAGGCGGTGCAAGAAGCACTGCGTTACCATGACCCCTATGAGGTTGCCGCAGCAATGACACACGCTCGGGATCGCGTGAAGCGTTCGAGTGAGATGATCAAGGCCATCGAGGAGTGCTACAACTGCCTCGAAACAGTCGTCTCCCAAGGAGTTCGATGGATCGCGCGTGTATCGCCGACCAACTGGAGTGTGGAGCACGCGCTCTGCGGGATGGATCTGATGATCATCCTGTCGTTGTGGCTGTATCGCCTGGAACATGACGAGGAGCCCGCGACCCAGGAGGAACTGGCCATGTACAACAAGATTCGTCAGCTCTTGATCAAGGAGATTGATGAGAACTACATGTCTCAACTGAGTGCAGTTGTGGCACGACTTTGGGGCTCCATACTTGACGAAGTTGTTGTTTGGGGGTAAGTCCGTTCGTTGTCAATATTTGTGACTGTCCAAGTGCTAACGTCTTTTGCAGTATTACACGACTCATGGGCGAGTCTTTGAAATTGCATTCTCAGGCCCTCGTTGGCTATGTCGACGACCCTGAAGCTTCCTCGAATGTCAGCACCCCGTCTATGACCTCCCAGGGGGCGGACGAGGACAGCGTGTACTAAAACTAATCGGCGATGACTGAAACGACATTTCCTTTGTACGCCCATGGCTGGGTTGGGCTTTTCCTTGTCTCCTACGCATATACCTCTCTGTTATTCTTTTGGTCTGGTCTGGTCTGGTCCGGTTTGGTTTTCATCGTTCTCTCCGACTTCCTCGTTTCCGGCGCGAAGGGCTCAGGAGGGGGTTGGACTCGTCATCTCTCCTTGCACATCTATTTCCTACGGTTATTTCATTATCTCCTTGGCGATACCCGAGACAGGGCGGGTAATCGCAATGTCCAAAATCTATTGCAGGTCTGTTGGTGGGCACATTTGGTGCCCTTTCTTCGTCTCTCTTTTTCCTCAGCATGATTTCAAAGGGTCAAACGGCATTAATCGGGCGGGGGTCAAGGACGGGGATCGGGAAACGGTTTTGACATTGGGCTTGCGCCCCGGACAGAGGGAACTGGATCATTTGCGCAGTGACAGCGCATGCTAATGAACTGCGATGGCAGGATGATTGGCTGGTCCAAGAATGGCTGGTGTCGCCTTCTACTTCCTCTGTTCTATATGCTAAGGCACCTTTATTGTTTTTAATGTCTGCTGGTCTTTCTTTTTCGGCTCGCGACCTGAAGGCTTGGCTTGGTTCTGCTCTGGTCTTGTTTTGATCTGGCTACGATATTCATTCTTCTCTTCTCTTCTTCACTGTTAACCTTTAACCTTTTCATCTTTTTTCCTTTTCCTTTTCCTTTTCTTGCCTTGTCTTTCAGATACCTTGTTCGATATACAGATTGCTTTTGTTTTGCGACCATGTGCAGCGAGAGCGGCATGGACTGGGACACAGCTGAGTATCCGTGGACAGGGACCGGTCGCCCAGCACCGCACCGTCGAGAGGAGGCTGGCCCATTCGCTCGTGTAGGCATAGATGATTAGTGTTTGCTTGAATAATCAGCACCTGTCAAACATGACCCGCTTCGATATTTGTCTTGTGATGTATGAATGCTATGTTCAATGAGGACGAGGCGTGCCAAAGGGAGGTTGTAGCCGTGCGGGCAGTAACAGACAACCTGAAGATGGCATAATACAGGCACTGGCCGATCTTAGTGCCTCGTGAAGCTCCAGCAGTGCTGGAGAGAACAGAGCTCCTCTATGTAACGCAGCTTGCTAGACCTCCGCCCTCCAACAATAGCTAATGTAACTAAGGTAGGGTGCTCTTGCCTGCCTTTTCTCAAGGCCCTAATTTACATGCCCTTCCCAATCTTGAAGGCTCTGGTGTAGGCAGGTACTACCGAGGCCTAGAAGTAAGTTAGTAGAGTCGCCTTAAGTCGCTCAACCTCACAGGAAGTTGCCCTCCTAGGCAGGGATTCATGTCTTGCTCCTCTCTTCAAGTCCATGACTGGAACACTCTTTGCCTTCAACTTCTAGCTCTGAGAGGGATTCAATTTTGACAGAAGGCCAGCGCCAGCCTCTGCCTTCGGATTGACTAGACCTGCTTGATCTTTGTTTATCATTCCTGTGCCCACTCACCATGTGGTATCCAGCGATCCTTCTTGTTGCAGCGAGTCAACTCGTTTCTGGCATCTGCGAGTGTGGATATTCAATTGTAGATCTTGACAACCAGCAACCCATCTTCTTCACAGACTACCTGGAGACCGACTTCACTCGCCTCCCTACCATCTCACAGAACAACGATTGGGTACGGCAACAGTTTACTGTCTCTGCTGAGGATGGCCGAGGCGATTACGGCAAGGCTTTCAAGCCCGAGAATATTCGAACTCGCATAACAGAAATGAAAGGTCGACAGGACGAAGAAGCTGGCCTCCACCTCCTTGTGGGTAGTGTCATCGATGACCATGGCGCCATCTCGGGGAGTGAACTGGACACCGAGAGACAGGACCTTCACTGGGGCTCATTCCGGGCCGGTATGAAGTTGACACCGACCAACGGAACATGTGCTGCGTTCTTCTGGGTAGATTTGACCCGATCCTAGGGATGGGCATTTGCAGCTGACGGGAACTAGTATTTCAACGACACCCAGGAGATTGACACCGAGTTCCTTTCAAGGGAGTTTGACCATGACAAGGGCATCTATCCCGTCAACCTAGTAGTGCATTCGACGCAGTCGTTACAGGCTGGGTATGATGCTAGTAAAACTGGAACTTACAAGAGAGTCAACTTGGATTTCGACCCAACGGATGCCTTTCACGAGTACCGATTTGACTACACACCAGACCGGGTTCTGTTCTACGCCGACAGCAAACTTCTCGCTCGAATGGAGGGGGGAAATATGCCATCGGCTGGTGGTCATCTCATTCTTCAGCATTGGAGCAATGGCAATCAATGGTGGTCAGGGGGACCGCCAACCGAGGACGCAACAGTCACCGTCAGTTATGTCAAGGCCTACTTTAACTCATCAGAACCCGAACACCAGGAGGGTTCGAGACAAAAATGTTCGGGATTAAAAACAAAAGGCTCGACAGTATGCGCAGTTCCTGATGTGACGGAGCGGAATGCTTCGTCTGGTGGGCGCTTCTTTATTGACGACGAGACCTCAGAAAAGAAGGATAGGCAAGATGAAAACAATGCTACGAGCCACGGAAGTCGAGGAGCTACAATTGAAAGAGATATTGTGCTGGCTTCTGTAAGCATCTGTACTCTTTTCTCTCTGAAAGCCGGTTGGCATCTGCTGTGAGAAAGCGGCAATGGTTGTTCAAGAATTGGGTTGAAGAGGATAGGTGGCTATGAAGCAAGTTGTAGAGGGTAGTTTGCAATTGAGAGAAACATGTCAAACCCAAACCCAAACCTCCGAGACAAGAGTATTGGCCGAGCCTGCTTATGTTCAACGCCACACATTTAGCTTGTCTTGGAATTGAGGTGCTGAGGCTGGCTGAGCTATATGGATCTAATGTAAGGGAAAACTTGGAACCAGTGACATCTGACGTAGTTGAAACAGGCCGCAGGAGCTGAACGGCTCGGTGTCCAACAAAACTGGGCCTAGACCAGGGCAGACAGCTGGACAGGGCCGGGAAAGGAGGGGTTTCCAGGTCCATGGATGGAATGGGTATAAAGGTGGTGAGGGGACGATTCGTTGGCAGCGAGCTCATCACATTCCCAGATACTTGCCACCAGCTCATAGAAGTTGGATAGCAGTTCGCCTACCATGCCCTCTCCGGAATTTTTAGACATTGTTCTTGAGAACCAAACCGACTCACCGGAACTCTTTGCACATATCACGGGCCGAAATGACAAAGGCGTCGCTGTGCTCCTCGCCGACGGTCAGACGTTGCACCAGCCGGCGTCACCCTCCGAGATCCTGCAGCCCGTCGGAGCGGACCATGGGATCCCGATCGGCGGGCCCGGGTCGCGGCGCAAGATCCGGATCCCGCGCATGTATGGGGCCCGGATCTGGTTCTGCAAAGGCAAACCGCTTACATTCCTGCTCAACCCGGGGCCGGCTATAGTGGAGCCGTCGGTGATGAACCCGACCGATCCCAACTTTGATGCCGACTGGGGTTTCTGCGAGTTTACCTTCAATGATTTCCAGTTGTTCGTCAATGTGTCATATGTAGATTTTGTGAGCCTCCCGATCGCGCTGAAGCTCGAGAACGAGGCCGGAAAGGTCACACAAATCCCAGGCATGCCTAAGAAGGGCCTTGAAGATGTGTGCGCCGGCCTGCAGCGTCAGGCCACAAAGGACGGCGCGGGCTGGGAGAAGCTCATCGTCAAGTCAAAGGCTGGGAAGAACATACGAGCCTTGAGCCCCAACGCAGGGAAGGAGCTTCACCCGGGTCTGCTGGAGGGCTACTTTGCTCCCTCGGTGGACGCAGCATGGGCCCGGTACGAAAAGGAAGATCTGGTGATCAACACACAGTTCGACTGGGGAGACGTCAAGGGTCGTGTGCGTGACGGCAAGCTGGTGTTTAGCAATGTGGGCAAGGACAAGTTGACCTTTTCCTTCTCCAAGCCGTCAACGCGGGACATTCTGTCGTGCAGCACGGGGCCGTTTGCCGCCGGGGAGGGAGTGTCGGCGGCGCAGCTCAACGTCGGGGCCCGGCTCGCGGCGGCACTCAACCGGGGGACGCTGGCCCGCAACGGCCGGCAGCCGGAGGGAGAGCGGGTGGAGGCTTACTACGCAGACGAGAGTGTAAGGTCAAACCACTACTCTCGAGTTTGTCATGAGGTGACCATTGAGGGGAGGGGATATGCGTTTCCTTATGACGATGTTGGTGCGACCGATGGAGTTGATCAGTCTGGATTCTTGAATGACGAGAGGCCCAAGGTGTTGACAATCACTGTTGGAGGACCAAAGTGAAGGGGATAGAGAGAGGAAATAGTGGAAGACAGAGAGAATGGAGGTGAAGACAAGCAGAGAGATAGGAAATGGGTGTTGTTGGATAACGTTATAGACCCAGATACAGCCACAATGATTTACATGATGTTTGAAACGTGCACCGCCCATTACTAGCAACGTTTCGACTAGGCTTATATCCGTATTCCGTATTTCCCGTAGCCTCGGGTCTGAAGCCATTTCTGTTGGGCTGTTTCGGCACATGGCAACCGTTGAGCTGCATTAAACTAGGCAGCTCCAAAGACGGGGGAGACGCCTTCCCATCCTTCCACGCAATGAAGCACCGCCCCTTCCTCTTCCTTCAAGTTTCTCCTCCTCCATCACAACCAACAAACAGAGAGGCTGCGTAGATCACGGCCCTTGAGTCAAACTTGGGGTTATGGGCCCATCTCGCCCAAAGACTGCTGGGGTGCCTTCGGTATATGGCGATTCCTCCGCGTCCTGACAGCTATCCATTGGAGAAGGCCAGGCCAGGCAGGACCCGTCAGTCCCGCAGCAAGGGTTCCGCTCCTCCTCCTCGGAGCTGGCTCAGATGGCAGTGTGTGTATCCCACCATCCTTCTCAATCTAACTAACTGACTAATGTATCTCCAACGTAGCGTAGGGCTGCGTCCTTCGGCTGTTTTGTTTCTCGTCGGCCGACCAGGGCGGGTACAACGGGTGCTGCGGAACCTACCGTTGATTCAGCTCATGGACCTTTTTCAACGGCGCTAGGTTTCTGCTTCCTATCGAGGTGGACCCCTGCTGTTGATCAAGGACCGTGGATTGGGCTGCTGTTAGCTTCCTGATGCATGGCCATGAGCGAAGTCGTCCGCACAGCCATGCTTGCGCCTTGCTGCACAACCAACAAAGTTGCACCACATCCATGGCACATCTGATCGTCTTGGGACAGACAGGTGGCCCTGGGGATTTTTGTTTTGTCCTTACAGGGCTGGTTCTCCGTGCAAGTACGTATTTAATCTTATTCATCACTTCCCATCTTTACAACCGTCGACTCATGAACGCCAACTCTCGCCATTCGTTTTCTTCACTCTCGTTGAGGTCTTTTGGCGATTGACAAATTAAGTTCGATTATGTTCTATAACGTTATCTTATAGAACTACGTGGTCTACACCACCTTCTAGAACTTCCTTTCCCGCATCCACGACGCCGAACACCCTGGCTGATAGCCTGCTTTTCTCATCATTTTCCCCAACTAGGAACTCGTTGGTTCTCACTGTTACCGCTTTCAGGCTTGCAGACCTGAGCCAAGAAAAATCTACAGCAGGTAGAGAGGTCTAGACAACCAACCACCACCAATCAACGTCCATCATGCTACAGACTTGACAGAGTCTCTTCCCTCTGTCTTTTTCTATCCCCCGAGACTTGGCCTCGCAAATACTAGCCAGTCTTACTTTCTCACCCATCCGATCCGATCTCAGCTGCCCCGCGAGGCGACGCCTCGTTTGTCTGTCGCCATGGTTTACTGCGGGAAGCCCTCAGGGGGCTGTTCAAACTGCCGCCTCCGCAAGATCCGCGTGAGTTAGCCCACCACCGCTGCCCAGTTGATTCCCTACCTCTAGAGTTACATTTCTCTCACAGCCTGCTGGCCCACGTCCGTGCTAACATTACAATTCTCTTTATCAAGTGTGACCAGAAAGAACCCTCCTGTGGGCAATGTGAGAAGCGAAATCAGGCCTGCCCGGGCTACCGCAACCTCGTCGATCTCATGTTCCGAGATGAGAGCTCTCATGTTATCAACAAGGCCGCCAAGACACGTTCTCGACCCGTTGCTGGGAAAAAGACACAGCCCACCGCCCAAAGTCAAACGTCGACATCTCCGATACCCCTGTCCTCCACAGGGCCCATGTCTTCCTCCACCAAATCCTTGTCCAAGGCATCCCCAGTTTTCGTGTCCGAATCAGGTTCCCTGTCCGGCCCTGCGTCCGCTCCCGCTTCCAAGGCTCCGGCAAAGCGATCCCGGAAATCTACCGCTCGGTGTCGGGCTCCGGTCCTCTCAGCCCTGACAAACAATCCTAGTCCATCAGCCTCCGAGTCTTCAACTGAGAGTCTGGATGATGGCAATGACCTTTCTTCGGATCAAGCCCTCTTGGGTGACGCTTTGTCCTGTGAGCTTCAAGAACAGGGAACTGCCTTCTTCTTTTCTCGCTACGTGACGGCGGATTATGGATGGTCTCAGAATTATGCCTTCATGTACGACGTATGGAAGCCCCCAGACTCGAACCAAGCTCAAGTCGATCCAGTGACTGTCAGCATGACAGCTGTTGGTCTCGTAGGGCTATCTCAAGTTACTGGTTGTTCCGAGACAAGGACCCGAGCTCAGCAGAGCTATGCCATTGCCCTCAAGCTAACTCACGACGCCCTTCGCGACCCGGTTGAGGCGGTAAAAGACACTACTATGCTGGCTGTCTTGATCCTCGGCACCTATGAGTTCATCTCTGGATATAACCCGCACACGATGCGAGCATGGCAGGATCATGTAAGTGGTGCTGCAGCCCTGGCACGCATGAGAGGCCCTGGGCAGTTTCAAACCAAAGCAGGTGTTCGCATGTTCCTCATGCTCTGCCATACTGTCCTCATCAGTTGCATTCAGAGTGGTCTTCCAATGCCGCAGACTTTGATAGACCTCCGGCGAGAGATCCCCCCTGCATATCAGTCCGGCGGTCCGGCGTGGCTGGTCGCAGAACCCATCTACAGGGCACTGCAGGTTCGGTACGACATCAAGATGGGCAAGCTCGTAACTCTAGACGAGATCGTGGACACGGTGTCTAGCGCCGATGAGGGGCTCGCTTCCATTTTCTCCGATTTACCGGAATCATGGAAGTACCATCATGTCCAGCTGACGCAACCGGATGTTCGGGTCCTCGGAGAGACATGCCATGTCTATCAGGGACTTATTGAATCTACCACATGGAACGTTGCCCGGGGTATACGGATACTTCTGGCCGAAACGATGATCGAGCAGCTCTGCTTAGCTATTGGAGAAGATGATTTATACGCGCTCTCAGATTGCCATCGCAAGTCGCTTGCCAAATCGATCACACTGCTAGACATGCTTGGAAAGGCGATTGTAGCCAGCGTTCCTCAACATCTCGGTGTTGTTAGCATTCGGGATGTGCAGAATCTTGGGGGAGAAGGGTATGCGGTGGCAGTTCCTGCGAAGAAGCAGATCTGCCGGGCTCTACTTGCCCCCCTTACACATGAAGCGCAAGCCAGGTCCAAATCAGAGCCGACGACCGGCGCCTCGGGGTGTCTACCGCTATTCGATCCGACGCGGTCCAAAGCTCAGAGCGATAATGCAGAGCGTTTCATGAGCCTCGCAGGGGCCAACCACACTATTGTCTGGCCCCTGTACGTCGTTGGCATGTCGTCGGCCTGCACCCCTGAGACGAGACAGTACGCCATCGATAGACTGCAAGTCATCCACAAAGAGACCGCCCTTGAACAGGCACGAGTCGTCGCAGGACTGTTGCAGGAGAAGGTTGCGCCACCTACGCTCAGCACGGCGCTGTTAGATGAGCTTCCAGCTGTCGGAATCGGAGCCCTACCTGCCATGGTTTGACTTGCCATCCATCGCACAGCCCATCAGCTCGGCACACATATAATTAAGGGCCCTTCCTATTATGTTCTATAGTTTCGCATTGCTGTCACACGAACATATACGACTAGACGTTGGGTATTCACACTAGACGCCGTCGCTCTGTCCCTTTAGCAACAATCTCTGAAAGATGAGAAGACTTTGGACAGACATACTCGAGTTTTTAAAGACAATATAATGCAAATCCTTGAAAGAATGGGTGTCGATATCCTTGTTTACCAGTTGTCAAAGTTTCCGAAGCCTCTCCCCTTGATCTTTTTGCGTGCAGGCTCCTCCCATGTATCAACATCGTCCAGGTCTGCCTCGTTTGCTGTTGATGTGTTTTGCTGTACCGCGGCCTGGAGATACTTTCCAACGCTTTCTTTGGCACCGGCAGACTCAATGGTTCCATCGTTCCGTATCCGCTTGCCGGTCCAGGTCGTCTTGTCATCGTCAGTGCCACCCCTTAGGCGGATCTCCTCCTGTTCCTTGGTCTGGCGCTCCTGCTCCTTCTTTTGCGTTTGAAACTCGGCGAATGGATCGTGAAAGACGACAATGTCCTTGATGACGATCTTGTTGAGTGGTCGGTTAGAACCGTCGGTAGGAACGTCCTCCATCTTGGAGAGGACATCGAGATTGGCGACGACGCGGCCAAAGACGGTGTGTTTGCGGTCTAGATGAGGTGTCGGCTTGTATGTAATGAAGAATTGGCTCGAGTTTGTATTTTTGCCCTTGTTGGCCATTGAGACTAGAGACTCCGTTAGCTTCATGCAAGAGACAAGCTAATGGGAATAACTCACTTGTTCCTCGAGCGTTGTGAGTATGGGGACCCTCAAACTCGTCGTCAAAGTACTTGTTCCAGATACTTTGCCCTCCTCGACCTGTCCCTGAAGGATCGCCGCCCTGAATCATAAAGTTGGGGATGTTTCGATGAAAAGCCACGCCCTTGTAAAAGCCCGTCTGCGACAACCTTATAAAGTTCCATACAGCCTTGGGCGCAAACTCTGGATACAGCTCGATGGTGAGGTCGCCCAAGTTTGTTTCTATTCTGGCATAGCCTGTCGTCTTGACGCGCTTCGGCTTGAGCATGTACTCTTCATCCGTGAGGAGAGCCCTCTCGCCACTCGTCTCAGGCGTTAGCCCTGTGCTCGTGAAACTGGCCGCAGCCTTTCCTGTAGTGTAAGCAGCCGAGTTGGCTGCCAGTTTCTTGTCCTTGATCATATTCTGCCTGGCCACGGTGGTGGTACCGGCAGTGGGCTTGGACAAAGCTGTTGAGCTGCGGTTAACGTCGCCACCTTGCTCTCGGGCCTTGCGCGCCTTGTCCACCGCCGCCTTTGCGCGCAAGACCTTGTCGCCCATGCTTCCCAGTGCGTTGGAGTTGATGTTTCCGGCCTTTCGCTCTTCCTCTTGGTCCTTGGTCAGTTGCGCCTCGTGGCCATCCTTCAGATACTTGAACTGATCCAAGTTGCGACTGGCCGCGTTCTGAGGGTCTTGGAGGGTAATGATGTCGGCGCGTGTAAACTCCTCGTCGCTCACAAGGTCAACCCACATCTTGGCCTTGATATTCATGCGCTCGACCGTATCCCAAGCAAAGACGTTGGCGGAAGTGCCATGGCGGATCGCGACGATGTGTGTGTTGTCGGTAAAGACCTTATATGTGACGGGGTCGATCAGGTCGCCCTTTCCATCGCTGAGACCAGCTCCGAGCGAGTCTGACTCCGAGTTTCGAGCAAAGTTGAGACGGATCAGGTCCTTCTTCTGTAGGGGCTCGCCGTTGACGGGGTTCTGGTTAGGGTGCTTGTCAAGCCAGGCACCGATGACCTCAACATCGAAGATGGTGCCGTCGGGTGTGCATACGGGGTTCTTGAAGGGCTGAAGACTGGCGGCGCAAAAGTTGAAGGGGAGGCGACGGAAGGAGGCGTTGCTGTGTTGGTTGCGAGAGGAAGCTCCAGCGCCGACGCTGGCGGAGAAGGCGTCAGAAGAAGACCATTCTGAATGGGTGATCTGGAGTGCAATTGGAGTTAGCGAATGTAACTATCGCAATGAGATGATGAAAGCGCTCACATAAAGCTTGTCTGTTCCTTTACCCATCGTTGCGTTAATCCAAAACTACCAAGTCAAGAGGATGATCTGCCGTTGATGAAGCTATAAAGATGAATTTCGCATCGCGAATGATGCGCCATGCTAACCATGGTACCTGGGGCTTATCGTTATCGGGACGACTGGCGCCATCGGCCAGCCAATGATAAGGCAGGAGCCCACGGTTTCTCCTGCCGCCGCTGCTGACCTGGCATCACGGGCGGCCAATTACGTATACGTGGATACCAGGGTATCTTGCTCCCTTCAAACCGCGAGGCTCCCTCTTTCTCTAATACCTGCGTCTTCTACATACGAGTCGAGAATCGACACCTTTTTACTTTCGATATATTCATCGAATTCTTTTGTCTTTAGGACCTCCCCCGTCGCGCAGAAGGATCCCTTTTGGCCGGCTCGACATGCTCCATAAATTGTAGAAGCTGCGACGCCACCACTTAAACATCCGTCTCGAAGCTCCCTAGCTCTCCCTCTCTGTCCTGTCCTCGCCTCGACCATCATCCAACATCACACTCTCCTATCTCCCCACTACTTGTCCCGAAGCTTCCGCCGCAACAACGACGACGATATATCGAACATGAGGTTCCTCACGGGACTGCTCGTGCTGGGCATGTCCCTTTGGACTGCCCAAGCCTACGAGGTTGGACTGGTACGGTGCTGTCGATCGGATCCTCGGGCGCAAGTTGCTAATGGTCATTAGAGCGAGAAAGATGGTTACCAGGAGTTCTGCACCGGTAAGCTATATAAATCAAATTCATCGCGCAATTCGATCTAACATAGACCAGGCATGTATAGCCGAAGCTCATGGGGCGGACCCGTCGATCCCTTCATCCTCACCAAGTTCCTCAACACCAGCCAGTCTAACGACAAAGATCCGATTGCCAGCTTGGTGATATTCGAGTGGAAGGACAGGGGCCTCGTTGGAGTACAGGATCCCGATAACCCCGCCAACGTGAGCATTCGCGCAAATACCCCCCAGTCTCGGCTCCCATCTGACGTATCCATTTAGCGATTTGGAGTCTGCAGGGACGATCTGATCAAGCAAAACTTCTGTAACGAGACCGACAAGGGCAAGTTTATCCTCGCCCCCGACGCCGACAAGAGGTCATCGACCTTGATCCTCACCAAGGCTGTCCACCTCAACAAGGCCACCCCGATCAACTATGCCATCAAGAAGACCGGTTACTACTGTGTCTTGACGGGCAAGTACAACACCGAGAGATACGATGCCGTCGTCGAGTACCGCAACGCATATGGCGAGCTTCAGGCCACTCAAATTCCCAAGTTGCCCTTCTATGGTGGAATGACCATCCTTTATGCTCTGATCGCCGTCTTCTGGGGTTTCTTGTATTATCAGCACCGTCATGACATCTGTAAGCGCGTCTTTTGACCATTGCGCTGACCCTTACGCTGACATATCCTAGTGGCTGTGCAAAACTACATTACGGCTATCTTGATCTTTTTGGTCCTCGAGATGCTCATGACTTGGGGTTTCTATGGTCTGTACCCTGATCCAGGGGTTGACTCGCTTGTGCTGACCCGACTTAGACTACCAAAATCGCAATGGCGCCAACATTGGGTCCAAGGTTCTACTTACTGTTGTTGGAGTTCTCAATGCGGCCCGAAACTCGTTTTCCTTCTTCCTGCTGCTCATCGTCTGTATGGGCTATGGCGTGGTGAAGCCCACACTTGGTAGAACCATGATTTGGGTCCGATGGCTTGCCGCTGCACACTTCTTGTTTGGACTGGTATACTCCATCACCAACCTCTCCATCACTCCTGAGACCGCAGGTAAGAACTTATCCTTGGCCTTTCCTGGACCATTTTGCTGACATACTCCAGGCCCCTTTATCCTCCTGATTGTGCTCCCCCTGGCTGGCACACTCACTGCCTTCTATGTGTGGACGCTCAACTCTCTCAACTTCACTCTTAAGGACCTTCGTGAGCGAAAGCAGCACGCCAAAGAGGCCATGTACAGGAAGCTTTGGTGGGCCATCCTCATCAGCGTCCTGGTCATCTTTGGATTCTTCTTCTTCAACAGCTTCACCTTTGCCTCCTCCAGCGATCCTGACTTTGTCCCCTTCCACTGGAAGACGCGATGGTTCGTCCTTGATGGCTGGTTGAACATTGTATACTTGGCCGACGTTGCCTGGATCGCTTACCTCTGGAGACCTACTGCCAACAACCGCCGCTTCGCCATGAGTGACGAGATCGCCCAGGACGATGACGGCAACTTTGAGATTGGCGACATTGGTGTCCCCGGAGAAGATTCAGACGATGAGGAGGCTCAGTTGGGCAAGCCCCAGAACAACTCTCAGGCTTCCAACGGCCTGTCGTTCTCTGGCTCGTCACAAAGTGCCAGCCAACAACGAAACACTCGCACAGCTCCTCGCGAGTCACTAGAAAACGAGACCATCTTTGCTATTGGCGAGGACGGAGACAAGTTTTCTGATGATGGAAGTGACGACGAGGACGCGAAGCTTGTAAAAGGCAAATAAAAGAAGCCGTAGGGGCAAGGGACAAGATTGCGCATGACTGACAGCTGGCGCATCTTTGTATACAAGTAGGTACCTATGTGATGGGCAACAATTCTGGGACTGGTGAATGAATCGGAAGTTTTTGTGCTTTTTGCTCTCTCTCTTTTCTCCATCGTTATCTTGTATGGGCTGGGTTGCGTGACGTGTTACATAGTGAAAGGATAGAACCTGAATTTTACACGACTCCCTGAGTACCTATACAATCCATACCGATTTTGGTGGGTTTACACGATAGTACATGTGTCATCTTTCTGCCTCTTGAGACACCGTTTATGGCCGATATCTTGGCTGATCCGTCATGTCTAAGCATTGACATCGCCTCCAAATCCAACAGGTCGTCTTCGTCCATCGTTCTCTGGTAGAATAGCCAGAGCCTTGTAGAGCTTGCCCATACCATCAGGCCCCTTGTCAACAAGTCTCTTCCACGCTCCATCAATCTTGCCAGCAGTCTCCTTGTCGACGCCAGGGGCCTTGGTCAACATCTCGGCACGCTCACGAATGCCCATCAGCTCAAGGAAATCTCCCTGGTTGATGGGACCGTGGACCTCAACGCCCTCGCTCGCCAAGGTGGCTACCTCGGCAATGGCAGTAAAGTCGACGTCGGCGCTCAGGTCGACGAGACCGGGTGCGGAAAAGGGGCTCACGCGACGGTGCTGGCGGATGCCACGGAGAGAGTTGATGGGGATGGTATCAGAGGTGCCGTAGTCGAGGATGAGGGCGGCGCCGCTCGGCTTGGGCTTGGGATGCTGAGGAGAGCCGCCGATGCGAGCGGCAAAGTCGGTGGCGTAGATGGAGGCATCTGGGCACACCTCGATGACCGAGTCCGGGACGTTCTTGAGCTTGCGGTACCGGGGCGAAGACTCGGGGAGGAAGCGTGAGTGCCGCGTGGTTCCCGAGGAGAGGATGAGCTGGAACTCGGGGGGAGGCTCATGCTGCTCCGACTTGGGCGTGCCGAGGTCGGCGTGGGTTGCGCCGGGAGGAGTTGGCGATACCATCATCTCGCACCACTCCATGGTGGGCTTGGTGTCGTGTGACGGCTGCTGTGGTTGAGGAGAGGCGGAGGGCTTGCTTTGTGGTGGAGGGGCTGGAGCTGACTGGAAGCTGTGGATGGGGAGGGCGTCAAAGAACTCGTGGGCGATGATGAAGGGCGTCTTGTCAGGTTCTACATTGATGTGTCAGTGGAGTTGTTTGCAAAATAGTAGAAATATTCACCGATGGGAATGGACTTGATGGTGTCAGTCCAGACAATCTGCTTCCCGTTATACTTGCTCGGGCTATGGAAGCCAGCCTTGGACTCTGATGATGAAGCATCCGGACCGCAGAGAAGCTGCTTCTGAGCGTCTCTCAACTCGCGACTCGCCTCGACCATATAGATGGCGTCAATGCTGTTAGACATTGCAGGAAACCTCTGGATCGTCTGGACACATATCAGTAGCTCTTCTTGAGAACATGACACAAGCAACCACTCACCCGAAGCATGTCGTCCATAAGAGTACCTCGGCCGGGCCCAACCTCGATGAGCTGCACGCCTTGCTTGGGTCGACCTTGGCTGATCCATTCAGCGAGAAACCAGATACCAATGAGCTCCCCAAAGATCTGAGATATCTCTGGTGATGTCACAAAATCGCCCTTTGCTCCAAACTGATCCCGTCCTTCGCCAATGGCTCCGGTGTAGTAGCCTCCAAGATCGCCCGTCAAGCACATGCGCATGTAGCTCGCCAGAGGAACAGGGCCGGTTGTCTACGATGTCAGCCTGGTTTATATAATTGAGATCCGACATTCTTACAGAGATGGCCTCAAAGAGCTGCTTGGCTAGAGGCGTAGACCACTTCCTCTCTCCCTCACCCTCGCTTTGACACCGTCGAATACTCGATGAGAAGCTTCTAGCAGCTCCAAAGCCAGGCCGCTGCACCCAACGACTTCCGCCGAGCCTCGTAAGCGGTCGAGCGCTGAGTGGTCTCATCATCTTCGGGGCCTGTCAATTGTGCAGAGTTTTGGTGAGGGTCTCATTGAGAAGGCGCCGGCAAGCACATGTCAAGCGCCAATGACGATGCTTTTCTTGGAGTTGAACAGCCGCTGCTGATAAGATAAGACAAATTCCCCGAGCTCGCAGGGAAAGCTTGAGCAGCCCCAACTCTTTACACGCAACAACACACGAATCGATCGCCTCATTCAGCTTCGAATCTTGGAATAATTAAAGACAGCCTCTTTTACGTTGCCCCATCGATCACTCACGCGCTCCACAACCCGTCATGTCAAGCAAGTCGCGGTGGGCAGACACCGAAGAAGACGCCCGTCTCGACGCCAAACTCAAGGAGGAGAAGCGACGCAAAAAGGCAGAAAAGGCCCGCAAGCTTGAGGCAGAGAAGCAAGCGCAGGCCGCAGCAGCCAGAACCTCGCTCGACGTCGACGATGACCGGCCCTCAAAGCGACGGAGGATCACGCCCGAGCCCGGTGCTGGCGCCAACGAGAAACAACCCCCCGCGAAACTGCTGCGATTTCCTACCGGTGGCTGGTCCAAGTGCCGGAGCGTCGAGAACTACGAGAAGCTGAACGATATCGAGGAGGGAACCTATGGGTGGGTTGCGCGGGCGACAGACAAGGCTACCGGCAAGGTTGTCGCGCTGAAGCGGTTGAAGCTAGATCCAGCAGATCGGAATGGCCTGCCGGTTACGGGATTGCGTGAGATCCAAATTTTGAAGGATTGCCAGCATCGCAATATTATGTCCATGGTGGAGGTTGTCGTGGGAGACGATGTATCACGACCAGACAAGTACGCGCCCTCTCCAACCGTCGAGACATCACAACTAACAAACCCACCTCGCAGTTCCCTCTTCCTCGTCCTCGAGTTTGTCGAGCATGACCTCAAGAGCATCCTCGAAGACATGCCCGAGCCCTTCCTCTCCTCCGAGGTCAAGCGCCTCCTCCTCCAGCTCACCTCGGGTATCGCCTACCTCCATGACAACTGGATCCTCCACCGCGATCTCAAGACGTCCAACCTCCTCCTCAACAACCGGGGCCAGCTCAGGATCGCCGACTTTGGCATGGCCCGCTACGTCGGCGACCCCCCACCCAAGCTCACCCAGCTCGTCGTCACTCTCTGGTACCGCGCCCCGGAGCTCCTCCTCGGCGCAAAATCCTACGGCGCCGCCGTCGACATGTGGAGTGTCGGGTGCATCTTTGGCGAGCTTCTCACCCGTGAGCCCCTTCTCCAAGGCAAAAACGAAGTCGACCAGGTCTCGCGCATCTTTGAACTCTGCGGCGTTCCCACAGATGAATCCTGGCCAGGCTTCCGTCGTCTGCCAAACGCCCGAACCCTCCGCCTCCCCAAAACGGCTGCCGCATCCGGCTCCGTCGTTCGCGCCCGCTTCCCGGGCCTCACCTCGGCCGGCGCCGGTCTACTGGCCGACCTTTTATCACTGGACCCGGACCGCAGGCCGACGGCGCGTGAGATGCTCCAGCACGAATACTTCCGTCAAGACCCGAAGCCCAAGCCCGAGAGCATGTTCCCCACGTTTCCAAGCAAGGCCGGTCAGGAGCGGCGTCGGCGACAGGAGCCACATGCGCCTGTGCGCGGCCAGGCCGCGTCTCTGGGCGATGTCGACTTTACTGGCATCTTTCAGGGGCGGGATCGGGAAGAGAGGGGAGCTGGATTCCAGCTACGGATGGTGTAAGATGCAAACTCCATATCAAGTCATGATGAAAGTGACAAGGTTGGTTGGGAGTTGCCAAACATTTAACGACACATTGTTCCATGCCGACATAAACAACCATATACCCACAAGTAGACTAACGTTAACATGCACCCCATGAACCATCTTCAATTGAAGCCCAAGCCTCATACAGTAGTTCCATGTCAGATCACAGCACAATGATGGGGCAATGACGACGACTTAATACCTATGCCAAATTGTAAAATATTTCCTTGAAAACAAACTGTTTCGTTCGGTAATCCTAAAGACCGACGAGATTAAGATGTATATAGAATCATTACATGATTTACTCTGTGGCGATCAGATCATGAAGCATCCAAATTGGAGTTTTTCCCGTCCTTGAGCGGTACCTTCACCTTAAAAACATCCCTCTACTAACGCCCTCCCCAGAAGCTTCTGAATAGCATTTCCAATGTGAAAAGGGTGCATAATTATGCCCGTTCGATGCTTGCCCGCCGAATGAATACGTGAACCCGAAAAACTAACTCCAAACCAAGCGCGAATACAAGCTGATTATTGCAGACCGAGGCCGGTGACGAACCAGGTGAATGAGGCAATCGTGACCAGAGTCATGGACAAAACCACAGCAATGCCGCCATGGGTGAGACCAGGTGCGCTGTTGCAAACATCGCAAGTCCACTCGCTGTATGGAACATAGTCCCGGGGGGTGTACATGCCGAACTGGAAGGTCCTGGCAACCGAGAGATAGCCTGGGTCGGGGACATCGCTGATACCCATATCAGAGTCCTTGATGATGAGAGTGTACAGGCCAACAACAAGGGGAGCGTTGACATCGTTGGCTTGCTTGCCCGTGTCCCAGGTGTAAGAAGGGTTCTTCTCAAAGGTCGTGTTGGCAGCGAGAGTATATGTCTCAGCATTGGCAGAGCAACTGACGAGCACGTCGATGGCAGTGGGAGTGCCCTTGAGCGAGGTATAGTTCCAGCCAAAGGTGGCATAGTCACCAATCTTGTACAGAGGCGTGGGCTGGTACAAGGTCTCAGGAGTTTGCATGTTCACACCGCCAGCGGCAACATCAAAGGAGAAGCTGGTTCGGGTGGGCTTAGCATCCTTGGTGTTGGTCTTTCCCGTCTCTCCCTTCTTGCCGGTCTCTTTTCCAGTTGCCGAAGTTTCCTCGTCGGTGTTGGTCTTGTCGGATTCCGAGTCATCTGTTCCCGTTTCGACCTTGGCGGTGTTGAGGTTTGTCGTCTTGACCTCCTTGCCAGTCTTGGTGGCCTCTTCCTGGGTTGTGGACTCTTCGTCCGCACGAGGCTCGAGGAAGCCGGTCTCCTGTGGCACTGTGACGGGTTAGTGTCTAATTTGCTCGGGTGCAAGGGTGCTGACGTACGCTCTTGCCGAACCACATCTCTAGCAACGACGATCGAGTCGGATTGGAGGAACCAGTCAGGCCATGCTGCAGTCAGGGGAGCGAGAGATGAGACGCAGACGGCCAGCTGGACGAGGCCCGAGGCGGGACGCATGATGGGCGATGTGGATGGATTTGTCAAGAGAAAAAGGGAGCCGAGGTGGTTTCGGGGAAGTGGCTACAGCGGTCGTAGTCACAGCACTCTCGATAGAGGTTTACTAGCTTCGATGATGGAGTGTCGAAATGATGATGATGCCGTTGTTATGGATCGTGATGCCGTGTCACAAGAATGAGAATGATGCGAGACAAGCAAAAACGGGTGATCCAAGTCGACAGCACGAAAAGCGAGTGGTATGCGAATGGCGAAGCGAGTGTAGTAAAATAGCAAAGTGAGAGACAACCAAGCTATGATGGTGGTTGCCGTTGACCTCCAAAACGCTGGAATGGGTGAATCTCGAGAAGAATACAGAAGAGAAAAGCGAGAGGACAGGCAGCCTGAGCAAGAAAAGCAAGCGGACAGGGAGCGTGATGAGGGAGGAGCGGAGGATGAACAAGGGAAAGCGCTGGCGTCGTGTTGGCCCAGCAGGAGACCCGGACAGCCCATCCTGAATGAAGGAGCGAGACAGGGGTTGTTTCCCGTCCTGCGTTTTCATAGGCTCGCCGTTGCACCAAAGCACTGCCCGGAAGGGTACGTACCTCGATTGACTTCGACCAGCGTCTCCTTTTTGGGAGGGGGCCCCGGCCGTTTTTTCCAGTGGACGTCAGCGGTCCGGAGCGGTTTCTCACAGGGCCTCAGTGGCGCTGGCCTCCCACGAGTGTGGTAGCACAGCCTGGTCGAGACTGGCAGACAGCTGAGAGAGAAAAAAAAAAAAAAGAAAACAACAATAAGCGTTCAGCTCTGTCTGACACGGCAACCCCTGATCGAGGTTTATTTATCTGAGCGTATCCATCATTTCTCTACAGCTCTATCATACTTTTTGAGTTGCAGCCTTCCCCTCATCAAGCTCTCACCAAGTCCATGAGTAATGACCACCACGATCGCATGCCTGTGACCAAGCAAGCGACCGCAGGCAAGTCAGACAGAGTTTCCTGCGTGAGGTGCTGGCTGGCTGGCATGTTCGCGAGCTGGGGCCGGGTTGCGTGTGTGTGGCCATCTCATCTCCACGGATGGCTGACACCTGTGCCAAATTCGATTGGGTGGCCCGACACGTGACCTCGTGTTGTCGGTTCTCCCTTCCTAAAAATAACCTGTGATCCCGTCTCCCGCTCCCCGCCGTCCCCGTCCCAGGCCGGAGCCCCCTAAACCCAGCCCGCTATTCTCGGTAATCATGCACTAAACATGGCTCAAGGTTCCATCAGCAGAGCCAGATTTTCTCTTTTAAACCGGGCCTTCTTCTTTTTCTGCGGGTGTTCTAGATGGATGGGTGCTACCTGTCGTCGTCATCATGTGCTTCTCGTATCCTTTGCTGATCCCAGATGTCATGTATCACGACAAGAACATGCGCTGCTGCCGAGTGAGAAAAGCCATTTGCCTCTGCCATGGCTTGCCGTGCCGTGCTCTTCCTTGCCCGTTGGAGTCAGACGCGGGATGACAGCCTGTCTGCTGTCTCGAACTAAAAAGATCCCGCCATTTGCTAGTCTCTGTCTACCGTTTTAATCCTCCGATGCTCTAAACGCAACCTAACAGGTTACACGCTGCTCGGTGTGACCCGATGGCACGCTATTGACTCAGGTTTGTCGGGACATATCAAAGGTGATTGATGAAGGACGAGTACTTAGATGCCGCTCTTTCCCGTTGATTAAACGCAAGGGTGATGTGGAAGTTTGGGTTTCATTGAAACGAGACTCGTCCCGCATGTGAAAGAAGCTATCCACACTTTCTGATTTCAGTCACCTGACAGCGTCAACAGATGTATTGATATTGAGCATCTCTGAGCCGTGACTTGTGTTCACCATTATGATTACCAAGATGAGTGTGCTGAGCATATCCCAGATACCATTGGGTCAACATATATGATACCAATCATGCAGGGTACCTTATCATGTCGCAGCAGGCACATCATCTGCCTCCTCAACACATATCCAACCATGATGTACAGCTACCCCATGAATCGACTTGTTTGCTATCATAATCCACACTAATATCTTCGAAACTCGCAGATATAATCAAAAAGACAAACAAGTGTTTGCTTCATCCGCCCCATCGACTTTATCCATCTGTTCTGTTAGTTACTGGGGTCATAAAATGCAAGAGCGACCAACAAGGCGGCGGATGGCAGAGGACAGCTGGCTGCCGGCAGCGGCACGTGGAATTTTCATGCTCCCGGCGTTTGGTTGAACTGATACAAGGCATCAAATTTCTGCCAGTTTGTTTGCTGCTGTCAGGCACTGCCATAGCGTCTCGTCCTCCAGCGGCACCTGGAAGATAAAATCAACACGGGCGCTGCCATCGTCAATTCTCTCCTTTACTTTTCCATATCACCATTTTCAAGAGAAAAGGCGTCTTGATCAGTAGTGACCAGGCGTCAACATGAGTTCTATGCAGTAAGTGCCAAGCACCTCACCTTCATATCTACGAGTGCTTCATCGATACAATCATGCGAATGGCGCTCCTGCAGCAAGAATGACTGGGACTCAGTAACTAACTATTTACTACAGGGACCAGAACGTATGTTCCTTCTCGAGCCAAACCTCATACAGAATCTTTCCCAGTCACCAAGTTAACCTTCACCCAAGAACTCTCAGGGCCCGGGAGTCTACATCTCTCAAGCAGAATACGATAGACTGGTCAAGATCGCTCAGAGATATGGTATGGCCCCAAGGAATCACAATATTCAGATGCTCATAGAGCTATCAAATACCCCAGAGAGAACATGTCTAACCTTATCTATTGATAGCTTGCCTTCGCCAGAAGCTCGTCAACCAAGGGATCAGTAATGCTTCTCTTGACGTACGTCTTAATTATTCCAATTACACTCTGCCTCCGTGGATAGGCGCAGCTCTTCAACTTCCCTTCCTACATAAGTAGTCCTGCTAACCGGCCCCAGCTGCTGAGCGATCCAGATCCGCATGCCTCGTACGGGGATTCCTGTCAGCCTAGCTCTAATGACCACGCATACAATCCTCAAGCACCTCCTTACCAGGGCCATCACCAGACTGAGACCAACGGAGAATGGATTCATCCCGATACCGATCCTTTCCCAATCAGTCAGTCGCCGTCTGTTGAATCGCCAACCGAGCCATGGGGCCAGGAACCCAAGCCACCGCAGGGTGGCAACCGGTACGATCCTAATCGACGGTTGGAGCGCAACGCTCAGAGATCAGTCCGGCTCTTCAACCTCCCTTCCGGCGTTAGGCGTGGTGATGTTACTGCAGTTATTCGCGGGGGTCCCCTTCTAGAGGTTTACCTTCGCCCGAAGGAGCACACTGCCACCGTGTCGTTTGTGTATGGGGATGATGCTGCCGCCTTTCTTGAACGAGCCCGGGAGCATGGCTTGCGCATCCGTGGCGCCCCAGTGAGTGACTCGCCATCTCTCTAGGATTCGCATCGACTCACTTTGATAGGTCCCCGTGCAATGGAACGAGCAGCAATTCATTCTTGCACCTCATGTCTGCCACCAGATCAGCCGAGGTGCAACTCGCAACTTTGTCATCCGCAACCGAAATCCCAACCTCACTGAGGAGAGCATTCGGGCAGATCTTGCACATATTCACAATCTCCACGTCCTCAAGGTTGAGTTTTTCAGAGATGAGTGCTACATCAGCACCAACTCGGTCCACAATGCCATCTTTGCACGAAACTGTATGATGAGCCGACTGTAAGTTGATTTGCCCTGAATTACGGCCTTCTACTTCTTAGGTGGCAGAGGAGCTGACAGGTGCTCTCCTGCAGTGAATACAAAGGTTCCCGTATTGAATGGGCAGCCGATGAATGCGCTCAGCCCCCAAGAAACTTGCCAACGCAGACCCAGGGTTCTAGGCCCGGCATCGTGACGAAGCGCAACTTTTCGAACGGCTCCGTGTCCTCGATTCGGGCCACCAACCGATTCCAGGTGCTGGATGTGACTGATGACAACGACGAGGACGAAGATGATAGCGAGGATGACTCGGATGGCGAGGACTATTAATGATCCCATTAATGTTTGTCTATGTGCCTGCTTCCTGTGAGGCCCAGATGGAAAGCTCTTTTACGAGATACCCTTGTACGATTTGCCTGGTTTTCAATGGCATTTTGATGTGTTTGAGTTTGAGAAATGAGATTTTGATATCCAAAACCACTTTCCGTAGTTGATCCTTTTTGCGCCCCTGGGTTCGTGCGTGGTGTCATTCATCAAGGGAAATCTTGGGTTTCCAAAACTCATTGTTCTTGTGGGATTCGAACACTAGAGTTCGATTCTCGTAGTTCGTCCGATCTCTTGATCGACTTGTAGGCATCTAACCTCAACCTTATGATTAGTGACCATCCTCCCAACATCAAGTCACCTACATACACACACAGTATTGATATTGCCAAGGCTTCACCTGTCGACTTCACTTCTGCAGAAAGACTTCAAAAGAAATAGCAAAAAAATAAAGGCCCAACAACGACAGGCGCGCTCCACCACCACGGATCGCACGCTCTGGCTTGACAGCGTCAGGTGCACCGCATTCCTTCAAGCGCTGACGCGCCTTAGGATGTGGATCCTAAACCTCATCAATATCTCGGAAGATATGACCACTAGGCCAGTCGGAGCCGCCTTTGTTGTTGGGTGACAGAGGGACGCAGATTTCTAGTATATATAGGTACCTGGGACGGAGTATTATACATAGGGGGTGGGCGCATGCGCAAAAGAAGGAGGTGTGATGTGAGATGCCTTGAGGCGCCCTCAACGCCAGTCTCTCAACCAATTAAGTTCTAAGCTCACGGTATTCATTATGGTGTTTTAAGCAAGGATTCCAAGATTCATTTGAGTCTTTCAGTGCCATGATCTTCCTTTTGGGTCATTTCGCGCATCTTGGTCAACCCCCTTTCTTCGCCCCTGGCATCAACCACGTACCAGAAGTGGCTCGAGCAAAACGCTCTGCACCAGCGACAATAATATGAAGAGGCATAAGAGTAAGAATCAAATTTATGCAACGTTATTCGTCTCGTTTTCGCGTCACTGTCAGGGGCACATGGCCATTATATCCAAATCCTTGGGCGACCACCAAGCACCATCATCAGCACCTCCATTGCGAGCAACATTCTAGAATCACAGCCTCACTCGATCACGTCCTGTTGGCTTTTCATACATGCCTTGAAAAAGCTCCACTGTCTTTGTAGATCTTTTGAAATGTCTACGCTCGCCAGAGCCGGAAAGGGGGATGTGAACCCCTCAAACACTCCTGAGGTGGGAGTCAGGGGATATGGAACACACACATCACATCAATAAAAGAGAAGCAACAGGATTCGAACCCAAGAAATCTGGCACAAGCAAGGCTGAGGTAGTGTGGAGCCTAAGACCGAGGCCTAAAGTCATCCTAAAGCTCAACTCCAATAAGACGCCATCACGGTGCATCAACAGGCCTCACACCTCACCAACTCCCTCAAAAGATGAACTTCAACCACACGTAACACAACCAAAAATAAGTTTAAAATCCAGTGAAAGTCATCAAAAAGAAGCAAAAAAAGAAGCGCGTAGGGGACAGGCGCCTCGGCAACATTGAGGGCTCTCCGAACCCCAAGCCCTGATGCATCGACATGCCCACCTTATGTCAGCACACGCCGCCGTCCCCGATGCATCGGCCATCTTGGAAATCGCACCTCGTCAGGAACTGCTGAACAGTCGCCGCTCGGCCACTTTGACGCCTGTCTGTTGAAAACCGTGCCGTTGGAAGTGATATATAAGGGCATGCGCTCTGGAGCTGGCCTGGCAGTGCCGTGGCGTGCGTGATTCAGGGGGAGGGGCTTATCGACAAATCAGGAGCATCTGGGACGGATGTAAACGGTTTGATTGATAAAGTCTTCAGTGTGGTCTACTGTGACTGAATTACATAATTTCTTGTGCTTTACATCTCGATCATGCATTCAAGTGTTTGTCGGCATGGGCATGATAATACCGCATCTCCCTGCCTTGGTATCCGCTATATTTGCAAGCGGTGTAGAAACAAGTCTTGACATTTGAAAGAATTGTATTTATCAGGCTCTCAAAGTATAGCAATAACGGATCAAAATTATCATCATCTGATGTGATGCCCCTATTTACACGCAACCATCAAAGATACCAGTCACTCGACGATGTCTACTGTCGCAATGGAGGATGAACGCTAACTTAAAGACATCTAAGATTATAAATTTGGGCTGTTTTGGAACGTTTTCATCATAGTCAATGTTCTCTCCCCTGTAGTAGATCATCTTGTCGTACGCTACTACCCCTAATGGCCGTGGCATCAAGCACAAATGCTCGTGGGACTTCCGCAGTTTCAACCATTCTCAAGATTCTTACTCTTAGTAAATCAAGACGCGTTGGGCGTTGCTAATGTGTATAGCTACACCTCTACTCATATCTAAATAGCCAACTGACACCATCCTTTAAGAACACTCAAGCACAGAGTCTTGACTTGTCACCCTTTAAGTCTGGATTTGTTCAGCAACATCTAGTTCAGTACGGTGATTAAAACTATTCAATGAATTGCGCCTTAAAGCATACTCAATTTGCGAGAAATGCATCGTGAGTATCTAGATAGTAGGTAACTAGCCACCTTCGCGACCAAGACAGCAAGACCCCGTTGAATATGCTCCCCCAACCCTAACTATACTCCAACGCATGATAAAACAAAATACCCAACGTCTGTCTCACCGGTTGGCGCTGTTGGTAACAGACTGCAGGTAGTCTAGCAAAAAGGTGCGCTCCGCGGGTGAAATTGGTGTCTGGCTGCCGCGGCGAGAAGGGGGCAGGTTTCCAAGCCCCGGCTCGCCGGCACCAGAAGCCAAAGAAGCAAGCCGAGACCTCGGCGTCCCCACGATAACCTCCTTTCCTTTAGCTGCCTCCAAGCTGGCAGGAGATGGTTGTTTTCCAAAGAGAGATAGAAGTTGTCGTTTCTGGTCAGGCCCAGACTCACGACGTTGGCTGAGCGCAGGGAATGATGGTGAGACTCCGGGGCTGGCTCCCGCCGGCACAGGCTGCAGGTGACCAGCAAGGCCACTGGGCGACGCCTGTGAAGTTTGTGGAGATGCTGTCGAGGGCCCGCCAACACGCAGGAACTGGTCATTCTGGCCTCGCTGAAGAATACGGATAGGCTGGCCGGGCTGAGAGGTGGCCGGCCCTTGGGGAAGAGGGCCGTGTTGCTGTCCATAATCCGCCCTTCCTTGAGACCCAGGGGTACCAGACTGAGAAGGCCGAGGGTGAATAGACAACGCTTCCAGAGAAATCGACGGGTTAGTGTCTGCGCTGGCTCGCGAGGAAACTTGGGCCTGCCGAGCATCTCCACCTGCTGAACGGAACAATTCGTTCAGTAAGTTTCCAGAAGCAGGCTGACCGCCAGGTTGGGGCACCTGGGCCTGTGGCTGAGCCTGATCCTCCTTGCGAAACATGCCGAGGAGAGCGTTTCGGTGGTTATCGGCGGGCGGCCCAACTTTGGAGCCTGGAAGTTCCTTGGGACTTGGTTGAGAGCGGTTGTAGCCACCTAGGGTACCAGCTGTATGCGGGGGGACTTGTGGAGGTATCTGCGGTCCGCCAAAGTTGCTGTAAGCAGGTGCTGGATTCTGGCCCTGGTAGCCGGGGTTGAGCATTTGGGGTTGTTGGATGTTCTCTTTGAGCTGAGCTGAAGCGTTTGCACCTTTGAAAGCGTTCAGAAGCGCCATTGACTGTCCGTTCAACTGGGGTTGTCTTGGAGGCTCTACAGGAATCGGGGCTTGTGATGCCTGGTTGGAATATCCATACTGTCCTGTCTGTGGGTTGTTGAATGGCACAGGAGCACCGGGATAGTTGGGCTGATTGCCCTCTTGGAATACACTCCTGTTGAAAACAGACCTTTCTACCTGAGGAGGAAGTGGTTGGGGATGTACCAAAGGAGCTTGGTTGCTCTTGTACTGCCCCTCAGGAATAGGATATTGTTGGCTGAACGGCTGTTCGTTTCTCGCTTGCTGTGGAGGGGGCATATTCCACCGGGCGACCTGGCTAGGCGAGTAAGGGAATGAGGGAGGCGGTTGCTGAGTGGTGATGGAAGGCATATGGTGATGGTTATGATGATGGGGCGTCCGAGGTTGAGGTGCCTCACCAACCGTCATGTCCAGAGGAGTGTGAGGCTGGTAAGCCCCTGGCTGCGGCACGGTGTCTGCAGGTCCGCCCTTAGCCTGAAGAATAGATAGGAGAGCACTGCCTTTATCCTGTTGAGCAGGAGCTGTAGGTGCCTGCAAGCCCTGAGTGGGTTGCTGCATCTTCAGCAGCCGATGAAGCTCCTGTTCAGCACCTTGATGTGTGTCTATGGCTGGCGCCTGGTCGGCAGTTTCGGCACCGGTGTCGGTCTTCCATGCATCGTCCTCAAGATGAGCTTCGTCAATAGCTCGGTGAGGGTGAGAGCCACTGGCCGCTTTCCTCGCATCAATCTTCTTCTGCGAGACGACCCATTTCTTCAAGGGCACCAAAAACGGAGCAACCATGTAGAACTTGTTGGCGTTGGGAATAGCAGCCGTGTCCTGCTGTTGGTTGTTCTTCCGGCGGAAAGCAGGTAACTCAGACAGGTTGTACCATTGAATCTTACTGATCTCCTTCCTGGTTTTCGGTTCGAACTTGGTGTCCATCGGGACATTGCGAAAGACGTAGAGCCTCATATGCTGTTCGCGCATCGCAATCTCGATGTACTTGGGTCTATGGTCGGTAGGCACCAACCCAGCGGCTCGTAGGTCCAGACCCGTCTCTTCGTAGACTTCTCGAACAGCGCAGTCAAGATCATCCTCATCCTTGTTGATCTTGCCTCGTGGAAAACTCCAGTTGGCGCCCTTCTTCCATCCCTTGACGAGCACGGTCGAGTCCATAGCCTCGTTCAACAAGATAGCACCCCGAACCGGAACTCGGGTCTTGTATTCGAGGAACTCTTCAAATGCCTTGGTGTGATTCTCGACAGAGAAGTTGGCCAACAGGGGACAGTGCTGGAAGATGCGAAGGCAAAAGGTGCGCAGCGTCATGGACGGCAGGGTCGGGTCGAGTGGACGGATAAAATCCTCGTAGAACCACTGAGCTTCCTCGACTTGGAAGCATATCCGCGCGACGGAGGAGAGGTCCTCCTGCGGGAGGTTGATGATGAAGCGGACGCAGAGGTCGTCCAACCCTACGGTTTTTGTGTCAGTTCCTGTTTGCAGTTGCGTCGCCAGCAACACATACAATCCTCTAACTGCATCTGTGATTCGGCCATGATAACGAGCTCCCCCGGCGCATGCTATGGTGGGATGTCGGTTTCCTTGATTTCTTCCTTGTTTCTCTCTTCCTTTCAAGACTTTGCGAGACGGCGATGGGATCGTAGCTGTGAAGGCAAGCTGACCATGGTTGAGGCGCGAGAGCCGGGATGACGCAAAGAGTAACTGCGACAAACGAAAAGACGCGCGCGGTCGTCGGAGTCGCAAGCCGCCAGCCGAAGGAGATGGAACCTCAAGAAAGTGGAAGCGGGTGATGGGGCGCAGCGTTCCTTGGGATATGCGGGGTTCGGGAGACAATTGCTATAGCCGAAATCGTCGATGTCGGATGCGATTTGATGTGTTGTTGTCAGGTTTGACAGCATCGCATCAGACCAGTGAGCCAGCCAGATCACAGACTGACTGGACCAGACCCATCCGCGCCTGCCCGCTCTAGAGCTGCCCAACGATCAGAGCTTGGATGCTGCGCCACCTTTGACAGTACTCGCCACGATTTAGGTGCATACAGCTTGTTGAGAGTGGCGGTGCAGGGCCTGGGCTCTGGATCACAGCAAGCTCCCTCCCGTTGCATTGAACGCTCTTCGCGTCGTTTCAGAAAGCCAAGTTTTACGGAGAACGCCAGCGCACGCGTGATCGGCATTGCAGCAGTAGAACGGTTTAGTCTGTGGTGTTGAGCCAGTCAACGCTTCCAGATCGCAAGGGTTCGCCGTGGTTTGCAGGTTCCAGAAGTTTGGGTGGTGCCGTGATGGCTGGAAGGGGCACCAGGAATTACATCATCGCCCAAGGCCTCCGGGCTGCCTCACCGCAGTCATCCCATCATAGGTGCTGTTTAAAAAACCGGTAATCCACGAGGCCGCGCAGCCTTGATTGCACAGGTAGACTAGCATCGATCAAAAAGGCTGGTGTCTCTCTCAAAGAATTCTTGGTTTCTGTATTTCAACACTGTGCCTCGTTTTTTTTTTTTTGTTCCTGCCACGTTGGATTCGACACAAACGCCTTGAGAGCAAACGCTCCTGCCAGCCATCGTCCGGCCTTGGTCAGCATCCGATACGAATCAACTACCTATAAAGAAAGACTGCGCTTGGCTTTTGAAGTAGAGTTCATCTTTGTCCTTATAGACAGCAACCATGACGTCCGCAATCGCCAAGATCGTCACCAAAAAGATTCTGGGGGAAACCATACAGAACAAGTTTGGAACTGAGGTAAGAATCCTTCCTTGGCGCTCACATTCCCCCGCGATCATGAAGGCTAACCCATGCAGGACCCTTACTTTGAACAAGTCCCGGCTACCCGCCTCAACGGAACGCCAAATGGCAAATTCAAGAAACGCAAGAAGGCTCTCCCCCCGGGCATCTCTGAGCATGATGGCAAGGTCTTGACCAAGGTTAAGCGTCGAGCTTATCGTCTAGACCTGGCTCTCTTCAGTTGCTGTGGTGTCCGTTTCGGCTGGGGCAGCGCCCTGGGCTTGATCCCTGCGTAAGTTGCCCCTCGTAACCCAGGAAGCATGATGAGACTAACACAGAACCGGATAGCATTGGTGACGTCTTGGACATGCTCATGGCAATTCTCGTTCTGAAGACATGCATGCAAATCGATGGTGGACTTCCAACCTCTGTCAAGGCTAGGATGATGGTCAACATCCTGTTCGATTTTGGCATTGGAATTATCCCCTTCATTGGCGACCTTGCTGATGCCGCATTCCGGGCCAATACCCGCAACGCAGCTCTTCTCGAGGCATACCTCCGTGAACAGGGCAAGGAGAACTTGCGCAAAAGTGGACAGCCGTTGCCAGCCGTTGATCCTAGCGACCCAGAACATTTCGATCGACTGCAGACGCAAGATCCGCCCGAATACGTTTCCAGCCCGCCGTCAAGGCATGAATCCATGTCGGATAGACCTCCACGCAGCCGCGAAGGCCGTGAAGGCCGTCACAGTCGTCACCCAAGCCAGCCAGAGCCAGCACGGGTTCGCGAAGGCCGCGGATTCTTTGGTCGCAGCAAGTCTCGGCCGCATGATGTCGAGATGGGCGAGGTTAATTCCGGGTCACGAAACCATCGCCGGTCGTCCCACCGTAGGGACCGACGCTAGACCCCGGATACTCGGAGTTATGCATGATGGAGTCGGAAGAGGGACAGGCTGACGAAACTGGCGGGTCCCTGTGAGTCAGATTCTCAAGGATTATTCACGATGGGCAAGGCGTTTAAGATAATGTTTGCATGGACCACGGCCTCGAGGCGCGTGTGGAATGTATGATGTGTGAATGAGTGATGTACAGTACCAAGCTCCACGACAAGACACGAGTTTAATTGACTAAAGTGGGTGCCGGCGTGTGGGTCGGTATCGACGAATTACATGCGAGAGCAGGATCTGATAAATTTCCTTGGCATTCTGATCGACCGAGCAACTGGAACCAGCGGAACACGAAGAAGCAAAGCGTCAGAGCCTCTCACCTGAGCCATGAGCTGAGGGATCGGCTTATCCCAACACAACCTAGTTCGAGCCCTGGAGTTTCCGTGCCCGGCATAGCTCTAGCAACCGGAGATGCTTGGAGACGCGCCAACCTTGAGCTGGTATCGTCACATTCGGTCGTCACCGACTCAAACGCGGTGTGACCCTGTGAACGCGTCTCTGGCCATTGGGGGGAGCTGCAGAGCCGCGGAAAATTGGCAATTAGACACCACCAGCTCCAGAGACCGATTATCTGGTTTTCCAAGCACTCTAATACACCGTCTCAGAATTGAATCATGTTCTGCGACCTCTTCATGACCTCCACCGCCTCAAGACATGAGTCGCCCGGGTGAGCTCGGTCCCGCTGGGCGTCATGCCCCAGCTGCAGCCCATTTCGCATTGCCCCAACGACGCGAGATATGTAAGGATGTGCTGATTGATAAACCCGGGCCCCTCCATGACGCCAGTCAACCCTGACCAAGCCTGAATAATCCTCCCTTGCAATGAACGCAGGTACAAGGCAGTGGAGATGGAAAAACAAAAAGTACAGTACTTGGCCTTGCCAAAGACGAACGTGAAGCTTGTCGAAACGCGTCTTTACGCGTCCCATTTGGCTCTTCCATGCTGGTGGCTGGAGATTCAGATGGTCTCAGCGGACGTCTTAGCGCCTTGGCGCTGCTGGTCGCTGCCCCGAAAGGCACCGAAAACCCCTGGTTCACCCAGTGACGCGCAGTGACACCCTAGCCGCTAGCGCCTTAATTGACCCACAGGCCCACCACGCAGAGAACTCACCGCGACGCGTTCTGACCCACGTGATAGCGCATCACCGCTATACAAAAGCCCATCCCGTCTGCCTCAGCCCATATCTCGACCAGACCATAAACCACCGCGTCCACATCCTCTCCCTTCAACAGTACACAACGCATACAAAGCCTCAGTCGTGTTTCTGCCTTGTCTTGCCTATATTTCGTTCCATTTCTTCCATCAGACACATACAAACACCACAATGGCTGCGCAAGTCACCCCTTCCAAGCAGGTTAGTGACGTCGACGACGGTTCACCTCTCCTCGTTATACAAGGGCAATTGATGGCTAACACGATTCTCCAACAGGCTGCCTCTGCCATTGAGAACTTCAAGATGGAGTCTCCCGCCAAGAAGCTCGACTTTGGTACCTCCAACAAGGAGAACCAGACCGCCGGTATCGACCTGAAGGCCAAGTGGGAGGAGGTTAAACGGCAAGAGAAGCAGGTTACCCAGGAGAAGCAGGAGAAGCCCACTGTGGCTCCCGGCATCAAGGCTGAGGAGGCCGACGAGCCTCTTCTCCAGGAGAACCCCCAGCGCTTCGTTCTCTTCCCCATTAAGTACCATGAGGTATGTGACGCGTCTGAGACGCGTAAAGTGGTCCCCACCCTAGACTCTAATGCTAACACGCCACAATAGATCTGGCAGATGTACAAGAAGGCCGAGGCCTCTTTCTGGACCGCCGAGGAGATTGATCTGTCCAAGGATCTCCACGACTGGAACAACCGCCTGACCTCCGACGAGCAGTTCTTCATCTCTCACATCCTTGCCTTCTTCGCCGCCTCTGACGGCATTGTCAACGAGAACCTGGTCGAGCGATTCAGCGGCGAGGTCCAGATCCCTGAGGCTCGATGCTTCTACGGCTTCCAGATCATGATGGAGAACATCCACTCCGAGACATACTCTCTACTCATTGACACCTACATCAAGGAGCCTTCTCAGCGAACCTACCTCTTCAACGCCATTGAGACCATCCCCTGCATCCGCAAGAAGGCCGACTGGGCTATCCGATGGATCCAGGACAAGGACTCGTCCTTTGCTCAGCGTCTCGTTGCCTTCGCTGCCGTCGAGGGTATCTTCTTCAGTGGTGCCTTTGCTTCCATCTTCTGGCTCAAGAAGCGTGGTCTCATGCCCGGTCTGACCTTCTCTAACGAGCTCATCTCTCGTGATGAGGGTCTTCACACCGACTTTGCCTGCCTTCTTCACTCCCACCTCAAGGGCCGTGCCAGCAAGCAAGTCATTCAGGACATCATTACTGATGCCGTCACCATTGAGCAGGAGTTCCTGACTGAGGCTCTCCCCTGCGCCCTTCTCGGCATGAACGCCGACCTCATGAAGCAGTACATCGAGTTCGTCGCCGACCGTCTCCTGGTCGCCCTCGGCAACGAGAAGGTCTACAAGGCCACCAACCCCTTCGACTTCATGGAGAACATCTCCCTGGGTGGCAAGACCAACTTCTTCGAGAAGCGTGTCGGTGACTACCAGAAGGCTGGTGTCCTTCACAGCGCCAACAAGAACACTGAGGAAGAGACACCCAAGGGTGAGAACGGCGGTGACTTCACCTTCGACGAGGACTTCTAAATGTCTCGTCTCACGTCGTTTTCTTTCCTTTGGCCTGGGTCTAGTGGGCCCAGGGGTACGCGCACATATGAACATATACCCTGTCTTACTTCCTTTTTTGTTACTCTACACTGAGACGAGCCTCGGGGCAGCGATACTTGGCTAATAACGATCGAGGCCAGTCCTGAAGCTGGATTTGCTCGGACCGGCACAAGGCGTTTGGGGGAATTGAACTTTGGGTGGATGAAAACAGCATTGATGGTTTAATTGTGTTTATGGATGACGATATTACTGTAGTACTCGATTAGAGATGAATTGATTAGATACATAAGCCTGCAGTTCCTCGTGCCTTTATGCTCTTCGTGATGAAATATGAAGTTGTGGAGTGGGATGCTGTCTGACTTCAGCAGAGTCAGATATCAATGCGACAAACCGTTGTGATCAAAGGAATCTAGCATTTCCTTCAAGTTGATGTGCTAGTCAAGTCATGTTAATATTTCAGTACTTGCTTAGGTCGACATGTGTGCTTCTATGGTGATTTCTCGCGAAATCTGTTCATCATCTCATCAGATATCTGATCCCAGCTCTTTCAAGAACAGCCGTTGTCATATCCCAGCGAAGAGCTCGAGTTTTGACTATATCGCTCAACATTTAAACGCCTCATTTCTTGCCCTTCTTCTTCTTCTTTCCACCACCACCTCCACTTTGCGCCGCAGGCGGTTGTTGTGACGTCGCGGCCTGCTGCTGCTCCTTCTGCTCCTCCTCACCAGCATCCGCCATCGCCACCTCGGGCACGTCGGGGACGGCGGCCATGCTCCTCCCCAGGCGGCCGAGGGAGGCGTGCACGAGGCGGGACACCTCTGCGGCCTTTGTGGTGCGGTACTTGAGGACCACGCCGCTAACGGGGTCGTACGTCTTGAGGACGAGGCTGCCGCGCGGGGGCTTGGCCGTCGCTGCTGCGTCGTCGGGGCGCGAGGGTGCTGGGCTGAGCGAGTACTTTGTGGTGATGCGGGTCTGGAGGGCTTGGTGGTTAGCTATGCGCCGTGGGAGATGAGGACGGTGGGAGAATGTACGGTGGCGGGTCGGGCCTCAAGGAGGGCGATGGACTGGTCGAGCCATTCTTGGCTCGTCTTGAAGTAAGGCATTGTTTCGTGTAGCCTCT
This sequence comes from Fusarium falciforme, assembly GCF_026873545.1. Classification (NCBI taxonomy): domain Eukaryota; kingdom Fungi; phylum Ascomycota; class Sordariomycetes; order Hypocreales; family Nectriaceae; genus Fusarium; species Fusarium falciforme. The sequence continues at coordinate 2,189,430 of NC_070551.1, read as the reverse complement.
ATGGCCGTCTCGCGGGGACGTCGGGTCGGTGTCGTGTGCGCAATGAGAAGTGCAACTCGGTGAGAATGGGCGTCCGGGCGGGATGCGCGAGGACTGATAGGCGGGACAGCAATTGCCTAATAGTAACAGGCCTCAATTCGCTGTCTTTAAATATGGCAGATTATTCGTGGCTGTGTGGTCGACGTCGACGTCGTTGCGATGTGGTCTAGAGGAGGAAAGAAGATGGATGAGGTTGGAAGTGGGATATTCATGGTGGGGCTGGGCTTGAGGGGAGAGTTTAGGCGCCACAACACCACAAGACCCCAGCCTTGTGTGTAACATTAACGTTTGTTGAGCTTCACATTCTGCATCCGAGCTTACAATATCTCATACTGGAAGTACAAAGTGTAGATAAATAGATATTTATGGCTAAATAATGGGTGCCGCCTCTTCGATTTAAATATAGTAATTCCTCAAGAGCTTCTTAATGATTATCCATCAAGTATCTCCCCATCATCTATCTTCTTGTGCACTCGGGGTATCCAGTGCCACCAACGGCAGAACAGTATCTCGAACCTCAACGTTTGCCTTCTGAGGATCCGCCCCATGCTCAATCAAAACCTGGCCAATATCCTGCCGACCCGCCCTCACATAGTGCCACAGGGCAGGGTGTCCGTCAACCACCACATTGATGTTCTTGGCTCGCTCACAGACCATATGTGCTACCTGAGCCTCCTCCCTCGCATACAGAGGGTTGCTGCCCCTGAGCGTCAGATTCATGATAGGGAGGTGCTCGATGCGCCCTTCGTAGGGGTCCTCGTCGACATCAGCCTCGGCTCCGGCGTCGAGTATAAGCTTCACAACCTCCTGGTTGTGACCTGGCCTGAGCGCATCAGCGAGCAACAGTCTCTTCCTACCCGTCCCCGTATCTATAGGGTTTGGCGAAGCTCCAGCGGCCAGGAGGAGCTTGACAGCTTCAACATGACGAGTCAGAACAGCGTTTTGAAGCGGATTGGTTGTACCAATCTTTTCTGCGTAAATGTCTGCGCCCGCTTCTTGTATGAGAAACTTGATGGTTCCTGGGAAATCTTGGATTGTGTGCTCTGCTCTCACAGCACCCTGACCTTGCGGCAGGTTGAGTTCGTTCTCCCATTTACGGGCCTCCACTGGACCCAAGGAGATGAGGTGGCATAGCGCTGTCTCGTCACCATCATGTGGTTTGATGTTGACATCGGCTCCTTGTTCAATAAGGAGCCGGGCCTTGATTCCATTAGCCTCTTTACCTCTCTCTGGAACTCGTCTCCATTACTCACCACGTCCGGGTTGAGCGCGTACGCCAAAGCAGTGAGGTTGGCCCCGTCCAGGGTATTCGGATGCATTCCCTTGCTAATCAGCAGCTTGGCGATAGCAGTATTTCCACGGAGGCAAGCAAGATGCAACAGAGAGGAGGTATCCTTCCAGTGCATGTAGCCATGCGCGGGGGTAATCGCGCGCCTCCTCGTGGCCATACGATAGCGCAAGCTGTAGAGGTTGTCGTTGTTGAAGGGTTTCATGAGCTTGGCAGCAAGGTCCGGGCAAGCATTGGCTAGAGCATCCAACGACCTCTCCGCTGTCCCCAGGGCGCCGAACCAGCAGGCCCACTGAAGGGCGATGGGCATGTCCAGGTTGCGAGGAAGCTTGAGCGAGTCTGTGACGTCTTGCGAGTAGAGGCGTGGGAGAGTCCGGACAGCCAGGACACGACATGTTCTCACGATGCGAAACATGGACTTGTAGTAGTCCCGAGATGTTGACAGCTGGTCCAGTATCAGAGCCAGAATCTCGGGAGGCATCGCTGCCTGGTTGTCAGCAATCGTAACCTCCATGCGCCTGGCACAACTCACCGGCCAAGTTTGGACGCCCATCTATCTGATCGCCAGCCTGCTCAGCAACTTGCGGCTCCATGCTGATGTATTTCTATCTTTCAATAGGTTAAATAACGAGGTGTGAAGGAGCGAGGATGCTGCCCAAGTTGTCTTATTTGTGGTGGGATAGAGAGAGTAAGCTCGGTTGCGTAGGTTCCAGGTCTCACCAACCCCGACCTATTTTCAAGACCTGATTGGGTAATACTACGGATGCCGGGCCTAGCATGGATGCTGTATTCATTCATACGCAGGTTGCAAAGTGGCCCGATAGATCAAATTCAGGTTTATTGTTGCAAAGTCTATATACAGGCTCTTCCATTACATTCAATGTCAGTCATTGCATCCCAGATCATGATTCATGGGTATCTATTGTTTTCCTTTCCGTCGAGTAAGCATTCATGGAGATTATTTGTTTTCCAACTTCTCAAACATCCCATCCTATCGCCATCCTGATCCGCTCCCTCATGCATGGGGATCAGGCAGCCAAAACACCAGCTCCTGGTCAGCCGTAGCGAAAAAGTTGAAGCGAGGGTTGAAGCCTAGCACGGATGCCTCTCTCTTATCAGGCAGCGTCCAGTTCGGCTCGAGGACCTTGTTGTCGCCTGGGGTCGTCATGCTATCCCAGACCAACACATCCTTCTTGGAACCGCTGAGGATATATCGGCCATCAGGGGTAAAGCAGCAGTCGCCACTACTCTCAAAAGTAGTTCCATCAGTCGAAGCGCCAGATACTGCTTCGCCAACCGCGAGCCGTCTTGTCCCTCCGTTTGGCTTGCGTAGGTATGCCTTGAGCGTGCCCTCAAAGGCGTCGAGCAAGAAGTGTCCATTGCCACGGGTTCCAACAAGCAATGACTTTCCATCATTAGAAAACTCGAGTTTTGTCCACCCCTTGACAAGACACTGCGAATCCACCCGCCGGCACTGCTCCACGACATCAACCGTTGCGAAGGGGGCCTTGTCGTAGTTGCGCGCATCATAGAGCAAGACCGTACCGCTACTTGGGCAGGCCACGGCAAAGACGGTACCAGAAGGGTCGTATGCGGCGAGGTAGGGGGATCGGAGGAATAATTGGCCCTGGCAGTTCTTGGTCTGCGTGTCCCATAGGCGCACCGTATTGTCTCGTGAGCAGGAGATGAAATTGTCGCTTCCAGGGTGAACGGACAGGCAAGTTACGCTGCCTTCGTGACCTTCGAAGTAGCGGATAAACGAGTTGTCGTGCGTCGCAAGGTATCGGATCGCATCTAACAGCAAGAATCAGCATGACATGTTCCGCGGAGCCAGCCTGGCGAGGTGAGGTCAGGTACCATTTTGCTTGGTGCTGGCATAGATGATGCTTGAGCCTGTATGAGTGAACTTGGCGAGCTTGACGCCATACTTTTTGCTGAGCAAGCTCTTGTCATGACGACCCTCCTTGACATTGTAGATCTGGATCGTCTCGTCGCTGGCTGAGGTCATGATAAGCTCGCCTTCGTCGTCGAAATCGATCGATAGCACATGAGGTTGAGGGCGTCCGTCCTTGATATCATCGCGGCGAAACAGCTATGGGGAGCGTAGATAGGTTAGACTCAGCCGTGGAAGACGAACAAAGGGTCGTACCTTGGTAGGACGAAAGTTGGATATCACATCGGAGAGGTTGGAGACGGAGGCGGTGGCGCCAATGGTGCGATGAATGTTGAGAGAGGAGCCGTTGGGGGTATTCGACCGGTCGATATCCATAGGCGTGGAAGCCATGGTGTGCTACGAGGCTGCAGGCAGATCGACGTGCTAAGCTATGCCAATGAAGTGAACAGCTCGAGGGACAAAGCCCACGGAGCGCGTGAACGATGCGAGGACCCAATCGCACAGAGAGCAAGGGTTGAAGCAAAGAACCAAGGGCTCAGCGGCCCAGTCGCTATGAGCCAACGTTCTAGTGCATGCGAAGCGTATGTATCGAGCTGGGGGTGATGTCTGGAGGGCGGGTTCGCGGTTACTTTGGCCCGAGTATGATGGTGTTGATGGATGGAATTGGATCTTTCCGCAGATGGAGCTAACCACGCCGAGAGCCAACGGCAGCAGCTGGAGGGGTGCAGGCAGTCTCAGCGCTGCGGGGTGCAGCACCATAGGCGACGGCCATCGGAATGGGACCTGGAACCTGAAGGCCGCCATGGCTTGCCCGTCAGGCTGTGGACCCCTGAAGAAGCGCCTAGGCATGGAATTAATCCCACTATAATCCCGCTGCCACAAGGCTCTGTAACATGTCACAAGGCCCTGTGAAATCAAGCCTTTGAGCATGGATCTGTCGACTGATGCAATGCGTCTCGCTCGAGCGGATGCGATACTGCCTGTGACTGCGAGATGGTCGTGTGCAGTTCAGCACAGGCAGGGAAGCAATCCTACACGCGAATCTACTAAATCGGGTTCCTGGAGCGTCACATTTGCACAACCGCCATGAGCCGTAACAAGCCGAGCTTATCCCAATGGTCAATAGCGCAAGACGAGCCATGTGTTGAATCGCCCACGACAGCTGTTCTGCTGTTCCCCTTGGCCCTAGCGTGGAGTCTTTTCTTCTTCCTCCTTGCTCAACGATTCACCAAATCAGAGCTCGTCATTTGTCCCCAGTCAAAGGGGAGTGGTCCTACTGACGCAAGGTGTGTGTGGCCCCCGGCGGGCCCGCTTCCTCCCCCGCGAAAATCGCCGCCGAGGTCGGCACCTCGTTTCCCGGCCCCCGACCCCGGCGCGGGAATAGCACCAAAGAAAGAAAAAAATGCCCCCCCGAGATTGGATCGCGGTTGAGAACAACGGGTACTGCAGGACCGCCAGTACCCAGCCCAAGGCAGGCCTTGGGCATTGAGAGTGTGTGCCCGGGATGAGGCATTGCATCGGAACGGTTCGCTAGAGATTAGTCGGCTTGATGAATCCCGATCTTCGTCAGCGGGAGCGTGTCTTACAAAGGCCTTAGTAGATCCCGAGTCAGATATATCCCCTACCTACCCCCCCAGTCTCAATCGCCCTTCGAGAAGCTTGGTTCGCGTACAGCCCACATTGTGTACTGTATGTACCTTTTTAGTGTAATTGCGCTGCAGGTGGTACCTCTGCGCTGACAATTTCTCGTGCTGCGATAGGGTCCGAAGCCGCCGGTGACGGCGTGAACCCTTCTTTTCTGCGCATCTTCCATCCCAAAACTTCCTCTCGCTTGCTCACTTTTCCTTCTCTGCTCCTTTTAATCTTCTCGGATCTCTTGAGCTCCTCATTGCGGCCAATCGTCGACACAGGCTCTCTCTCCCGAGCTCTCCGACCCCTCTAGGGAACTTTCCCTTCCTCTTCCGCTCGCTTCCCTCTTCCTCTACTCGACTGTTGGCCGCCTCCTTGCGTCTGGAGAGCTCGGGGTCATGTCGACGACCGTTGGGTAAGAATGGCTGCCTCAAACTCGCCTGGATGTCTTCTATGGCATTTGAGGGTTTCTTATTTGCGACTGTGGCCTTTTCTCGTGCTAACCGCGTCCCTCTACAGCGCTTTTATCGCCGGTGGCATCGCCGCTTGCGGCGCCGTCACGGCGACCCATCCTTTTGAGACGGTCAAGATTCGGTAAATTCTCAGCCTCCAGAGTCTCGTCGCCCGTCGAATTCAATTCCAGCTGACTTGCGACCTTCCCTTTGTAGCATGCAGTTGCAGGGCGAGCTCCAGAACAAGGGCCACCAGCCTCACCACTACCGCGGCCCGATCCACGGCGTGAGCGTCATTGTGCGCAACGAGGGTGTCCGTCGCATCTACCGCGGCATCGGCGCCGCCTACATCTACCAGGTTCTCCTCAATGGCTGCCGTCTCGGCTTCTATGAGCCCATGCGCCATGGCCTCGCGACTCTCTTCCTCAAGGACGGCAAGGCCCAGAACCTCGGCATCAACATGCTGTGCGGTGCCTCGTCGGGCGTCATCGGCGCCGCTGCCGGCAGCCCTTTCTTCCTCGTCAAGACCCGTCTCCAGAGCTACTCCGAGTTCCGACCAGTTGGTACCCAACATCATTACCGAGGCGCATGGCATGGTTTCAAGTCCATCTACGGCAGCGAGGGTATCACTGGCCTCTACCGCGGCGTGCGAGCTGCTATGATCCGAACCGCCTTTGGTAGCTCCGTTCAGCTCCCTACCTACTTCTTTGCGAAGCGCCGTCTTGTTCGTCATCTTGGTATGGAAGAGGGTCCTGGTCTGCATCTTGCTTGCAGTGCTATGAGTGGTTTCGTCGTCTGCTGCGTCATGCATCCTCCTGGTTAGTTCTGCCGGTTAAACACTTCTCCACAGTCACTAACACTCTACTCTTACAGACACGGTCATGTCCCGTCTCTACAACCAAAACGGAAACCTGTACAAGGGCGTCATCGACTGTCTCTCCAAGACAGTTCACTCCGAGGGTGTCTTTGCCCTGTACAAGGGTTTCCTGCCTCATCTCGCCCGAATCCTACCCCACACCATCCTGACGCTCAGTCTGGCGGAGCAGACGAACAAGCTGGTACGCAAGGTTGAGGATCGCATTCTGCCCAGGATGGAAATGGCAGCTTAAGGCACTGTCGCGGAAGAGTCGAGTCAGGCGAGCGAGGCGAGGTCTGAGGGCCGATTGGATACCAGAGCATAATGGCTCTTGCTACGATAGGAAGGGTGGATATTTCTCGAGTACTACTTTACATGGTCACCTTGGTTAGAAGACGGGAGCATCTGGCATTGCCTACCTTACCTAGGCCATGGATCGGGCAATCAAAAGGCGGCGCGGCGCATCTTGGGGGGTTTTCAGTCATATAGACACAGAGACACCAGAATAAATAACGGTGCTTTTTTTATTGTTCATTTCCAAGCTCCATCTTCATATAGGCTTCTCCTATCCGTGAATAGATCGCTTACACCCATAGCACAGCCGGCTCACGCCTCCAGAACCGGACCCGTGGCCGGAATCATCCCCTATCTCGCCCGCCCATCGCGAGTCCCCTTCAGCATCGAGTGACATGCCGCAACTTCCACAGAAATTGTTCCCCTGCGAGCGGTCCAGCTTCCCTGTCGTACGGACCACGTTGGCGACGATACCCGAGTATCCTCCCTCGACACTTTGAAAGTATCGCGCCATCACCTCCTCGATGCTCATATCCTTGTGCGAGACTACATTGGCTGTGGTGTCCGCCTCGTTTAACGGCACAACTTCCTTGAGTGAGGGCACAAGATCGATGTACTGTAACATCTCGTTGCGAAAGATCTCGCGCAGGGGATAGTACACGGGAAAGTCAAGCCGGCTGGTCTCCTGTACAGCGCCATCCGGCGTCGTTTCATACTTGCACACCGCGGTCATGCCATCGGCGACCTGCAGTGGAACTGCAAAGCCTCGTCCATTGGCAACCTCCGAAAGTGTCAAGGCGGCGAGGGCTGTAGTGCTGTGGCCGAGCAGGAGTGCTGAGCAAGAGCGCTCTATGGCTGTGTGAAGGAGGAGATGACGGACAAGCTGACGGAGGATGTCGGCGCGCGATGTGACGGTGGGAAGAGCATCGAAGAGCTTCCGGAGACGGGTGGCTGGGTCTTCATCTAGCGTGCCAGCGTCCAGGGGTAAGGTTGACCAATCTATGCTCTTGACAGAAAGGACATCTGTGAGAGGTACACACTCGAAGGTGGCGTGCGGGAAGCGCTGCCGATACTCATCAAGGAGCTTCCTAGCAGGGGACTCTCCTCCCTGTGGTGACAGATCCGTGTCGACGTGAACAATAATGGGTTCAAATGGTGATGATGCCTTATTTATTGAGTGGCGATGGGCCGTTTCATCAAGGATCTGGGCAAGAACACTTGATGAGGGACCAAATGAAAGACCGGCCAAGTATCGGCGATGAACCGGTAACCTTGAGACACGGATGTCTTTATGCATGGCGCCGAGACGCTTGATCATCTTGTTGACGACATACTGAACAAAGCAATCGCTGTGAGTGAGTCAGAGGGTGCCTCACAACAACAACTTGGAGAAAGGCCTTTGTGAAACTGGGGGTAGTTACCGGCAGGCAGGATCCTTTCGCAGACTAAACGGAGCATTCTCGGCCTTGCACCGCTTGCAAGGCCGGCTGGTGTCGGAGCTGGGCATCGGGGTCGGGGTCGGAGACGGAGACGGGATTCGGGTGGCTTGTACAGGGTAGACCGGCCTCGTCGGTCCCGGGTGTTGAATCTTCGAAATAGAGCGTTTAAGGCTTAGTCCGTATAGTATAAAGATTTGATATTCTAGTTCATTGTCTCGAGTGAGGGGTAGGAATTGTTTGATGGGTCGGTTGGGCAGCAAGAAAGCGTGATGGAGTGAAGTTTGTGAAAAGTTGAAATTTTCGCCGCCGCCAACCGCTTGAGCTTACACACACAACAAAAATGCATCCTAAGAGTCAGTCATCGCCAAGCGTATATCAATGTCATTACAGCAAAACCCACACCAGTAACAGAAACAGACCTCGTCTTATACAACCGTTTCTTCAATAGTCACCAACAAACAGAAAATTAAGCTGTCTGATACCTTATCACACTCGATTCCACGTGCAAAAGGCGGCTCACTTGTCTCTTCAGTCTCTATTTTGGCAGAAGTATTCATTCATTCATTCATTCATAGGAAACCAAGTCAAGAACCCGCCTTGGCTCACATTGCGGTGTTAACCTTTTGAACTGTAAGGTAGGTAGCTTTAAGTAAATATATGCATCCGCATGTGAGAGAAATACCAATCCTACGAGTCTGGGAACACCACGGGCTGTCTGCTGTCTAGCGTCTATTTTGTACTTCAATCGATTCTATGTCAAGTCTGAATGTTACAATAAGCCCAGCATGCTAGTTTTGAGATCCAAACAAACTGCCAAGCACATGGTCGTTGAAGTACTCTCGTTCCTTGTTCCATGCCTTGACCAGAATCTCCTTGCCCACCTTGACCAGCTCGATGTTCTGCTCAGGGGTGCCCCATCCCGGCGTCTGTGAGCCAAAGCAAATCAGGTGAACGCCGACGTGGATGATTGTGCGGTAGGCGAACTCATCATCGACCGCGCCGTAGCCGTCAGCAAATGCCCTGATCAACCACTCGCCAGCGTCCATATCCTTGTATAGCTTCAGCTGCCATAGTTCGGCCATCATCTGACCCAGGTCGAGGGGTCGGACGCCTAGTTCTGCTAGCTCCCAGTCGACAATTCTGATGGGAGTCTGAGCGCCCTCTTGAATGGAGACATCAGGCAGCAAGACACTATTCTATGATCAGCCATCTTCTAATCAGACATCGTTGCATCTTCGTCCAACTTACTTTCCGGTCCAGAAGTCACCGTGAATGACGTTCAGAGCAGCCTCATCCTCGAGTTCCTTAGCAGCCAAATCGCTGATGCCCTGAATAATGTCCCTTGAATCACCAAGAATGGTCGCGTGCTGGTCCACCTTCTGCAGTAGCTGCTGGTAGTTAATCATGTTCTTAAGAACCTGCATCTCCTTGTTCCCCGCAAAGACTTCTCGAAGCGCAGCTTGCCCAGGCTCCTGACTCCAGGAGTGGAATGCGCGGAGCCAAGCGCCGAGGCCGTGGCCGAGCTGCTCGCACTGAGGCTTGAACGACCCAGGAGTTGGGGCGGCGTAGTGCTTGAGAGCATAGTCCTTGAGGCTGACAGCGTTGGTGAGATACTCTTGGACCTGGGTGTTGGTTTCCTTGTTGAAGTGATACACGGTGGGTGTGGATATGGTGCAGGACGGTGTTGTTGCCGGAGGGAGGGCAGCAAGGTGGACGAGAGACTCTTGCTCGATGGCCTGTGGAAGCCATCAGAACGATAATGGAGGCGACTATTTACACAAGTATACTTACACATCGTGATGTCGTCAGAGGAAAAGCAGGGTTAGTAGCAACATAGCCTTCACCCTGTTTAATGACCACACCGTCGGGGTACTCTGAGGAGGTGTTCTCGAGGGTCGCATGGTACATAAAGTTGGCAGTACCACCCGAGAGTTTCGTGAGCGACGAGACGGCGAACGGTGTTCCCTGAAGGACCTGTTTCACCTTGTCTTGAATCTCGTTCTCGGTGTTGGCCATGATTATGGTGTTGGTGTAGTTGGTTGAGAGACTCTGCGGGGTGACACAAACACGGCCCAGAAACAGGTTACTAAGGAATTGGCTGATCCTGCAACGGAACTTAAAGGGATGCTTCTGATACAATGATGTATTTGATGGACAGACTTATACTCTACTACTTATATACAGTTTTCTGAGGCTGGATATTGGCAATACGGCCACCGGTGAGTATGTAGCTGCGGGTGACGCCGGATATTTACAACCAACCAAGCCTGTGATTCGACAATGGCTGCTGGGTCGAACACTCGCCGATGACTCAACAAGAGTCATCAAAGGGCGTTTGCTAACCAGCAACGGCAAGAAACAAAATGCAAGGACCAAACCGAGGAAAATAAGAAGCGACCGTAGGGTAAGTTGATATCATTGATGGAAGAGCCGCTCATGTTTGCCCCTGTAGCAGCAATGTTTCGCCTTGTTGCCATGCCCTGAACATCCCCCCACCGGAATAGTTCGATACGACAGGCGGGCGACAGGGAACAAGGGCCCTTTTCGCTCTCATAATAGCCGCCAGTTATCGTCTCACAAACCCATGGGTTGGGAGAAGCGCCCTGTATCAGAATTAGCAACCGACCGACCGTCTGGCCGGGCCGGGCCTTGACCTTGGCCGTCCCGTTTTGGCTGTGCGCTCGGCCGGCCACGCGCATGCAGACGCACAACAGTCATCAATGGAGAGAGCTCAAAGTGTCACTGCTTGCTTGCCTGGTCAAACTTTACACAGAGCCAGGGCGGATCTCCTGGTCTCGGGATGCGCGGACATCCATTGTTCGCTGCCTTGGTCAGCAGCTGCACAGCACAGCCTCTGTTCGTCCCAACATTAGGTAGAGGTCATTCACTAAGCAACCCCCAACGGGCACTGCCCGAAGGATTGGATGTCATCGCCGACGGGTCGTGGAGGACGAGGCAAAAGACGTCAACTGGCGGTAGGTACGTAAGACTGATCCCCGGCGGGCGCAACTTGGTCAGGGTCTCGACCTTGCGCCACCTGATGTAATGCCGCCTGGAGCTGGAGAGAGAGAGATCTGCTGGCTTCAACCCCTCATTCTTTGAACTTACGAACACGGGCTCAACGTTCATGCCTAGAGTCAAGTAGAGTTCTCATGTACCGATGCTCCCGTCCGAGCTTGACGAGCCCCAGAGGCGACGCAATCTGCACCCAGAACTGAGCTTTCCAGTAGCCTAGAGCTAGGTAGCTAGCTACTGTAATGACAGATTGTTCTTGTGACCTGCTTTTCCCGATCTCATTTCTTCGTGGCCGATTCACAGTCCGTAGCCTTGACGCCGCCTCGTCCGCCCGCACCCGTGTCTGTCGACAAAAAGCATAGAGTGATTCGACACGAGCGTCTCCTCGCCGAAACGCCCCGGCCGCAGAAAAGCCTACTTGTACCAATGCATGACGGAAGGTTCCAACAGGTACTCTGGGGGTACGCTGCCCCAAACTGTAAATACTTGACCTAGGCTCCAATTTTAGCAGCGATGCCAAGTATAGCCCTGGCTGGGCGCTCGTGCTGACAAGTACCTGCAGATCTGGGACTTGGCTTTTTTCTTAGCTAGGTTCCAGGTGCTTAGCAGGTTCCCCCCCCGTCATTCATTCTGGAGACCATCTTGCGACAAGACAACCTCCGCTTCCATGTCGATCAAAACACCTTCTCCTCCCCTTTCTCTCGTCTCGTCCTGTTTCGTTACATTCTCGACCTTCCTTGCTCAGTAAAAGCCGCATTCTACACTTAACCCTCCAGTTCTTGCATAATCATTCATCCCCTTCATCTCTTCTTGCCACTTCTTTTGCTTCACCTCCAACCTACTTCTCTCTCCTAAACCTTGCTTCTTCAGCTCCTGTTGCTGTGCCTCCGTATTCGTACTCTAATAAACAACAACATCCCCCACGCACGCTGCGACAAACCAAACCAAACCACACCCACTATTAGACACTGCGAAACCACTTGATCCAGACTCATCTCATCCGTCTCACCACATACGCCGGTATCACGTTCCACGCCCACCCAAATCGCCGCTTCGTCTTTCACCACCTTCTCTTCTCGTACCTGGATCCATCCTCCGTCCCAACGGTTACAACCCAGCGTCCATTCACATCCCTGCTTGTAACCCCATCCCTTCGACTTCGACGGCCGAGGGGCCAATCCATCTTGTCGCCGCCTTCACCGAGCCTTTTATTACCTGCCATCTACTACTGATTTCCCGATCGACGTTTACAACGATTTTTCGAGCGCTTCAATCTCTTGGTCTACGAATTTTTTTTGGACATTACCTTCGACCGTGCTTCCTACCTCATGCGCATGGCATCGCCGTCACCCTCAGCCCCGAATTCAAATCATCCAGCTCCAAGCGAATAGTCAAATATGGCCGGAACACTCGTCGAGCGCCCTGTGCCTCAGATGCAAGCTTCACTCAACACCAAATTCGATTTCTCCGCGCGACCTCGCAGCCATTCCAACATCGAAGCTGCATTCTCCCCCGTAAACAATGATGGCTGCTTCGACTTTGATCGTGTTGTGAAGAGTGGTTATGTGCAGAAGCGCACCCAAAAGACCAAGGTATGTACTATCCTGAGTGTAGTCCCTGGCAATGTTCCGAGCATACCCCTCGTGCGCTCCTGACGGGCTGCTCAAGCCCAACTGGGTCTAACCTCTGATTATAGAAGTGGAAGAGCGTCTTTCTTGTGCTACGACCCAACACCATTTCCCTGTACAAGACTGACAAGGAGGACCGTTTGCGACACCAAATCTACCTGTCCGATCTTACTGCCGTCGCCGAACTCAAAGACCCCAAGCACAAGCGCCAGAACGTATTTGGACTCTTTTCGCCGTCCCGCAACTACCACTTCCAAGCGCAATCTGCCCAGGAGGCCCAGGAATGGGTCGCCTTGATTCGAAAGGATGCGCGCATCGACGAGGAGGAAGATGAGATGTTTCTGTCCAGCCCGAGGGTCACGCGACAGTCCCTGGCTGGCATGAACCCAGTCCCTATCAATGGTTCTCTTGATCGACTGGGCGAGAACGAGCGTTTCCTTTCGAGCTCTCCCGAGCCCCTGGCAACGTCAACCTCTAAGTTCGGCACTTCCGGAGGCAGGAGGAGATCATCTATACTCGAATCTTCCGGATTGTCCGGCGCGGAGTTTGCGTCCCACTCCGATCTTTCCGATACCGAGGGTCTCCGCGTTCAAGATACCTCATTCGAAAGCTTCGCCGTTCAGTCGCACACCAGCCTCCCTCCGCCAGGCCCCATTCGCCAGCCGGGCATGGGAATTCGCTCCGCTAGCCAGACCAGCGTGTCCAACATTGACCAGGACCCAGACCGTGTCATCTGGCAGGGCTGGCTCTACTTCTTGCGCAACCGTAGCGGAATGCGCCAATGGAAGGATATGTGGGCTGTACTCCGCCCCCGTAACCTTATTCTCTACAAGGATGAGTCCGAGTACACAGCTCGCTGGATCCTGCCACTTTCCTCGATTGTCAACGTTGTTGACATGGATCCCCTGAGCAAGAACAAGAAGCATTGCCTGCAGGTCATCACCGAGGAGAAGAGTTACCGCTTCTGCGCCCACGACGAGGATGCCCTCGTTCGTTGCATCGGCGCCTTCAAGAGCCTACTCGCCAAGCGCCGTGAACTCGAGGCCCGCGTCGCAGTGGCTTCTTCATGACCAGAGGCCAGTCGACCATGAACAATGAGCAACAAGGCCTATGTGCCACGGGCCTCGACGAAACAGTAGCACCCTTGACGAATTACGACGCCCAACGTTTTCTTGTTTCTGTCTGATAGCGAACTACTTGATCTACTTGTCTAACTTTTGTTTAGCGAGACTGGCAAAAAGAGGAGGGATATCCATGCTTTTGGAGGAGTTTTCTTTTTTGTTTGTTCCCACATAGCGCCTGTCCGTACGCAAGACCTGCTTCATTTTGTATCCATAGTATATACCTATCAAGGATATCCACCATACCTAGCACCGTTCTCTAGCATTCCCAGAACACACCATGTTTCATAGTCCCAAGATAGCATCCCAGTATCCCAAACGCCGGCCAAGTCTCTAATAATGCAATCTCAAGACGGTTACAACAAAACCCAAGCTAGAAGTGAACTGTAAAACACTGAAAAACACCAAGACTACCAAGACGGCAAGACATGCAGGAACGTGTACGGATCGTCGACGCCAGTCGGGCCCAACGCTCTGGGCGTTGCCGCATGAGCCAAGAAGTAAGGGCATGCGAGTATGTCACTCCCAGCCTCCAACCGCTCATCAGGGTCGCCTTGGCGTTGGCCGGGAGGGGTGTATGTCTTGGCTTGTCGGCGAATGAAGCGCGAGGGGAGGTGTGTCAGTTCTCCCATAATACGGGCAGTACATTGACTCGCTGACTGTCATCCTGGAAATGATTGAAGATAAGCCTACTCCATCTTGTCAATTCCAAAAAACTCGGCATCGAAATTGCCGTGCTCCATCAAGTTAAACTCGTCGTCGTCATGGTCATTCATCAGGTCTTCGAACGTGGCATCAGCCACTCCATGCCCTCCGAGACCGGCACCTGATTCGATGCTGCCGAAAATATCGTCGTCGTCGAACACCGGGTCAAGGGATTCCGTCTTCATCTCTTGAGAGACCATTTGGGTGTCTGTATTTGCTGAAGGCTCTGTCTTGATGGACATATCACCAGCATGCCCTGGTGGTGGTGGTGCGGGGTTCGCCTGTCCACCGGCGTTTGTGGGTAAGAGGTTGTCGAGACCCAGGATATCGTCGTTTCCTTCAGTAGGAGCAAATGTCGTGAGGTCAAACGACGGCTCTTGGGTGGTGGATGGATTCTGTGACTCGTTGTTTGGGGCCAGAGCAAAGCCCATATTGGTAAAGTTGAGCTCCGAATGAGGCATGTCTCCCGTGAGGTCCATCGTATTGTTGTCCAGAGGCTTTTGATCCATGTTTGGCATCGGGGCCATTGGTGCCGTTGCGGCTGGAACAGGTGAGACGCTGGTTTTGATGTGAGCAGCCTCACCAAGGGGATTGGGATGCATGGTCGCCACGGGCTCGTCCTTCATCGCCACATCTTGCTGGCCAACATCCGGGAGTCCCATACCCATATCGGGAAAGGGGGCCACAGGCTTGTTGCCTGTCATATCGGCCATGGGTTGAGCAACGGGAGGGGGTGGTGATGACTCAATATCAATGACCATGGGCGATTTGGACTGAGGCTCAATAGGCTGAGGGGCCTGAGGTGCCGGTATAGGCTGTGGTAGCTGACTCTGCTGCTTCTGTTGTCTCTGTTCCTGTAGCCTCTTGAGGTCACGCATCAAGACGGACTTGGAGTTGATCTTTGTGGGTGTGAGTGCGAGTGTCTGGAAAGGTCAGGCCTTTTGGGGGTCACTCACGATATCCCATTCTAATTCGTTCAGGGCAGAATGAAAGGTATGGATGGTGTCGGGCAGTTTAGACTTGAGTGCACCATGAGGCGGTTGCATGCTACCCTGAGCATCTCTCCGTGAGGCGCGAAGAGCCTTGCCAGTTTGAACAAGCTGAGATATGAGTGGTCAGAAAGAACGGCTCAACAACAAGGCTTAAATCGGAGGTGGGCTTGGGATCCTTACAACGTCGTTGACCATGAGCTGTAGGACGTCCAGCGGGTCCTGGGGTTTTTGGGACGCCATTGTCAAGGTCAAGTAGCCGAGGTGCTTTGAAAAGAGCAGGGGAATAGGCCTTATGAGGAGCCTCCAATTATCTGTTCTTTAAGCACGTCGTAGATCCAAGAGGTTGCAAGATGGGTTGTTTGTCTTCGAGGTTGAAATCACAAAGGTGAAGACGCGCCCCCAAAGCTTAGGCCATCCAACGAAAGTGAGTTTGACGGAGCGAAGTCACGTGCGCCCAAGATTCACTGCCTGAACTTGGAAGTTGTTTCACTTCTAGATCGGCTTGTTAGGGAGGAAGAAACTTGGGTAAGCACATAAGGAAAAGAAATATACTAGGTGTTTTGGATAGCAATGATATAGTGCATATACTTGAACTGGCTAGTTCGCCCTGGTTGTTGGGACTGGTGCCCATGAGACGAGGGGCCGCGATGATTGTGCATGCGTTTGCCTTTGTGAAGCGTCACTGAAATGAATAGTACCTATGTAGTAAAGCGGGCGGTTTCTTTTTGATATGTCGCTTAGCGTTTGGACAAGATATACAACCTGTATGATCCCCGACTATTTAGGAAAATCTACCAGTGTGATATTATCCTCGGGTCGAGGCAAGCAAACGCTGGCAAACGACGACTTCTGACGCCAGCCAACCACCATTTAACGCGGCGCTGGAATATCACTTACCGCTCTTCTGCAAACGACTGGAGAGCTCATCTATTTTCCCGCGGGATATGTTTACCAGGGTTGATATCTGAGGCGGAAAAGTTGTCGAGGCAGACTCTGTCACGCCATTCCTGCTGGATACACATGTTAGTCGACTAGCGCTGGTGCCGTGGGCTGGTTGAAGACACAGGAAAGCCGTTGGAGTTGATCACGTTGAAGAATGGAGTTTGTAATAGAAGTGGCACAATGAGTTTAGCCATAGCTTATGGCTTCTCGAGGCCAACTACTCACCTTCGTATCCCACTCTTGGCCCTGTCTCATCGTCGTCAACTCCCGCCCGCTTCTCGACGCCCCATGGTTTGCGCCTGTTGTCTCTCCTCTCACCCCTTCACATCCTTGACCATGTGATCGAATCAAGCGTGAAGAATGACAGGATAACCAATCACTGGTCACGGCACCTGCAGGGGATGTTGGGTTGGCAGTTGAGGTGGATAGTCGGTAAAGGTCACCGATTGATACCAGGCTGTTAGTAGGTGCTGTACTGTACAGAGGACTGTGCGAACTTCCAATGAGTGGTGGTAGTTAATCTGCCCGTGCCCCTCCATCGCCCGCGCTTCTTCCTCCCTCTCTTCCCTTGCTTTCCCGCCAGTACTAGGATTCGAAATCTGTCTGTTGGAGCGGCTCTTGCGATTTTCCTTTGGGCTTCGTCTGGTTCCTCTCCTGTGTCCGATTTTTCTTTCTTCCTCGTTTCCTCTCCTCGTGCTTTGTCGCTTCTCTCTCGTCCGTCTTCTACTGCGCATCGGTCGTTGCTGCAACTGCTACCTAACTCGCCACAACTTCAGAGTCTCTCTCGCCGTCCCTTCAAATTATCTGGTCGTTGTCTCTCGTGCGGTTGCTGGGCTCCGATTTGTCACGTCAGGTCGCAAGGTACCGCCGCGATTCTTTTGGCTGCCCGTTGAGCGGCTCACCAATCTCCCCCACGTCTCACGTCCACTGGCAACGTCTCGTTGGCTTCCGCTCAAGAAACCCTCCTCTCCAGCTTCTCTTTGCCCTGCGCTGCGTATCGCATCGCATCGCAAACACTCGGCCCTCTGCGGATTCCTCCCCGAGCTTCTGGGTTTCCGCTCCCACTTCCCGCCTCCCGTCTCCCTCCCGTCGTCAGATCAGACCCCTCTGTGCCCACCGTGTCACTAGCTTCCTCGCCGAGTTGACCCCTGTCCTGTCAAACGCTACAAGGTACATACTGTCACCGACCGCCGACTGCGCTCCACCTCGACCGACCGACTACAGCTCATAGGTAGCCTTACCACCCTATCTCTGTCGTCCATCCTCTCCTGTTCCTCCCCTCCAAACCGCCCGCATCCTCCGACTTCTCCTCCACGACATCCTCGAGAATGGCTGACGCTGGCACTCCCTCCAACACGGCCCAGCTGCCTCCTCCGCCTGAGCCCAATGCTGGTGCCCAGGGCTTTCAAGGCGGCCAGAATGGCAGCCAGGCTCTCCCTCCTCCGCCTCTGCATATCCCTCAGAACACCAACCCGATTCCGACTGCCATCACTTCGCCCAGATCTGGCGACCAGGGAGGCATCATGTCTCCCACCAGCGCGGGGGGCTTCCGCCGTGCCGCCCCTGAACCTAACAAGCGCGCCCTCTATGTCGGTGGTTTGGACCAGCGCGTGACAGAGGATGTGTTGCGTCAGATCTTTGAGACTACGGGTCATGTCCAGAACGTCAAGATCATCCCTGACAAGAATGTAAGAACTGAGCCCGTTTCGCCGCGGCCACAGAGCTGGGCGCTGCATCATGGGAAAAGAAAAGGCGGGCTAACCAAGAACCTTGCAGGCGCGGGGCTACAACTACGGATTCGTCGAGTACGATGACCCTGGTGCTGCTGAGCGTGCTATGCAGACCCTGAACGGACGACGGGTTCACCAATCGGTAACACATCACCGACAAACTCGTTGGAGGACCGAAGCTAACACGTAGCGTAGGAAATTCGAGTCAACTGGGCGTACCAGTCAAACACGGCAAACAAGGAGGATACTTCCAACCACTTCCACATTTTTGTCGGCGATTTGTCCAACGAGGTCAACGACGAGGTCCTTCTCCAGGCCTTCTCTGCTTTTGGTTCCGTCTCTGAGGCTCGTGTCATGTGGGATATGAAGACTGGTCGTTCTCGAGGTTACGGTTTTGTCGCCTTCCGGGACCGACCTGACGCCGAGAAGGCCCTGAGCTCCATGGACGGCGAATGGCTGGGCTCTCGAGCCATCCGATGCAACTGGGCGAACCAGAAGGGCCAGCCGTCCATGGCTCAGCAGCAGGCCATGCAGGCCATGGGCATGACCCCTACCACTCCCTACGGACACCACCAATTCCCAGCGCATGGCGTCGCTAGTTACGAAGTCATCCTGACCCAAACCCCCAGCTGGCAGACCACCTGCTACGTCGGAAACCTCACCCCTTACACAACCCCCAACGATGTTGTGCCGCTGTTCCAGAACTTTGGCTTCGTCGTCGAGTCGCGATTCCAGGCCGACCGTGGATTTGCTTTCATTAAGATGGACACACACGAGAATGCCGCCATGGCAATCTGCCAAATGAACGGATACAATGTCAACGGCCGACCCCTCAAGTGCAGCGTATGATTTGCCCTACCTCATCAAGCCTCTCCCTGAGGCCACCCATGATTGTACGAGATAGATGACTGACATGTGTTTGCAGTGGGGCAAGGACAAGACGCCCAACCCTCAGGGAGGATTTGACCCTTCTCAGCCATACAGTCCCCAGAGTGCTCAAGCTCCTCAATACCCGGGTACGCCTACCTTTTACCCCCAGTATGGTGGTGAGTGTGAAGCGTGAGCCAGCAGGCAGAGCTTGTAGCTAACAGCGATGGAATAGCCCAGTACGGCGGACAGCCCGGTAACTACGGCGGCCCCCAGACTGGTTCGCCGGCAGGCTACGGAGGATCCCCGATGGGATACGCCGGTCCCCAGAGCGCCGGAGGCTACGGACGGGGCCAGCAGCCCCCCAACGCCGAATGGGCGCAGCCTCGCCCCGGACAAAACTTCAACAACGGATTTGGCGGTTACCAGGCCTAGGAGGCAAAACGAGACCAAAGCAAGACGAGAAGCTAAAAGCCGGACGAAAATGATGACCAGGGATGCAAGTGTTTGTCATTTGAGATAACCATACTCTGGGCATTTTCCTCCCTTTGCCTGTTACCCCCCCTGTTTTCTTTCCACATTTCCGAGGATTCTTCTCATCAGCTTGTCTTGTTGGTATCTATCTGCTGGCATTTTTTCAAGTTTTACTGCCTTGCCTACAGAAGGGGAATTCTGTCATGTCCCTCCCCTGTTTCTGGGGAAAGAGGTGGTTATGGTTTTCTCTCCGTGTCTCTGTCTCTGTCTCTGTCTGTTTTGCTTACAATCTACTGTATGCATGGATCCATGTTTTTACTTCTCTTCTTTTTTCGTCGACAAAAGTCGGGAGCGCCACATGTTTCTCAAATCTCTCTATCTCTCTGTCTGTACGAGCGCTAATCCCAGGATACCATCAACGTTTCACCTTAGCTTTGCGGCATTTGGGTCAGGGACCAGTCTGGCATTTCAATTTTCCCTTATCTGACGAGGTTATGAATGTTCCATCCAAATCTTGTGTATCTGTCCTGTCAATGGAGCGTCTGATATTTCAGTGGCTGGCGAGGGGGCGGCAATTCCATTCCATGGATCATTATTTGTGTATCTAGCGGCAAGATTTTCTTAACGGATTTTTTCCTTGTCCCCTTTATTTTCATTTTTACCTCGGTACACGGAATGACGGAGAAGCGAGCAAGAAGAAGCCGTTGTAAAATTGACGACCCAAGAGATGGGGAGAAGAGGATGGAGGTGAGGAGTGAGTCAGAAGGTGCCCAGAGAATGCCACTCGGGACACAAGGGAGTCTCGGGGAGCTTCTATGAGAGGAGGCAACGCAAGATGAAATGAGAGACGAATGAATGAAACAACGATGACGAGGGGCATTCTTTGGCGAATGCAATGTCATATTCTGAGCCCTGGCCTCGGGATTGTAATGAAAGAAGTGGTCTTAATTAATGCATGGGCAACTGAACACCAAGGCAGACAAAGCAGACGCACATGGGGCGGGAGATGGATGCCCAGTTGGAGAGCGCGAGTGCTGTCTGGGGATCTATCTATTCCCTTCTGCACATGATGCAAGAGACCGACTACAACTTGGAGCGATCCAATGGAAATCATATTCTGATCTGATACTTGCTGTTGTTGAAGATGGGTTGCGTCTTGTGTCACCAATTGATACCTCCATACCTCACGAGTCTGTATTACAACAGGGATCAAGTTTGACTTTGGAGCTCTTTGAGTGTGACATGTGCAAGAGAGAGACGCAGAAGAAGTTTGGGAAATACCAGCAGCGAGAGAAATACTTGGAACAGCTGAAAGGTGAATACCTAACCTTGGTCCATCGGCGAGGGCGGGTATGGCATGGACACGAGAGCCACGTACGTTGGGCCGAAGATGGTGAGCTTATGAAACGGGGTTGGGACGATTTATGGGCTGCTTCTGGGGCTTGGGAGGGCCTGGGCGTGAGGTGCCGTGAGGGTTTGCGGGACCGTTTGGGATTGTGAAACTTGTTTTTCTTGCCCTCGTTCTCTGGTTTTCATGTCTTTATTCTTTTGAATACATACTCGAAGTAGCAGGGACAAGGACGCCATTGTTGGTTTTTGGTAAGGCTGGCTGGCATCAATCGGGTAGAGATGCTTGCCTGGAGGGAGCCGGGGGGGAACAGCATTTGAATTTCTCAAGAACCCTGCTTGGACGTCGTGCCGTGTTGGCAGAGCATTTCCGGATGGACCTAAAGCCAATTCTTTCTTTGGGCAAACTCGATGGAGCTGCTGGTATGACAGAAAACGTAGTGCCAGCAAAGAGGGGGAAGAGAAAATCATGGAGATCGGTTTGCCACGATGTCGGCCAAAAACACCGTTTTTGATGCCACTCTTTCTTGTTCATCGTGTAGTTTATGCCAATCCACGCAAGCATCCCCATCGCGAACGGCGTCAAGCTTGCAGAAAAACAAGGCGCCAGTGAGCGCTGATTCGTGACGACGCACGCATGCAAAGGGATCGTCTGTCTCTCTTGGCCGCCGACCCATGTTAGTCCGCCGCCGCCGCCCCCTCATCCCCTTGTGGCCGCCGCAAATCTCCCATCGTTTCTCCAGCAAGGAAGCGGACGAACGAACGAACGAACCTTGCCTGAGTCGGTCCCCCGAGGAGAGGGCTGGGCTGAGCTGGGTGAGGGGCGCGGCTTTGCGGCGGCTGGGCATGGATTAATCCAATGGATCGATTTGCTTGGCTCGGTTCGAGGTTCTAAGGTCAGAAGAGTCAGAAGAGAAAGAGTGTGAGAGAGGTCCGGGCTTCAAGCCCAACAACGTGAAGCGCCCTCTGTCAGCAGCCCAGCCCGGGTACCTGACCGAGGGACCTACGGAGCGAGGGTTTACAGCAGGTTGAAGGGATGATAATCAAGGGTCTTTGGGCATTTATTTCTGCCGGACTGCCTTTTTTTTTCTACGTC
Source organism: Fusarium falciforme (assembly GCF_026873545.1). Taxonomy (NCBI): domain Eukaryota; kingdom Fungi; phylum Ascomycota; class Sordariomycetes; order Hypocreales; family Nectriaceae; genus Fusarium; species Fusarium falciforme. Next base: position 2,167,622 of record NC_070551.1, on the reverse strand, counting down.
TGTTGTCATGTCCCATGCGATTGCGTAAGGGTAGCATGTCTATCCGACCAAGTAGGTAGACAGACGACATCCGTCTGGTCTTGTTCGAGGGTCTGTGTTAGAATGGATACCTACCTAGGTATCGTCCCGTCGGCATTTGACAACCACTCGAGATTGGATCGTGGTTGTATCTGCGTGCTGTGTGCACAGAGTCAGTTGGCGCTCTGTTTGGTACTGGACTGGACTGGCTGGGCTCCATGGCAGTAACGATACCCTCTGTAATACCTCTCTACCTAGCCATAAGTGGCTTTTGCCGCCATGCCCTTGGTATCCATCTCTTGACGTCGTCCTTCTCTCCATTGCTGGATGCCGTCTTTCTCATACTCGGGCCGCCCACTTGCCGCCTTCCTCGTCTGGTCTTGTCTCATCCTTTTTCTCTGAGTGAGGGACAAATCTTGTGCCCCCCGGGTTGGCCGCAGCCGTAGTCTTCTCACGTTGCACCCTCGCATTCTCACATCCACATCCGCATCCGCCTCCTCTCGGTCTCGGGCTCTCTCACCATGAGTAGTACATGCGCTTATTAACCTTTCCATTTTACTCCCTTTCCTCTTTTTTATCGATCGAGAACCCCAAAGCCAATCTGGGCGTGCCGTACTGTACCATATCACCACCTTCTCGTCATCTCGCCGCCTCTGCGTCATCCTCGTCTTTACCACCCTCATCCACTGATTGACCGACACACACGCTCTCTCACGCTTCCCTCCTCTTCCATACCCACCCCCGGGCCTTGGGCCTCCACTGACGACTGCCCAATCCCGCCCCCTCCCGCCCCCAGAGCCAGACAGGACCAGAGCTCCAATTCGTACGTACATACGTGCTGCGCGTGTGCTGTTCTGTTCCGTGCTGGCTGTGCTGTGCTGTGCTGTTACGGTACTCCATAGACTACCTGCCTCTACCTACCTGACCTGGCGCGCTGGCTTGCTGGGCTGGTGGACTAGTTAGCGGGCACCTCACGCTCTACGCGACCGACGGGACCAGCCTGAACCCAACTCCAACTCCAACTTGGCGACTGCATTACACCCCGACCCAACCAGCAGCAGAAGCAGCCAACCATCCATCCTGTCTACCCAGGTAGCTAGCTACACTACCTAGCTGGGTCAGCCAGCCTCTCCTCCATCTCTTGCTCTCATTTTTTCCCACTCCTTCCTCCATCATTCCCTCGGCGGGATCTTCTCGACGCCGACCTTCATCGACCCAGAGCCGATAACCACGCATTCCCCCATCCCCACTGGCGACGACAATCACAACAACCGCTCCCCCGCCGCCGTCGTCGACCACTTCCTCGAACCACCCCGGCGACCACCTTGACGCTGTCGCCTCAGCTGCTCGACTCGGCTTCCGCAGCTGTCAGCGCCATGGATACCCAGTGGCAGGCATATCCCGCCGCAGGCTCGCCCAGCTCCTCGAGAAGACACAACGGCAACTCCCAGGTGCCCCGAGACTACACCTCCCAGCCTCCTCCTCCTGGCGGATACAAGTACGACCAGTACCACGGCGGCGCTCCCGTTCATCCAGGCGCTGCTCCGCCCGTTTCTGCTCCCGCTGGTAACCCGGCCGCCTCCCCCATTGCACCCCCTCAGATGCGCGACGGCAACGGCGACGTTGCCATGCACGATGCTCACGACGCCCACGCGGGCATCAAGTACCCCATGAGGCCCCATCACCAGTCTCACATGTCGGGCGGCCGCCCCGTCAACCTTCAATCTCCCCAGGAGCCCTCGTCTGCTACCCAGCGATACTCTCCCATGGAGACCTTGTCCCCCACCTCGCCGTATGCGCCCAAGTCGGGTTCCAACAGCCAGTTCACCAGCCCGACCTCGCAGCGACAATCACCTACACGCCAGGACTACTCTCAGCCTCCTTACTTTCCCGGTGGTCGCCCGCACCAGCCAGGCCAGCAGCTGCCTCCCATCAACCCTTACGCGTCTGGAAACCCCCCAGAGGGCTACCCTTCGTCTGTTGTTGCCAACATCGATGGCGCCTTCAACCTCGATCCCAAGTCTCCTCGCAGGCCTGTGCCCGTCAGCAGAGGCCCTGTGCCAGAGTTTAAGAAGCTGAGGGCTCCGTCTGACCTTCACCCCAAGGTCAATTCGCAGCCTCCGTTCCGTCGCGCCAATCCCGAAGGCGGCTTCATCAGCGTAAGTTTTTTGCGGTTTCCCGCTCGTCCGTATCCCTCCATGCTTACAGGATTGCGCAGCCCCTTCAAGCTCTGACCGTTCATCTGCCTGCTACATACCGCATTTGCAACCCAAGCTTCAAATACGAATCGTCGCGCAATCCCCGTAGAGTCTTGACCAAGCCTAGTAAAGGTGTCAAGAACGATGGCTACGACAACGAGGACAGCGATTACATTCTCTACGTCAACGACATCCTTGGTTCCGAGGAGGCGGGTCACAAGTATGTCGCAATACGGTCCTCCAACTATCAGGCGCTTGATATTGACCTTTCTAGGAACCGTTATCTCATCCTGGACGTGCTGGGTCAAGGTACCTTTGGCCAGGTTGTTAAATGCCAGAACCTAAAGACCCAAGAGGTGGTGGCTGTCAAGGTCATCAAGAACCGCACAGCCTACTTCAACCAGAGTATGATGGAGGTTTCAGTACTCGATTTGGTATGCGATGAGAACCCACTGGCCATAGTTCACCAAGACTAATCCTGCAATCAGCTCAACACGAAGCTCGACAAGAACGACGACCATCATCTTCTGCGCTTGAAGGACACATTCATCCACCGTCAACATCTTTGTTTGGTGTTTGAGCTCCTCAGCGTCAACTTGTACGAGCTTATCAAGCAGAACCAGTTCCGAGGACTCAGCACCACTCTGGTCCGCGTCTTTGCTCAGCAGCTTCTCAATGGTCTTGCACTCCTCAACAAGGCCCGCCTGATTCACTGCGATTTGAAGCCCGAAAACATTTTGCTCAAGAATCTCGAGAGCCCTATCATCAAGATTATCGATTTCGGTTCGGCTTGTGACGAGCGACAAACCGTGTACACTTATATCCAGTCCCGATTCTACCGTTCCCCCGAAGTCCTGCTCGGCCTTCCTTATTCCTCCGCTATCGACATGTGGTCCCTGGGCTGTATCGTGGTGGAACTCTTCCTAGGACTGCCACTGTTCCCAGGTTCGTCCGAGTACAACCAAGTGTCGCGAATCGTCGAGATGCTCGGTAACCCGCCTAACTGGATGATCGAGATGGGCAAGCAAGCTGGTGATTTCTTCGAGAAGAGGCAAGACGAGTTTGGTCGACGGACATATCACCTTAAGAGTATGGAGCAGTACGCCCGCGAGCGCGGTACCAAGGAGCAGCCGAGCAAGAAGTACTTCCAGGCCAACACCCTCCCTGAGATCATCAAGTCGTACCCTATGCCTCGGAAAAATATGAAGCAGAGCGAGATTGATCGAGGTATGTATCCATTATATGCAAGTACTACTGCGACCGTTACTGACAGGTACAGAAATGAACAATCGCATCGCTTTCATCGACTTCGTTCGCGGTCTTCTCACTATCAACCCTCTGGAGCGATGGTCACCACAGCAAGCGAAGCTTCATCCTTTTATCACGCAACAAAAGTTTACTGGTCCTTTTGTTCCGCCCATGAACCTCAAGTCGAGCTCGCTGAACCGATCGCCAGCGCCCGGAACCCAGCAGCAGCAACAAGCCGAAGCACTCAGCAAGCAGCGTGCGCAAGCGGCGCAGGCACAAGCCGCTTCAGCAGCCCAAGGAGCTTACGCTTCGATGAACTCGGGACAGTACTCTCAGTCTGGTCATGTGCAATCGCAGATGTATGGAAACAATTCCATGTATTCTCCTGGAGGCAGTCATGGAAACATGCCCTCAGCATATGGTCAACAGTCGGGCCAGTATGGACCGATGGTCATGTCCCAGCAGCCTCAACAGATGGTTCAGGGTCAGTATGCGCAAATGCCCCAGCCCAACATGTATCAGCAAGGAGGCATGAGGCAGCAACGGCCACGTGCTTCGACCATGGAGCAGCAGCAGAGCGGTATTCCTGCTGCCATCCAACGAGTGGCCAGCCACCTCGATCCCAGTCAACCAATTCGGTTGCAGCCAAGCCCGGCGTACTACCCACCAACTGGTGAGAGCCTGGCAACAGCGGCGGAAAATGCCACTCGAACAGGGGCCGGACGAAGGGGGAGCCGGGTGCAGCAAGGCGGTCGTGGAAACAGGGACTTCATCCGGAACCTGGAGGAGCGTACTCTCGAAGAAGGTTTTATGGGCAACCAGAACACCTGGCATTGAATTGGCCTAACGATGGACTAGATGTCCGCGCCAACCTGTGACTCGAGCGCATCCACTCGCTAGGCGAACATCCGCCCCCGACGTCCGATCACGACGGCATGGCAAACGAGCCAGAGCTCATGGTTGGTAGTTGAGCAAAGCCCTGTGGTAGTTCTAATGAGCTAGGAGCCTCTTTCTCCCCTCCTCGATGCTTGGGGCGCCGACAAGACGAGACCTCAGCCCGTGCCGAATTGACCTCAGCGTGACGCTCACAAGCAAGACACGGCGGCAGTAGCTCGGGGAAGGAAGTCAGGGGCTTCGAATACCCGTCCGGTTGGGCATTTCGATGCTGAGGACGCTTCCAACATGCCTCAGGCGAGGATCACGGGGGAGCTGGAAAGCACCGCATCCGGCCTCCAGTTCGACAGGAGTCGGATGGGAAGAGCAGTTGTCTGCGGGATGGACGGGGAGATTTGTTTATGCATGATTTCTTTTGCTTTGACACGAGCGAGGCATGCCTCGACACAGCTGTTATACAACCGGGCACGCTCCCGGTGGTGGTATACTTGATTGTTGTTTGTTTATAGCCTGGGGAGAGGAAAGGCTTGTTGACCAAGGGCCGAAACGTTGACGGGGTTTAACGAGATCGGTAGAAGGCCGCTCAGATCGCCTGCAACGATTGTACCCTGGCTGTAGATATTGTTATTTTTGTTTTGGTTTTGGTGTACGAGGACAAAGTGCGCTTTGCATAGCAGGAGAGGGAGAGATTCTTGGGTTGAGATTCCCAATCGTGTAGTTGTACTGGTGCGTTTTGCTGGAAGGGGGACGGGTTTTTGGGGTTGAGTCTTGGGAGGATAGGTTACGGTATAAAACATGGTGAATTGCCCCTTGCCTCTGCTTCACGTCTTGCCTTGGACTACGGCTCTTTCAGCTGATACCTTGGCACCGTTGAATACCTGTCGCTTGTCTCTATTTCCATCAATTCCAGAATAGCGCTGCGACGGCGCATGGCATACAAGAGATTGACTCCAAAAACGCCCAGCCTCAATATCACACACCGTGGCCTGCCTGACTGCCCTCAAGCAGACGACCTGGTTTTTCTAATACTACAAGAGACCCGAATGGCTTCCCCCAAGGATGATTTGAAAGATGAATAGACAAAAAACAAAGAATCGAGGTCAGGTGACAGGATTATCACCTCCCGCCACGGTCCCTTTGGCCTCCTCGTCCTCTGCGGTTTCCACCAACAAGCTTGTCGCTATAGAGCTGGTCGGACCGTGAAGAATTGCCGTTGGTGTTGGATGTGTCCATCAGGTCGGGGAAGCCCATAGATCCATCTACAATGCTGTCGTTGTTGTTGGGCTTGGGCTGACGGGTGCTGCGAGGGCCACTAGGGGCGTTGCTGGGGGCGTTGCTTGAGGGGGTCGCTTGGGTGCCACCGATCTTGGGGTAGACCTTGATGATTCTGCCGTCGGCCTAGGGGGAGGACGTTAGAGAAAAGCTCGTGATAAATTGGACATGAGGAATCCTACGGTTTTGTCGTTGAAGGTCTCAATGACACGTTCGCCGCCTTCGCGCGATGTAAACGCCATTTCCACAATCATGATGGGTTTCGACTTGACGATCCGGCAGCTCACCATTTCGCCACCCACAGGAGTCATGGCACTCTCGATGTCGGCAGCCGTAGTGCCAGGCGCAAAGTTCTGTGCCATGACTGTAAAAGGCCCCGCGAGGCCTCGGATGGTCATACCCATGGGGCTGCTGCTGGCGGCGCCAGCTGCACCCTTGGGCTTGATGATGTTGACCTGCTGCGGCGCATCGGCCGATGTGTCCATCCGATCGAGGGCAGCGGACAGGCGCGCGGCGCGGCGACCGGGCCTCTTACCGGCGGCGCCGGGGGCCGTGATGCGGGAGCTCAGTGAGCCGCGATCGTCACCGTTGATGGAGTGGTGTAGGTCATGTGTCCATTCGCCGTTGACGTTGCCCGGAGGGGCGGGGTTTGGCCGGATGCCGATAGACGAGTTGCGCTGCTATAATACGGAGATGAGGTTTAACACGGATCCTTGCGATAGGGCAATGGGAGGACGTTGACGAGGCCGGTGTGTGAGTGTGTGTGTACCTTCTTGACGCCGACGCGGCTTGCTAGAGATGGGCCGGGGGCGGCCTTGAGCTTCGAGGGTGCGCTCTGGCGGCGGTTCTTGGAGAAGATGCGGTCGGCGAGGGCTTCGTTCCTCTTTCGCTCGCGCCCTGTGAGGGGGAAGCCAAGATTAGATACGATGTTCGAGGTCTGCGGGAGAGCCTTATTGTCGCTTACCCTCTTGGATAATCTTTTCGAAGTCTGTGGCGACCTTGGCCATGATTGTAGATTTGGCCCGACTGGAGGAGTGAGATGACAGATGAATGATAGTCCCGAAAGGTCAGGCGAAAAGAAAGAAAGGATGCTCTGAAGGCTGATTGTAGATTGTTGCTTGGTGTCTCGAGGAACCTGAAGAAAAGAAACGCTGGTTGGGATTGCGACCGCGAAGCGCGTCTCTAATTGGAGAGTCTGTGTGCTTGGGAATGATGCAGGGGGGAGGGGTGTGACTTTAGGAGACCTGCGAGCGGACCCGCGCGGCTGAGAGACAACAAGCGCGTGTGGCGCGGTACGTACCTTTTGGGGGGTTTAAGTGATAAGATAAGATAGTGGAATTTTTAGACCCCGGATTTCATGTCAAGCAAGCCTCTGTTTGTACTTGGCACTTGCCTGCCACATTCAACCACCAGATTCTAAGATCTTGCTCTGGCCGAGAAGATGCTATCCTACGGTGCGTGTTTGCGCAGGACGCTACATGCCGTCCCGCGGCGGAGACCGGCTCTCGAATCGACAACCCTCCTTCAAGCCCGTCCCCTCCGACAGACGATCCGGGCATTCAGCGCTGAAGCCACGACCACAACCTCGCGGATGCCGAGCGGAACGAATGTACTCAAAGCTGAAATTGATCCTGCCGTCAAGGAGCAAGAGGAGGAGAATGGCGTCTCGGAAAAGAAAGCTAGGGAACGACTGGAGCGCAACGTCCTGAAGGAGCTCCACTACCTGCAAGATCCGTACAAGATTGCGGAAAGGGTCCAGGCGGCGCTCGAGAAAGACAAATACGACGAGGCTCTGTTTATGACGCAGAAGGCTAGCAAGGACTATGCAGTCGTGGTGTCCTGGAACCACTTGATCGGTTACATGTTGAAGAAGCAGCAGCTGCGCAAGGCGATAAAGCTATATAACGAGGTAAGTGGCACACATGTAAAGCATTGTCGCCCTAGTACTTTTCTGACTCAGACTCCAGATGAAAAAGCGTGCCCAGGAACCCAACGCTCGAACTTACACCGTCATATTCCGCGGACTTGCCGAATCAGAGCACCCAAAGCTTGCCGTGGCCGAGGCCGTGAGGATATACAACAGGCTTATCACAGATCCTCGCATCACGCCAAACTCGTTTCACCTCAACGCCGTGATCAATGTCTGCAACCGGGCAGGGGACTTGGACTCCATGTTCTCTGTCCTCAACACCATCGACGATGCTCACCGGCCGCCGACAGCTTACACCTACACAACCGTCATTAATGCCCTTCGATACAATGCGGGGACTGGCGTGAAGGACTTGACGGCTACCCAAAAGAAGGCAGATATTGTGGTTGCGATCCGACGCGGCAAGGCCGTGTGGGAGGAAGTGATGGACAGGTGGCGAAAAGGGCTCTTGAAAATAGACGAGCCGCTGGTATGCGCAATGATGCGCTTGCTCATGCTGGGTAGCACGCGTGAGGAGAAAATGGAGGTATTTGATCTCCTGGAAGAGACCATGGGGATCCCCAACTTGACCAGAAAGGATGATGGCTCAGCCTCGAGCACGACTGGCAAGAACTCGAGAAACGGCAAGGAAGTTGTTTCAAAGGGCTCACACGCTACCCCCGGCCGCAATACGTTGGCTGGCGTGCTCACAGTTCTGGGAATGGCGCGCCTGAACACGGTTGGTATCAAGTACTGGAACCGCCTGGTACGAGATCACCAAATCGTGCCAGATCGGGACTGCTGGACGCGCCTGTTTGTCATGCTCAAGGCGGCAAAGGCCAGTGCCCACTGTACCGAAGTCCTCGCCATAATCCCTGACGACTGCATCGACGCCCAGTTCTTCCGCATGGCCATGGAAACGTGCATCGCCGACAACATCAACCTCAACGCCATCAAGAACTCGACCCGCGCCCTCGACGCCATGATGAAGCGTCTCCCGGTACCTGATCCCCACACCTTGCGCCTTTACCTCCGGGTCTCCCAAGCCTCCCACTATCACCTGCGTAACCGCTCCAGCGAGGGCGACGTCGAGGGCGCCAAGCGTGACTACGGCATGCAGATCGCCCAGGCCCTCGACCGCCTCTGGAAGCCGTACCGCCAGCTCCACGACCATTACTTCAAGGAGGTCAAGGCCGAAACGAAGAAGGATCAGGGCATTCTATACAACCAGCAGCGTGAGGTCATTGCCCTCGCCCGCTTCATGTACGGCTCCTACAACAAGATCATCCAGCAAGAGATGCTTCCCGAGGCGGACCTCAAGGAGATCCGCCCCATCGGCGGCCGCATCAACCGCGAGATCCATGCCTTCTTCCAGGACCGCGAGCTGCACGAGCCCAAACTACGCAAGCTGGGCCGCAAGTCGGCAGAGGATGACATGACGGGTTACCAAAGCCCCTACGAGATCGGCGTCCACTGGGACACGACGGTGGCGGGAAAGCCACTGGAGGTCGAGAGGGAACCTGGGCCGAGGCGGGACCGCGAGCAGGGCTACAGGCAGAGACGTGACGAGGGGCGTCGTTCTTACAGATCAAAAGATCAAGACTTCCGGGGAGAGCCTCCGAACAACGATGCTCGCGGTCGACGTGCTCCTATCGAGTGGTGATGGACGTCTATATGAATGAATGCCGGTGGAAAATGTGCTGGAGGGCACTGGGACAAACTGATTGTTGTATAACATCAAGCCATGTATATTAAATGTCGACATGAAGGATAAAGCTAGAGAAAAATGGTCAGGGCAGGCAACAGGAGGCGTTTAAGAGAAGGACATGGATTTTTGTCGTGTACGATCTGGGGCTGTATGTTTAACGCCACTTTCAACTTGGGTGTCTCGACACCACGCACTGAACTGACATAGTGTGACTAAATGTGTTCTAAGTTTAGAAATACTCACCGATAACCTGGTTCCTAGAGCTATCTTTGGTATATGCCTTTTGGTCATCCTAGTACTAATGCATGGTCATACCATTGGATGCTATGGCCTGGACCCGAGGTCTCGATTTGCCTGAATCTGTAGTGCGATCGAGTAACAGACAACTCGGGCGAGCTCAGCGTTGGGCCATTGGGGATTGAGCAGACATAACCAAATTGAGAGCAGAAATGAATTTAAGAAGAGCTTTCCGGGGGTTGGAAGCGAAAATGTGCTCTCTCTTCTTGCTCGACTTGAGCCGGAAGAGAGGAGACTGGCCTGAATCGATTCCCTCTCTGTAAGCATTAAGTGCAAGGATGCCTAGGTTGGGAGGAACTAGGCTGTCTTGTGAACATGTTTTGGTGTGCAAATGCATTGGTTGTGGGGAGAATGCTCCTGTTTTGAGAACGAAATGTCTGATTGTGCAAAGCACCATACCCTTCCACCACAGTAGTTTGGAGTTGCCCAAGAGACACGGTCGGCTGGCCCTAACACTGGACAAGTCGCGTAAAGTGGGAGGGTCGCGTCACAGCCAATGACGCTAACTCTTTTTGTAATGACTTCCATCATGGCTGTTTATGCACATGTCGCTTGTGCAATGCAAAGTACCTTTTGTAGAGGGGTACTTGAGCGCACCGCCACACCTATCGTCAAGCTCCTATTGGCTGCACGCTGTGTAAAGCACTTTAAGGGAAGCCCCACCATCGACACGGGCAACGCGACAGTGAGAACGCGACTTGACGCGTTGGCCTGGCCACTTTTCTAATGATGGTTGCCATGCCAGGGGATCGATGACCTCCACCCTCCACATCTCATTGCACTGTCAACCATCTCGAAATATTGTCGATATTGACGCTGCTCTTTGGATACGATCTCGAATATCCAACAATTCAGAAAACCCGAGCCTCGTTCTCATTCAATTGCTTTTCTGATATGCCATCGGCCTGAGGCTCGCAGTCGCCATGTCTCACAGGGCCAAGCTCGCAGAGCTCAAGGCCCTTCGCCAGTCCGGCAAGAAGGCCTTTGACAACTACAAGGTTAACGAGGTCGACAACCTCTACGACGAAGTCGACGAAGCCGGATACAAGAAGATCGTCCGTGACCGACTAAACGAGGATGACTTTGTCGTCGACGACAACGGCGAGGGTTACGCAGATGACGGTCGAGAAGAGTGGGATCGGGTACAAGCTTACGACTCGGAGAGTGAAGAAGAGGCAGTAGTCCGTGGGCGGCCTAGCAAAGCTGGTTAGTCCTTCAGCAGAAGCTGCTGCATAGTGCCATCATCCATGTGCTTACAAGACGTGCAGCCAAGAAGAACCGCCAACAGGAGCAAGCAAAGCGAGACGCCAATGACAAGGACATTAGCGAATACTTTACCAAGGGCGCTGGCAGGACACAGCCCAAGCCCAAGGTACATATCCCCTCCGACCACAGACATGTCATCAGCTTCTAATCTGTACCCAGGTTGTCAGAACCAAGGCCGACGACGATTTCCTGACGGATCTACTGGGCGAGGTTGATAACAACATCCCGGCCCCCGCTGTGCGTATCTCGGCGATCGAGAGATCAGGCGGACGCCGCAAGGCAAGGGCGCTATCGCCTGCCCCCGAGCCCATCCCCAAGAAGAAGAAGACCCTCGACACTCGGTTACCATCTCCCCTACCCCCAGCTGCTGATGACGACGACGGCTTCATGCCCCCCGCCGCCGACGATATCTCAGACCTCGAAGTTGCCGACATTCCCATGAGTGAAGGACCAGCGCCATCCTCACCCGCCGCTAAAGTCGCTCAGAGAAAGGCTCAGGTTAAGCAGGAGCCCAAGGACGATGAAGACGAGGACATGATGGAAGTTGCCCACGCGGGCACTATCGCTGCAACCAGCGTCAACTTGACGAGTTCGAGGCCGATAAAGAAGATCATCAAGGCGGAATCATACCCAACCCCCGCCAGCTCCTCTCCCGTCAAAGCCAATGGCGCCGCTGTCGATTCCACGTCCTGGAACGCTCTCACAGAAAGGCTCAACGTGGTATCGAGCTCACCAAGTGAGACCAAGGGCATCGGCAAAATCGACCACAAGGACGCCGTCGAGGAAGACGGGAGTCTCAACTTCTTCTGGACAGACTACATGGAAATCAACGGCAGTCTATGCCTCTTTGGCAAGGTCCTCAACAAGAAGACAAGGTCATACGTCAGCTGCTTTGTCAAAGTCGACAATATCCTGAGAAAACTATACTTCCTCCCTCGGCAGCATCGAGTGCAGGGTGGAGAGGAGACGGGCGAGGAGATTGAGATGTCTAATGTGTATGACGAAGTCGACGAAATCATGACCAAGATGAAGGTGGGAATGTACAAGATCAAGGCCTGCACCAGGAAGTATGCCTTTGAGCTTCCCGGTGTTCCTAAGGAGGCCCAGTACATGAAGCTCTTGTACCCATACAACAGTAAGTCCCATGCCATCATCATCTTAGGGCCACTGGTTAACACTTGACCCTTAGAACCGCCGGTCGAGCCAACACCCGGTGAGACTTACTCCCATGTCTTTGGCAGCAACACTGCCCTCTTTGAGCAGTTTGTTCTCTGGAAGAATATTATGGGCCCTTGCTGGCTCAAGATCGAGGATGGCGACTTTGGCAGCATCAAGAACGGTTCTCACTGCAAGCTTGAAGTGTTGGCTGAGCATCCCAACATGATTTCCGTCCTCAGCGACTCCGACAATCTTGACGTTCCACCATTGACTCTCATGAGCGTGTCTCTAAGAACTGCCTTCAACTCAAAGGACAACAAGCAGGAGATCCTGGCCATCAGTGCAAGGATATATGAGAAGGTGTCACTGAGTGATACTACGCCAGCAGAGAAGCTCCCATGCCGAACATTCACTGTTATCCGTCCCCATGGTCAAGGATTTCCCCTGGGCTTCGACCAGCTTGCAAGGAAGAGGAATAGGGGTTTGATTGTCTTGAAGAAGCAAGAAGCAGATATTCTCAGCTTCTTCTTGGCTCAGATCGATGTTGCTGACCCCGACGTTATCCTCGGACACCAGTTGGAAGGAGTTGACTACAGTGTGCTTCTCAACCGCCTGCATGAGAAGAAGATTCACCAATGGTCCAGGCTTGGCCGTTTCCGCAGGACTCAATGGCCCCCGTCTATTGGAAAGACTGGCGGCAACGTCTTTGCGGAACGTCAGATCCTCGCTGGTCGTCTTCTCTGTGACCTTGCCAACGACGCTGGCAAGTCTGTCATGTTCAAGTGTCAGTCGTGGAGCTTGACCGAGATGTGCAGTCTGTACCTCGCCGGGGATAACCGACGCCGCGAGTTCGACAATGAGACTGCTCTCAGCACCTGGGCTAAGGAGAAGCAGGGCCTCATGGACTACATCACGCACATGGAGGCAGACACACATTATATTGCTGCTCTCGCCATCAGCGTCCAGATGCTACCCCTGACCAAGGTTCTCACCAACCTGGCAGGTAACTCCTGGGCCCGAACGCTCACCGGAACCCGAGCTGAGCGCAACGAGTACATTCTGCTCCACGAGTTCCATCGTAACAAGTACATCTGCCCAGACAAGCAGACCTTCCGGGGCCGGCAACGCGCCGAGGAAGAGCAGCAGGAAGAGGCGGGTGATGCGAAGAAGAAGGACAAGTACAAGGGCGGTCTCGTCTTTGAGCCCGAGAAAGGTCTATACGACAAGTTTGTACTTGTCATGGACTTTAACTCTCTGTACCCGTCCATCATTCAAGAGTTCAACATCTGCTTTACGACCGTGGACAGGACAGCTTCGGTAAGTCGGCTTTGGTTCTTTTTCCGGATTATTTTTCTAACCCCCTATGCAGATTGAAGATGAGGACGCAGTTCCCGATGTGCCTACCAACCAGGAGCAGGGTATCCTTCCCAGGCTCATTGCCACTCTTGTCAGCAGACGTCGACAAGTAAAGAGTCTCATGAAGGATAAGAAGGCCACGCCTGAAGAGCTGGCTACCTGGGACATCAAGCAACTGGCGTTGAAGCTGACTGCCAACTCCATGTACGGATGTTTGGGTTACACCAAGTCTCGGTTCTATGCCCGACCGCTGGCTATTTTGACAACCTTCAAGGGTCGTGAGATTCTTCGGAGCACCAAGGAGCTTGCGGAGAGCAAGTCCCTGCAGGTCATCTATGGTGACACTGATTCCGTCATGATCAACGCCAACGTGGACAACGTTGCCGACGCCTTCAGGGTGGGCAACGACTTCAAGAAAGCTGTCAACGACCAGTACAAGCTGCTGGAGATTGACATCGACAACGTCTTCCGCCGCATCCTCCTCCAGGCCAAGAAGAAGTATGCTGCCATCAACCTCGTGGAGAAGGACGGCAAGTTTATCGAGAAGATGGAAGTCAAGGGTCTTGACATGAAGCGTCGAGAATACTGTGCCCTGTCCAAGGAGATCTCCAAGCATCTACTAGACGAGATTTTGTCTGGAGATGACACAGAAGTCTCTATCGCCCGCATCCACGAGTACCTACGTGACATTGCTGGGAAGATGCGTGAGCAGACGATCCCTGTACCCAAGTACATCATCTATACACAGCTGGGTAAAGCCCCCAAGGAGTATCCCAACGCCGACTCCATGCCCCAGGTCCAAGTCGCTCTTCGGGAGTTGGCCAAGGGCAAGACGGTCCGCAAGGGCGATGTCATCTCGTACATCATCACGGGCGACAGCAAGAGCTCCGAGCCCGCCCCCAAGCGAGCATATGCTCCCGGGGACTTGAAGGCGGACCCTACGCTGCTCCCCGATGTTGAATGGTACATCGGCAAGCAGATCTTCCCTCCCGTCGAACGTCTCTGCGCCAACATTGACGGTACCTCGACCTCACAGCTGGCCGAGCAGCTCGGACTGGATATCAAGCGGTACAGCTCGTTCCAGACTCAGCAGAACAGTTCGAGCAACGACCTTGAGATCCACCCCCTGGATTCTCAGATCCCCGACGAGGTTCGCTTTGGCGACTGTGCCCGTCTCTCCTTGCGGTGCCGCAAGTGCAAGACTAGCTCCACGTTCGAAGGCCTTGCCGTTTCCCCTGACCGCGTTACTGCGTCTGGCGTCGTCTGCGGTTCCTGCGGTGCCACCATCTCGACCTTGTCCATCGTGGCTCAGCTGGAGCACGCCATCCGTACTCAGACAACCCGCTATTACGAAGGATGGCTTGTCTGCGACGACTCTCAGTGTGGCAATCGTACCCGTCAGATGAGCGTCTACGGCACCCGCTGCCTCGGGCCCAAGGGTCTCGCAAGGGACTGCCTGGGCCGCATGCGTTACGAGTACACCGAGAAGGCCATCTACACCCAGCTGCTCTACTTTGCCAGCGTGTGGGATGTGGACAAGGCCAAGGCCAAGGCTCAAGCGGCTGACATGTCGAGGCAGGATCGCGAGAACATCCTCGCCCAGGCTGAGCACAACCGCGTGCGCTTCGGCACTGTCAAGGGTGTCGTGGACAAGTACCTCGAAAAGTGCGGCCGGCAATGGGTAGCTATGGACACGCTGTTCTCCAAGCTGGGCTTCAAGCCGCTGGCGTAAGGGCTTTTCTGGTATGTGTGTTTATATGACGACGGCATGGGAAAGAAAGGCTGCGTGGATCGGCAATCGGCATCAGGAGTCGGAGGAGTCTTGGGCTTATGCATGGGCTTTCGGTACATGTATAGGATGGGTGCGTGGGATTGAGGGATTTCATCTACTACACCATGGATTGTAATGAAGGATCGAGGCAAGGCTGTATTGTATGTATAGCAAGCGCGGATGGCGTTTAGGAGTTGAAATGGATGACCTTGCCAAAAGAACAGGCAGCCTCATCGAGATGACATGAATGATTAAGTTGGCGTGGCTGTTGAAATCAAACTATATAGATCAATACTCCCCAAGAGCACGTCTCGCAAGTATCAAGTTATTTCCCCATGAGTGAGTATCGTGTCGCCGCGTCACCATGCAAGACTTCACAAATATCAGTCGAGGCCGGGTTGAACAAATATGTAGATTTTCCACCACTACTGGCTCATGCTTCCCTCGAAATTAGATGATATACAGCAAAAGCATCATAAAAGACCCTTCATCAAAAGCTCGACCAGGTCAACCGCCTCTATACAAAGACACCAAGGGGAAAAGACTGGCTGACCAGTAATGACCAGACCAGTCTTCTCCTTCTCCCCTTGGCACAATGCATCTGCCCACGAGGCACGGTGACATGAGCCCTATAGTCATCATCAATCATGGTCTTCTTTTGTTATCCCTTCCTTGTCTGCCTGCCTGTCTTGGGCCCTTGAACTTGATGGTTCGGTTCCGTCGAGGTAGTAGCAACAGCAGCTTCTCGAGGCCAGCAGAGGGCGAGTGAAGGCATGGCCAGAAGCTGTCGTCGCGTTCAAGGTGACAAGAGGCTGAACACAGTCCATCTCAACGTCGATGGAGTCTCTTTGAACCCTTATCCCTTCCCTTCCCTTCCCTTCCCTTCCCTTCCCTTCCATCCCTTCTCCCTCGTCGCTCCGGAAAAAAAAAACAAAGATTTTTCAACCTCGAATCCCTTAACACCTCGTCCACCGCCCACCTCCCTCCCCCCGCCCTATCGCGTGTGTATGATGTGATGGACGTGACGTAGTGAACGTGACGTTTCTCCACCATCAACACTTCCCCCGTCCATCCTCTTCCGTACCCCCCCAAAAGAAAACCAGAGACATGCTGGCAAATATCGACATGAAACTGCCCCAAGCCATTAAGCTAGAGATCCTCTGCAATATTAAAGGAACTGAAACACACACGCACACACACGCTGGGGGGGGCATGTTCTGTTCAGGAAAAGGGGGGCCAGCCGGAAGAGGGTTGGATGGATGAACGGAGGACGGTGAAGTGAAGACAATCATGATGAAAGAAAATCCCAGTCCGAAAAAGCGTTTCGAAACGTTTGCTATTGCCCCTCGCGGTCGTGAGGGGCTGGTCCGTCTGTCTATTGATTGATTGGGAAAGGTATCATATCATGGGTTCAGAAAAAAAATGCGTGTCGTGCGCAACTTTTGGGCCACGTCTGCCGGAAAAGAAAAGCCTGTAAATGCAAGAAACACAGCCCCGCCGCCTAGTCTATTCTGCTCTGCCGAAATGCAAGACACCGAAGGAAGGAGGAATAAGAAGAACAGGTGAGCCTTTTACTCGCTCTCCTTCTTGTCGCTGTCGGCAGGGACAGCCTTGGACATGGCGGGCGAGGCAGACGTAGACGGGGGCGAGGCTGGGTGGTCATTATCCATGTTCGCAAGAAGGCTGTCACATGTTAGCCAAGTCATATATGTTCCTCAAGAATCAAACTCACCTGAAGGTATTAGAGTGTGATGTGTTCTCCCGAGTGGGAGGAGTGCCAGTACGCGACGAGGCACCCGAGTCCTCGCCAGGTCGGCCGAGGTAGCCACCAGGGCCCATACGTCGGCCGCTGTTGCTGCGAGACGACAGCATCGAGGCGGGACCAAGAGAGATGGGGCCGCTCGAGGTTCGGTTGGCTGAGCCCTTCAGACGGCGCAGGTCGTCCATACCGACCTGGTTGCTGGTCTGGCCACCGTATCCAGATGAGAAGTTGCGAGCATCGCCTCGTCCAGCTGGGGGACGACCGCCGCCTCGCTGATTGCTGCGGGCAGCCTCCTGTGCCTTGGCAGCTTGAGCGGCCTCGGCCTCGGCTCGCACCTCGTCCAGAGTCTTGGGACCCTTGTTGGTCTCCTTGGAAACCCAGTTGGCCTTTCGGAGATCGAGAACATCCATGAGCATGAACTTGAGTCGGCTGGGAAGCTCGGGCATGTCCATCATGGTCTGGATGCGCTGGAAGTAGGCGTCCATCATCGGGCGGCCCTTCTCAGTAGAGTCGAGGTTGCCACCAATGGTGCGGAGCAGCTTGCTAAGCGACTCAATCTCAGCCTCGTCAGGCACCCCGTTATAGTCGACGAGCTTGTGCACACACTCGTGCATGATTCGCTCAGTAAGCATGCCCAGCTTGTAGAGCTCACCAATGAACTGAACAAGACCAAGACCGCGTCGCTTGGCAGCAGCGGCGGCATAGTACTCGTCAGACATGAGAGCAGCCTCACCGGCCTTCTTGCCGTCCTGGTCCTCGGCCTCCTTAGGCTCGGGGAGGTTGACACTCCAGCCGCGCTCGAATTCCTCCTGACATCTGTTGAGGAGGTACTTGCGGAAGAGGTTACCGCCGCTGACAATGTTGCCGTTCTTGTCCTTGATACGCTCATCGCGCACCTCAGGGCTCATGGTCTCAAGCATACGCTTGCAGAACTTGGCATACATGGAAGCCCAGTGAGCCTCGTCAGTCGCCTTCTCAAAGGTGAGTTGAATGACCTGGCGGAGGGTTCGGCCGTCAGACTCGTCCTTAGACTGAGATGCAATGAGCAGGATCTGGTCGGCAATCTTGTCGAACTTCTCAGGAGTCATCTTATTGAGAGCAGCCTTGACCTTGCGCTGCACCATCTCGGGCTCGAGGTAGCCACTGGCGGCGTTGGCACCAGCCGGTCCACCGGCAGCGACCTTGCCACCCACGCTCGTCGGCTTCCAACCGTTAGCAGTGACAGCAATGGGCTTCAGCTCTTGGCCGGCTGTCAAAGGCATGGTCTTAGCAGCCTGAGCCTCCTTAGCATCGACACCGCGAGGGCGGCCACTACCACCGCGACGGGAGCCAGTGCGGGGAGAGCCGGGCAGGTGAGCCTGTGACGAAGTTCGCTGGATGGGACCACCAGTAGGGAATCCACTGTTGGAGCGGCCAAAGGAACCAATAGAGCCAGGACGACCCGAGTTGGACATGGCAAATCGCTGGTCCGAGCTGGTGCCCGCAGGGAGTGTTCGGCCTGGAGGAGCATTGAAGTTGCCCATGCCAGGGAATCCTCCGCCAACACTGACGTTGCCGCCACGATGAGAGCCGCCGCGCGCACCGCCAGGAGTGTTGGTCCTTGATCGGTCGCCGTCGCCAATCAGAGACTTGACCTGCTGGCCAAACTCGAGAGAAGGCTGCTCAGTAAACACCTTCTGGAACTGGAGCAAAAAGTTGGCGTCGTACTTGAACGACTTGCCCTTCCTGGCCACAGCTGCGTTAGTAGCTGGGTTGGGGGACATGATGCCAGTTGGGTAAGTGGCCAGCTCATCGACTCTCAGGAAACGGGCCGACTTGAGAGACTGCAGAGCAGCGCTGGGCTGCGCGGGCTCAACAGGCTTGGTGTTGAGGGGGGTCAAGTTCAGAGCGGCGGGCTTGGCTCCACGCTTCTCGTGCTTCTGGGTCGTGGATTCAGCCGCAGAAGCAGGCTTGTCACCGATCTTCATGCTGGCGAGCTTGTCGGTAACTGACTCAACCTTGGCGGCCTCGGGCTCCTTGCCGCTTCGCGCCTGGGCCAGAAGATCAGCAACAGACATGGCAGGCTTGCCAGATGACTCGGCCTGCTGGCGTCGCTTCTCCTTCTCTTCTTCGAGACGTTCCATTTCTCGCTCCTGCTCACGAAGCTTTCGGTCTTCATCGGCCGCATTCTTAACACGGTCCTTCTCCTCCTTAGCCTTAGCAGCAGCCTTCTCAGCCTCGGCCTTCTTGCGATGCTCCTCCTCAGCCTTCTCCCGGCGAGCGTCTTCCTCCTCCATCTCACGGATCATGCGCTCAATCTCGTCCTCGTCAGGCTCATCCTTCTTGACGGGCTCGGCGGGCTTCTTGGCCTCTTCCTTTGGTTCCTCAACCTTGGGCACAGCCTCGGGAGCCTTCTCCTCGGGGGCAGGCTTGCTCTCAGGCTCGGCCTTGACAGCAGGCGTAGGCTCGGCCTTAGTCTCGGCGGGCTTCTCAGCGGGCTTCTCGGCCGGCTTCTCAGCAGGCTTCTCAACTGCTTTCTCCTCAACAGGCTTGGGCTTCTCCTCCTTGGGGGGAGCCTGGGTAGCCTGCTTGATCTTCTCCTTCAGCTCATCCTGGATCTCCTTGGCAGTCTTGGGAGTAGCATGGCTGTCAGTGCGGCCGTGAGAGGGGGTAGAAGACTTGGGGGGAGGTGTGGGGGCGGAAGCAGCAACAGGAGGAGTCTTGGACTGCTGGATGCTGGGGGCGGGGGATGAGGGTGTCTTGAAGGCTGAGGTGTCGATCACCTCGCCGGCAGCGTTCTTGATCTGAATGGCGGCGCTCTTCTTAGGCACCTTGACAAAGCTGCTTGCCGTGGGTTGCAGCGAAGACTTCTGGGGCTGAGGAGTAGATGACACGATGACAGGCTGGTTTTGCTGGTTCGCGCTGGAGGGTCTCTCAGGCTGAGAGGGTGATCGGGACATGCTGTGGCTCTGTTGGTGGTAGGGCGGAACGAAGGTCTGGTTATAACCTGGAGAGTTAGCCTGGGGAGGGGCCATGTAGGGCATGTTGTTGTAGCCGTAGGGCATCGACAGAGGTCGTCCGTAAGCGTCCACCTGCTGGGGCTGCGGGGGGTAACCGAAGTTCTGGTTTTTCAAAGTCAGCATGTATTCAAAGAAGCCACCTTCTGGCGACAAGTCGATAGGGCGCTGTTGATCAAGCACAGGAATATGTGCCGGGGGGCTCCCTGCCGAGCTGCAAGACGAGACACGCCAGGCCTTCACGCCGCCCCCACGCCAAGGCTGATCTGTACGTTTACTGAAACGCCGACGCTGGTTGAAGTCGTTGCCATGCATGTCTCGAGTCGAGTCTTGTGGGCGGCCGACCTGAACAGACTTTTCCAGGTCGGTGCGCCGCGACTTGTTCTTTTTTGCATTTTTGGAGGGGTGCTTATCAACTTGGGGAAAGGGGAACTGTACTTGTTGATGCTGAGGCGCCATGGGAGGCGGGTAGTGGTATTGAGGAGGTGTCTGCATGGCCATGTTGGGCTGCATGCTAGCAGGAGCCATGTTGGGTGTGTTCGGCATCGAGGGCACGAGAGCCGGGCTTCGGGCGGGTTGAGGCGAGTTCGGATACATGGTTCGGGGTTGGGGTTGGAAGGCAGGAGGCATGCCTCGACCTTGGCCAGGACCGTTGCGGAATTGGTTGTTGGGGGGGTATCCCATCTGCTGGTTATAATTGTTGCCATGAGGGTTATAGCCCCGGCCACGTCCACCCTGAGGCTGAAAGTTACCTCGGCCGGCACCTTCGCCTTGCGCAGAGTGTCCCGACTCGCGTCGGAAGTGAGCACCGGGCTGTGAGTTTGGATTCGTAGGGACAGAGCCCTGTCTCATGTGGCGCTGCAAGGTTCGAAATGTCAGTACTTATCTACGTCCAAGGTTCATTGATGAAAAGAGGGCCAAAAAGTGGAACACTAACCTCGCCATCGCTACCGAGACTACCAAATGTCATTTGGCCGCTAGCCTGCTGGAGACCGGAAGGAGGTCGGCCACCGCTGGCAGAGGGCTGAGGAATCGGGGAGGGAGAATGAGCAGGCGAGGGGACTCGCGCGTTGTTGCCGGGGATAGGAATGGGAGCAGCACTGCCGGTCTGAGGAGTGCTGTGGGCCATGGCGGGAGAGTCGAAGCCGAACTGGATGCCTGACTTGGCACCGCCGACGGGGCCACCGTTGGCAACGAAGCTGTTGGGGGCGTTGGCAGCCATGGTGACGGAGCTCTTGCGAGAGTGATCAGAACCGTTGAGGTTGGCGCTGCCGCGAGCGACGGCAGGGACAGCGGGGGTGACGGCGGGCTTGCCGTTCACAGGAGACGACGAGGCGCCTTTCGCATTCTGCGCGGAGGACGACGATGAACCGACCACCGCAGGAGGGTGGGATCCGGTTGCGACTATAGGAGCCTGGGCTGTCTTCTTGGGCGCACCTGCAGCGGACGCATAAGAAGGGGCCGTGGTCGCAGGGGTGTTTGTCGCCGGAATGGGGTTCTGCTGGTTGGCAGACGACGTCATATGGGAGTTCGTGGTCGTTCGCGATGGGAGAGTTTGTGGTGTTTTTTTTTTTGTGGGCGTCGAGGGAGAAAGCGGAACAAGACGACGCCGGGGGCCGGAATTTGTCGAAGACTCGAAGGTGCAGCGGGGCAACTCTTGTTTCGACAAGGACGACGACGATGTGGTCGTTTTTTGAAGATCGCGATCAGAGGCGGATTCTGCGCGAAGAGAAACGACGGGAAGGGTCGAAGGGGCTGCTCGCGAGGAGAGTCGACGGGAGGCAGGCCGGATCGATCACAGGCGAACAAGGAGTGAAGGTCGTACCAACGAAGAGGGCGCTCGTAGACGTCTGAGACAGGCTACGACCGGCGCGGCGGCGACTAGAAAAGAATAGGAGGGGTGAAGGAGTCTCTGTGGTGATAATGACACAGGACGAGATCCAATGCTGATGCAAATGGAACAGGGTCGGGTGAGGATATTTCCACCGGACCAGGCTGATTGTTGGTGGTGAGGATTTTAGAATCAGCAAAAAATTTTGGGCAGCAGGATATGATATGTAGAGGAAGGGGCGAGGGGGGGAGGGGGAGGGCTAACTCCGAGAGAAAAGTTTGGGCTCTGGACACTGTGTGTTGCCGCCCGCTGGACCGGGCGACTCGGTGGATGATTTAGGGCCTGCTGCGCCTGGCTAGGGGCGCTCAGTCACTGTCGCGACGGCTTGCCACAGAGAGTTTTAGGCTGGATCAGACAGTGTGATTTAGTGCCAAGAAGGTACCGAGCACTGTGCGTGGGGACCGCTCCCACGCAAAATGTCTGGGGCGGGCGGGAGGTCCAGCCAGAAAACTGAGGTTAATCAGGGTACATGGCTCGAGGTACCACCAGGAAAACGTCCACCCATCCATTCAATCGAATCCCCCCAGTTTGCCAGCAGAGATAATAGGCCTGCGGTACCTAACCAAAAGAAAGACGCCGCATAATTAATGGGCTCTCCGTCGATTCGCCCACAAAAAGCACTGGCATAGACGCGCGCAGATCCCCACGGGCAGGGCACGCTAACATAGATAAATTACTCTCTGGCCTAAAAGCTGGATAGCCTAAGACATGGGAAATTTCCCAAAATACGTACGTACGCACCCCAAGGCAAGGCATGGGCAGCGAGAGAGGCCAGAGGCCGGTGGTACCTGATATCAGGGCAGAACGTGGTACCTGGCCTGGCCCGGCACGTAGGGCGACTCTGCTAAGGTTCAACTTGAACCTTAACATTCACATGCAGGGTCAGAGCAAAACGTCTTGAAGGTTGTTGGATACCTCGAGTGTAATTTCATTCAACACCAGCCCAGGTAAATCAAACAAGACAAGTCTGTTCAAACCATTGATGCAGCAGTTCGTTAACATTGGGTTTGGCAACTTCCCTTTCAAGTCATGCCATGACTTTTATTTATGGTTTCCCTTACCCAGCAACCAGGCAAGGCCAGACATCCGGGACAGATCCCGATGGGCCGGCCGGTAGCCACTATCTCCGAGAAGATGCCGCTCTCAGATCATGAACGAGGGCAGGACAATGGGTGATGGAAGCGGTCGTCTCCGGAGAACTGGTCGGCGAGGCTGAGAAATCACGTCAAAGCTTAGTATGACGAATCATCGTGCCCCGGGCATCTACAACCCATCACAGCATGCTGCCGGGGCGATAACTGAACATGCCACAGAACGGATATCCCAGAATCACCCACCTGCGCGCAGGCCCAAGCATCAGGTCAGCCCGCAAGTTCGAGGCGGCAATGAATCGTTCTGCAAAGGAGTCAGTGAGTGATGCTGACGAGGAGCACAAGCCTGGGCCAGTCGCTGGCGTTTGCTCTCGAACCAAGCCAAGGTCGACACAGGAACGACACCAGGGAACATCAGGGGTAACAAAGGGAGAGAGGGCAGGTGAGTGAATCGATCTAGAAGGACTCGCTTATCAACGCCGCAAAGACGTAATCTGCCAGTTCCCTTTGCATTTCCCGTCTCAGAGAGAAAGGGGGCATGTCTATGTTTCCCTTGAAGCTTGTGGGGGTTGTACTCGGCGCCAACATCTACACTATCAATCGGTGCCCTTGGATTCTGCGCCACGGGCACAAGAAATAAAAAAAGATGACCGCTGCCGCTGCTGCCTCTTTCTTGTCTTCCCAAGCAAGTGACTCATCGGCTGCTGGTTCACATCGTTCCGAGCCAGTCAGTCTGCAGCGGTGTCAACTAATCCGGTTTGGATCCCTCCAATCCCCCTCCAGAGACGCATCTCTAAGCGACCCAAGCCTCGATGATGCCTGGCCTGCTCGTCACCGAGCGTCGTCCCTAACCAACATGCTGGGGCGTTTTCTTGATGACCCATGGCTTTTTGTTGATTTTTTTTTCTTGTTTCCTGAATCGGCAAAGCCCGAAATATCAAAGCAGCGGCATCTCTGTGCTGGCAGTCAACATCCATTCGCCCTCGGGAACTTCTTTGCTTTTTTCCAGGCCGATTCTCTCAAGCGCCGTCTCCCAGCGTTCATATCAAAGACGTCGGGAAAGAGCGCAAAAATGAAACAAAGAGGCAAAAACAGAGTTTTCTTCTCGTTTCTCCTGCTACACCAACAAGCTTGTTATCATGACTCGTGATCAACCCTCAAGATGACCCGAAAATGATGACTACATCCACGGCCAAAGAAGCTGCCTTTTCTGTCAAGGCCCGAGACACGCAGGACAAACCTGCTCATCGCGGGATGATCCGCCTTTGATCTGCCGTAATCCTCTCTCATAACATCGAGCCGTCCGTCCACCAACGCGGGAACAAAAGAAGTTCGGGCTCCGTCTGCGAAACGAATAGGCTACCACTCATCAATATCAATCGAATCGTCGTCAGCCCCAGAACACGAGCCAGCCATTATTCAGACAAACAGCCAGTCGCTTCACTCCATCCACTCCCCTATCATTGTGACCCTCCCCCCAAAAATAGGCAAACACTCCTACGACTCATCTACCTACCGAATACGAACGGCTTGTTAGGATTGTTTGCTCCTTTTCTATTCATCCATTGATTGCCCGTCTCTTCCTGGCCTAGGAGGGGTCATTCCAGATCGTACACACTTACACATCTCGTCCATTGTCGACGGGACGTTTGCTCCCTCCCGCTCGTTCATCCAAGATGCCTGAACCCATCCCTTCCCGTATGCCTAACAGGTGCCTGTGACACTGACACTGACACTGACACCTTGACTGCCAGCGCATGCCATGCCATACCATGCCATGGCTTTTTTTATGAGGCAAGGAGGAAATCTGGGGTCATGGGCGGCCAATCCCGCCAACATCCCTGACCGGGTCCCGGCTGATACTTCAAATCTCCCAATATTGAATGGCCCCTGGTCCCCTTGACCCTTGAGCCTGTTGGATGCCTTTTGCCGGTTGGGCTGCCATGTTAAGCCCAAGCAGACCGCCGTCAATCAGTCACTCGCTCAGTCACCTGACCATGATGAGACGCAGTCTTCCCAGTGACGCTTCAAATGCCCCCCAAGCGGATTGCCATTACACCGACCTATGATGTAACATGATGTACAAAGAATTACTGGTCTTCAGAGCCAGACACAAGACCTAAAAAAAAAAAAAAAAAAATCGAAAAAGGTTCGCCAGGACCTGCAGGTCTTGCCGATCACCCGCACCCTGGCCCCCCGGCCTGAGGCGTCAGCGTTTGGCGTCATCCAACGGCGTCACATCTTTTTGTCAGGGCGCATATACAGGGCAAGACTCGATAATTACAATACACCACATCACCTTGCCAGCAAGAAGGAATCATGGTAATAATGGGGAGAGTCCAAGGCTCAAATCTGTTGGATTGACCCCAGTTTCATGCTATGGAAAGCCTCTTGGCAAGATCCTATTTATCATGCGCCGTCCCAATTCAATAGTTAACAAAAAGACGAGTCCCCCGTGACTTTTCAAGCATCCAACCTTCACTCTCCTTCTCGTACTTCCAAGATGTCTGCTTCGACATCCTCTTCGCCATCTTCCTCGCCGTATCCTTCTTCAACCTCCTCGACCTCTTCGATAATTGGCTCGGGCATCCCACCTTGTTCTGCCTCTAGCTGCTTGATTTTGGTGTTGGTCATTTCAAACACGTATTGTCCCAGGTGCTCGACTCCTTCCATGGGTACTTCGCCCTCTACAGCACCATCTCCTTCGGCTGCATCCCTCTCCGTTGGCCACAGCTCTCCCGTGACAAGCATGAGCTTGTCCGGTCTCTGCAGCAACTGGTCAAAGGCAGGGCGTAGCTCAGGGCATGCTTCAAACACTTCCCGACGACCAAGGATATATAGACCGAGTCGTGCTCGGGATAGGGCCACAGTCATGCGTCGCACATCGCGCAGATAACCTACTCTTGACGTTCGAGTGAGAGACAAGATGATATCTAGAGTTACAGTTAGTACCATGTCTCTAACACAAGCTAAGGGGTCAACAACTTACAGTCATTCTGCTCGCCCTGGTACTTGTCCACCGTAGCCACTGCCTTGGGGAGACCAAAGATTGGGTTTCGGGCACATCGATGTGACAGCACGTCCTTGACAAGCGCCCGTTGACCAGCATAAGTCGTAAGGATGGTGATCTTCTCCGCCGGGTACCCGAGCAGACGCATGTACTGGTAGATGGCCACGGCATACTCAGCCTCTCCAAGGTTTTGGATGAAATGTGGCGTCGGCTCGGCCTCGCCGCGGCCCTTGTAGTCAGGCACGTTGATGAACTGGTAATCAAACTTGAATCCCGCGTTGGCCTTGACGAATTCGGGGTTGGTCTGCACGCTGGGAAGGTTGTCCAGGCTCGGGTATCGCCACTGATACAGACTGGCAATCGAGGCACGGGCACGTCCCTGCTGGTCGAGCGTCACGATGGGAACGCCGAGTCGGACCAGCCGGGAGAAGAGAGACTGCTCGAGGTTGGCGTAGTGACGGAATGCAAGACTCTGAATGACTGGTGAGTTTTGGAAGTGATCACCGCAGAGCACAACTCGCTGAAGAGCCATCTTGCCCTTTTGAGGCTTCTGCATCGTCAAAGGCAAAAAGGTCTCGATCTCTGTGACCTGGGCAGCCTCTTCCATGACCACATTGTCATAGTGGAAGCCGAGAGATGCAATCTCTCCTCTCCTGATGGCCGCGTGCGTCGTTGTCATGGCAATGATCCGCGCCTCGCTCGTAAGCAAGTAGTTGGCCTTGTCTCGGTCTCGTCGAAGAATCTCAAACGGCAGTGCGTCGGCCAGCTCCGAGAAGATCTTGGAGATGTGATGATAACAGCCTTGAGCGATATCAAGAATCGTCTCTCGGTCGCCATCAGCAGGGAAGAGAGGTTGAGGAGCATCGGAGAAGTATGCATGGAAGGGGAAAGCTTCCACAATCTCAGCCACGCTTGAGGCGTCGGCGTTGGCGATCTGCAGGAACTTGTTCCATGCAGGTACAACGTAGACTGTATTGAAATAGCCAGCGGTCTCTGCCGAATTCTCGTGAGCACCGGGTGCGCCGAGGCTAGCGGCCAACTTCCTCACTTCGAGGAGATAACGGTCCCGGTTCTCAAGAAAAGACTCGACGCGTCCATGCTTGCTGAAGTTGCCTTCAGTGTCGAGTTCCTCCTCACCATGTCCAAGACGCAAGAGATGTCGTTCGTCAATGTCCAGAGCAACAATCTTGGCGAATAATTGGTTTAGAGCCTGGTTGCTATGCGCAAGGAGCAACGTCTTTTGCTCTGGGTAGTTGTGGTAGATATTGTTGATGACCTGTGTGGCAACATCTGTTTTTCCCGTTCCAGGAGGACCAACAACAACGGTGAGGCCGGGCTGTGTGCCTGATGTGATGGCTTCAACCTGAGCTGGAGTAAATCGCACCGAGTTCAGTCGAGGGGCGTTGATAGGGTATGGCCCAGGGTTCGAAGGCTTATAGCTCGAGACTTTGAGGGTCTCGATCTCAGAAATGAGCGCGGGATCGGCGTCTCGGCGTCGCTTCTTGGATGGCTTGGTCCCCTGAGGCTCCTCTACCTTCTCAACCGACTCCAACACGTAGGGTGGCCCAAAGCTACCAGACACTTCATCGCCCGGGTCAATGATCTTGCCAGGCAAGCTCTCAGTCAAGTGCTGCCAGTCGAGGAATGTATCCCTGAAGTCTACCCTCCGTTCCCGGTTGGGCAGGTTCTTGTACGTTGCTCCAGCAGGGTCACCGTAACCGAGGAATACCTCATGGAGCCAGGATGGCAGGGGAACCTCAGACAAGACAAGGCTTCGGATGGACTCGAGCACCGGCTTGAAGTTGTTTTCCCTCCTGCCTCGTCTTAGAAGTAGATTGACCTGACCATATACGTCTGGCTTGCCAGCAGCTGCCCGCTCAGCATCTTTGCTGTATGTCTGAGGGTCCAGCTTGAGCTGGATGCGACGCTTCTGGTCAAGATTGCCTGCTCCATCTCGGACTTGACGGCCCTTGTCGTCTGTGATTTGATGAACCTCGGCGGCTCGAACAGTGATAACACCAAGCCTTTCGGACTCGGTCAGAGCATCACCCCCGTTGTTAACCGACTTGGCTGGTGGCGGTTCAATCGCAAGCAAGAACACCACATCATCCTGGCGGAGAGAGTCCCATTCTCGGCGAACGCCATCTCCCAGTCGGCGAACGTCAAATGAGACCTCTGCGCGCACCATCGAGGGCTGGTCGCTTCCAACAAGGGGTGGCACAACCTCGAGGATCGCCGGCTTCGAAATTGGCATCGCCATCTTTGAGAATCCACCAAAGTTCGTCTCACCGGGTCGCTTAGATTCAGGACGCAGCCGTCTCAAGGCCGATTCAATATCTTTGCGCACTCCGTAGAACGATTCGCACCGATACAAGACAAGCGCCCTCCACAAAAAGTCACCAACAGATAGATATTGAAGGTTCAGCTTCGGGAGAGCCATGGGGCGTGAACCGTCATAGTTCTCTGCCTGCTGGAAACTGTTGTCGAACAATGCCTGCTCCGTTGGCGCCAATGCCATATTTCGAGCCGCCTCCTGGAAGGTCTTCCTGCGCTCAAAGGTGGACAAGAGCACTTCAAGGAAGAACTTACGGTTAAGGGGGATGTTCAGGCTTTCCGCATATGTCGTCCGGAGGCCAAGCAATGACACAAGATTAAGAAGCTCCTCGTCCGTCAGGGGCTCAAGAAGAGATTCCAATTCCTCCCTCTGATCAATGGCGCCGTAGTTGGACAGAGCCAGTACAGTCAACTTCTCCATGAAATGTTTCAAGGCGACACGCTGCAGCTTCGCAAGCGATGCGCAATGCTTGTCATATGCCTCTGTCTGGCTATGTTGGGCTCCTGTCTGATCATCGATGGTGAAGTATGTATAGTGGGAAAAGAGGGCGTGAAGGTCACGAAGGAGGGTGTTTTCTTCATCGTTAAACATTGGCGATAGCCGAATGGCAGAGACAAGGTGAAGATCCTTGATCAAAGAATTGACATAACGCCTTGTTGGCAGCTGGCTCTGGAGATCAGACAGGAATTCTGTGAATCGTTCACAGTAGAGGACTTGGTCTGGCACATGGTTAGCTTAGGAAAGGTGCACAAGAAGAACTCTTTCTTACCAGCTTTACTGTTCTCCGTATACAATAATCCCAGGAAATCAAGAAGGAGAGTATAAAGCCATGACCGCTCAAATCGGAGCCGGGCTTTGTTGGGCTCGTCGGCAGCATCATATCGCTTATGCGCAGCCTTCCACGCTTTCCGTAGATGTGGGAGTTGATCAAGACTGGCCTCGCGTGCCGTCTCAGTCGACAAGTTGTGCCAGATTCCAATTGAGACAAGAGGAGCGCATTCCTTTCGTACAAGGGCGCAGTCGAGGCTCTGAAAGGCGTGAATTAAGAAGCATAGGAGCTGGGTTCGGACGGTAACAGAGAGCGTTCGGTCGAGCATCATGGACAGGAGTCGTCGAAACAATGAAGAAAAGTCGGCGGGTCGATCCTCGAAAAGGCCTACAAGCAGTTAGTTGCAGGTTCAGCATATTTACATAGCTTACTTACTCCATGTCTCAAGGTGTTCCCGTCGCTTCACGTTGGCGATGAGCGCAATCAACAAAACGTGAAAGTTGGACGCTTCCTCGGTGTATCCTGGCCATAGGTAACTAGGAGAAAAAACGGTCAGCATCTTGCCAGTTTTCCGATCCAGGAGGAGTGCGCATACCTCTCCAAGGTCTGCAAGCTCTCGAGGAGCAAGAGAGACTTGTACTGGAAACCCTCGCGCTCAAGCACCTCCCAGATGCTCTGCTTGAGAACATCATTCTTGACCTTGGGCTTCGCTGGCTTCTTACCCGACTTCAACCAATGCTTTCGCGCAAGCTGCACAAACTGGTGCTCTTCTTCCTCCACCTCGGCTGGGGTCGGGCGTCCATCAGTCGTGTCGCGTTGAGGCTCGCTCTGCTTCTTCGCCTTGGCAGCGCCGCTGCCTTTGAGCCGCTTCACGTTTGGCATTGTCGAATCTTTGTCACGTCATGGGCCGTAGAAGATTCGCGCGAGGGAGCTCGTAAGCCGAGATAGCGACAGCGCCAGGAGTCGCGTGACCGATGGAGATTCGAAAAGAAGCTGGAGGTGAAAGATTGGATCCTGGAATTCGGGATGTTACGCCTCTTCATGCGTTAGCAGCTACCGGAACTTAGGTACCTCCATCTTTCTCTAAAATTTCAGCCTCGCAGGACCCACGCGACGCGGCGATTGGCTCAAGCCACACGCCAGGTATTGTTAAGGCAAGGATACTTCCGTTTTGGTGCAAGAACAAGCCCCAGACAAGTCTCGAGGCTCTTTCAGGACTTTGAGCTACCTCGCGCGACATGCTCAGCCTTCCAGGCTTGTTCATCGAACCTCCAAATCTCAACCACACATCAACCTGATCACCTCAACAAAGCAGCACTTCCTAAAGGCCCCCGGCAGCTTCATATACCCCAGGCTCTCGCAGCGACTGTTTCGTATCGAATCGGCCACGCGCATTTATCCTCGACCCTTTTCTCGAGCCGACGTCTCGTCTCCATGACAACTTGGACGACTTCCTACCTATAACGCCGCCTTAGTCGCACAAGATGGCGGTGCTGTGTGCGGACAATCCGGCTGCGCCAGCCGTCGCGGCTTTCGATGCGCTGCTTCGGGGGCTTCTTACAGAGGCGGAGAGGGTGAAGGAGGTGTCCACCATCGAACCCGCGTTGAACAAGTCCGACTTTGACGATCTATCCGGACGAGTATCATCGACAGCGGCTCAACTTCCCCAGTTGGAAGGCGACAAAGACACCAAAGAGACCAAGGCAAGGCAATTCGGCATCATCGAAACTGCCGCTCGCGATATCTTCAGCAATCTTATTGTAGGACCCGGCATTCTTTGTGATCCGCGCGCCGCGCTGACCAACCTACCTAGTCAACTACTACCATCGATTCTCCCGACTTCGTCAAGGTGTGGAACCTACTTGATATCCTTTCGATCCTCTCCGATGATGGGCAATGCGACCCTGCTCTCCTATTTTGGTTGGCCGAGGAGCTACTGGACAGCCAAACTATCTCCGGATGCCGCAAGATCTTTGACTTTCTTGAATCGAGACGGGAACGAATCACGGCCAAACACTTCAAGCAAAAGCAGTTGATCATTCTACGGAGTTGCAACGAGCTATTGCGCCGACTATCCCGCGCTGAAGACACCGCCTTTTGTGGCCGGGTCTTCATTTTCATGTTCCAGAGCTTCCCGCTTGGCGACAAGAGCTCAGTAAACCTACGGGGCGAATACCATGTTGAGAACGTCACGACGTATGAGACCACAGCAGCCGAAAATGATTCCAAAATGGACGTGGATATGCCGACTGGAGTCTCCAAGTCAACATCCAGATCAAACGACGCCAAGAAAGGAGACAAAGAGAAACCCTTGTCGACTGATGCGTTGTACCCCTTATTTTGGTCACTCCAAGAGAGCTTCAGTCAACCAAAGAGACTGTTTGAGGCTGCGAATCTAGCATCTTTCAAAGAAAGTCTTGGCGCCACGATGAAGTTCTTTCAAACAATACACAACGACTCTAGGCGAAGTCTCAAACGCAAGAGGGACGCCGGCGAAGAAGACGAGAACTCCAACGCTTTCAATCCAAAATACCTAACTAGTAGAGATCTATTTGACCTCGAGGTGAGTCTGCACAGTTCCTCATCCCCCCATCAAATACTCACGAGCCGAATAGATTTCCGACCTATCCTTCCGCCGCCATGTGTTGGTCCAGGCCCTTATCATCATGGACTTTCTTCTCTCTCTATCTTCTCAAGCGCGAGAGAAGCTCTCGTCGTCTCTAGCCACGAATAAGGCCGTCATGTACGGAGACCAAACGTTGAGCGAGGAAGATGTAAGCATCGCAACGACCCTACCTCGCTAACACCTCATCTAACACTTGACAGACCAAATGGGCAAACGACATGAAGAAGACAATTGCAGATTACCTCCGTCAAGGTGCTGACGGGCCATACTTCTATCGAATGGTGGAAACTGTGTTGGCTCGAGACAAGAACTGGGTTCGATGGAAGATTGAAGGCTGCCATGCCATCAAGCGTGACCCCGTCTCCCCGGCAAGCTTCGTCGAGGCAAAGGCCAATGTTCAGCGCATGGCTACCAGCAAGAAATTAAGAGCAGTTCCCATGGGCTCCGTGTCCCTTGACTTTCTCCGTGAGGAGGACGAGGAGACGGTCATGGATCGGCTCAAAGCAAAGGAGAGATTCCAGGTCCCAGACCTGGACAGCTTCAAGCGCAAGATTGCGGACGACGACTTTGAGATCGAGATGTCAAACAACCCACAGGCAAAGGCTGCCGCTATCGCCGGCAAGGCTAGCAAGAGCTGGAGGGCCCTGCGTATCGCTGCCCGCACGAAACTGGCTGCATTCGACAAGATTGATGATCCCCAGAACATCAATATCGTGTTTGAGGAGCTCACCGAAGCTGATGACGACGTTGAGCCCGCAGCCAGCGAAGAGGACATGCCCAGCAACCGAGACGCCATCATCATCTCGGGTCCCGCTGGTGTTGGCAAGTCTACTGTTGTCAACAAGTTGATGGAAGAGCGCAAGGGTGTGTTTGCAACCGTGGTTCGGCATGCTACACGTGAACCCCTTGACGGAGAGGTCAAGGGCAAGACATTCCACTTCGTCAAGCAGCAAGAGTTTAACCAGCTCCGCGACGGCGACCGCTTGATAGAGGCTGGCACTCGCGATGGTGTCGACTACGGAACAAGCACCAAGGCCATCGACGCTGTGGTGGAGGCGGGAAAGGTTCCCATAATCGAGCTGGACCTCGAGGTAAGGAGACATCCAATCTCTCCAACATGTCAAAGCGCTAACTCTCCCTTTACCAGGCCACACAGTACGCCAAGGACATGGATTTCCAGGCCCGCTACATTCTCATCAAACCTTCTAGCCCTGAAGCTCTCGAGGAGCGGCTCAAGGCTGCTGGCAAGGAAGAGTCGGTCATCCAAGAGGCCATCAAGAAGCTACCCACAGAGCTCGACCCAGCTAAGCTAGGTGAGCTTTTTGACACCACCATCGCAGATGACGATGTGGACGCAGCAGCCAAGGCGCTTGGAAACTACATCTACGAAAAGGGGAACTCGGATGAAGACACCGCTATGAAGGACGATGAGGAGGCTGCAGATGCGAAGGAGACAGCCATGACAGACGCATAGATAGCATGCAGCGAGTATCTCGGAGTTCGTTTGTGTATTTGTGGAATTGGTTCAGGCACTACTGGTAATGGGCAAGATGATACCCCAGAGATTCTCGCGTTGACCGTTGGTTCTTGGGTATTAGCCTCAGTATTCTTGAGCAGCACGGATCGCAGGAGTCATATTGAATGGACAGAAAGGAAGGCATGAGCAGAGTAAACAAGGTCAATTCAAGTCACCACAAACCGAACTAAGTGAGAAACTAGACTACCGGCCAGCAAAGTGCAAGTACAAGACGCATTACACAAGGCTCCCAACAACCAGTCTCGAAAAATACGAAGCAGAGTACCGTACGCATAAGAGATCCATGGCTGCTTTGGGATTTTACTCCTCGTCCGAAGACTCCTCATCGGCCTCAGCAAGCCAAGTCAGGAATGGCTCAGCAGCCTTGCGGACCTTCTTGGAGGTAGAAAGGTCAGTGTACTTCTTGCTAGCCTTAGTACCCCACTTGGTCACCACTTCCTCGCTGACAAGGTCGTAGTGGTAGTACAACTGGAGGATCTTGACAATGGACTGGAACATGTCAGGGTTGTTCTCAGCCAGAGTACCAATGAGGCGCTCAGTGCCTCCAAGGAGGGCCTTCTCATGGCGCTCAGAGGTGATAAACTGTGGTGGGTCAGTATCTACCCATGACCTAGACGGGGTTATCGACTTTGTACATACCTGCTTGAGCATGCTCGAGCGCTTAGGGATCTGGGCAACAATGTTCTTGTCAAAGATGGTCTGGACAAGAACAAGAACGCTGCGGTGCTTGCTCTCAATACCCAGCTCCTTTGCCTTGACATAGATGTCGATGGACTCAACCTTGTCAATGCTACCCTTCTCTTGGGCCTGGGCCTGGATCCAGTCACCAAGCTCGTCATAGACGGTAGGGCCACCCTCGCCGTCCTCATCTTCGTCATCGCCAAGGTTCATCTTCTGCTTGAACTCGCCAGGGAGCGAGGCTTGGCGGGCCTTGACAGCCTCCTCACTCATGTCGACAGCCCAGTCGTTGTCGTTGACCTCGACCTCCTTGGGAACCTCGGGGGCCTCGGCCTGCATCTTCTGGAACTCGTCATCGCTACCGACGTCCTCGTCGCCGTTGTCGTTGGAGCCATTCTCGGAGGCTTCATCACTGCCCTGGCCGCTGGTGCCGTTGGCAGCGTTGCCGTTCTGTCGAGCCTTCTTGGCAGCCCGGCGCTCGGCCTTGTCCTTCTTGCCCTTCTTGGGCTGGTTCTTGAGGATGAAACCGCTGAGCTTCAGGCGAAGGTCGACATCAGTGCGCTGACCACAGGCCTTGCAGTCAAGCAGGATACGGTCGTCCTTGATGACAACATCGGTCTCAGGGTTCTTGCACTTCTTGCAGAGAACGAACTTGTTGATGAAGCCATCGAGGTGGTCCTGAAGCTTGGCAGCATCATGGGCTCCGTTGATAATCCAACGGTCGTCCTTGGGGTCGATGTTGGTCTGAGCACCAAGCTCGAAGCCAAAGAACTTGATTACATAGGCACCGGGGCGGGCAAGCGAAGCGGCAACGCTACTAAGGTTGACGACGACGGTCTTGATACCGTTTCCCTTGCCTTCAATCTTGGTCTGCAGACGCTCCATCTTGTAGCGATAGAAGGCGTCGCTGACATCGCGGCGGACGTTGACGAGAGCCATGGTGACGGTGTTGAGTATTTGTCTAAGGAATAAAAATTGACAGGGCGGACGAAGCTGTTAGGCGAAGCTAGTAGTTGATGGGCTCTTGAAATGACGAGGGCGTCATGAAGAGGCTTGGTAGCAAAGGGTAGCGAGGACGGGCGGAGCAAGAGGGTTTCAGTGCTCAAAATGACTTTTGATTGACATGTGGCAGACCGGATGGATTCGCGGATGCTGAAGGGCAGGCATAGACAATTCTGGTCTCTGGGACTTCAACCGTCGGAACTGATGTCGGGGCTACAAGGCTTTCGCGGTATGCGAAATAACTGCAGCTTGAAGAGGTGTCTGAAGACGGAGAGCTGGTCGTGCTGATACATAAACAGCAGTGTGCCTTGACGGGGATATAAGTGTTCGGGGGTACCGATTCCGGGAAGGCGCGCGACGATGACCGGCGAGAGATGGTGCTCCTAGGTCAACGTGGATTGTGCGAGTTGGGGAGGAATCGAGTCGAGGGGGCAAATGAGCCAGGAAGCGGGGAGGCAGGAAGAGTAAACGATGCGCGCTGCGACCGACAAAGTCAGCAGGCAAAGAGTCACGAGTATAATGCGCTTGGCGCGAAAGATGTAAGCGTGTAAGGGGAAAAGACGATGGCTGAGCGAAGCGAGTTTGCTGTCTCAGAAGGAGATGCAGAGTTTGTGGTGTTGAAGAAAAGGAAGAAAAAAAAGAAAGCGAGAGGAGAGCGAAGAAGACGGGAGTTAAAAGAAGGAGGGGGCGATGTTAGGGCCGACCAGGATTTCGGGCATAGATCGAGAAAGAATGGGGCAGGCGGCAAAACACGAAAGTCAAGTCAGACAGACAGAACGAGAAGCCAGTTGCGACTGCCTCATTCACTGTGCGGGAAGGTTGGACTGAAACGACTACCTGCCTACCTGACACATGGAAGAAATCTACGACGATATTCTTGTCCTTTCGGTGGGAATCTGGTCAAGTTTCATACATTACTTCACAATTCCCTCTTTGGATTCATCTTCTCTTCCTCAGGCATAACAGAATCACGAGATGTCCCTCTGCGCTCCAGCGTATCGCCCTACCTGTAACGCCAGAAGACTCCACTGCGAAACAGCCGCCCCAGGGGCCAAGGGTTCTGGACCGTGGGTTCTGGACCGCTTCTCCCACCAAGCCCATTTCAGCCTTTGCACGCACTGTAACCGAAGCCTCACTGCCTATCCGGGCGCTGGCTGGACTGGAAGAGTTGGCGACGGTTGCCTTGGGCACGCTGTCATGCTGCAGCCGCCAACTGGTCGACGGGACCGCCGGCAACTGCAGGGGAAAACGGCTTCTCGCAGTTGGGCGCCTGTCCTCCACGGAGCAGTCCCCGCCAGCTGTCATCCATGGATCTCAGCAGACGTCACTCATAAATACCGCCTCGGGGAGTTCGGATTTAACTGGCCATTGTCCCAACATCAACAAAGGCCACGGCTTGTGTTTGCTCCTCGCGATATTGTTGCTCTAAACATGTATACCAAGATATACATGACGCATCCCTCTCAACACAGGTACACATGATCGTCTACCAGGCTCACGCCGTTATTACCCGGGTTCGAGTTTGCCAACATCATGAGGTTGGCGTGATGTTTTGGTGATATACCATGTCACGGCTTACACGAAACCCTTACACCAAGGGTGCCCCCCCTTCACCAAGGAGCCCCTCCCCCCGCTCCTGTCAAGGTCTGTGCTGCCCCGGATATCACGTTAGGTCCAGAACTCCGTCGATAAACCTCATATCACTAGTGCAAAGCTCTAGCTGGGTTCACTAGGTGTTGCCCTTTCAAGTCGAGGATGGTGC
This sequence comes from Fusarium falciforme, assembly GCF_026873545.1. NCBI lineage: Eukaryota > Fungi > Ascomycota > Sordariomycetes > Hypocreales > Nectriaceae > Fusarium > Fusarium falciforme. The sequence goes on along the minus strand of NC_070551.1, from coordinate 2,131,068 downwards.
AAATGTGACAGTATTTTGTGCTACCTCTCCTCCCAAATGCATTCAGCCGTAGTCGGCAGAAGGACATCACTGTTTCTTCTCTTCCTCTGTCACGGGGGCGAATTTGAGGAGACATCGCTTTCCAAGGGGTCGCGATGAGATGAGCTGGTCATCCATGGCCATAGACTCGCTGCTCATCGATTCATCTGGCTCGGTTTCATACTGCGAATAGACATCACGCAGCAATGTCTTCATCTCTGCCATGGCAAGACTATTGGATTTCGACTCTGTCAGCACATGTTCATATCATGTCAAGGTACCACTCACTGCTTTCCAATGCATCCTCGCCCTCCGCTGGAGAAAGCCCACTGAAGTCGTCGTCGGTCGGCGTCTCCTTCAGTCTCAAGCCATCGTTCAGGGTAGAACTTGTCGGGATCGGGGAAAACGTCGTCGTTGATTCGATGAACAGAAAAGGATTGACAACTAACCACCGTCTTCTCTGGTAATGAAAATCCGTCAATGACACGGCCGCCCTGGGGAACATATCGAGGAAGAGACATGGGGATAGCAGGAAAGCACCGCAAGCCCTCGTTGAGTACAGCATCCAAGAGAGTTAGTTCATCAAAGGGTGCGTTGGGATTGTTTCGAAACTCTTCTCGGAGGAGACGCTGGTACTTGATGGATCGAGGTTGCGAGAGCTCCCACATCAAGAAGCAGAGAACATCGCCGGTCGTATCAATACCAGCCGCCATGTGATCGAGGCACTCGGCTGCCATGTCGATGGTGTCTAGGACGCTATTCTTCTCCTTGAGCCGGTTCAACACCGTGAAATCAGCTGCACCATCCTCTTTGGCATTCTCAATGACAAAGTTGTCGGCCAAGGGGATAGATCGAGGCTTTGCGAAGCTGGCAAGTACATTGGATACAACTCGGTGGAGAGTTGGGCTGTAGTGCTGAACCAGCCGGTCTAAATTTCCCTTAGCCTGTTTACTTCTCATATTGTTATTCCTGGGGGCGGCTTACTTTTCAGGCTATCATCAGCGGCTACCTGGTGCATCATCTCTTCATCGTCCTGGTTCTGCAAGCAGTTGCTGCCATATGGATGGAAGAGCTGGTGTGTGACACAATCGCAGGCATAGGCATGGAGCGCTATTCCAGTCAGCATTTGTTCACGGCCAAATCGTTTCAGTGATTAACAAACTCCTCTGCGACATGTTAGTTCTGTCTCTACCGGGTCAACGGGTCTTTCTTACAAACACATCGGCTGTACCATCAGGGGAGCTAACACAGCGCTCGACGAACTTCTTGGATCGCAGCTGTATCCCAGCCAAAGGCGCAGTTTTCATCACATTGCTGTTGGCGTATCGATCACCGATCATCCTCCTTCGCTTTGCGTGCTAGGACCAGCCATTAGCTACAGCGCATGGGATACACCGTTGTTAAACTAACATCGCCCTTGTTCAGCGTAGAGAACATGGTCCTGAGTCACGAGTCAGTGTCATTGAAGGATATTGTGCTACGAATATCTTACCGCTTGCCATAAACTTGAAAGAGGTCATAAAACTCGGTCTTGTCATATCCACTACCGCCGGAGCCATAGATTTCCTTGAGAGCAGCCGCTGAGGTGAAGGACACCTCATTGGGTGCAACACGGACAACCGGGCCATACTTTTTGTGCAAGTCGTGGAGGTACATGGTACGGTTTGCGCCGAGTTCGTTCCATTTCAACACGAGCGAGGTGAAGTTGGACACAACCGGGCCGGGCACTTTTGCCATGGCCGAGGTGAGGCGGACGACGACATGGATGATGAGGAGCAGACCAGCAGCCCCCGCAATGAAGGCCGGTGACAGGAGCAACATGGTTGACGATCTATTCGATCTCGACGACGGGTCATGCAGGAAGTGAGTTTGTCCAACTTCTGCGGGAGAGAGGGAGTCTAATAACCTCCCGGCCAAGGACCGGACCGCCCTTCTTATCACGAGGCGGCGTCCGAGTTATCAACACTCCGATACGGAGCTTGGAAATCTCCAATCCGAGTCTGGGGAAGGCCAATGACTTGTCTCGCTGTGGGGGATTTAAATACCGAGAGTGGGAAAGTGACGCCCTTTGGGCCGTCTTTGCCTATCGGTTCTCGCTTGTCTTTCTCTTGACGGGTTTCTTCTCCACATTCTGGGTTCCCCTCCATCAGTGACGCATCGCGCCCCCCGCAGAGTGTCTTGTCATTAGGGCCAACCATTGGATTCTTATTTGCAAGTCGAAAAGGCATTGCCGACCAGAGACTACTCTGAGCCGCCGGGATCTATCAATCTCGGGCCTGACTGTTCATGTATGACTGACTCTACAGATTTTCGTATCATGATTTTCATTATTACTCGCTACACCAACCCCCTTGCTACAACGCCCACCGCAACCTGACTCCAGCCGCTACACGTCCCGACATCCGGTCCCTCAATGACAAAGAACCGTGGAGATGGCTCAACAAATACAACTCCTGTTTCGAGCTGGCATCAACCCTATAGGTCCTGTTTGCCGACCTTGCGCCCTCCTCCACCAAACATGCCCGTGATCCAACTCAGCCCGGGAATCTGCATCGCCGCCGCAGGAGGATATTCTTTGCCGTCAATCTTTGTGCGCGGGGTGCAAGTGCACCACTGGGACTCTGGCACTCCATCGAGTACCTGTCGGACGTGGCTACCACATCCACGCCAGGACTTCTTTGCTGGGATGTTGGTCAGCTTATGGCAAGACTGGGGTTGAGTGTGTTTCGAGACTTACAGCAGGTCGGGCAGGTTGCTCCAAAACACATGATGATGTTGGGTGAATGGTTGATAAGTGACTAGTTAGGTAGGTATGGTGTGGTATGATGGGGCGTGGAGACGAGTGAGTTTGGTAGATCGTCAATAAGCTGCAAGTTCGCAAGTTGATTACCTGCTTGGCTCACGGACAGTAAGCTGCAGGAACTAGGGGGAAGACATGCATTTATTATCTACCAATATATTTAATCGACATTTGTGATTTGTCCTGGGGCAAACTCAGGTCGCCGACCTTGTTTTGTAGGAACCCTCCGAATGGTCGCCGACCCCAAGTGAGCTTACCCTAGACATCGACTCACATCTGCTCGGGCAATATTAGAAATTCATATTCATGATGGTATAAGTGCCTCTGCTCATGCCATTTTATGTCGCAGACGGATAGAAGCTGGCACCCATGCCATTATTCTTCCTTGGGCTAGCTGCCCTTGGGTTATTGAAGTGTCCATTACACCCCCTACCATCCCAAGTGTGTAAAGAGGCGGGTAGGAGCTGAAGAAGCCACCGAGTTGAGCTGAAGGCCATGACCCAAACAAGGAAAATCTTGCACTGGAAATAGAAGTGCCAAGCAAATCCGGACAAATATACATTGCAAATAGCGCCCGCTGAACCCCGTACATAGGCGTTGAAGGATCGTGGAAAAACTGCCGCATGGCAGCCACCAGATGTCGTGTCAGCACATCCCTGTCTGGCAGGAAAGCTTGTAAGGTAGGTTTCTATTCATAGCAGCTTCCATCGGCGAGCAGGGGTACGCACAGTTTCTCGAAATTAAAACACGTCAATTTCCACGGGGAAAACAGGCTCGAGATAGAGTACGACAAGGGAGACAGGTTTCTGCCCCTGCTTTTTCGATGCCGATCCATCGTCCCATCTAAGCCTCGACTGAAAGTGAGGAGATATCATCTCGGTTCATGCCATGCCGGCCCCCAAGGACCTGGGCCTGCTGAATGCTGTTGGCCTGGGTTGAAAGCGAGCTCCAAGCCCGCAGGCACAGCCTCCATGAGACCCCGCAGAGCGATGGATGCAAGACGTCTGAGGCAGCGCCCAACAAACCATACAGAACGAGGCTGAATGTGCGTGATAGACAGATGACATTGGCTGAGAATACGCCTGGGACTTGATCTCATAGGCTCGGCTGCTTGCTGACACGCCCGAGGACAAGCCTGCGGGAAGCTTCGAAAGTGTGGATGAACTCCTCACGCGCCGAGGTGAAGAAGGGCTGAAGATTTGCTGACCATCCAGCGCCAAGGAGTGACCTCATGGGCCCCCGACGAGGAACCCAAGTCGTGCTGCTTTTACCGCCAGGATGGGCGTCCAGTGTGATTAGTCCTGACTGTCAATTTACATGATACATCAATATCTGCTAGCTACATGTCAGGAGCACGGTGAGATGTATTGCCATGTCGTGAAAGATTCAAGTCAACAAGTACCCAAAAGTCGATTCAACATGCCAGGCTTACAAGATGGGTAAATTACATACCGATAGTCTTCCACCCTCCCTTCCATGATCAAGGGTCCTCGGTGAGAGCTTCAAGAGTGGCAAGGAGGCTAACCTCAAGCCGTCGAGCGCCACTGAGAGAGTCCAGGGGGGCTGTGCTGTAAATAATCCAATCTTTGACGGCCGAGCTAGGTCCATTTGACAGGGGACGAACATGCAACGTTCACCTGGACATCTGCCATGATAGAGAGAGCTGGAGCTTTCCATAGTCCACGACACCACCCTAGTAGTGCCATCCATTCGTATCGTCCCGCCCAAGCTGCCGGACCTCCACCTCGACCGTCAGCGGCCCGTCGACAGCAGCTGCTGCTCCAGGGATCTAATCTTTAGGGGCGTCCACGAGTCCAGCCCAGGGCGGCCAGCCCAGTCCAACTTGCAGCGGGTTCCGGGGCGCTGGACATCCACAGCGGCGACAGCGGTTTAGCGATTGAGAGAGAGCGTGGTTTTTCCTTTCTGGGGGTTCCAACCTACGTACTGCACTTACTTAGGCGGGCAGGCTGAGAAGGTGGTTGACCGTGTCCATCCGTCGGGCCCATCCCATCCCCGATCCCAACAGGACCCAAGAAATCGTTTCTCCTCTTTCCCATATCCTTCCCGTGCGTGGCTGTCCAATCTCTCCATCCTCAACTGCTCGCTCGCTGTGCGCGATTCTCCAACGTCCCCTCTCCCCGCGGACCGTCTCTCTCCCCCCCTCCCGTCCAGTCCAGTCCGCAACTTCAATCGCAGGATGCCGAGCTTCGGTCGCCTCGGCAAGCACAGCAACCGGTCCTCGCAGGCGCTCGCCTCGTCAAAGACGCCAGCGACGACGACGACCCCGTCTGCGACGAGCGGTAGTGCTGCGACGGGCGCTCCAGCTGCGACGACCCAGGCGACAGGCCACCAGCGCCAGCCGAGCCACCAGCAGCAGCAACAGCAGCAGCAGCTCCTTGACGAGGCGGACTCAGCCGCCCACAGCGCCCACAGCGGTCACGGCTTCGGCCACTCGCACAACGCCAGCGCCAACGCCAGCAATCCTGCCAACTCGAGCGCGACCCCCCATTCAGCCTTGTCGTCGTCCCATAACACCGCCTACAGCTCGAGCGAGTCTTTTGATTCACGGCAGCCCTCCCACCTTTTGCAACAGCAGCACCAACATCAAGGCCAGCAGCAGTTGCATCTTCAACATCCCCAGCAGCAGCATCAGCCTCAGACACCGTTGCTGCCCTCCCCCTCCTCCGCCTCCGCTGGCGGCGCCCCTCCCCCGCCGCACCTCTATAGCTCGCCCTCGGCCGCCAGCAGCACCACCGGCGCAAACGTCAACAATCCCCCTTCTCTGCAACAGCAGCAGAGCTCCAATTTGTCGGGCTTTGACGGTCATCAGCCTCACTCGGACTTTGTAGACCCTGGTTTGGGCCGATCGCAGAGCATCCGCTACAGCTCCGCCACACCATACGACATCGCAACCTCGTCGGTCGACGATCTGAATAGCCACGCCGCTGGGTACGGCCAGGCTCCTCCTCCTCCTGCTCAGCAACTGCAGCCGCCGCAGCAGCAACAGCAGCAACAACCCCAGGCGACTCCTCAGAAGCTCTCGACCCGAAAGTTGATTAAGGGCATCTTTTCTGGGTCCAATCGTGGGGCGTCTGACAGCCAGCACCACCACGGCATAAGCATCGGCCACGGTCACCACCATTCCTACGACAACACTGGTGGCCTTGCGCGCCGTCCCTCCAAGCGGGTGAGCAATCCACCGCCTTTCCTAAACAATCGCTTCTCCTATCCTGACCATAGCCTTCCCTTCCCTTTCCTTGTCCCATCGCATCTCACCCTTCCATTTCCTCTCCCCTCTCCTGCATCTGCATCTGCACAGCTCCCCTTCCCCTCCCTCAGCCTCACCCTCTCAATCTTACCATCAATCAATTCACTCTCTGCCCGTCGCCCAGAACAGCACAGCACAGCACAGCGACTCGACTGGACAAGGCCCAACCAGCAGCCACAGCTTGCCTAGCCCCGGGTCCAGACCCGATCCAATCCCCTTTTCCCTCCCCAGCCCAATTCGCCCAAGCCCAACCAACCCCAACTTGTGAATCCTGGCTACTATTGGCGCCAGCCGCCATCCCATCCATTGCCTCCGCCAGCCCAAGCTGAGCAGATCCAGCAGGTCCAGCAGGTCCCCGACAACCCACAGTCCCCTTATCCACCGCAACTCTCGTCTCGCCAAGGCCTCGACGACATCAATGAGCATTACTCTGCGCATGACTCTAACTCGCATTCACCCTCGCAGAACTCTCGCATCTCCCTTCACAACACCATCCGCCAAGTCTCTGGTGGTGAGGTAGACCAGCAACAGCACTCGGCCAACTACGAGGACGTCGCCTATCGCCAGAACCAAGCCCCGCCCCAGCAGCAGCAACAGCCGCCGCCGCAACCCCACGTTCAGGTACACACCCAGGACCAACAACCGCAAACCATCTACGAAACGAGCGTTTACGACCAGCAACCGTCTCCTCTTAACCCACCGCAGCACCCGTCCTCACAGCAGCCCTACCCTTACCCGAACTCTCAGCAGCCCGGTTATCATCAGGGTGGTATCCAAGGTGGAGATTTGAGAACAGTCCCAGCTCACCTTGGCACTGTTTCCCAGTTTCAGAATCCCGAGACGGTTTCGCAATTCTCGCATGAATCGCCCATCACCGACTCGGACCAACGCTCGGCCAACCTGCAATCAGCGTCTACTTCACCTGCGGTGAATCACTCCGTCTACATTCAAAACCACGGCTCAACCACGAGCCTCCCCCCCGCACAGCAGATCACCCCACAGCCGCAACAATCGGGCATGGCACCACCCGCTGGAGGACCTCCCCCGTCTCGCCGTCCCGAAGCCGACAAGCTGCGCGGCCAGGTCGACCCCCCCGCCGGCCCGCCCCCCACTTACCGTCACAGCACCTCAATGAACAATATGAACCCCCTGCCCCCGGTGCCCCAGGGCGTCGGCCAGCCGCAAGCCTACCAAGGCAACCGCCCGCCGCAGTTCGAGGGAGACCAGGGCCGCGACAGTCCTCAGCCCGTCTCCGCTGTTCCTGCTGAGCCGGCCGGGGATGACAAGTCATTCAAGGACCTGCGTGAGTGACCCGTTGAATGCCGTGTGGGTCGACCACGGGAGCTTGCATTAACCTTTTCTAGTTACTAAGTACAAGAACGTCAAGCGACTCTACTTTGATGGAAAGGCGCAGATCGACGCACTCACTGGGCAGATTGTCCACCTTCAGAATGCCGTAGCCAACCAACGTATGTCGCAGTCGCGCACTGCGCTCGACGACAACGAATACTCGACGCGATGGAACCGGCTCAATGGCGCTATCAACAACCTCTCCTTCAACATCCGAAAGGATTGGCGAAGCGTGCCGCAGTGGCTTGTTAGCTACGTCAGTGCAGATGCGCTCAAGACAGGCAAGGCTGAGATGACGGCAGTCGGACGAGCCGTCATTTCGCGCTGGTTGATGGAGGAAGTGTTCAACAAGTGCTTTCACCCAGGATTGGATCCGCAGCTGAGCCAGTCACTCAAGGAGATTGAGCTGAACATCCGGCATAACGCATACACGATGACCAGCCAGGAGGAATTCGACGCTCTCACCAACAAGGTGGTGAACTGGCGAATGACGACGCTGGAAGGTCTGCACCGCCAACTGAACTCGCCCTCGACTGCCGACAACCGTACTGCGTTCACGGCCAAGGCCACATCCACTCTGACGGCCTGTCTGTACCAATTCCTTAACAACCCACCCCCAGCGGGCGTGGAGGGCAGCACGTCGATGATTGTTGAGCTCGCTGTGGGTATCGCAGCCAACCTACCACTGGAGAGCCGAGATGTTGCTATTACATACCCGCTCCCCGGAGAAATTGTTCAGCCACGCGTGATGGAAGTTGAGAAGGCACCACTGCCGCCTCTGGAGGGTCAGAAGGAAGATGGTGAGGATGATGACAAGAAGAAGGAGGAGGGTGATGACAAGAGCGGCAAGGCCAAGACTGGTACGTTAATCAAGGCAAATCTGGGTGCGGTTGGGGAGGACAACGATTCCTCGAAGAGTGTACGGACGGATGCTGACATGGATAACTTTGCAGTGGCGGTGCCAAGTGATGCAAACCGGGTGCGGTTTGCAGGATTCATGGCTTTGGAGGTGAGAGGCAGACAGGTTCTGTGGAAGGCACCGATCTGGACTCTGTAGGGCAGATGAACTGGACCAGGTGCTCTGAAACGGAGAGGAATGGTGATTAGGGAAAAGGAGATAGACGCGTTGCCGTGATGAGAGAGTGGGTTTGTAGATATCCGGGGATATATGATGAAGCAGGTTGCGAGCATGGCATGGATGCAGAGGCCAGACTGCTCATGGCAAGCTGGCCTGGGCAGGATTGAAATTTTACGAAAGGCACGACTTGGCATGCGAAAGATGAAGAAGGATTTTGACCGTGATATTGTTCTATGTGTATGAACTTGACGAGGCGAGCAGCAAGGGAGGCCGCAAGGTTTCTTGTTTCTTGACTGCAGTCTCTTTTACATATACCAGATACAGCCCGAGTTTGGAGTGTGTGGAGAAGTAATTGCATGCGGTAGAATGAGTGTACGTCTGAACAGAAGACAGAAATTCAGTGGCATTGGAAATAAGAATGCGCCTCAGCCGGTAGAGAACCTGGTTGCTGTACGTCCAGGTGATGGTGGATGACGAAAACAGGGTCACCTACCGGATTGGGACTCTACTCAGGATGAGTCGACGGGGAGCACTGGGGCTGAATCTAACGAGGCTGAAGGTGACCAACAGAGGATACAGTAGCGCCGGAGGTGGTGCCACAGCGGGCCAGGCCAGGGCAGATTGTGAAGAGTCATAGAGTTGGTCCCTGCAGAGCAAAATCTAGTCGAGAATTGGTGAGCAGCCTGCAATAGTGGCAATGCCATGGATGAGTCACCCTTCGGACAGCCTAGAAGGGCATACTGATGATACTCATCAGATTGATTGACGATACCCACCTACAGCAGGCTAGAGGTTAGGTTAGCTTGAGACTTTCAGGTGGGGACGTCAACTCAAGTCCCTGAGGTACCGAACCTTCCTAGAAATCTGAAGTTTCTGTGACGAGTTTCGTCCATTACATAAAGGGCGGGCAGGAGCTACGAGGCCCAGAGAAAAAAAAAAAAACCAAACCTCACTCACCACATCCACACTTTCTCCCTCCTACACAGCGACAACAGCCAAACCCTACTCTACTTTACCTCCTCCAAACCTTCAAAATTCTAGTCACTACAGGTACCACTACTCAGAACACTTCAGCAATCATGGCGGTGCGCGCGCAATTCGAGAACTCCAACGAGTATGTCGTCTCTTTTTTTACTTCTCTCCCCCCGCGGCGAATGAAGCTCTTGATCAACCCCGCCCCCGCCTTTGCCTGATGCGCACGCATCTCGCTCGCTTGCTTGCTTCGAGATGGCCTCAGCTGCGTGGCCGAGGCTACATCAAGAGATGGACAATCACACGACGGAAGCAATCATACTGACTTTTATTCTTCTAGGGTCGGTGTCTTTTCCACCTTGACCAATTCCTATGCCCTGGTCGCCCTCGGTGCGAGCGAGAACTTCTACAGGTAAGCTTCATGATCCCAGCACAGCTTCCCAACTTCATGATGTGCTGACACACGTAGTGTCTTCGAGGCCGAACTTCAAGACATCGTTCCCACCGTCCGCACCACCATTGCGGGCACTCGCATCATTGGCCGCCTCACTGCGGGCAACCGAAAGGGCCTTCTCGTGCCCACAACCACAACCGACCAGGAGCTCCAGCACCTGCGCAACTCGCTGCCAGACTCGGTCCGCATCCAGCGAATCGAGGAGCGCCTCTCGGCTCTCGGAAACGTCATCGTCACAAACGACCACATCGCCCTAGTCCACCCAGACATTGAGCGCGAAACTGAAGAGATTATCGCTGACGTGCTCGGCGTTGAGGTGTTCCGTCAGACTATCGCCGACAATGTCCTCGTGGGTAGCTACATGAGCTTGTCCAACCAGGGTGGTCTCGTCCATCCCAAGACCCCCATCCAGGACCAGGACGAGCTGTCAAGTCTGCTCCAGGTTCCTCTTGTTGCCGGTAGTGTCAACCGCGGCTCTAACGTGGTGGGCGCCGGCATGGTTGTCAACGACTGGCTCGCCGTCACCGGCCTCGACACCACCGCCACCGAGCTCAGCGTCATTGAGAGCGTCTTCCGCCTTGGTGAGGGCCAGGGCCCCAGCAACATCAACACCAGCATGAAGGACACCATGGTCGAGTCTTTCTACTGAGCCTGTTCTATGAATGGCTCTGTTTTTTGTTCTCGCAAACCTGGACGCTACCGCTCGGAGAGAGCGGGCGAGCCGGGTTGGGCGTCTAATTGCTCATACTGGTTTTTGCTGTTACTGCCTTGGTTACTGATTGGGAAACTCTTGGGGCCTGGTGTTGGGATGTTTTGATTCTGTTGTTGGCATCAAGGACGAGATCTTCATGATGGAATTATATGACATGATATGAGATGGGGACGGCCAACCCTATTCTCACGGAATCAAGAGGACCGAAGAAATGGCAGGCAGCGTGTCGTCCGATCTCGGGCTTTGACACACTTCGCAGGACATCTCTTTGAATCCATCTTGGTGCTGCTGGTTGCTGCATGGAAAGGCGTTGTTTTTCTCTTCTCGCCCCCTTGTCTACACGGCTTCTCCGCCTGGCGAGGGCGGTGATGTAGAAAGAGAGGCCTGTGCTATTGTTAAATACCCCCGGCTTGAATGCAATCGTCGTCACGACCCGCAGTTGGTGTTTCTTTTTGCTTGGTACTTGTGACAATTGTGAAAATATGTATCTGTAACCATCAACGTGACTAGCTGAGATGAGACAACTCTTTTCAACAATGTCCCACTATTGCTGACAGAAGTACTGGTAAACTCAACGTCAACTTCTTTCTTACTCGCCTTGGGTGGTGAGAGCCTGCGAGGTTCTCAATTGCCAAACACCCCGCCTTCACCGCCTGCCGCTTCGGGATACATCACCATACCCCACCACAATTGTTCGAGATAGCTTCAAATATCCAACATCAGAAGCGCAGGCAGGCCTCAAACAAGCCTTCTCTGGTCTCTTACCGTCCTTTTACTCCCTAGATCAGATCGCAATGTCCTCAAGCGACAACCCCCAACACCTCGAGCCCTCCAAGCTCGGCACAAAAGAATAGTCCGCTTTCCCCCACCACCTTGCGTCCAACCTCCCCCCCAGTCTAACATGTGCTGCTGCCCAGTTGGGACAACCTGTACACGAACGAGATAACAAACCACACCGAAGACCCAAGCGATATCGGAACCGTGTGGTTCGACGACTCTGACGCCGAAGCAAAGATCCTCGAGTTCCTCGAAGGCCTCCTCGAGCCTGAAGACCCCGATAGCCCCGCGCTCTCCCAAGACAGCACCAGCTTCCTCGACCTCGGCTGCGGAAATGGCTCTCTCCTCTTTTCGCTGCGCGAGGAGGACTGGACAGGTCGGGCTCTAGGAGTTGACTACAGTCCAAAGAGCATTTCCCTCGCTCGACAGATCGCCACCACCAAAGAATCCGAAAACGTCGAGTTCCAGGAGTGGGATGTAATAGCCGGCCCCTTTGATACGGTGCTCAACGGCTCGCAGGCCAACGGCTGGGATGTGGTGCTGGACAAGGGGACCTTTGACGCCATCTCGCTGAGTGACGAAAAGGATGCTCAGGGCCGGCGTCTGTGCGAGGGATACCGGGAGAGGGTGCTCCAGCTGGTCCGTAGGGGCGGCATCTTCTTGGTCACGAGCTGTAACTGGACCGAGTCGGAGCTGCGGAGCTGGTTTGAGAGACGGGACGGGGAGGGCTTCGACGTTGTTGGGAGAGTCGAGTACCGGACATTCAGCTTTGGTGGTGCCAAGGGTCAGACCATCAGCACCTTGTGCTTCCGTAGGGCCTAGATGAAATAAAATGTGAACCAAGATAGATACCCCTTTGAATATCTCATGTCCCGCCCCTCGTCGCAATCGTGCTGGCTTCAGCACCTGGTCACTAACAGTTGATATCATTCACTTCTGCAAGCTCTGTTTGTTATCATACATTGATATTTGGACTTGTTGATCGGCGCCTGGACTACCCTGCCTGGCCCTCTCGCCAGCACCTGGATATCTACCCACGCCCGACCCTTCATCTCTCATCCTCCGCTTTCTCTAGAGGCTTTGCGTGGATATCTCTTCTCAACCCATGTCTTATCCATTCCATCCTCCTCAGTCCCGGCCCAGGACTGCCCGGTCCGGCTTGTGGCTTCTAATATGCAACGTGTGGTGGCTCATCGGCTCCCTTCTCTCTGGCGATACGGACGTAACAAAAACAGACCAAAAAAAATCTGCCGCGGCAACAATTATTGCTTCATTACGTCTCTCATCTATGGCGATGTATTCATGGGCTCTCCGCCAGCAATGGGTCCCGTGACAGCAGCTGCCGCTGTCGTAGCAAAGTACCGCACATCCACATCGTCGTCCTTCTGCAGCTTGCCTAGGTTGGGCACAACTCTTTGTTGGATCAGCTCCATGCCTCGCGGTGAGGGCGTGATCTCGCTGCCCTGCTTCTCGAGGTCGTGCAGGGTGCCCTCGTCGGGCAGGCGTCGGAGCACGTCGATCAGCACTGCGTACGTCTTGGCCACGTTGAATCGGATGTTGGGGATATCGTCTCCAACGAGCTTGTCAAGCATTGGGAGGATCGACTTTGCGATGACGTCCATGCTCACCACGGTCGCCAGGGTCTGGTGATATGTCAGTCGCGCCTCTCGCGCACAGGGGTAGGGCCGCTTACAGAGATGGCAAAGCAGGTGGTCATTCTGTACAGGTAGTTGGGGTGGTTGCCCATGGCCATGACCTTGGGGATGATAGCCTCGCTGGCCCATTCCACGCCAAACACCTCGGTCAACTTCTTAAGGTTGTGAGTAGCAGCCTCGCGGATCGAGAAGACCGTGTCTCCCAGCCAGCCCATGCACAGGTTGCTGAGCTTCTCGTCGAAGAATTGCACGCCCAGCTGGCTGGCGAGGAGAGGGATGTATTCGATAATGGCAAGTCGCACTCGCCATTGCTTATCCTCGGCCAGTTGCACGATAGCTGGGAGAAGCGATTGTGAGAGGAGATCGATGCCAATGACTGGCCCATGTCAGTACGCGGCTCAACTGCAAGATTCATCTGTATGTCTCACCCTGGTTGACAAGCTCAAGCTTGGAGATGATGTGGAGCCTAACCTCCGGAAACTCGTCCTTAAGCATCTGAAGAAACATGGGAAGAAGGTGGTCAATGGTCCTTTGGCGCATGTTAGCATCAACGTCGCGGCGCAGAGGTGTAGGTGCCATACTCTTGCTTGCCGAGAATCGGAGCCAGGCCGCTGATCTGAGTACCGAGGGCAGCACGGACGTGCTGGGAAGTGTCCGAGACGAGGTCCTCGATGCTGCCCATGATGTCGTTGAGGAGAACGTTGCGATCCACGAGAGCGCAGAAGCCGGGGATCTGGCCAGCGATGGCGGTTCGGACCTCAGCCTCGTTGTCCTTGAGAAGCTTCACGAATGCGGGGACAAGATCTCGCGAGACGACCTCCTCGTCAACTGCCTTGGCGATCTGCAATTATTAGTACCAAAGACATGACAGCCCGGAGAGCGCAGCAAACCTTTTCAAAACGATCGGCAATCATGTATCGCACCCTCCAGCTCTTATCCTCTATCAAGTTGCGTAGGGACGTCAGGAGGACGCCGTGACTCGACTGTTGCTCCTTGGGAACGGCCTCGGCAATCGAGATGAGGACCTCGACCGTCAGTAATCGAACGCTATCTTGGTCGTCTTGTGCAAGATGTTGGAAGAGGGGTATCATTTCGTCGACGACGATGGCGGCAGGCATCTCTTTGACGAACTTGGCCAGGTTGGTGGCAGCCTGGCGACGAACCATGGGGGTCTCATCGTGGACGAGCATGCCGAACTGTTGGCGCAGCTGTTCTTGGACAGGCGGGGAGACCTTCTTGTAAGGGGTTGTGAAGAGACCGCATCCCGAGACCTTTGATGTGAACCAATCGGCCTTGGCGAGGCGGATCGTGAGGGGGATGAAGTACTCCTCGACTTGTTGGGGCGAGAGATCGGAGCAAATCTTGTTCAGGGACTCGACGGCCTGGATGGGGGGTCAGCGCAGCAGGAGGAGGGCGATGGAGGTGGATTCTACCTTGTCGCGCACGACGGGCTCCTCGATAGCAGCGAGGTTCTCGAGGGGCGACAGCAGGACGTGACCCCACTGAGCACCACCGACATACTCGATAAAACCGCCGAGCTCTTCACTCAGGGCGACGAGGACCTCGTCCTCATCCTCCACGGACTCTGAATAGTATCAAGGTTAGGGGAAAGCTCTTTTTCATCGTAGATTGGTGAGCGGGGAGGTTGGCAACCGAGACTGACCATCGAGGAAGGGGATGAGCTCCTCACGAGTTCGTTCAGCGCCGAGAGCGAGAGCAATGGTGGAGAGACGGTGGATGGCGTTCAGACGGAGCAAAACATCGTCGTGCTGGGGAGAGAGGGTTGCAAGTCAGCGGAAGTCGTCGACGGCGGACGGGCAGGTAGAGGAGCGAGCGTTGCAGCGTGGCGTCACCGCCAGACTATGGGCATTACCTTTAGCTCGTCGATGAGGACGGCGATAGGGTACAGCTCATCGCCAGAGTTGGGCGCGTCAGCCATGGCGAGGGGGGGCGGCAGAGTCGCAGATTTATCAAGAAAAAGAGCGGCAAGGTCGACGAGGATGCGGGATGGTCGTTAGGGAGGGAGGAGGAGGTTGATGATTGCGGGTGGATCGCGTGTGTGGTGCGTGGGCGGGTGATGCAATGATTTGCGCGGAGTCCCAACACACGATTTTTGGCCCGACGAGGAGGGCTGAGAAACCACCAGGATGAGGGAGGGACGAGGCCGCGAGCTCAGCGGAGGCGGTATCGGAGGGGGAATGATGCGGATAAGGTCGAGATGGAGGCCGATATCAGCAGCGTCGTCAAAGATGTACGGGCATGTGAATCAAGATGAGGGAGAGAAGAGAGAGAGAGGCAGAAGCAGAGACAGAGGGAGCGGGTGTGGAGTGGGAGGTTTGATGAGCGAGGTGGTGGTTGCTGCCGATAATAGCGGGTGAGCTGTTATGGGGGCTAGGTAGGTACAGCGGGCAGCAAGCAGGCCTCAGCGTAGTGGCATTTTTCTCGTCGACCGCCTGGGAGTTGGTGATTGGCGGTCCGCTCTTCAGTGACGGATGCCCTGTGCTCGGGCGGGCTGCCAACTGGAAACCAGGCTAGCTGCGAGTGGGCGAGGCGGCACTGGCAGCCACTGAGCACAAAGTAACGCTGCCCTGGAGAGGGGCAACCAGGCGGCCGAACAGGAGAGGTAAGGATGAAGGGTGTGGCTGAGGTGGGGTTTCAAGTGGCTCCTCATTTCATTTCACAGGAAGGGGCAGCTCTCACCTTCAGTCAGCGCGTCAGGTACAGTGTGGCTGATGATGTGGAACAGGGCAAATCTGTTTCTTGACAAGCATCAGGAACCAGTGTGTCAAGACATTTCCATCCCAGTTTCTTTCTTTTTTCTGCGATAAACTGACCATACGGTACGGGTATGTATGCAAAACTCAAAACCCAACACGTTGGATACATGTAAGGCACTGGAGCATCATCAGACGTCACCACCATATCAGCTCAAGCCCTGAACTTTCAAGCTCCAGTCCCCCGCCGTCTCCAGGGCCACCTGGCACAAGCATGATGTAACTCCACGATCCTTGGCAGCTTGATCACCAGGGGAAGCACCCGAGACAGCGAAGAAGGGTCAGCGCTTTTGGAGTTGAGAGAACTGTTTTAACATATATTCTTGACAAATTAGATGAGAATTATAGACACTCTGGATATCTAAGAAATAGATATCATCGCCAAACACTTAGGTTCATCACCCAGCCCACCAGGCAACAATGCAAGGCGAAATGTCCATGTTTCTGAGTTGAAATTCCTCCTCAGATTCAATGCCCCTCTCCAGCCACAGCCAGCAGCAGCTCGGCCAAGGAGCATTGATGATCCGAGGAATTTCACCCCGCCAAATCGCCAAGCTAGCGCAGTACCCACGTCCTCTACTGCCGTGCACCGTTTCGCAGTGTACCCCGGTATCCTAGCCATTTCCTCCCCGAGGCGCATGCACCGAGTCGATCAACTACATCCCCCAAAATTTCCTGTGACTCAGTGCAATCCACGCCTCAAGCCCACGTCCCACGCTCGACGGAAGCTCACCTCTTGCCTCCAATTCACCGGACAAAGGAATATCGGCCAGAGGACACGCCGCTGAGCCCTCCCGCTTCATCTCATCATGCCTACCATTTCCGTCGACAAGTACAAGCTTTACGAAGCCCTCGGTCAAAAGTGCGAATGCCCCTCCTTCTTGTCCCCCCACCATCACCACTCCGACCTCGCCCAAGCTCGCGCCCGATTGTTGTGCTGACCAACTTTTTTGCGCCTAAAACAGATTCACGACCGAGGAATTCGAGGATCTCTGCTTCGAATTCGGCATCGAGCTAGACGAGGATACCGAGAATGACGACCGTCCTATCGTCAACGGCGAGCAGGAGCCCCCGCAGCTCAAGATCGAGATTCCCGCCAACCGATATGACATGCTCTGCTTCGAGGGCATTGCCCTGAACCTCAACATTTTCCGTGGCCGTATTGAGGCTCCCAACTACCGCCTCGTTGAGCCCTCGAGTGGAAAGCTAGAGAGCATTACCGTCCTGCCCGAAGTCGAGCAAGTCCGACCGTACGTTTCTGGCGCCATCCTCCGCAATGTCAAGTTCGACAAGGACCGCTACGAGTCTTTCATCGCCCTACAAGACAAGCTTCACCAGAACCTCGCCCGCAACCGAACCCTCGTCTCGATTGGTACCCATGACTACGATACACTCCAGGGCCCCTTCACATACGAGGCCCTCCCTCCCAAGGACATCAAGTTCATCCCCCTCAACCAGACCAAGGAGATGGACTCTGCCGAGTTGATGACCTTCTACGAGAACGACAAGCATCTGGGTCGCTTCCTCCACATCATCCGCGACTCTCCCGTCTACCCTGTCATCTACGACTCCAACCGCATTGTCGGATCCCTTCCTCCTATCATTAACGGCGACCACTCCAAGATCACCCTCGACACCACCAACGTCTTCATGGAGATCACTGCCACCGACCTTACCAAGCTCGAGATCGTCACCGACATCATGGTCACCATGTTCTCCACGTATTGCGCCGAGCCCTTCACCATTGAGCCCGTCCAAATCATCTCCGAGCACAACAACCTCACCCGCGTGACCCCTACTCTCAAGCCGCGAGTCGCTGAGGTCGAGATCGACTACCTCAACAGCTGCACTGGCCTTAGCGAATCTCCCGAGAGCCTGTGCAAGCTCCTCTCCAAGATGGCCTACATCTGCACACCCTCTACCAAAGACTCCAACATTCTCGAGGTTGCTATCCCCCCTACCCGAGCTGATGTCCTTCACCAATGCGACGTCATGGAGGATCTCGCCGTGTGCTACGGCTACAACAACCTTCCCCGTACTGCTCCTACCCGGAGTGCCACTGTTGGCGCTCCCCTGATGGTTAACAAGCTCAGCGACATTATCCGCACCGAGGCCGCCATGGCCGGCTGGAGCGAAGTCATGCCCCTGATTCTTTGCAGCCACGACGAGAACTTTGCTTGGCTCAACCGAAAGGATGACGGAAACACTGTCGTCCGTCTCGCCAACCCCAAGACTGCCGAGTACCAGGTCGTGCGGTCAACACTTCTTCCCGGTCTTCTCAAGACCATCCGTGAGAACAAGGGCCACAGCGTGCCTATGAAGATCTTTGAGGTTTCTGATGTCGTCTTCAAGGACGAGTCCCAGGAGCGCAAGGCCCGCAACGAGCGACACTTTGCCGCTGCCTGGTACGGCCGGACGAGCGGTTTCGAGGTGGTCCACGGCCTCCTTGATCGTGTGCTGCTCATGCTCCGCACAGCTTTCATCACCCATGAGGAGGGTCTGACTGGCAAGAGTGTCGACTTTGATGTGAAGGAGAACCCTACCAAGCCCGATGGTTACTGGATCGAAGAGCTCGATGATGCCACCTTCTTCGCTGGTCACGCTGCTTCCGTGTACCTTCGCCTCGGCGGACAGGAGAGACGTATCGGAGAGTTCGGTATCTTGCACCCTACCGTACTGGAGAAGTTTGATTTGAGGTGAGCCCCTGACACCAACTTCAGACACATGACCTATACTGACCTTGAATAGATACCCCGTCAGCACTCTCGAGATCAACCTCGAGGTCTTCCTGTAAGATTTCCACATTTGAGGGAGTGTAAAACGTGAGGGCAGGAGAAAGTGAACGGGAGGTCGAGTCGATCTAGAGGAGGATAGTTGAGGCTCGAAAAGACCAAGAGAGAGGATACGAATCGACATGTAGAAAAGGGACGTTTCCACGCTTGGGACGACGTTACGAGATAGACAAAAACTACAAAGAGAAATAACATCAAGACAACCGCCACGCATCCACGGACGGAGTTAGAAGTTCTATTCACGCTGTGCAAGATAAACTGGATACACCCCCTGAGATAGGGGTCGATTGATGCGTCTAACCATCCACCAACCTGTGCCCACCCGCGAATCATGCAGCCTCCCACAAAACCTTGCCCAACAATGCTGAACGCCATAACCCAAAGGCTCAAGACTACCGCTACGAAAAGAAAGGCCGACAAGAACGCCAGCTAGAGACGGCCAAGGTGGTGCGAGGTTTCACGATGGAACCCGCATGAGGCTCTGACTTGACCTTGGGCGCTGAATACCCGTATCACCCGATGTTGCCCTCAGACTCATCTCGGAGGAGGGCTGTGGTACTCCAGGGGCGTGGCAGCACGCATCCGGCTCTAAACTCGGTTTGCCGCTCTTAGGAAGACCCTCCCCGATGGAGGAATATGGAGATTCAGCTTCGCGTTCCTGCATGTTCTGCCACTCGTCGCCGAGATCGCTTGGCACGCTGCGGAAGCTCCACCGGTCCGAATTTATATCGGAGTCTGTTTTCAAGAGTGGCACAGCCGGTGTCACGCTGCGAAGTCGGGGGCAATTATATCGTACGGATTCATGGGTCTCGATGATCTTATATGGAACAGAGTCAAACTCCGGAAACATGACCTCCTATGTCATCTCGCGCAGCTCCTGGTCGCTACGAGTGGGCGCGGGGGCTGTGCTCGATGGCGAAGGGTCGGAAGCATGGGTTAACTGAGCCAGCATTCCTTTCCCTAGGTTGAGACCTGCGATGCCGTCTCGGATGGTAGCAAAGGCGTTTGCGCTAGGTTCAGCAGATGCGCTCCGCTGTATTGGTGAGCGGCGTGCTTGAGGAGTCAAGGCCTCGTGTGCTGTCTCAACCCCAGTTAGCACCGAGGGAGGCCCGGAGATCGACTTGGAGCTTGAGGTTGAGGTCCTGGGATCCTCCTCGGCCTGGATGACGCTGGGATACTGGAGATTTGATATGGCGGTTTGGCGGTCCGTTTCGGCAGCAGCAGCGGCATTCAACGCGCCATTCATCTCGTCTTCGGTCCTACCGAACACTTGATGCCACCATCTAATCTCCTTAAGGCGTGGCAAGATAATCCTCTCCTTGCCCTTGATGTGATCGTCAACGGTGGGGTCATAATCGGGATTCGTGAATTCGGGTTTGCGACAAAGGAAGTAGTCCCAGACCGACGAAGTCCGTTCCGCAGCCCGGGCATCATGCCTCTGCTTCTCACTGTTGAAGAGGAAAGTGCCGTATTGGCACGAATATAGGTGATATAAGAGACGACGCAAGAACCGCTCATTGAACTCGAAACGTGTCTTGTTCTGGCGGATAAGCTGGTAGGTGCAGTCGAGAAACTGGTGGAAGACGGGGCTGACCATCTTTGGAGTCGTTGCTTCATCATCGACGATCTTTCCAGAGGCCGTCTCACTAACGGCAGCCAAGTCTGGGTCTTCCTTGTTCTGGTTGAAGAACCGCTTTGCACCGCTGAGAACATTCTGGAAGGCATCAGCCCTGCCATCATTCTCTCCTGGCTGGACCTTGGCACCAGCAAATGCGTCCTTCTGGACTGTGAACCAGTCCTCGTGGTTCAAGTGGCCAGATCTTAGCCTAAACATGTGGCCAAATGAGAGCCAGTCTTTCTCTACAAGGACAATAAAGCCCTCGATGGTACGGTAGTAAGGGTCCAGCATGATTTGAGCCAGGGCGCTGAGCTGACTCGTGCGATCCCAGCCATCCGAGCAATGGATAAGAACATTGGAGTGGTTGATACCAATCTGTCTCGTGATGATGGCTGAGCCGTCCAGAACATTGTGGATGTGCCGTAGCCAACCGCTCTGGTGAAGTAGCTCTCTGTTCGGTGGCAGAGGTGAGATGTCAGCGTCCTTCAGGGCGTCGACGACCTTGTTGAGGGAATTTCGCATGACGTGAATATTCTCGATACTAAGAAAAATCTTCTGGGCGGACTTGTACTTGTCCATGTTTTCTGAGCCCATCCCCTGGACCTGGTTGACCATGGCGTTGATGGTTGGGCGGGCATCTACAATCAAGTTGTACTGCTGGGCACCATACACTTGACGCTTTCCGTTGGAATCAAACACCGCTGCCGATTTGGAGATGAGCTCGTCCTCATAACGCTCTGTCTCCGAGAGCTCTGGGTTCAGTGAGGAGCCTCCGATGGATACATCGGCCTGGCTCGACAAAGGTGTAGAATCCCCAGAGCCACCAGGCATCCAAGCAGAGAATGATGCCGCCACCAACTTCTCATCTTGAACATTCGTTTTCCTGGTGATTCCTGAGAGAGGTTGCGAGCTTCGAGTAATGGTGCAGTTGTTGATGGGGTGAATATATGATAGAGCCGGTATACGGTTCCTGGAGCGGAATTCCCTAGCATATTTGAGTACGTTATCCGAGATGTTGGATGGAACAACCAAGAGTGCAGGATAGGTGTCGCAAAAAGTGTAGTCCTTGTTGATATGCGTAATTCTCCAGCCCCTGTCGGGCAGCTTCTCGCTGATCCCCTGCCGTCGGAACTCCGCCTTGGGATCGTAGAATGACCAGCCGTTAATGTCCCGCTCATTCCTCAGTGGCTTATGACTAAAAGCGTAAAGCTTCTCTACCGTCCCGAGCTTGCAGGTTCGAGTTTTGATGAACTCAAACGTATCGCGTGCGACGTTGCTGTCCGTAAAGTTGAAGGTCACGAATGTGAAGTCGCGGCATCGAATGCGGATTGATGGGGCTTGCCGAGACCCAGGAGGAACGGGCCGGAGGGCGCAGTAGCAGAGCATCGGATACGTAATCCATCGCTCTCGAACCTTGGGATGTCCCCCAGAAGGCTTTTGTGATGAGGGAGCTGCAGGGTCGGCAGACTGGTCGATAGGTGCACAGAAGACAAGGTGGAAGTCGGTCAGGCGCAAAGTGCCGTGGGTCATCTGGCCGCCGTAGATGCCCTGCACGCCTTCGATGATCTGCACACTTTGTTAGAAAGGTGAAGGGCGACGTCAAGAAATAGTCGTGACATCGAAAGGGGGAAAACGCTAAAGGAGAACGGTCACGCGTACTTTTCGAGCCTCCATCTTGGCCAACGGCGGAGAGCGTCTCCAGCAAGATGGGTTTGCTGGTTACAAGTCGTAGCGGGGAATCTTCCAAGTGAAATAAAGCTCGTTTATCATATACAAACTGTGCTCCTCGGGAGAGCACACGCGGATCGATATGGGCAAGCCAGAAATGGAGCTGCAAAGGGAGCTCGGCGTCCGAGTCGATGCGATGCGAATAGCTCGTGGCCGCGGGGCTGGCAGGAGACGAGCAGACAAGAATGGCGGCGGAACGACCGGAGGACAAGACAGCTATAGAGCGGGCTCTGGCATATTCATGTAGAGGGGAGAGTCAAAGTTTATCGAAGAATAAGAAAAAAGAGACAAGAAGAGACTTTGTCCTCGCGTCGAGTCAAAGTTGAATCTCCCCGTCAGTGAAGAGTTGGGCGCCTGCAAGTTTAACAAGTCCAGTCAGGTCCAAGCTGAGGTGAGGTCGGTCCATCAACCATCACAAGCCACAGAGACTGACGCCTGCCTCTAGCCTCTAGCGCGGGGCTCACCAGCCACGGGGGGTAGACGTCAGGGAAGGTGGCCCAAGCGCTGGGAACTGTCTGGGCAGGTGCGGGCAGGGATGATGGGAGGATGGAGGTTGGATTCCGTGTAATTGTTTCCCCGAGCTCCGTGTCAGCGACTCGCACCCCGGCAGCAATTTAGGGTCCGCCTTACCCAATCGGGAGACTTGTGCGCTCAGTGCCCGCTTGCCAGATTTAGGGCTCAACCCACACCAAAAAATTGAGAGAGGGCCGAACAAACGTTGTGAGTGAGCGAGGCTTCGCCAAATCCACCTCCAGTCCCAGGATCGCGAATCTTTCTCTTCAGCCCGACCCCAACCCTCTGCTCGCCAACAGACAAAGAAGACAAAGTCCTTCGACAGCAAGTCTTACAATTCAAGATGGCTCACCCCGGTTCTCAGATGTGAGTTGTGCTCTGCCCTCTGCTGAATTGCGCAGTTGTTGTGTGTTGTCGATATCGCCGTCGCCATCACCCCGCCAGAGACGAATTGATGCTGACTTTCTTCTCTCCTCCAGCTCCAAGCGGAGAAAGTTCGTCGCTGACGGTGTCTTCTACGCCGAGCTCAACGAGTTCTTCCAGCGCGAGCTCGCTGAGGAGGGCTACTCCGGCGTCGAGGTCCGCGTCACCCCCACTGTCACCGACATCATCATCCGAGCCACCCACACCCAGGAGGTCCTCGGCGAGCAGGGCCGCCGCATCCGCGAGCTCACCTCGCTCATCCAGAAGCGATTCAAGTTCCCCGAGAACTCCGTCTCCCTCTACGCCGCCAAGGTCCAGAACCGTGGTCTCTCCGCCGTCGCCCAGTGCGAGTCCCTCCGCTACAAGCTCCTCAATGGTCTCGCCGTCCGACGTGCCTGCTATGGTGTCCTCCGCTTCATCATGGAGTCTGGCGCCAAGGGTTGCGAGGTTGTTGTCTCTGGCAAGCTCCGTGCTGCCCGTGCCAAGTCCATGAAGTTCACCGACGGCTTCATGATCCACTCTGGTCAGCCCGCCAAGGACTTCATCGACTCTGCTACCCGCCACGTCCTCCTCCGACAGGGTGTCCTGGGTATCAAGGTCAAGATCATGCGCGGCTCCGACCCCGAGGGCAAGGCTGGTCCCCAGAAGACTCTCCCCGACGCCGTCACCATCATCGAGCCCAAGGAGGAGCAGGCTGTTCTCCAGCCCGTGAGCCAGGACTACGGTGCTAAGGCCGCCCAGGCCCAGGCCGCTCAGGACGCTCGGGTGGCCGAGGAGGAGGGTGCTGAGGAGGCCCAGCCTGCTGCTGAGCAATAGGGAACCTAAGCCCCTGGCTGGGAAAAGCCATCAAAACCAGATGAGGGGAGATGGGAGATCCAAGGGATGAGGGACGGAGAGGTCTACTCAGGCGTCAATTGATCATTTGCATCTGCTAAGGGCACGGACGGTTTCATTCTTGCTTGTAATGGTAGGCAAAGCATAAAACAAAAAAATGAGACCCGAAGATTACGAAGACGCGTGCGAGACGTGTCTTCTGTCTACCAATTCTTTGCTTGGCTGGGTGTATTTGTGTGTGTTGTGTTTAGACCAATTGTCCCGTCGAGGCTCCATTCATTCTTCGGTGGCCTGGATTCCGGTAAATCCTTACTCCGTCAACTCCTGAATGACTACCAACCTATCCAAGTTAACCGCCTCGACCAACCAACCATTCGAATTCACGTATACTCTTCTGTCATCTTGCATCTTGCTTGATCGTGATAATTCTTCATCTATAGTACTTCTTCGCTCTCCGTCTTTTCATCAAATTCAAGACTGGGGGAATATCACATCCTCAGTCCCCTGCCCTCCTCTCCCCAAAGCCCTGCGACTTGAAAACAAAAATCTACAATCCCAATCATTCGTGTGCCCTGACATTCTTGCTGCGGTCGTACTCGCTGCGTTCTCCGCCCTCCAAGTAGTAGTATAAACATTGACTGTCCAAGACCCGGTAGAAAAGGGTCTTCTGTCACAACCCCCTTGACTCCCCAATAGCTCATGCTCCTTCGGTATCGTACAACGAGGACGTGCTCTTAGACCCGATACAAATTCCGCCAACGCCGCCCAAGATCGTGTGCCCGTAATACTCCAGTAATGATAAACAATACATCTCGTCCTGCCCCGATCCCGTCCGCAAAAACGGCGGTGGCACCAGCACCTTCGCATGCCGCTGCGTAGTAGTGTATCGTCCATGAATGCATCTACCCATGCTCCGAGAGAAATGCCCGATCAAATGGTTTCGGAAATGTACAATGCCCTTCTCGGTAGATGATAAAACAAGATGGAAAAATAGCGGCAGAGAGCCCAGGAGGAATACCCTCGAGGGGCTCCTATTCTTATGCTGAGTCGAACGCCTTGGCCTTGTATTACCTATCACCAGACTTGTTCCGGTTGTCGAGCTCAATGCTATCATCGTAGCGTGCCTTGCCGTTGCCATTGCCGTTGGCATGTCGCATTTCATCATCGCTGTCCTCAGCGAGGTCCGTCAGACCAAAACCTGCGGCCTCCTCTTCGTCGTATGCGCGGATGAGACCTTGTCGGTCTCCATGCTGGCTGCTCATGCTGTGGCGGGACGGGTCGGCGCTCCTTCTCGCTGACATGCTCAGACGAGTCTGTAGGCCAGATACCATGTCCGTACCCGTGGCATCGCTTCCTCCTCGTCCGGCAACCAGCTTGTGGCCGTGGGGGTCGCCTCTCGAGAGGTTGAGGAGGTAGACGCCGGTGAACGTGGTCAGGAATCCACAAATTAAGGAGAGTGTGTTTGTGGGGTCGGTCGTGTTGAATCCGCTGAAGAGGATGAAGGAGGCGCAAAGAGTGGCGGTGGTAAATGTGACGTAGTAAAGAGGGTTCACACTGGCATGCCCGTCAGTAGAGTTCACATCATGTATAGAGTTTTCACTCACATATTGGTGGGGAAGCAAGCCAGGGCCTTGTTGAAGTAGTTCATTTGGGTCAAAATGCAGACGGCTGTAAGGATCATGAAGACGTAGGTCGAAGGGTGGGTGAACTGGTTGTGACCAGCAAAGGTAAGCTTCAGGGCAATACCGAAAGCCTTGACAGACATGACGGAGATTGATCCGACGGTAGAGCAGATAGAGAGGTAGATGAGGGCGTTCCTCCTGCCGTAGACGGGGGCAATCTTGTAGATCATAAAGACGGCGAATGCGACAACAGCGATGGCATAGAGAAGGAAGCCTAGGCATGTCAGTTTATTGCAGTCCACCCCAATTCCCCCTGTAGTTGACTCACCAGGCTGGATAGCATAGTGTAGAATTTGGTCAATCGTCTCGATCTCCTCGTCTGGAGGTGCATGAAGGACGATAACAACAGCTCCAATCAAGCAGATGGCGCTGCCGAGCTTGCCTAGTGTTCCCAACTCCTCATTGAGGAAGTAAGATCCAAGGACGGCACCGATGAGCACACTGAGAGCTCCAAGAGGGGTGACGAGGATAGCAGGGGCGAAAGCGTATGCGGCAAAGTTGCAGACCTCTCCAAGACCAACTAATCTTCAGTCAGCACAGCCGTCAGCCTCGACGCAAAAAGGAGAAACTCACGAGTCGCAATACCAGCCCACCACAGGGGATTACGCAGATATACATATCCATCGCCCTCAAAGCCATGTCGCTCTTCCGCTTGATTCAATCCCTATTGCCTAGTCAGCGCGCCGTCGAGCAGAAAGCGCCAAAGATTGTGCCGAGTATCATGGAGATTGGTGGGCGCGTTCGGATGCGGTATCTGGTAGACGGACCTTTTTTGTAATAACAAAACTTGTTCCTGGCAACTGTTAGCTGCGGCGCGCCTAGATTCAGATCGAAGGGTTCACTCACCAATGGCAAGAGCCGAAGCCATGGCAAGAGCCAGGCCGATATACCTGGTGAGACAATGTCAGCATTGGAATCGGTGTAGGAGAGTCGGGTTATAACAAAGGCCCGAACAAACGTGATCTCAAGGGAGTAAGGCCACGAAGGCGGGTCGCGACGTACTTGTCCTCAATCATGATGTATAGCGAGCGCACAACAGCGACAAGCGCGCAGAGACGACCAACTGCAAATACTCCCTAATGCGCCTAGAATAATGGCTGGAAGGAGGCCTGGACGTAGTGCGCCGGGCCGGAGAAGGCGAACGAAAAGGATCGATAAAGGTCGGCGATGGCTCGCACCGGGCGAGAAGGCCGGTTGAGTACAGAAACGAGTGTTGAAACGAGAGGCGACACAGAACAAAGGCCGAGGTTTATTGCAGAGGCATCAAGAGGATTGTCTAACTCGTTGGTGATTGATTGTTCGTCGTGGTCGTCGGTAACTCGGTGGTGGTAGATCAGAGTCGAAGACCAGTGGAGGGGGTTGATGTTTAATGCAGCTGGTCTCTTTGCGACGACGGGGGATGGATCGATTGACGTGTCTCGTCGACTCGTGGTCAAGTTCGTAAATTCTCGTCGAAGGAGGAATCGTCAATGTCGTCTAGTGCAGGCCAAACGAGAGAGGCTCGTGATGCGCAGCGGCAAGCAGTAATAATCGGAAAAGGCAGGGGGAGTGAGAAAAGGGACAGCTTGGCTGGTTTATCGAAGATAGGTAAGTTTGCTGATGGTGGATGTTGGGTTGGCGTGTTCGTGTGGGAGAAGGTTCGGGGGAGGAGCCAGACCAGACCGGGGGGGGCCTGGAGGAAAAGAAACACGAGGCGGGAGGCAGCTGGACGGACAGTCTCTCAAGCTAGCGACCTTGGCCAGAGAGGCAGAGCAGACAGAGCCTGACAAGGGCAAAAATCACGGCCGGGCCAGTAAAGCCCAAGAAATGGAGAGTGGTGTGTGGGACATGAAGTGTGAGAGGCTGGGCCCTGGGGGGTCGAGGTACATCGATCACAGTGAGTTATAGCGCACCTCTCAATGGTCTCGCAAGTACCGTCCCTACCCCCAGGGCTGGGGGATCAAAGTTCACTCCCACTGGACCCGACCTCAAGTTTCAGAGGGCGCCAGCACTGGGTGGAACACGGCCCCCTGACGTCCCTGGCGTTAGGGGACCCGCCAGCTGTGAGGGTGGAGCCGTGATGCGGTGGACCCTGTTTTTTTTTTCCAGGGCAGGCCCAGTTCCAACTGCTCTTTCCATGGGCAGGTGTTCTTGGTGGTGGGCTTGACTGATACATGGCCAGCCTCAGGCATGATTCATGACAAAGGGAAGGTGCCAAATGGAAGCAGGAAACACCAAACGCCTCGACATGAAACCTCGTGTAGACACGCAAATGCCCAACGCAAACAACTTGGCTGCTGCAACATTATCATCATCATCAGCCAATCGTTCATCACCTTCCAAGATCATCCATCACACGCTTCTCCCGGACTCTTCAAGATTGCGGGCTTCCGAGGCCGAGGCTCAGCTCAGACGGGATAGGATCCTCAATCGAGGGAGCGAGTGGTCCATCCTCGCCCCTGAACTAATGTCGACACACGCAAGAAAAAACTTGTACATCAGACGCTCGACGCAGGAGAATCACACTCAAAATCCACCACCAGGTTGCTTATCACAGACACGCCATTTACTTCATCTCATCTCCAGGCAGACGCTTTAACTATCTCATCAATCAGAGAGCTGCCATCTCTCGTGAAATTGGCCTTGACGCGTCGTCAGGCAGTTTGTCCTTTATATATGACTTAGCTCCCTTTGGCGTTTCATTCAAGGGGGCTCATCCCTTGGCATCCAACTCATCTTTCTTTCCATCCATCGCGATGACCCCCTTGCTTTCTTCACAAGCCTTTGGAAGCTCCCTCTTTGTCTTTGTCTCTTTTCCCTCTCTCGCTGACGCCCTTGCCGAACAGCACCGCCACACCTTTCCCCGTTCGCCCCCCAGTCTGCATTCTCGCTGAGGCCCGCTGAAAACTGTCCTCGTGTCCGCGTCAGCAGCCCCAGGAGCAGATCCAACACGGGTGTCTCTCAGTGGGCAGCTTACTTTTTTCCAGACTTTTTTTTTTTTTTTTTTTTTTTTTAGCAACCGTAACTCGGTGGTGCCGCCCTCAGCTCCATCACTTACACCAAGCTATTGAAAAGCACCAAGACGGTCGAGAACGCCTCCCAACGCCACCTCAACCGAATTCTCTCAATCATGAATAACCTCAAACTGGGCATCACTGTACGCAAAACTGGCAGTATTTAGACACACACGTGATGGCGCCGAGTTTGACTTGAGGCCAGCTTTCTTTATCATGTCCCTGATCGACGCGGCTAGCGCTTAAGACCAGGGATCCTTCCCTTCCAATACCTCCCGTCGAGACACCAAAGACTCGATATGTACATCCGGACGACTGGATACCACATACGTAACAGTGCTCACTCTCGAACCCATGCCTTGTCTGGAGCCTTGTATTGCCGACCCGTCGCAATTGACTCCATTCCTCCCCATCGTCAGCTCACTTCCAACCACTTTGCAGATGGAGGAGGCTGCTTCTATAGACGCCCAGCCTCCACTGTCAGCAAACCAGTCAGCCTCAACGTCAGCCACACCGGGAGCATCCATGGCCTTGTCTCTTGGTCTTCCGAGTGCTGGGCTGGAAGCATCCTAGTCGAGGTCACCTCAATGAGGACCGATCTATCAGTCGTCACCCGCGACCCCTGTCTGCTGTCAGAAGAACTGCTACCCACGTCTTACAGCCAAGCTTTTTGCTGCCTCGTTACACGACATCTGCCAACCGGCCTGGGCAAATAGGAGATTGACCCAGATTCCCATCTTAGACATCCAATTGTTCACATCTACCAAAAGGCAAGTCCTTCAGGGGCATTGCTAGTCAAGGTAAATCAATTAGATGTCAAAAGCAAGGGGCGGGACCCTCGGTATTGGTTCCCACTCCCCTCCTTTCCATGACTGTTGGCTACTTGCTCAAATTGATGGCCTCCCAAACCCAGAACATCCTCCTCAAGATCAGCCTATATAGAAAGGAAGTGGTTAGAAACACCGGGTTGTGCTCCTGCAAGTCCCATCTACAAGTTAGATCCGCAACAGGAACGCTGCCCATCCCAACCAACCCTTGGCCACCCACAGCAGCCTCCAACAGAGTATCCGTAGCTTCCGCAGAGTTTTGTCTCCAGCCCAGCCACCAACGCCCCATTCCATCCCGTGAAC
This sequence comes from Fusarium falciforme, assembly GCF_026873545.1. Taxonomy (NCBI): domain Eukaryota; kingdom Fungi; phylum Ascomycota; class Sordariomycetes; order Hypocreales; family Nectriaceae; genus Fusarium; species Fusarium falciforme. The sequence continues at coordinate 2,101,497 of NC_070551.1, read as the reverse complement.
CGTATCGTACAAGACCAAACTATCCGTTGTCTCTTACCGGCCAGACTCGCCTGTTATTTTGCTGAACTACTAATTCGGAAAGGGAAAGGGAAGGGGTATCGACGAAACCCATCATCGCAGACGGGTATGGAATCAAGAAAAACAAATCGCCATGTTGTCGATGGCGAAAGGGGGTCATGGTCCAAAGGCGTGCAGTCGTGTGCATCCGATCAAACCATCCTGTCAGGTTAGTTGCTGCGAAACTCGCACCTACCTCGAACCCATTGAGCGACCGTTAGGGTTTCCATAGAATCGGGTCCATTGTGTGTTGTTAGAGAACGTCGTGTTTCTTACCACCAGAAAGAGGCCAAGCTGCTTGCATCAAGAGATGGCGATTAGACCGCCAAGCTAGCAGCTATCCTCCTCGATACATCGTCGGCAGTTGTCGCTTCTAGTACAGTTGAGAACAAGCGTGTGTTGGGGGTTGAGTCGGTTATTGTTAGCGTGCGGACAACATGGTTTAAGGTCGACGACGCTTGACGTCTGTACAATGTTAGCCAGGATCATCATCGAGATTTGTTTCTTCATCCGTACCTTGTTCATCTTCCGCATCAACCTCGTCATCATCTCCTCGTGCTCGCTTACCAGCGGCAGACGGAGTGCTGGGTCCTTCGTCATCTACCTCAGGTTCGTCTCTCCAGTCAATTTCGTCCAGGTCGTTCTCTTCGTTGGGTCCAGTCTTCTCGGCTGTCCCTTCTTCAGTCGCATCCGCGCTGAGGTCGACGTTGATAGAGCCTGTCTCATCTTCATCCTTGAGGGTCGCTGTAGTGCTTGTGTCGTTGGTTCTGGCATGAGCAGTCTCCAACTCAACAGCAACCTGCTCCTCGGGTACTGCATCATCTCCTAGATCCACCTCATCATCATCCTCGGCGCCAACATCCAGCTCCAAGTCCGCGAATGGGTCGGCTTCACTGTCAACGGGTGCTGGAAAGAATTCGTCAGTGTCTTGATATGAAAAAGTCATGCTAAAATCTGACTGCGAATGGGTATGCTTCTTGCGGTCGTGATCGAGAAATGACCTCTCAAATCTTGTCAAGCTGTGCTTGGCCTTTTGTTGGAGTCCTAGACTCAGGCGGTATTCCGCCTCTTCACGCTCGTGATCTTCAACAAACTCGGCAACACAGGGGGCGCAAAGACAGAAACCAGGGTAATAACAGATAAGGGAACTGGCAGAGGGTGAGGTCGTTTTACCGTTTCGCTCCGAGTTCTCATCCTCCGCAACCGCATCAGGATGATGACTGGTTTCTGTGACTGTTTCGTCATAAGTCCCAGCATTGGCGGGATTTTCGGTGGTGGACTCGGTAGTAACATTGCCATCGTCATGCTCGTCTTCTGCGTCGCCGTGTGTAGTTGATACCTCGACATTAGTATCCAGGCCAGCTTCCCTCGAGTTCTCTTCGTCATGTTCTGCGGTTTCCGCCTCGTCTGGTTGCCCCTCATCCTCTGGGCTATCGAAGGCATCCAATTCCTCATGGAGGCCATCGACTGCAATGTCACCTTCCATGAGGGTGGAAGCAGCTGGCATGGGCGACTCGAAGAGATGGATAACCTCGTCGAGGCCTTTACCCGCGGTGGCACTTTCAATCAGAGACTCAAGTCGCTTCTCTGTGTTGGGCTTGGTGAACAGGTAGGTATACAGCGTTTTTGACCCGTCCGGATCCTGATTCTTGACCAGGAGATCAAAGATCTCGACAATCTGGCGGAACGTCACATTTGTCATGAGTTCACCCTGGGTTGACTGTTTCCTCTTGTTAGCACATCTTCCTTATCAAGCTCAAGGCATTCTTACCTCAGCAAGTTCAAGGCCAAGCTCATCGACCTGAAATACCAACTCATCTTCCTCGGCAATCTCATTTTCCAGTTCACTTCGGAGTCCAGCCAAAAGTTTCTCAAGTGTTTCGTCAAGAATGGATGTGTCGGTGAAAAAACCGTCCGAGGTAGCCGAGAATAGGGGGAATTCGTCTCCTTTGTACTGTACCGTGATAGCAGGAAATTCGGTTTCTGGCTTTGCAGCCGAGTCGTCTCCAGTGGTCGAATCATTATCATGCTCAAGATCAGCTGTTTCACCTTCGGGGTGCTCATCCACATCAACTTCAGCTTCATCATAGGTGATATGTTCAACATCTTCGGCATGTTCAGCGTCGTCATGATCCACCTCAGCTTCATGCGTTGCGACCTCTCCATGGTCGGCTGAGTGCTCGTCATCGTATTGGCCTCCATCTTCATAGTCAGCTTCCTCAAGGTTGTCAGCAGCCGCAGCTTCGGCACTACCGAGAGCGACTGCCTCGTGGTTTTCGGGAGCTGTTTCTTGCTCGTGTTTCTCGTCGTCATTCTGGGTAGATTCTTGACCTCTTGCCTGATCTGCAGGTTCAGTCTGAGCCTCTTGCTCATGTACCTCAGTAACATCTTCAGGGTGGTGGGCATCATCTACAGCGTCGACAGCGGCGGCATCTGTGTCAGAAGCTTCCCCGCGATATGCATTCACACCCTCGTGCGGCTCTTTTGGGGACTCATTAAGCGACTCTTGGTGCAACTCTTCTTGCGGCTCCTGTTGCTCCGCATGATCTTCGACCTCATAGTCAATCTCGTGTGCAGATGCGTGGTCATCTTGGACGTCTTGGTTCTGGTTGCCTGCCTCGTCCGATATCTCGACGCGATCAACAACTTCTTGCGCGCTTCCGGCGGGTGTCGCCGCCTGGTTTTCTGATCCTTGCTTCTGGGGCACCGTCGTCTCGCCCACATCTTGTTCCAAATCATGTGCCGTCTCCTCGACGTCGTGCAGATCGAAGTCGACGTCTTCACTCATGTATCCGTTTGTTTGGTAGGCGTCGTGGTTCGCGGTATCGATACCCTCCTGCATGTCCCGGTCCATAGCTTCCGTGTTGACATCATGATTCTCGGGTTCTTGGTCGTGCTGGTCAAGCATATCCGTGTCGAAGTCGATAATGTCGTCGTCCACATGGCCCCCCAGGCCGCCAGGTTTTGCCATGTCAATATCCATCTCGATTTCCGTCATGTCTGGATCACCAGGCAGATGAGAGCTCGTGCGCTCGGGGGATAAAGCGAATGTGGTGGGGTTCCAAGTAGATTCGGCGAACGACCCGGGAGCGTAAATATTGCTTTCTGATGGCTCGGATGGCGAAAACAAGGTCGCTGTGTGTGAATGTTGAGTGTTTAAAACGTTTCAAAGCGGTAAACGCGATGGCTTGAATCAAAGTGTTGAGAGAAGCCGAGCTGTGTGAATAGAAATGGAGCTCAGGATAGTACGCGACATTTGACTTCGGTGGGGATGAATGCTATCGAGAAAACGGGCACGCGTGCGGCTTCGTTTACGCTTGGTCCTCAAAGTTGTTATTGAGAGAAGAATGAAGATGGTTGAAGACCAGAGAATAGAGAGAGGCTGTTGAGAGTTTGATGTAGGCAGGCATTCACGAGTGCCGTCTGTGACTGTAGTGCATGTGGGCCCCCTGGAGAGGCTGACTGGACGTCAGGGAGGCTGACGCTTACCCATTGCAGCTTAGCGTGGGGTAGCAGCACTTGTGAAGGAAGGACCAGTGGCAGCTCCTGCCCGCCTTCCAGGTGGCCGTAAGAGAGGTACGTACCTGAACCTCCCACCGACTGGAATATTGGCCCGCTCCAGCTGTCCAGGGGAGACGAACAAGTTGGACTGGCCAAACGCAACAACACCCATCTTGCATCGCAACCACCGAAACATACTCGAATTAGCCAGCCAAGATGGTGCGCATCGCCTGTACCTCTGGTCGTCTCCTGCCCCGCTTGCTGATTCCCTCTAGGTCGTCCTCGCGGCTTCGATTTGCACCCGCGGAGGGAAAGCTGTCCTCTCTCGACAGTTCCGAGAGATGCCACGATCGCGCATAGAAGCCCTCCTCGCCTCGTTCCCCAAGCTCGCCGACAGCGGCACCCAGCACACCACCGTCGAGCAGGACAATGTCCGCTTCGTCTACCAGCCCCTCGACGAGCTTTACATGGTGCTCATCACCAACCGTCAGTCCAACATCCTCCAGGACATCGACTCCCTTCATCTGTTCGCCCAGGTCGTCACCAGCACATGCAAGAGTCTCGATGAGCGGGAAATCGTCAAGAATGCCTACGAGCTCCTCAGCGCCTTTGACGAACTCGTCACCCTGGGATACCGCGAGAATTTGACCATTAGCCAGATCAAGACATTCCTTGATATGGAGAGTCATGAGGAGCGGATCCAGGAGATCATTGCACGGGTAAGCAAACCTCCAGCTCCCTCTGGATCTCTGCCGCCCCTTTCTTTTGTTTCAGTATGCTTATATCTCTTTAGAACAAGGAATTGGAAGCCACCGAGGAGCGGAAACGAAAGGCGAAGCAACTCGAGATGCAGCGCAAGGATGCTGCTCGCAGCGGTCGCAGTGGTGGCATGGGCGGCGGTGGTGGCATGCCTCGAACTCCCGTCTACCCCTCGTACACCTCTACTTCGCAATCGAGCGCTGCCAATACCTACGACTCATACGAGGCTGAGAAGAACAAGTCGTTCAGCAAGTACGTATCGCCAGATTACCGACAACCGATCGTCACTAACAAGATCCAGGCCCCTCGCCCCCAAGGCCAAGGGTATGCAGTTGGGCAAGAAGTCCAAGACGACCGATATGTTCGAGCGAGTACGAGGCGATATGGGCGGCGAAATTGACGATTCGCCCCTTGTTACACCGGCGCCCGCACACCACGTTGAGACCCCCGAGTCTCGCATCTCGTCGACGCTTGATCGTGATGCTATCCACGTCACCATCTCGGAGGCCATCACAGCCAAGTTGTCTCGTGAAGGTGCCGTCAACTCGCTATCCATCAGCGGTGACCTTACCCTTCGAATCTCGGATCCCAGCTTGACAAAGATCAAGCTTGGTCTCCACGCTGTTCCATCACACGGAGCTCAATTCCGCACCCACCCCAACGTCGACCGAAATCTGTTCAATGGCTCCAAGGTCATCCAGATGAGCAACACTGCCAGAGGCTTCCCCGTCAACAACGCTGTCGGTGTCCTGCGATGGAGGGCTTCCCCTAAGGTGGACGACGCCAGTGCCTGCCCCATCACCTTCACCGTCTGGATTAACAAGGAGGCACACAAGTACAACATGACGGTCGAGTACGAGCTGACGGGCAGCGATGCTCTGACTGATGTCAGCGTGATCATCCCCTACTCTGGAAGCGAGCCCAACGTCTCTAGCTTCGATGCCACATATGATGTTTCAGGTGATGCTGTCGAGTGGACAATTGGCAATGTGGATGAGGAGAACCCCAGCGGATCGTTCGAGTTTGAGGCAGAGTCCAGCGATGAGAACGACTTCTTCCCCATGACAGTGCGGTTCAACAAGTCTTCGCCATTCATTGATGTTGATGTAAGTTGCCTTTACTTGGTTCATAAAGCCCGAAGTAGTGCTAACAACTGCAAACAGGTGACTACCGCATCCCTTCTGGAAGAGGATGAGGAGGTGACGTTCTCCAAGGAGGTCAAGTGTCACGCAGACAACTTTTTGATTGAGTAGATAGAGCCCAAAAGTCGTTTATCTTTGGGAAATGGCCCAGCTTGAGGCCGGTCTTTAAAGTGGCAGGCTATGTCTTGAAAGTAGGAGTAGTGACAGGTATCAGGAGTGTCCCGGGGGCTTAGAACCTAATGGCGCAACGACAATATGGATCATTTACGTGTTTTTGTGATGCCGTTCAAGTTTAATTATGTCATTATTTGTATACATGAGCCTTGTTCTAGTTGAATTCTTGTCCTTCAGTCGTATGGTCAAGCTGTGAGGGTGTCGAATACAGTGTCAGTGATGGTTTGCGCACAGTACACTCACTGACCCAGCCTTTGACGCCTACTGGGTAATTTTCAACTTACACAACATCCAAGCCATCTCGGGCACTCACGGTATCCATTCACGATTCAGCCACGGATATGGTATATCCATCGACATTGAATCCGTGCTCTAGACCGGAGCGGTAGAAGCCATGGCTCAAGAAAACCAGCTCGCGCTGTTTAGCGAGACCGAGTATCAAGACAGGGTACCCAACGAATACCCCGTGAGCTGCCCAACTCTTGATCTCTCGGCGACTTGGGACGCGGCAGGCAGGAATCTCCTTGTTTACAGGCCGCCCAGCCAGGTTGTGTCCAAGATCCACCAGGTTGGCGCGCCTGGTGAGAAAGCTCCAGAGGCGCAGGCCGTAACCTGGAGGTCTGATGGTGAGTCGGCTCTGCCCTGATGACTACGTAGAAATTCTAGATCAGTAATATCACTAACTCTTCAAACAGGCCAGTTCCTTGCAGTTGGATGGAGCGATGGTTTCGTACGGTTGATGGGCTTGGAGAACAACAAGGCTGCCCATCACATCAAAGTGGGTGAAGGACCAGGAAACAAGATCACTCACATTGGCTGGTCCAGCAACAGCATCACCGGCAAGAGCTCCAGCGCAGTATCTCGGGCTCTCAAGAATGGCTTGGAAAAAGACCAGTCGTTCGGCGAAGACGGGCTCCCGCAAGACCTGCCACGGGAGCTGACCTTTTTGGAGATCGATACAGCTTTGCCCAAGCTCAGTCCTCTGCCAAGCGGGAGCGCTGGGGCAGGGTATGTTGTTGCCTTCACTCGAGCAACACAATGCATGCTAATGTACCCTTAGCGAGGACGCCATGGTTTTCACTTTGCGATCAGGCATAGACTTCCTCTTCCGAAGCCCGAAGCCAGAGGAATATGACAAGGTCAACATCATGATCATCGGGAGCAGCGATGGGAACCTTCAACTCAGCATTTACGACTCCTTCATCATCGGTAACTTTCTGTGCCCAACCCTTGGCCCTTCCCCAAACCCGCAGCTGGTCCTCCATACCTCACATCCACAGGTTTCGACTCAGGCTTTACTCCTCGCAGAGAAGCCGATCGACGCAGAAGAAGTGCACCTGGTTCCGATGGATTTGCCGTTCATCTCATCTTCGCCCATAAATCTCTCACTTCTGGCATCCAAGTTGACAACCCTGCAAAAGCTGTTGAGATATCTCAAGCAAACACAACTTCACCTGCAAGTCGAATGGAAGAATACGCGAGAGCTTCCAACAAGGTTCTTGAGAAGCATTGAAGGCGACCTCGAGAGCCTCGAGACCGGCCCCCGAAGTATTGTCCCTGCTCTATATCACTTGGCCATGACAGGACACGCATATGAACCTGTCCGTGAATGGCTGGTTGAAAGTCTTGCTGAGCGGGTAAGTAGTCCTTGATAAACTAGCTAGGTACTAGCTAAACAACATAGGGCCACAAACGCTGGGACAAGGCAGTAATGTCAGGTCTAGAAAACCTTCGAAGTCTCGTACATGAGAACTTCCTGCCTGCCCTAGACCGCTGCGGGATCATCCTCAGCAGATTGCGAGGTCTAGCCCAGTTTCACGACGCCCGAGACGATATCGGCTTTTCAGCAACGCAAATCAGCCGTTTGATGGACGTCATTGGCAGTCTTAACTTGATAGGCCACAAGATTCTAATCTACGTCATGGACGAACTCGACAGCTTCAAGACGTTCTCGACGTGGCTTCGCTTCCAGATCGACCGCCTCGCTTCGTCCAGCTCAGTAAGCGAGGAGCTCACGGAGAAGGAGGCGACTATGGACACAGAAAAGGTCCTCGCGTATATTCAAAATTACCTGACGGATAGTTCTCTGAAGGTATTCTTTGATGAGATACAGCAAGAGGACTACGAAGCAGATTGGGCGCATATAGAGGATGTGCCCAGCCTGCTCGATGTGCTTGACAAGCAATTGGCGAAGATGGAGAGGGGAGAGCCCAGCATGAAGGCCTTGCCACATGTTGAGTTCCTTGTTGCGTTTGCAACGACGTGGGCGAACCGCATCTTCGATGGTATTGCGGAAGCAAAGAGGAGAAGCGTTCGGTTTGGCAAGCCCATCAAACTATCAGTCGGTCATCCCATCTCGCAGATGGACATGAGGATGTGCAAGACAAATACTCAGGTATGGCTGTTCAGGGATATAACTGAGCACACTCTTACTTACCACTATTCTAGGGTGTGAGGATCATGACAGCATTGACGTCCAAGGAGACAAAGAGTCAAGGTAGGCGCACAATTACCACCATTTTTGGTACGATGAATTCTAACAGGCTCAAGTTCACATCTTCTGCGCTGGAATCGACATTATCAACGGCATCAGCTCCAACCTGTCTCCAACGAGTTGCTGCATTGATCTCGGTTCTCGTACTTTGGTCGATTTCAAATTCCTCAACGATGAGACTCTTGTCATTCTTTGCAATGACCAAGGTCAGTTCCTACATCTTGCCCATGCGGGGTGTTCAATCACATGTTAACTTTCAATGCAGACAATAAGCACCATGTTATATGTGTACCTGTCCAGCCAGACAAGCTTCCGTACAGCGAATATGATGCCAAGAATCAGACTGAGACCTCTCGTATGTCGGCCGATGACCTCAAGACGTATTCATTCCCTGAAAACTCGGTGCTCAAGCCACTGCGCATGGAAGCATTTGACAGGAACGAGGCGAGGGGAGAAATGCCAGCAAGGATTTGCTTGTTGGAGAGCAATCGAACCGTGCTCAAGACCTTTTCACTTCCCAACTCTTCAACTTGAGCAGATACATGTCAAGTCTTTGAATATGGCTCAGCATTGTGACCGAAGGGGGAGTTGGGGTTGAAACAGAAAAGTTGCGGAAGCAAATCTTGACAGTACGCTAGCATAAACTAATTTACAAGATAGAAAGGAAGCACGGCCAGTGTCGACTTTTGATTCGAGATCCATTGATAGCCAGAACATCCACCCATTTCACTGCCGCGGCTTGGTGATGTCAAAGAACTCTGTCAGGCCCTCGACGACAGCCTCGACGTTCATGTTAACCAGAGGCATGCTGTCGTACGAGTCCTCCTTCATGATGGCGACGAGTGCCAGGTAGCGGTCAACCTCGCGCAGCATGATTGGCTTGTTGCCGTCGTGCAGAACGAGGCAGCTCTCAGCGGTAGGGCAGCCGACCTGGCTCTCGATCGGGGCGCTCCAGGGCTCACCCTCAAGGCGGCGACGGCCGTCTTCGCTGCGCTGCCAAGTACCGTAGACCTCTGTGATGTCGATGATGACGTCAATGTAGTCACTGCAGATCTCGTAGCTAGCCATATCGGCGGTGGCGCTGTCGGTAGCAATGTAGATCTTGGAAAGCACATCGAACAGGTATGCCTTTTCGAAGCGGCACGTGCGGCAGAGGTTAGTGAGCATGGACTCGAGGGTTCCCAGACGGGGGATGAGCTTCTGGATGACCTTGCTGAAGGCCTCAAAGATGGAGTGGTTGTAGATGGAGGTGAGGTGGAAGGTGACGGGGGCGTTCTCGAAGCCGTGGTCCGAGAGCTCGTCCTGGATGCGGATGGTGATGTCGCGCTGGATGTCGAGCTTGTAGTCGTCCGAGAGGCCATCAACCTTGTGGATAAAGACCTCGATGTTGATGTTGGGGTACGTGCGTTGGAGGAAGAGGATGGTGGTGTTGAGGCGCATCACGGCCTCGAGGTAGTCGTCCTGAGCGTCGATGACCCAGATAAGGGCGCCAATCTCACTAAAGATGGCCTCGATATCGAACCCGGGGTTCTCAAAGACGTCGATCTGGCCGGGGAAATCCCAGACCTGAAAGTCCATGAACGATCTGGAGGGGCATCGTTTAGTCGGTGAAGGGTGGGCAAGATGTGGGCAACTCACGCCATGGAATCCTTCTGGATACGAGCCGTCGATTCGAGGAATAGGGTCTCATTTGGTGGCAGCTTGTGAAAGACTACGCTCGAGATGGACGACTTTCCACTCCTACAGCGTATTGTCAGCGATGGAGAAACTCGTCTTAAGCGTAGCACCACGACGTACCTTCGCTGGCCCATGAGAAGTAACCGGGGCTTGCCCTTGGCGGCAGCGCCGGCATTGGGGCCGGGGGTTGAGGGCTTCTGTGCATCCTTGGAGGATGCCGGGGCTCCTCTGCGAGACTGTTCATAGAGACGTTGAAGATTTAGCTGGGCTGGACTGCTTCCTGTATCGTCTGCTTTATCTGAGAGGGCGAGGTTTTGAATAGGAGGGCTGAGAGACATGGTTGAAGGGGTAGGGGTATACAAGCACGGGGGTTCAGGGCTGATAGATGGTGTTGCGGGTTGGAGGGTCAAGAGCTGGGTAGAAGAGCACTACTCTCTCACTCCAAGGCGAGCATCGATAGATTTTTGTTCACTTGTTCAAAATAAATCTTGACAAGGTGCAGCTCCATCTCTTTTCGTCTCTGTTCTTCATCAGGTGCTGACAGCTGGCAGGTGCTTCTGTCGGTGCCCATATGTGCCAGACCGACAGATCGGACACCTCATCACCTCCCGTCTTGATTGAACAACTCACAGCGCCGAACAGAAACCTTGATTCTCTACCGCCCAGGGCAAGGGGGTGGGAAAGATGGCATCGGACAGCGGCTCGCAGCCGTGAGGTCCAGTGGGAGGCGGAAAGGCTGCCGGTCTCGAAACCCTGGGTACCCCTTGAGTCACGACAGGCTGTTCATATAAAGCCTCGAGCCGTACACAGCACAGGACGCGTGCACTTTGCTCGAGGTTACACAAGGCCATCCACGGCGCAGCCCGACCAAGCGAGCCAATGTCGAATCAGTGCGAGCAAGCCCGTCAAGGCTCTGCCATGGTCACCGCAGTCACCCATATTGTGGCTGCCGACGACCGCGCACAGGCTATGGCCGGCAGATCTGTGTGATAGATAGGACCGAGATGCACTGGCATGTCGTCGTTGCTGGTCACACGAGGGCTCAAGCCGGCTCTCCAAGGTTATCTGTCGCCCACTCGAGCAACAGGCAGGGGAGGCTTGTCAGCTGCTGTGGCAGGCGGGGGGAAAGCTCAAAAACACGGGCGGACTAAACACGAATAGTTCATCTTACCTCCATCACTGTCTTGAAGAGCCCAGAGGTCCAGAGAGGTGCACACTGTGGCCCAAACCTCCCGAGGCTGATGCTGGATGTGATGAGGCTGAGGCTGGGGGGGAGGCTAGAGGTACTGCGAGCTGAGTGGCTGGCGTATCCAATGTAAGAGATTGATTGCTTCTTGGTTCGAGGGATGGGCGGTAGCGCAAAATGGTTACGCCGGAGGTGGTGTCCTATATAAAAGATGATCTTGGCTACTGGAGACGCCTGGTATATGGCCGGCGAGGCTCGTCGTCGAGATATGCAGAGGTTGGATGTTCATGAGAGTCAGGTTGTGTGTGTTGTGTGAGTTGGGTCCAGCGATAGCCCAGGTATCGATAAGTTGATTGAGGGGTCCGGGCCACGAGCTTCAGGTGATAAATGGCGCTCTTGGCCCCCGCAACCCACTGAAGCACTGCACCGGGCCTCATGCAGCCCCAGCGCCTTAGAGGCTTATTGTCCCGCCATTAGCGTCCCGTCGGAAGGCATAAAGTCACGAGGTCGTGGGCGAATCATGGGCCTTTCCCCCATCTCGAGTCCATTACCCTAGAGCACAGTATCTTCAAGTCTGCGACCTCGCACTCTACATTACTACCTACTTCAACTATTACACTCCCAGTATTATCTAGACTTGTCCTTGTGTTTTTCCAACGGGGTATTATCCTTGCATGCCCTTGTTCTGCTCAGGTTGTCTCCTTCGTCCTCAATAAACTTGATGACCGGGGAAACAATGCTTGCATGAAGCTCCTCCTCCGCTTCATCGTCGACTTCTCCTCAGCTGGCCCAGATTCATCCTGTGTCACATACTTACTCGATCTAGCTTCCTCGATCGATCTACTCCGTGATATTGCCTGGGACGTAGAGGCGCCTGCTATCGTTGCTGCTCTACCCTTCATATCTCGATAAGCCTAGATTGGCAACCATTAGATCATTGACAATTGGCCAGTTCCACATCTCGGGAAATACTCACTTTGCTTGACCTGCGTCTCGGGGCCTTTATAGAATCTCGATGCTCGACCGGGACCTGAGCTTGCTCTATCGCCTCTGCAATCTCGCTCGCCACTGTCTTGCCCTTCCACCCGGAGCACTCCTCTGCAACGGGGACGAATCTCAAGAACCCCCTCATGGCCGAGACCCCTAGGGCTTGTTCCATGTGTCTCTGGAGCATAGCATTGTTGCGCTTGTTGGTCGCCGTCTGCGCGTAGCAAGCCAGTGCTTCAACCGTCATAATGTATGCGGGATCGCAACTCCCTCCGAAAAGGATGCACGCTCCATGTTGAAGTGTCACCACGATGGAAGACACTGGACGATGATATCTCAGCGCGAGATGCTCGGAGAGTTCAGAGACAAAGGTGTACTCGTCATTAACCTGCAAAAACTCCTGTCAGAGATGATCTCGAGAACAGAGAGGCGGAACCCCTTACGATGACGTTGGTCTTTACCTCTGCTAGGACAATCGACTCGTTTCGTACTTGATCTTCCGGACTTAGAGCGGCAAAGGCTTCCTCGAAGTAGTCGCTTCGTGGCCTCGGGAACTCGGGCAAGGAATACTTTCTCGTCACCTTTGTGATGTCACCAGGGGGCGGACTCTGGACATCTCTCGTTGGTCGTTGATCACCTTCTATGACAGGATCCAGGTTTGGCTTGCTCAACCTCGGCTTGATTCTTCTCTCGCTCCCCAAGAGTCTCGGACTCGACAGTCTCCTGGGGAGGTCTTTGGCTTGCCGTGTCTTTGCATCCACAGGCTGTATCGAGTCCCCTCTGGCGTGATGAGGGATGTTCATCACCGGTGCAAGGTGCATCGGGGGCATCATGGTATCTCCTAGGATGGAGTCGACTTCCTAGTAGCGCTCAGGAGGAAAGAAGGTTGCTCGAGCTGACATCTGGCCATTGGATGGCAATACGTACAGCTTTTGTGCTTCCATATAATGTCATCATGGCAGGGTTGGACGGTCCGCTGCATATCACAAGAGACTGATAAGTCTGAGATTGTGGGCGGCCAGTGTGAGCAGGTATATCGTCTGTGGAAGCAATCTGTCTCGGCCACTGCAACTTGGCGTTGGAGCAATCAGAGGGAGCAAGCAGCCCAGACGCCGTCTCTGGTCTCTGGAGGCGCCAAGAGGGCGAGGTCAGACTATGGGCCGTCGTTTTTTTTTTCGTGTTGCCATTTCTCACGTTACAGCTTCTGCAGGCTTCCTATGTTTTCTTCTCCCTCATCTCAACATGAAACCGACATGTTACGCAATCATTGTGTGTTTTGTAGCAACAAGCGACCTCTTTCTTTCTTTGCCTCGTCCACGTCTGCCTGCCCTCGATGGACGTAGCGTCTCATTGTAGTATCAATCGCCGGCATCCTCAGGAGAGAGATTGGATGCTACATACCTACGGATACATGTACAGGCATCTTCCAGGCGGCCATGCATTGCGGCCTGACCCACTGGGATCTGAGGGATGCCTCGTGGCAGTCGGTGCTTGATCTTGGGGCCGGGTTGCTCTTTTCTTTTTCCTGGCGGTGGTTAATCTCCCCCGTACGGGTATGGAATCAGGCTCGGCAATGGCATCGAGATTCGGGGCCGACTACCCTACACCGGCCTCCGACACTCTTCGGGTTCGATTCACGATCTCTGCTTGATCGGAAGCGGACGTCATCTCCGTCATCCGAATGCGAGGCACTCGTTAGGGGCATCCAGATTGTCGGAATGCATGCCTCACAGCGTGGCTCCGCGGGCGTGAGCTTGGGTCTTGGGTCTTGTGGGCGCGCTAGGCATGACCGAGTCAAGTTTCAGGCGTGTATTTGTTTTGTTTGCTCCATCCCATTACTTGCTTGTCTCGAAGCCCAGCTTGCAAGTCAGCGCGCAGGACTTTAGATTTGTTGACTACTGATTCTAGAATATGACCTGTCAAGAAGGGCAATAGGCCTAGACCTTGTCAGTTCAAGAGTCGAGACCCGGTCAGGTTCTATGCCAGCCATGTTCCACCCCCCCTCCCCCCTGTAGAGTCTAAATGCTTAGCTTTTACCTAGGCGGGCTTGGAAACAGTCTTTGTCAACGGGACCTATCTATCTTGCAGGCCGTCGAGGTTGGAGCCGCCATATAGGTTATGTCTGTAGATGTAGTCCCTGACTTTATTGTTGGGGATCCTGTGTACGACGTCAGAGCAAGTTGGAGTTGTCCAGAGGTAGAACCAACATGTCATCCAGACTCGGGCTACTTCGATCCCCATTCGGCTGTTGATCAAGCCTCTTCACCTCGTCTTGCTTCAATAGCAAGCGGGTCTTGGTGCTGCTAATATCTTCGGTGACATGCTGCATCTTTCTAAGCCCAGCCACCGAAACCGTGGCACATGTAGTTGCAAAAGACATACCTTGCGAAGGATGTATATGTTATTTCTCCACTGCTTGAGGCTTGCCAAAGCCGGTTCGGTCTCAGTTCCCCGGCGCTCCAAGGCGAAAAGGCCGTATCTGCCGAGAATACGGTCAAGATCGCGCTTCTCCCAAACGCCAGGCGTGGACATGGTCTGAACTAGATCGAGACCAGCCAAGAGGACGATTTTGGCACGTCTCTTAGTTCCATCGTCACAGTAGATGCCTCCCATAACCTCGTTGATCTCGTGGTCAACATGATCTAGCACTTGGGCAGTTGGAATAGTACTTGGACTCTCGGCCTCCCAGGGATCAACTGTTAGCCAATTGTACTCATCCTCTGCCGCGAGCTTGCACATCTCAACACGATGATGAGCGGGAGCCAACCCCTGTTTCTATGGAAAAGGTAAGCGCGGCAGTCTAAGGCTATCAATTTGAGACGCACCTTGTAACCGTCAGATACTAGGGACGGCGTTAGTTGACGAATGGGTCTACACATGGGGATAATGCAACCTACCAGGACTGAGAATCCCTCCTACGACTCCGAATCCTGTGAGGCGTTAGTAGCGAGAAACTAACTGCGGCATGAAGGATGGGCTTCCCCGCTGATGTTGCATAGTCTCGAGCTACTACGGCAACGCGTTAGTAACAGCCGGGAGTGGCATCTTGTTTGGTGATAGCGCACCATCAAACATATCCAGATGTGCTGTGATAGATGTTAGCCTTGTCTCCATTTAACTAGCTAGGTTGTCGACCGGATAGGACGGAATAGATGGACATAAAAGGTCATGCCTTTGGTGATTGGGGAAACTATAGTCGTCAGCCTACGGGGAAGGATAAGAAGAACAAGTTGACCAACATGAGCCGCATGCCAGCAGTATCAGCGGTACCTGATCCTTTGGACATTTTGTGAGCCCTAGTGAATGGCGTCAGCTCTTCAATGTCTGTAGAACCTCAGATACCATCATTCATACGGTCAGAAGGAAACTTGTAACCAGAAGGCGTATGGCCGTATGCCATGTTGATTATCGTGGATGATGTGGCGATGGCAGGTGATGAGTCCAGCCGTCAAGCTCGGAAAGATGAGCTGTCGTTTTATCGCAATGAGCCACAGTCTGAGTTTGCTGGGGAATGTGTCAGCTTGGGTTGCGAATCAAGATACGCATGCAAAACGCTGTGAACAGATCTCCGGATCGGGATAATTAAAATGTTGTCGCCACAGAAACGATTACTTGGACGTCTAGAATAGAATAGAATAGATGGATATCTACAGACCGAATTGGAGAATCTAGTAGCTTAGAGATCAACGCAAGGACCTAAAGCTTAATGGGCACCAAAGGTTGAGGCCTGTATCCATCCGTACAGCCACAGTCTCTGTACCGAAGCAAACCTTCTATGACCTCAGCTAAATGCGTCCATGGTTCTGGACCTTTACTCACATGCTCTCACCATGAATGTGAATATTTCCGGCGTCAACAAGCTCCTTGCAACCCTTTCCGGCCAATCATGACACGCACAAGAGGGGTTCAATGGATTTCGCAAGCATGTCCGTTAAGAGAAACCTACAAGATCCACCTTGTCCTGGGCAACATCACATCTCGCATTTCACTCATCCTGAAAGCAGTTCAAGTTCGGGTCGTGCAGGTCTCGTCAATTATTAAGGAACGCCAATAAAGCAGCATAAAATAGCCCAAGAGTCGAGACCAACCCCCGGCCTCCACATCTCCCCTCACACCCCTCCCCCTTCTCCAAAGAAGTCCCTCTTTTCATTCTGCACACGCCACCGGCAGCCAAGGTGATGGATGACCTCGACCCGGGTCTTTGGAACCCGTACCCGAGAGTTCTAAGACATCGCCGGGCTTCCCGCCTTGCGTCCGGGCCCACGTGCGGTCAGGTCGAGCTGTCTCCGTAGCATGAATTGATACGCCGACAACCCCAGGATTATGACCTCGACGGGCACCAGCAGCACTGAGAGGGCCACGCCAGCTCGACTCTGCTTGCAGAGCGTGTCAAAGTGTGGCTGCGTTGTCATTGCGACGTTCTCCCACCGGCAAGACCAGCTTTGCAAGGTGTCAGCCTTCGTGGACGCGTTTACCGCATAAAAGAAGGACATGGAAATGATTGCAGCGATCAGAGCCACGATTGGTGGCCCGAATGCAAGAGTCATTTCGACCCCAGTCTTGTTGCGCATCTTTTTCATCACCGCCGTTAGTCCCGAGACGAAAAAGCAAGCAGATGGGGATCGGTGCCTTACAGTTGGGACTTTGCTGGCGACTAGTGAGATGGCATTAGCCACCATCACCAGGGCGCTACAGACCACCAGGGCCACCGTAGGGCGCAGGTCAAAGTTGGCCGGCCACAGGGGGAGCAGGAAATCGCCGGGCACATGCGTGGCGTTGTAGACGGCGATGGAATCTGCCGAGACACCCAGGATGGTGATGCCGGCAGCGAGCCCAAGAACTGTCAGGCCCAGCCTCCCGCTGTCGGTCAGGCGGAACATGCGAGACTTGGACTCGAACTGGGCATCGTCCATGCCGGCATCGAAATTGGAGGCGGCCGAGATCTCCGTCTTGGAGCCCGTGGAGATGTGACTAAGGGTAGGATCCATTGTCACTAGATCGACTAGAGGGACTGATTGAGGAAAGGTGCTGGAAACAAGACGACGAGGAAAAAGAAAACCCGAGACCCGCCCGAGAGAAGAGACAAGAAGGAGACGAAAGGAAAAAGAAAAGGAAACCAAGGCGTAAACTGAACACAGGGAGACTGCCGAGTTGTTGACAGAGGAGGAGTCAGTTCGTGGGGATCACGGATACAGATATATACACATCTGGGGAACCATCAATTACCGCTCTTCGACAAAAGCCGGCGCTCTCTAAGCGATGAACACCAGCACTATGACGTCCTCAACACCAATGGGATCAAGCAGAGCATGGTGATAGCACTGAAGCGCCCATGCGAGCAATGCAAGCTAGGCGCGCTGACCGGCAGTATGTATGCCCTAAATTGACTGCAACCTCCCGTTCTGTTTATGTGAGAGATTAGCATCGAACCGTGTTGCGGGATTGGCTGGGCGATCAGCGTTCACAGTCGGTGCGATTGTGAGGGTGTTGGCCGTGGGCGCTTAGAGCAGACATTGCCCAATCAGAGGCAGCCAAGATGGTTGGCACCGGCAACTGTTTCAGTCCTTGTCAACTGTTGGCGCGAGCGGCTATGTGCGTCCGTTGTGAAGAGGAACAGGGAGATGGCCAACTAGCGGCCATTGGAGTTAATCCGTCCATTGAAGGCGTCGACAGCCGTCGACAGCGTCGTAGTTGCAGTGCATAGGAGGTTTCTCGTGTGAGTGGAGCCTCACGAAATGGTTCTTCTGCAAGTTGAAGTTGAAAGCGGACCCTTGAATCGATAGTCACATGGCTGGGCACATGACCCAGTATGGACAAGACAAGCCACAGGTGCCAGCCACAGCTTGGCAGCTTGCTTGCCAATGCACGTGAGCCACTGAAAAGAAGTTTGGGTGACACAACCGATGCGGAAGGTGCAAGCCCATCAAGCCCCATGGCCCTTCTTTCAATTCAAGGGAAGCCACAATGTGGACCCCGAAAATCTTCGGCCAGGGCATATTTTCCCAGCGACGAGAATCGCAATGAATCAATCAATTCTCGATGCAACGTCCTTCCTTTCAGCTCTGCGGATACAATCCTCTTTACGGGACAGGGGCCCTGCCACCCAAGAGTCGTTATGCAGCAAGTATCCGAGATGAGACCTGCCGGCTTGCTTTTGCCAGCTAATAACGATGCTGCCTCTGCTGCGTATCAGTCCTCATGATGCCTTGCCTTTGGGAGCCTTGCTTGTCGCATGAACCCTACCCGGGCACATTGATGCGGCCGTGTAGCAATACCTATTTCTATACAGACTACCGACACAGTCATGCGGCGCAGCAGCAAGGATCGAGGAGTCGAGCCGGCAGAAAAAGCACAGATGGATACCAGCAGCTGTTTCACGATGGCTGCGCTCAAAACGTGATCAATGGGCACCACCGATGTTGATGTTGGCACAAGTTTGACGTTTGGCATGTGCCAAGATGGTCAAGCTTGGCCTGAGCTTTGGAGCTTGTTGATGAGAAAAGAGGTCGCTCGCTGTGAGGCGCCACGGATGATCGACGGTGCTAGTGTCTTCGCCGGTTGTGGTTAGGCGCCCAGACCAACCAGGACAAGGACAAGGACAAGGACATGGACATGGACAATGAACTGGGAGCAGCATCCAGGAACCCAGTATCCGGGCGAGGGCTGTTGATGTTCGCTGATCAGTAATCGGAATTCAGGGTATCCGTGACACAGCAGCAGAGCTGAAGATTCGGAATCCTACAGCCGGCAATGGAACCGGCACTTTGATGCGTCTTTGGAGAAGCAAGCAAAGGCAACCCGAGACCGACTGGATCCGATCATGATACCTCGAGTCTGATAACCATTGGCGGACTGAGAACGACCGAACACTGCATCAAGAGAGGCCCTCTGAGTCCCGGCCTGTTACACATTAAAGACCTAAGAAGGCTCCATGCAGATCAGATGCAGCTTTCATCAACTCCATGCTCGAATCCTCCAGCGCCCCACCTCTCTCAACGCGGACTCTTGCCTTTAGCTCCAGGCCAAACCGAGAACAGGATGACCTGGGGGCGCCAAATTATGGGGATTTGGCGCCTCTGCCCGCAGCAACCGGAGACAACAAGCAGAGGAGAGGCAACGGCACAAGCGGCCTAATGCAATCTTGATGTCCTGCAGCTGTCTGCAAGCAGGACGTGAATGGATGTTAATTACGGATGCGTCCCGGGTTGATGGCGATTTTCGCCTCACATCTTGATCTCTGGACGAATAGAGTTCTCCTAGCCCGCTGTTGTGATCCTTCAATGGCCCCGACCGCTGGTGATGCTCCGCGACTGGCATGGTTGGAGTTGAGTCCTTTGGGCCCTGATGCTCGAGAGTTGACAAATAGATGTTGACGATTGGGCCTGGAGCAGTGAACGGCATGTGGATAGGATACCCGTCAGTCAAACGTCCCGCACCGGCGAGGGCGAAGAGGGCGAGAACAAAGGAAGCAAGTCCATTTGCGGATCAATACACCCCTCGGTGTGCCGGGGCGCCAAAACAGCCAGATTGGGACAAGACAGATATCGCATTGAGATCGGAATAGCATCCTCTGAGAGATCATGTGCGTATGGGGGTTGGGCAGAAGGCCATGACGACACACGATGGGCAATACGTAGCCCGAGGAGAAGCTCCAAAGACTTGGATCAACGGCGACAGCGCCATCCGCGCCATCCAGCTGGGTATGATGTGCCCAAGGTCGACAAGGGCGGGCTGCGAAGATTTTTTTTTCCTTTTTTTTTTTTTTTTTTTTTTTTTCTCATGTTGACCAACAACA
The DNA here is from genome assembly GCF_026873545.1 of Fusarium falciforme. NCBI lineage: Eukaryota > Fungi > Ascomycota > Sordariomycetes > Hypocreales > Nectriaceae > Fusarium > Fusarium falciforme. The sequence goes on along the minus strand of NC_070551.1, from coordinate 2,081,725 downwards.
TGTTGAATCGACGGTTCAAGGGCGAAGAGAACCGTTCATAAGTGGTATAGGTCAGGGATCCAGGGCCCTTGTCCCTGGAGAAATGTGATTTCTTCGCGGGATATCTTGGAGGCCAAGACGAGCTGGGGCGAGCACACAAGACGATTGGTCAAGAAATCTTCACATTTCTGCATACTTCGGCCTGTTGACTTCCGTACGAGAAAGAAAAAAGCATCTTGATGAGAGGGATGAACGTTTTCGGAAACGTCGTCGTCGTCGTTTCTTTCCTTTGCACCCCAGGGTTCGTTTGAATCGAGGGTCTCCCGCACAGTCCACAGCAAGATCAGTTCTCCTCGAGGCCCGCCGCGGGCTCGGCTCGGGCGCGGATCAAGCGAGCGAGACACGGGGCATGACACAAAGCGGATAACTAACTATGTAAGTGACAGGACAGGAGTTATCAAAGACTGTGGCTGCCATGCATTCGGCATGGGATGGCATGGGGCACGACGGGGAGAGAAACCATCCCTTGGTTCATGATCCATGATCCACGACCGACTAGCCGGTGGCACCGGGGACTATGATCCTTGACAAGTTCAGTTCAGATTTGAGTCCCATCCCATGGGAAGAAGCCTTTTGCGCGTTGGGTTGTCAGCCACAGACGAACATGAGCAAGGGTCTCGTTGGGCTCTGGGACTGGTTCTAGGCTGAGAGCGGTTTAACAGTGCGATAACACGCCTGGACCCCCCCCGGCTCTCCAGACCCAAGCAGTCGGTTCTCGTGTCTGGTGTGTGTGCCTGGCGTTGGGTGGGATTGCGGCTTTCCAGCTGACAGCCTTCGGGCAAGGTTGATGGAAGCAAGGGTGTCGGGGCTGAGGGAAGACATGAAAATCTCTGCTGCTGCAGCTGGACTGCACTGGACGGCGCAGCACACACTTGATATTATGATTGATGATTCCTTCTGGCAGGCAGACGAAAGCTGTTGTCATCGAGTCTGGAACCCCTTGACACGACCGACTGGGTACTTCCCCCGGCAACTTACACATCCATGCCTGGGGCTGGGCTGGGCTGGACGGACTGGCTTGGACACGGGGAGGGGAGGGGGGGGAGCCGTCGGGCTTTGGCTTGGGGGCTTGGGGCTAAAGGGGGGGCTTTTTTGGGTCCGTCCTCGAGCCTTTGCCGACGGGTCAATTGTTATGGGCATGGACATGGATGAGCAGGGACATGGACATGGACAAGGTCATGGGCGTGGGCGTGAGTGTGAACGATGCTCGAGCACTCCCCCGAGTCCCTCCATCGTCATTCACGCCCTCATCCGTCGTCCATTGTTTGATTGATTATATTAGTACAGCATCCTCGGTCAGCCCTGCTCTGTCTGCCCCTCCTTGTCTCGATCTCTCCTCATCTTGTCCGACTTGTTCTTTGACGCCAGTATCTTTGACATTGGTGCTCCGTCATTGGCGATATTATACATCACACACGACCTGGCCTATCAATACATACAGCATCACGATACCACACTCTTCAGCATTTGCGCTCGACGACTTACATCTCGACCCGACTACAGCTCGGGCTTCAATTGACGTAGGCATCGTCACATCTTAATACTCGGTTGCGCAACCCCAACCAACACACATCAAACATGCCTTTCAATACAACGTTTCCTCCATCTCAACCGGCCGATGCCTTTGTAAGTCATCCATCCATCCACCTCACCGGCGCAACAACACCAAATACTGACCTCGGCCTTTCTCACGCAGCATTATTTCTGCAGGCTTCCCACAGAACTCCGACTCAAGATTTGGAACTACAACATCCCCCAGACACGTCTCGTCCCTGTAAGATGCGGTTCCTCATGGCCCGGCTGCTCGGATTCGCTCTCATGGACAGGGTGCACATCGCCCGCGCCCATCCCCGCCAACCTCCACGCTTGCGCCGAGTCTCGCGCCGAGGCCTTGAAGCACTACCAGCTTGAGTTTGGCTTTGCTCGCGGTCCCGGTCAGGTCTTTTTCAACCCCCAATACGATATCCTCTACTTTGGTCCCCGCGATGGCTACATGGCCGCCGACTCTCAATTCCAGACTTGCATGTCAATGTGCGACCCGGCTGAGCTCGCCGCCGTCCGTCGCCTCGCCATCAACGACGCCCTCTTCTGGATTGACACTACCTACCGCTCCATGACTGCTGCCAGCCTCACGGTCGAGTTGCTCCGTCGCATCCAGGCCCGTATGCCCGGTCTCGAGGAGATAATATTTGTGCCCCGCGCCGAGGAGTCTCCCGATTCTGCCTCATATGTCGAGCCTACCATGGTTTACGTTCGCATGGCCCGCCAGATCCAGACTGCGCTCGCGACCCTCTGTGAACAAACTCCTGGTTGGAAGCCGCCTTGCTGGAGGATTCTGCCGCTGAGCGCGTTCCCGCAACCTTACCAGACCATTGGCGCCGCCTGAACTGAGCGCAGGTGCAAGATAAGACATATTCATACAGAGCGCCCGACACATGTGGACTGGACGTTCTTCATGGCACATGTTCCAAGGACGTTGCCCTTGACCATTTTTTGGACAAGAGCCTGCCGTTGCTATTAAGCATTGTACGGCCAACGCACCCTTTGATATTGAGCGACGGCGTTATGCACTTGTACCCTCCCACACATGGCTTCCCGTCCAGGAAGAGGCGGGTGATCAATCGTTCCCGCATGTCATATGCGCATCCATGGCATCTAATTGCCATGTCAAACCACGGCTTCGCTCTTAATAACAAAACATCGGCATTTCTCTGCCTCTGGGTACATACGAGGCCACCCTAGACGGGAGCAACAGACCCGTACACAGCCGCGATCTTGACGCGAAAAAAACGAATACGCATCTTTCGCCCTGGTTAGGGCTGCATTATGAGGGAAGCCTATGGCAGAGGGCTTGTAACATAGAGACTGGCCGTATAAGAGGCCCGAGGCGTTTCCGGAGTTCTTGAGATTTGGCTTGTGTTGGGTTTGGGAGCATGACAACTGGCGAGACTGCCTTCTGACTACATATCACTGTGCTGTGTAAAGATACTTGTACAAAGGCTATGCTACAGAGCTATGAGGCTACCTGACGCCGATCCGATAATGCATGCATAACGGATATACCGTTTTTGTTTCCGCATTCTGTCATTCATTCATTCATTCTTCATGCCTGCCTCTTCCTTCCCCTCACCTAGTGACATCCACACCCATACAACGCCTCGCATACCCAAAGACCGGCAAGGGGGGGCCAATAAATCTCATCCCATCCCATCTCATCTCACTCATCTCGCCTATACCGTATCTCCATGCGGAGCACATGCATCGCACCGTGCTGTGTTACCCCGACTCAGCCGGAACCTGCTGCTTAACCGCCTCGTTGGCCCCATCACCGCCTACCCCCAACCCTATGCCCTTCCGGCGACCCCTGACCAGCGCCTCGAGAGCCCGACCCACGGCCGGCAAGTCGCCGAGCATGGTGATGTGGCCACGTTCTGTGCAGACCCGACCACCGCGAACGACCGAATAGCCGTCCGGAAGCATGGCCTCCTTGGCCAGAACGACGCCGTCACCCGGCCGGAATAGGAGATCATCATAGGCGTCCAAGCAGGGGATGGCATCGCGGCTGGTGACTTGAGCGGCGTACACGGTGGGTATGCTCTTGCCATATAGCACGGCGTGTGGAGGATATGCGTTGACTTCCTGATGCGATGGCGAATGCGCGAGCTCGGAACGGAACTTGCGGATCATCTTAAGGGTTCGGGTTAGGTACTCGAGGTAGCGCTGGCGCTCGGGGTCTGAGGGTAGCGGTTCATCTACATGTGCGCCTCTTCCGTCGAGTTGGGGTGCGATAGGGTTGCGGTCTCGGGCAATTGTCGAAGGAGAAGGGGGCTGCTTCTCACTCTTACTATCGGAGCGGGTGCGTAGCGAGTTCGGGAAGAAGGACGACAGCGACGACGAGTGTGGGCGGTTGTAGGGAGGAAGAGCCGGTTGCATACACGGGCTAAGATGCCACTTGATCCATTCCTGCGGGTCGTAAAAGTCGATTGGGTACTCTTCACCAGTCGTCTTGTTCACAAAACAGAACCCGTCCTCTGGTAGGAAGACAAACGAAGTTCTCATGCTGAAGTTGACGCTGGCGGTGAGGAGCTTTTCGTTCAGGAGCACCACATCACCGTGACGCAGGGGGTTCAGGATGTTGATACACCGTTGTGGCGTTCCGCAGTATAAAACCCCTGAGAAGAGATCCGGACGCTGGTTAACGGCGTGCCGTGTTATGAGACCACCCAAGCTGTGGGAAATAACGAGGGCCCCTCGGGACTCGGTTGGAGTTCCTGGTCGATTTGAGGGCAACTTTTGAAGGTATTCTTGCAGCTTCCGAGACAACAACGGTGGGCTTAGTCTCCAGTCGTAACCGTAGTCCCATATGCGTAGTTTCCCCGTTCTGGCGTTATCGCAAGAGCGCAGTTTCTTGATAAACTTGCGAGAAATGTCGACAGGCCCAATGTGTTTCAACATTCCATCAGGTTTGATAGTTTCCTCCATTCTCTCCTCGTCTTCATCTTCCAAGCCTACTTCCAAGTTGACCTTTCGCATATTCAGGCCGAGCTTCACAGGTGCCCAGACCTGTTGGTGAGGCGCCTCGGCTGACCGTAGAATAGAGCCTCGATAACCACCCATGATGACGACATCGCCAGTGAGGCCTTCCAAGACCCGATCAAGAATGGCCGATCCATCTTTGGAGGAGGTGCTGGTTTCTTTGGAGAGGCGGCCGTGAGTTCCATGAGCGTCGGAAGAGTCGACTACACTGAGAGACAGTGTCGATCTTCTTGCTTGGTTATAAAGCTTGGGAAGACTGGGCATCTTGAAATTGGGCACATCAGGAAGGCTGTCCTTTAACGCCATGAATCGAATATTGACCATTTCACGCACATCCTGGAAGCTTTCATCATCGCCTAGAGAGGAAGTTCGGGATAGGCTGTGGTAAAGGAGACTGTCATCAGAAGTTACTCGTCGTAGAGCCTTGGGGCGCGATGGAGACACTGCGGACGGAGCCAACCCCCGGCCCTGATGCGGAGAAGGCCTTGGTCTCGTTTGCGAGAGAGGGGATGAATTGGGAGGAACTCGACGTGATTGGAGGCGGCCTGGGATACTCGAATTGCCTGTGTTGACCTTGTCGCTGGAGTTGGAGAAGAAGGAAGTGGGCATAGAAGGTAACAAATGAGTTGGCGGACTGAGGGAGGGCAGGGCCTTCTGGAGCCTCCTCAATGCCTCTTGTCCTGTCGACCTCGATCGGTTTCGGGCTGGGCTTAGAGCACTTCCCAACACGCTCCCGGACGCTCTGTTTGAAGAACTCTTGACCGGGGATGGCCTTGACTGGGATTGCCACGGTGAAGGTAGAGGATAGCTTGACGGCTGGCCAGTCGGCAGTTGCTTTGAGGAACTGGGCGGAGGGATAGAATGTGGTATTTGAGGTGCTGTCTCAGGCGAAGATGAGAGCTCAGGACTCGTGTCACCGTTTCCATCGGCAGGGCCATCAAACAAAGCTCCTCCACTCTTGTCCAATGCCAGGGCTTTTTCGATTGTCGGCGTATTTTGTGAAGTCAAATGCCTGGCAACTGCGCTCAGGGCTGGTTGTAGGATAGCCTCAGCCTCGTCCTGATTACGGATAATCGAGTCATCATCTTGAATGTCCAGAGCATCCAAAACCTGAGTGTTAGGGACAGGCTCGGTCGGGGAACACGTAGCCATGGTTCATTGAGTCCGAATTGGCGCAGGTTCTCAAGTCTCGACCAAGGTACAGTTAATGTCGGGTCACAATTGAACGGCAGGCTGCAGAAAGGGCCGAAGATAGTCCAGGGGCAATCCGTTGAGCGAGGATGCCACACGTTGTACTTGGATGAGAAGAACAAAAGAAGAGGAAGAAGGGACTAGCAGAGGTAAAGAAGAATCGCCAGACATGACCCTCTATTCCTCGGCCAAAAACACGGTGGATCTCGTCGAGTCTGCCCGATTTAAGACGCAAAGCTTGTGAATGGTAAGGGTTTGGGCGGCTGTGTAGGCCTGTCCGGAACGTCCGGGCGTGGATGGATCCGGGGCCAATGGTTGGTGTTTGGTGTGTCTCTGTCGTTATCGTGAGGGTGTGTCGTGGGGGAAAGGATTCTGGGCTGAAGAGAAGAAAGGAACAGTTGAGAGATTTGGACAGTGTCCTTTTCAGAAACCAGGGGACTGCGAGCTGGCAATTATCTTCAAGCATCAGCCTTGATCATCGTTGAATTGATGAGGTCATGGTGTAAGCGACGGGGCCAGCGGAACGGGGAGTTCGGCACCAATTGGGGTCCGAGAGGCGTCTGGGGAATCGGCGCTTGGCATCCGGAGGCGCTGGATGGCCCCGTTAAAAGGCAGCGCGCGACGATCCATCTCCTGTAGTACAGTGTAGAAGCAGAGTTGCTGCCGTTGAAGCTGGCGATATCAAGGTTTCAAGGATAAGCAAGTGTGACCGTGGTGTGCGATGGAGATTTCCCCGTACCCAAGGGTTGCGCCTTCCCTGTCAGCGGCTTGTCGGAGCCGTTGCGCTGGGAGGTCTTGGAACCTACCTCAGCAATTAGGCAAGTACGAAGGCATGTCAGCTCCCATTCAGGAAGGAGCCATGCAACCAAGGGGTTCAGGCCTGGGCAGGAGACAGACATGTGATTATGGGGCCTCAAATTCGTGGACCCTTACGAGGCCCCTATCTCCATCTTTCATGACCAAGAGAATGGTCAATAACGGGCCTGGCTCGTACAATAATTGCGAATCCATCACGAGAATACGACGAGCGAGTACTACAGTACAGTACAGTACAGTATCTGTGACTGCATCCCAGAAACAAGCCCCTTGCAGGTTGGTGAATTAGCAACTGCATCAACTCCCAACGCCTAGCGAATGACGGTCTCTCTACTGCCAATCACTCCGCCCTGCTCACTTCAGCTCTCCCTCCTCTGACCAACCATTGACGTCGAGTAACATTCAGCCTCATAGGTCATGGCCCTGTCTGCCTGCCCAAAAAAGAAGTCACCAGCCACCCGTCGCCGTTGATTGTTGGTTGATCGGTGAAGTGATCCCCGACGTCATCCAAATCCAACCTCCCGCCGACTCCTCCCCCACGGCATTGTCTCCATCGGCCCCGAGTACCGGCCCCGACACGGCCCGGATCCTTACAGCGACTGACCGCCCGTCGTCACATCATGACCCCTTTCTCACCGATTTCGCTGTCAATGGGTCCGTAGCTAGTCGTTCGGTTGGGCATCATCTCCCTCGTCGACGCGTACCTACCTGTTCGTAAAACATAAAAGCGCCAACAGCGATCAGACAGGTCGTTGAAGCACCCGCGTATCCATCATGTCGACACTCCAACCTCGACCTCCCTACTCGGACGAGGAGCTCAACACCCTCTATCCTCCCGAGCTGCGCCTTCAACTCGTCCAGATTCTTCTTCGCCATGGTGAGCGCACGCCGATCAACGCCCGCTTTCACTCTACCGGTCTTCCTCCCTTCTGGCCCTATTGCTCTGCCGCTCGCCGGCTGACGAGCGCTATTCTTGACCCCTCCGCCGCCACTTCCGATGCCGAGCCTGCCGACAATCCGGGCCTCACTGCTCTTGAGTGGAAGCGCCGCCTCGAGACTTTTGGACCCGACGATATCCCTGTGATAGCATCCGGTCGCAACGGCGAGCTCGACGCCATCTGCGACATGGGCATGCTGACCGATCGCGGACGCGAGACTACCTATGCCCTAGGCCAGCGCCTCCGCCATCTCTATGTCGACCGGCTCCATTTCCTCCCTGATACCCTCGCTGCCGATGCCGATACTTCCTCTATTTACCTCCGGACAACTCCCGTGCCTCGTGCTCTTGAATCCCTCCAGCAAGCCTTCTATGGTCTCTATCCACCCTCTGCCCGCGCGGCCGGCCTACATCCCCCCACCATCCTTACCCGATCACCCGCCGACGAGACTCTCTTCCCTAACGATGGCAATTGTCGGCGTTTCGCCGCTCTGGCCCGCGCCTTTGCCAAGCGGGCAGCGGAGCGCTGGAACGACTCGGAAGAGATGGCCTACTTGACCAAGCGCATCGGCCGCTGGATGCCCGAGGACCGCGTCGCCGTGGACTCTCGTCCGCGTCTCAGCGGCATCATGGACACCATGAATGCTACCAAAGCTCATGGCCCAGCTACACGTCTGCCTGATGAATTCTACGACCCAGAAGTCAAGCGCATCATTGAAAAGATCGGCGTGGAGGAGTGGTATGCCGGCTATAAGGAAAGCCAGGAGTATCGTACCTTGGGCATCGGAGGTCTTCTTGGTGACATTGTCGCTCGAATGGTCGGAAGTACTGAGCACTCTGCCGCTGATGGCCAGTATGAGGTGGCTATAAGTAAAGCGGCTGCTTCTACCACACTCCCGCCTATTCGCTTCGGCCTCAGTGGCTGTCACGATACCACCCTTGCCGCTACACTCTCTAGCTTGGGAGCCTTCAATGAGGAGGCCTGGCCCCCATTTACGAGCCACATTGCCATTGAGTTGTTCCGCCATGTCGATCAAGGCGCAACTCCACCGCCTGTAGCCCCGAAGCCAAGCGGCGGGCTTCTATCCCTCTTTGGCTGGGGTAGTAAACAAACCTCAACTGCTGGCACTCCGCCACCAGGTATCGGGCGCAAGAAGACCCCTGACTTGAGTGAAGATGAAAAGAAACGACTGGAAGGCTACTACGTCCGTCTCCGCTACAATGATCGCCCAGTCACTATCCCTGGCTGCAAACCCGCCGGCAAGCATTTCGATGGGGACGAGTCCTTCTGCACTTTGGTGAGTTGTCTCAAGCCTTATCTGGCTCAGGGCTGAGCATAACCATTCTGTACATGTTGCTTACATTACAACTCTTACACAGGAAGCCTTCAAGGCTATTGTTGACAAGTTCACCCCTATTGATTGGAAGAACCAGTGTCGCTCCAATCTTAAGGAGCCCACGTTCCCACCGAAGCCAGAGCCTGCAGGATATTAAACATAAACCTTTACAGTACAAAGAAAGAGCAAACCAGTTATCGAGCTAGATCATTCTGTCGGTTCAACATAGGAGTTAGGGTGTTGGTGAACTAGACAAAAAGGTGGGTTTTATCCGTGGGTGGATTGGGTTGGTCAAGTTGTAGGGCAGACTGGGACGAGCTCTTCGAGCCCCTTTCGATATCTCGACAACGGGCATGAAGTCAACTTGCATCAGTTATATCATATGCACAATGATAAGAGACGATATAAATGACCATATCCTGATCTGCGTTCAAGACTGTAGTAGTGCCTAACCTGACCAAATACTCCATAATAGACATAAACGCAGGTGATATATCCTCTCATCCATCCCAAGCTGAATCTCATCCAGCACCTTCCATCCACGTCTCATCTCAACCATCCATGTGCACCCCCTCTTCTACAAGGGGAGTATTAGCCACAGGTGTCTTCTCTTCTAAACGCTCTCTTCTCGCGGTGAGCGCAACACCAGGAAACAATGACGAATCCGTCCAAAGGGGTAAATTATCAAGAAAAAGGGAAATCAAAGAATGAAGGTGTGTAAAGCCCAAGCAAAAAGGACAGGACGCACCAAGTGTGCGTCAATTACAACGTTTAAGCAAGTTTTCGTTCATTCTCGCCTGCGCAGAGATTGAATGTGTAAAGATGCACAAGCGTCATTAGTTGGCAACCTCCTCTTCAACCCATCCGTTCAGACCTCCTTGGATGGCAAGGCCAAATCCAGAACCCATGCCGCCAAAGCTGGCCTGGTAGTGGTGACCACGTCGCTCATTCTCAGCGCCAGGCATGCCGTTGGGGCTGTTGCCGCCATTCTCAAACCCAGGAGCAAGCACCGGAAGGCTGACTGCTCGGTTGTGTTGGCCGCGAGGGCCAGGAGCCAGCATACCGCCAATTGTTGTAGCAGCGGAGGTAGCACTGTTGGCAGGGTAGCCGTTGGAGATGCTCGCTGACTGGCCGTGGCCCGAGATGGGGACCTGCTGGGGAACATCGAGGCCTAGCTCACCAGGTGATGGCTGTGCTGTGCCAAACAGGGCACTCTGCTGAGCAGCAATCTGTTGTTGTTGGTGTTGCTGCTGCTGCTGAGCTTGTTGAGACACCTGGTTGAGATACATGGTCAGGGGGTTGTTGTTGGCATTGAAGAGGGTGGCCGACTGTTGAGGAGTGTTGCCATTTGTGGGAGAGCCGCTGTTCTGAGATCCGTTAGGAGGGGGAGAGGAGACGCCATCTCCGCGAGGGGACTGAGACTGCTGCATTTGACGGGGTGGGTTGCCACAACGATCCTTTCCAAAGTTGACCTTGAACTTCTTGTACTCCTCCCTTCCTCGAATGGCCTCGATAGCCTTGATGGCGTTGGCAATGTTGGTGAAGTTGACAAATGCGCAGCTCTTCTCACGCAGAGTGTTGACAAGCTCGATCTCGCCATACTCGGAAAAGTCCTGTCGCAGGCGCTCCTCAGTCCAGGTCTCGTCAAGGTTGCCAATGTACACGTTTCGCGAAGCGCCACCGCTGACGGCAAGGGCAATGGCCGGAGGGAGAGCACCCGAGTGCTTGCCCCAGCCGATCTTGAGGCGTCGGTTGTGAATCATGAGGCCCTGAAGGTTGCTGAGGGCGTAGAAGGAGGCAGCAGCGGTGGGATCGATGAAGGTCACGAAGCAGATGTGCTTGTCGGGGATGTAGCGGATATGGTGGAGCAGACCACCTCTGACCACATTGCAAATCTCCTCAATGGTCGTCTCAGGGTGAATGTTGCCGAGGTAGATGGTTCGGTTGCCAAGGTTGTTGATGCCTCCAGCAGTGGTGGCGACGGCGGCGGCAGCAACAGACTGCTGAGCAAGGGCGTTCGAGATCAGGTCACGGTCAGCACCAGTAAGCATGTGGGCGTAGCCGGGAGCAATGCCCAGGTACTGAGCCGCGTTTTGCTGCTGTGTCTTGGAAACATAGGCACAGCGGTCCTTGCCATAGTAGACGCGACGAGGAGCCTGCCACTTGGGCTCCTGAGGGAGCTGAGAGACGGCCTTGATGGCATTGGCGATCGAGAGGTAGTGGACAAAGGCGATGTTCTTCTCACGGACGACCTTGATGGTGTCAATGGCGCCAAACTTGCCCAGATCCTCACGGAGTTCCTCATCGGACACCTCCTCGGGCAGGTTGCCCAGGTACACATTTCGAGAGGCACCAGACTGCTGGACAGCCAGAGCAACCGAGGTAGGCACCTGGGAGGGCTTGCCCCAACCAACCTTGATATCCTGACCCTTGATGCAGAGCTTTTTCAAGATGGCATCAGAGTGGAAGTGGGTAGCGGAGCTAGCGTCCAGGAACGAGATGAAGGCACAGTTCTTGTCGGGCAGCAGGCGGACCGACTCGATCTGGCCGCTGCGGACGTGGCCAAGAATCTCCTCAGCACTTGTGTCAGGGGGGATGTTGCCCAAGTAAACAGTTCGGCTGGTTCCAGTGACAACGCCAGATCCCATCGAGACGGGCGAAGTGGGAGGGAGAGGAGCCTGCATGCTGAAGCCGCCAGTGGGGGACTGGGGCGGGTAGAACTGAGGAGCGCCGTAGGTAGAAGGAGAAACAATACCCTGATAAGACTGAGGCGAGATGGTCTGCTGAACGGGGCTAGAGACGCCATTCTGCTGCTGGTTGTTTCCCTGCTGGGGCTGGAAACCAGGAAGACTCTGGAATTGAGGGCTGGCGAAGGCAGCGGGAGTGCCAGGCTGGAAGGGGCTACCGAGCAGCAGCTGCGAGGGCAAAAGAGGAGTGAACTGCATGTCAAATGCAGTTCCCGGGGTGGCCATGTCCGCTCCATTGTTGGAGGGCTGCTGGGTCATGGGCTGAGGCTGCGTGTTGATGGCGGGGATGTTGCCTCGTCGCGGGTGTCGTTCGGCAAAGCCCGAGATGTTGGAGTTGAAGGCGCCATGGGAGAAGCCAGTGTCGCTGTTGGAGGGCTTGGAGGCGTGGCCGAAGCGGTTGGCAGGCCCGCCGTTGGGGGCGCCCTGGCCAACGGGTCCGTTGAGATCTTGCATACCGAGCAGATGAGGGGGGACGAGCGAGTCCCGCCCGACGTGCGACAGAACAGCCGTTTTGAAGATTGGAACGTGCCCGAGTAAGGCACGGAGCGAGCTGCGAAGTTGGGAGGATCGTCCGGCTGAACGGTTCAGACGGTCCGAGGCTCGTTGTCACTGGCTGCTTAGCAGTATCTGGTCTTCAGGGGGAAGTGATCTCGGCTAAGCTGTTTGGAACGGCTTATGGGTCTCGGGAGCAAAGGAGAAGCAAGCAATTGGGTTGTGCAGAATGAAGCTGATCAAGTCGAGAATTATCAAGCGCGTCGGCGTATCCAAAGGCGAATAGGACGAAGCAGCTTTCGAAGTCAAAGGGTCGTTCCAGGAAGCGACCGTCTAGTATATATCGGTATCGAATATGAAGAACTTCGGCCGGGTCGTGGGAGAACCGTGAGGCGAGGCTGAAGGGTCAAAAATAGGTAATCGGTGGTAAGAGCGAGTGTATCGAAGAGTCGAACGAGAAACGCAAAGCACGAGAGTGCGTGGGCTAGGATGACATCCAGGGGAAAGTCGAGGAGTAGATCAAAGTATTAATAAAGCAGTACGGCCAGAACGAGCGTCGACGAAGTCGAAAAGTAGGGTCTCAAGAGAAGGAAGAGAGACGACGCTGCATCTGATGAGGAACAGCGAGTACCCCAGATGATGAGTCTAGCGACGAGAGAAGAAAAAGGGACAAGAGTCGGCGTCGGTGAGTAGACGACACGAATGTGGAGGGAACGAAGAGTCAAGAGAGAGAGAGAGAAGGGGACGGATTGGGATGTCGTCCACCTTGACTTCCAAGATCGGGGCACCAGGGGACCAGTGGACCAGGGGACGGACCACAGGGGGTTAGCCTCAGGCCGACAGGCGAGCAACGGTAGGAAATAATGCAAGGTAATAAGGCCCAAATGAAAAAGAGGCGCCAGGGAGGGAGAGGAAAAGGCCAGACGACCAGGTGGGTAGGGAATGAGGTGGAGGAGGGTCGGTGGGTGGGTGGAGGTGGAAGAGAAGGGATATGAAATGAAGAGAGAAGAGAAGAAGAGAATCGAGGCAGAAAGGAAGAAAAGAGGAAGGGCGGTAAAGAGAGAGCCGGAACACTGAGAGAAAAAGAAGGGAAGGAAGCTGCAGCTACGGATGGATCAAAGAAAAGGAGGAGACCAAGCAAGAGCAGCAGCAACGCAGCAGCAACGAATGCAACAATGATGCGGCTACCAACCAGCAAGCGGCGACATGAAGAAAGAATCGTGTCCTGGTCGCAGCCCAGCGCAGGCACTGACAGCCGCAATAGCAGGGCCCCCCAGGATCCAGGAGGCGCTTCAGGAGCGCACCCAGAGACGGCCACGCCCACACACAAACGAACGGTCGAGGCTAAAGAAGCTATCGACTAGGACCCAGAAGGCTAGAGGCCAGAGGTCAGAGGCTGGAGCCACAGCCAGAGCCGGAGCCCAGGTGGCGACGACGAGCCGGGAGCGCCAGGGACTGGGCGGCAGGGATTGGTCGGCTCGTGCCAGCATCGCCCAGGGGTGAGAATGAATGGATGGGAGAGTGTGAGCGACAGTCAATAGACCCAGCTGGTCGACGGTGAATGGTGGCAACGTGCCTCTGGTGGAGACGGCCACCACGAGCTCTGGGGGAGCATGAGCTAGGCCTTAGCCAGGGGGACGACGGCGACCCAGGGGCTACAGGAGACTCCAGAAGGGCTAAGGAGGGCCATTGCCCAAAGGGGGTGAGGGATGGAATTGGCTGCTCCGATAGTTTAATGAGAACGACAGGGATGGCCGCCGTTGTCTCTGGCCATGCCTGGGCGTGCCGTCTCACGACGGGGAGCCTTGAGCGCACAGCACACGACACTGCACGGAAAATCATGGGAATTGGGGAAGACGTCGACTGAGTACCGGATAGGATAGTACCGTGTTTCCGTCGCATCTGATGCTCTGGCCGTCTGGATCTGATGGATGAAAGAGCCCCTTGAGCCCATGTGGGTGTTTCGTTGCTCCCATGTCGGGGCGTTCGCTGGTGGTGCCACCCCTGCCAAACATTACATTCATTGTCCTGACCTGACAGAAACCCTCACCCTCACCTCCCTGCCTGTCAGTCAATGTTGGCTTTATTAGACGTGCTGGTAGAATACCACGCGACTAGGAGAGTAGCATCTTATGGGGTCATAGACAGAGAAAGGGATGAAGTGCGATCGATTGATTGCTCGATTCCCTAGTCGTCGTTCGGATATGTGTATGTACGGACGGATATGAAATCTCCGACCATGGGAGCACACATAATTTAAGGTAATATCCAGATTGAAATTGGACCCGATGATGGTTGAACTTTCAAGTTGCGTGTCGTATCGTGTCGTGTCGGGTTGTGCCTGCGTGTTACCACAAACTGCACCTCGGCGGGCAGGTACCTACTTTGCACAAGGCCTAGCAGAAGGAAGGAGCACTGGAGACACCAAACTCACCGACAAGCTCGTTCGAGCCTGGACCATCCGACGCCTCTAACCTCGATCCAAAACCTTGCACCAGCATCAGCATCTGGTTGATTCATCTTATTGTCGTGATATTCATCATGCCCCTTGCTTCTTCTTGGAAGCTTCCTTCCACGGCGCGGCGTCTCCCCTGCCTAGCCGGCCGGTCTGCATTTTCTGGACCCCTAAATTATGGCGGGGGCCCTGTGTCTGTGTCTATGCCTGTGTCTGACGGTGGTCCTCCCGGCTTCTTCGCGCTAAACTTGCTCGAAGAGTCAATACACCCGCGTCCTTTGAAACGCTCACTCGGCCCCTCTCTCATTGAGCAAGTATTCACTCTCTCATTCACTCACCAACACCGGACCAAGGTGACTCCGTGCCCAACGGCGCCGTTATGTCTTCTGCAGCCGCAGCAAGAGGCCAAGACGATTCACCGTTGTTGTGTCACCCACGCAGCAAAATTGGCGTACAAGACGCCCCTCCACGGCGGCTACTTGACCTGCAAATGACAAGGGACATCCCTTTGTTCGACGTCAACATCTGCTCTGGCTGACGGCAAAAGACTCTCGTCTGTCCTTCCCCGTATGTACTTGCAGCCCTAGTCACCATGAAACACGCCCAAGGGGCCAGTCTTGGGGCATCCCCAAACACCATCGCCTTCAGACAGATGGGATCCGATACTATTTTCGGAAGCGTCTCAGGCGTCTCGTAAACGCGCCACCCGCCTCATGCACCTTCAACTGAACCTTCTTGGTTCGCACCAAGAGGACTCTATCCAGACTTGGACCTACCAACATCGGCATGCCAGAAACGTTCATGTCCCACAGTCCAACGCTTGGAAGTTGCCGGCTTGATACCCGCAGCCACACGGGTTCCATCTCTGATCCCACATCCCGCGATACGCCTTGACCAGTTTGTCGGCAGGCTCTAGTGTACTGTACCAAGACCGTCGGCTATTAATCCCTGTCACAGACGGAGCAGTCCCTTTCTGTCGTTGTCCATTGTCCAATCACCACGGAGAGCTGCTTTCCGTAGCGCGATTGCGTCTCGAGGGCCTATCAGTTTCTCCGACTTACGACTTGGCCCAGCAACAGAGTATAGGAGAAGATCACACAGCAGCTCACAAAAGTCGTCCGCGGATGCCATCGTCTCATAATGCCCTCATATTTCACTCGCACCGGAGCACAGTCTTCCCCATGACACTTCAAGACAACCCACAGGCCACCTTCTGGTCCAGGAACTGCCAATGACTTGATTCCTCCCGATTGTTCATCTCAAACCGCTTCATCCTCCAACCACGGGCCAGTTCCCTTACCCCCGCTAAAACACACATATCCCTTCAATCAGATGTTGCAGCCCGTAGCTAAGTGGCGTGCGAACCGGGCCTCCTCCACTTCCAGGCCTTTTCTTTGACGACAGACCTAGTTGATATGGTGCAGCACGATCTGACAAACATGCACTCGAGACTCTTGGCTAGGTCGGAAACAAGGCCCGATATCCCTGAGGCTGATCGTCTTTGACCTCTGCAGCCCATGGCCTCTCTCTGTCAAATACTGGGGCCAAAGAAAAAAAAAGCTCAAGTTCGCTTCGTCACCTGAAACGACCTTCAAGTTAAGACCTGGACTGGAATATCCCGTATGGGTCAAGCAATGCGTTTTTGTTTTTAGAAGCCTTTTGTTTAGGCTATTTTCACCATCGGCAAACCGTCATATCTGATTCTTGGCTCTCCTTGCTTTCATTAAGTTATGTCTTGGCCTGGACACATCCTTTCACCCCTATCGCAGCGTCCAATGGCCCATGAGCGGGGGAGCAATCTGTTGGTGGATGTCTAAGCGAGCAACTCGTCAAGTCCAGAACTGTCATAGCTCAGAAGTCCGGGCCAGATAGGCATTCTCGTCATGGTATCGAGGCAAAGTGGTACCTTGTAAGGTCCAAGCCTAGATCGGGCCAGAGAGGACAGCCTCAATGAACTTACATCCACCGGATGCTGTACATACCGTGCGGCAGGACAAACCGCCCTTGGACAGTTGATACCATTTCCAAGTTGTCTTCGAGGCAGTGTCTCGCTATCTCCCTAGAGACTCTACAAGTTCATCATTGGTGCCAGTCGTGGAGGAGGGAACAGAGAACTGCTGGCGTCACTTCAGCGAACTTGAAGTACTATGAATTTTCTCATTTTAGTTTCGCTGTCTACATCGATTCATAACCCCAACCATACGCCTTTCTAACACAGACACCGTCGTTGCGGCTGCCCCCTCGCACCTGTCATAACTCGTAGACACATCAACCCTTGATGGCAATATCCAGCAGCCATGTTGATCAATGTCAGATAAAATATACACCTTAGCTTTACAGCTCATCCTTTCCAGCAGAGCCAGCAGTCTTAGCCTCCTTTCCACCATCGGCGAGTCCTCGCTTCACCATGGACGAGATGATCTCGTACACGACCTGAGCCGCAGCCAGGGCGGTCTCCTCTCCGCCGTTTTGGTACGCAGGCGACACCTCGACGACGTCAGCGCCAACAAGGTTGAGGCCTTCGAGACCGCGCAGAATGCGGATGAACTCGCGGGTCGACCAGCCACCAGGCTCAGGAGTACCGGTACCGGGGGCAAAGGCCGGGTCGAGGACGTCGATGTCGACAGACAGGTAGACGGGGTTCTCGGTGCCGAGGACCTTGAGGATGCCGTCAATGATACCCTTGGTACCGATCTCGTCAATGTCATCAGCAGTGAAGCGGACCCAGTTCTGCGAGGTGTCATCCTCGTTGTCGGCAAAATCGTCGCCCGAGAGGCGAGTGCGCAGGCCTGCGTGAACAGAGGCCTCTGAGGACGAGTTGGAGAGAAGGCCTTCCTGGTTGGCCATCCAGAACATGGACCCGTGGGTGAATTGAGAGGCTCCCCACCAAGATGGATAGGCAGCCGGGTTCCAGGTGTCGAGATGAGCTGAGAATACATGTCAGTTCTGTATCGCAAATGGAGAAGTCTGCCTCCCTGAAGTAGACCAAGCAGTCGAAACTCACCATCAAAGTGCAAGACCTGGATAGGCTTGCCATAAATGTGATTCAGGGCCCTCAGAGCAGGCAGTGCTAGACTGTGGTCGCCGCCCAGGGTCATCAACTTGGGCTTGGGTGCCAGGGAGGATACGGTCTTTCGCTTGCCGAGCTGCTTGAAGGCCTGGGTCATCTGCTCCTGTGCGATGTTGTTGTCAAGGGGAGTGATGCTGATATCGCCACAGTCGACGATCTTGGCCCAATTCTGGTAGGGGTTGATGCCGGCGCGAGGGTTGAAGCCGCGGAACGATGTCTGGCGTGCCGAGGCGGAGCGGATGGCACGGGGACCGAAGCGTGCGCCCGGTCTGTAGCTGACGGCCGTATCAAAGGGAGCACCGACGATGGCGATATCGAAGGGCTCGGTGGGCTCTGTGAGGCACTTGACGTGGTTCAGGTGGGCAAAGGTGTTGATGCCAGCAAAGGGCCACTATTTGATTGAGTGTAAGCCAGGCAATTCTCACGGGGTTAACGAGCAAGACGTACCTCATAGCCCCATTTCGCCTCGAGCTCATCCAGTTCCTCCTTGGTCCACTCCTTGTCGTCATGATCATGAGCACAGGCTGAGGCCAGCCCTGTCAGGGCCAGCAGGTTCAAGAGAGCTGAAGACTTCATTCTGGTTGCAGTCCAAACCTATAGTCCTGAGGAAGAAGAAGAGGAGGAAGAGAGAAAGAAAAGGGAGGCAGCGAGGTCTATTATAGTTGTCTGCATCGTCCAAAGTGGCATGCCCTCCCCCACCGGCGCCGGCGGCCGGCCCCACGAGTCGGGATGGGATCTACTCGAGTCGAGTCGCAAGGCTTGTCATTTGGTCATACAAGAACGAAACTCTCCATGTCTACGGTCCCCGCGGGCCAATGGGCTAGAGTTTTGACAAAGAGGCCTGATGCCGACAGACCACGCGATGAGATACAGTACAGTAATGCAGCCAGGCGCCCGATTGGCCAATCGCCCAGCGACAAAGCACCCCCGCGTCCCTCTCTCTCCCCGCCTCTCCTCTACAAGAAAAAAAAAGTTGGAGAAGATGGCCGTCGTCCGAAGCCGAATGAGGCAGTTTGTTGCCATTTTTTGGCTCCGAGTCGGCCAGAGCAGAGGAGGGGCGGTCCCGGGAACGGGGCCGGAGGTTGGCGGGCTTGCGTCGGGGCTAGGTTGAGAAGGGAAAGTTGACGCGACGGGGCAGGAGACTCCGACTCCCGTCTTATCTCCAATGACAGACGAACCTCCATCCGAGGTTGACCATGGCCTTGGGTTGCCGCTGTTTACAAGGTGACTTGTCCGTCTTCTTCAAGGTTCCCTTGACATGATTCATGAGCAACTGCACCTCTGCATCCATGTCCTACATGGCAATGGCACCAATACAGCATCTACCATCCGTCCACCGCCTCATGCCATGAACGTGCCATTCTCCCTCCCATCCCCGCTGGCATCATGAAAATCCCAAAGTCTCCAACTGCAGCACGAGACCGGCCCGGAATGCGGTCATGAGAAATCCGAAGCTCCTTCACCGAGACATGCCTCACCTCGGATGCAGCATCCGAGCCTTCACTCGGCTGGTCTTCGTCTACGTCATGTCAAGTTCTTGATTATACACACACGACAATAACAGCAGACTCCGAGTAAGTAGAAAAATACACAAACTTTCTATAAAGTCAAGCAAGACGAACAAGACAAGACATCGATGTAAATTGCACCCCAATCGCCAAACTGTCCTATCAAAGCATTCCCACCTGGATGTATGAATCGTCTCCCGTCCGCTCTCCCGGTTTCATTTCCATCCTTCGGTCCATCCTCCTACCTCAGAAACCCTCGGGCGAGAATCAAGGAATAAACAGCGTTGTAGATCCCGGTCCAAGGAAACTTCAGAGAGGCTGACGGGGTTGGGCTGGCTCATCATAGAGTCTCCGGCAGACTATGGCCACGCTCAGCGGCCGAGGAGAGTCCATCGCATACGTCGCCCTCGAAAACCATCGTCTCTTCGTCACGGAACAAGACGCCTGCTCCCCAAGCTTCGTTCCGTTATCCGATCCATACCAAACACAGGATGACCATTTCTTGTGAGATCCCATCGCATTCCGTTCCATTCGCTCCGGTCATCCCAATCTAGTCTTGCCGCACCCACGCCAGAGGACTCTCTGCCCGCTACTGCCTGCTAAGGCCTTCTTGGCTAATCAACCATTTTCAGGGGAGAGTGAAGAATGGTTTTTGGTCTTGGCGGGGCTGCGGCTCATGCCTATCCGTTTATAGGACAAGGCACTTGTGCCCCCTGGAGCCAGCCTTCTTGGGGACGGGGGGTTCAAGGGCCGCCACAATGGCCTGCACAGGTAGTTAGCAGATACTCAGAGTCGCCTATCTATATAGGCATAGACCACTCGGCTTTCCCCCAACATACCTCATCAAAGACGTCCTTAAGCTTGTACTGAGTCAGAGCGCTGCATTCGACGTACTTGACCGCACCCAGATCCTTGGCCATTCGCTCGCCGTCCTCCCGTCGCACCGGGGCCATCTTCTGCTTCGACAGCTTGTCCCGGACGCTGGGGTCATCTCTCAAATCCACCTGGGTACCGACAATCAGGCAGGGGACGCCAGGGCAGTGGTGGCGGACCTCGGGGAACCACTTCTCGCGGACGTTTTCGAACGAGGCAGGCGAGGTGACACTGAAGCAGACAAGGAAAACATCGGTCTGGGGATATGAGAGAGGTCGGAGTCGGTCGTAATCTTCTTGACCGGCAGTATCGAACAGGCCCAGAGTGTATGGCTCATCACCAATCCTACCACCGGTTAGCCCGTCCTAAATGACCGTGCGCTATGGCGTCAAGTGACAATATCCCCAAGTCGATTGCGCATATCTGGAATCCGACATGTACTAGGGGTCCATCACCGCAATCTTGACAGCGAAGAACAACCATTGTATGTGGGGGCGCGGCATGGCGTGGGGGCTGGCGTAGATCTGATGGGCGTGCAAGTAGGACTCACATTACCGTGACGGCGTAGTTGTCAAAGACGGTCGGAACATATTCGGAGGGGAACTTGTTTGTTGTGTAGCTGATGAGAAGACAAGTCTTTCCAACAGCACCATCGCCGACGACGACGCACCTATCAAGAGAGGAGACTGGTTAGCTTCTGCAAGCAGCCGAAGAAGTGGCAGGAGAGAAAGGAGATGGCATGTAGAGGCGATGCGCAGGCATGCTCGGGGTGATGCCGTCCAGAGAAAGGCAGCCTAGAGCAGGCACAGGCAGGGAAAAAATCCCAGTAAAGGGCGGCAGGCGAAAAGCGACAGAACTTACTTGATCGTTGCGACAACCGTCATGATTCCTCTCGACAGCTCCTCGGCAGGAGCTCGACTACGCTAAGGTGGTATGCAGAGGCTCTCGAGTGATGAAGCTTCTATTGGCGGGCGGGTGCGCGCGCGAACGGTGAGAGGTGAAAGAGCGGGGAGGAAGCGGGAGCGGAGAAGACGAAGTCGTAGTCGGAATCGGAGAGGATATATCGGAAGATGGGAGGTAGGTAGGCAAGGCAACGAGGGACGAGTTGGCTGGAGATGGATGGCGGATGGAAATGGTGGAGGTGAGGATGCGGTGGATGCGGTTTGCAGTAGCAAGTAGCAGGTTGGTATCGAGGTTGCTTCCTTGCGTTTTGGGCGCTGTTGCAGCAGCGGGTGGAGATGGAGAGAAGGAGGCTGTGGTCGACTCGAGCGAGCGATGAATGGAGACGGGGACCTCAGGACCGGACCTGCGCAAAAAGGTGGGAGGCACGGTTAGCTTAGTTGATGAGCGAGTCGCTGACAGTGGGTAGCGTCAAGTTAAGTGGTGACGGGAGGCACTGCACTGGAGGCGGTTGAGGTAGGCAGCGGCGGGCAGGTGGCCAGCCAGTGGTGGAAGTGAGATTGGACGGGAGTGGCAGTGGCAGTGGCAGAAGCAGAGGCAGAAGCAGAGTTGGCGGGCAGCGGTAGGTCGGTAGGTAATAGTGGGCCTTGGGGGGAGTGGACAGCACCAGAAACCAAAAGCAAGCCAGGCAGGAAGTGGAAGTGCAAGGCCAGCAGGCAGAAGGACCCGACCAGCCAGAAGAGACCAGACCAGACCAGACCAAAGCCAGACAGACCAAGCAGGGGATGGGATAGGATGGATGAGAGGGGAGGGGGTTGGAGCAGCACGATTCCCAGGTTTAGCCTAGGTGGGTAAGTACCTTGGTCCAAAGATGAGGAGGCAGGCAGGCAAGCAAGCAAGCCTGGTAATAATAACTTGGTTTGGTGACAGAGAGACAGAAGCAGCCAGCCAAGGCTGTGAATGGTGGTGATGAGCGTGAACGCGAGAGTAACAGGGTGGTACCGTACCGTCGTTGTCGTCCTTTGCTGCTTGTTCAGGTAGACTGCCACCAGCCAAGCAAAGCTCCAGAAGAGTCGGCCAAGGCCGATTTGCGACGTGGGCAAGAGTGGATAACCAAGTGGAGGAAAGACAACGGCGCGCGTGCGTGCGTGCGTCTGGGAGTGGACGAGTGAATGAATGAGGTGAGAGATGGAAGGATGATGGACAAGATTGAGCCAGACGGCGTAGCACGCTGGGATGGTGGATGTGATGATGATGGATGGTGATGCAGCAGCACAGTCAAATGAGTTTCCCCAACAAGCAGCAGAAGAAGGATCAAGAAAATGGAACCCACCAACCTCTTTTCTTGATTGCTGTACGTCTATCCGTATCTCCTCCTCCTTGTTGGACTGATCGTCAACGTCGAGTGAGGCACGAGGACGTTTGTAATGAGCGAGATGGATGTCGTGCTCCGAGGAGAAAAGGAACTTGCCCTCGAGGCCGTCGATAACCTGACAAGGCCAAGAAATATGTAAGAAGTCGCAGAGGCAAGACAAAGCAGGACAGTCAAAGGAATTGATGAACCTCGTGAAGTAGGCAGAGGAAGGGGGCGTTCAAGTTGATGAGCGATGCATCCATGCCATGGAAAACGGACCCGGGCACGGGTGGGCGGACGCGCCTGGCCTGGGCGCCTCTGGAGCTGGAGGCCATGGACATCTCCAGGGCGGACATTCTAGTGGATGAAGAGCCCCGAGCCCCAAGTGATCAGAGGCCCGTCCCCACCAAGGCTGGTACCTACTAGTGAACCTGGTAGGTACTGGACTAGTCTGTCAAATAACTTATCCATGAGAACGGGACCGTTTCATCCCATCAAGGAGCCACGCAAGATGGAGGGAGCTGATAAGGCATTTGAGATGGACGCTTTACGGTTCAACATGTTTTAAAAACATCATCACATTATGCTCATGGCCTCTGATAACAGTCAATGATGGTGCAATTCTAAGAGGCAGCTAAGCATGGCCTCTTTCTCCTCTGTTAGTTATCCACGTCAAGATACCACTAGCTCCTCAAGCTATCAGCAGGACACCCAGGTATCCTCTTAGCTGCGGATACCTCCCTCCATCGGAGAAATCCTCTAAACCGGATCGCGTCCATGACGACCCCCAGACGATGGATGGTGAAGAACGAAAAAAACCGAGCGTGAACTTGGGGCTCTTTGGGCCCCTTGCAACAACCAACCAGAGCCGCTACGGGAAACAAACGTGAAACCGCAAGTCAGGGGCAGGAGGGCAGAGAGAGAGAAAAAGAAACACCGGCGAGCTTTGGCTTGATTGACAATGAAAAAGCCCCAGTCGGCGGTATTACGTCGTATGGGAGAACCGTGCCCTTGGAAAAGGGACCCTTTTTAGCAGACAGCCAACTTAAGGCAGAGCGAGGAATGCTGCGACAAGGCTCGTCGACGTTTGATGACGACATCAGGGTTGAGCGACGTTTGAGCCACCCTCGACGAGAGATGCCACCTACGAGATGCTTGCACAAGCAAGCAAGCAAGCAAGCAAGCAAGCAACAAAGGGCAGGACAAAACTTGAGCATGGGCAGCTTGAATAGGGGCCAAAGAGTGGACAAATGATGGTCAGTTTTCCCCGGGGGGTGGGCGGGTTCGTCATAATGGGATGGGCTTTTACTCTTTGCGCCTCTCTTTTCTTTGTTGGGGAGACATGCTTGTCTGGTCCTTGATGACTTGCCGAGTTCGTCTCGTCCTGGTGGTGATGCCATCTTGCCACACAGAGACTCACGCCGTCATCTCCAGTTCGAGGCTCACCTGCTCTGCCGGTCTGACCTTGATTGTCCGAGGTCGAGTCGACCTTCGAGATGAATTCCATCTGATGATGAGAGACCGGGGGGTGGTGGTTGTTCAGCCTTTGCAGGGAGCTCCCTCTGGCCCATGCCTTCATTAGCCCTGGGCAAATCCCCTATATCCTGACTAAACCAACCAGCAAGGGGAACTGCGAGATGGTCCTTGCTCATGTAGACGAGACTGGCTCATCAGATTGTGTGAGATTGGGGGACGATGCCAAACCGCCTCCCGCCTCGAAAGCAAATTGCGAACCACGCGTGACCGAGAAACACGACTCTCGATGGGTCACCGTGCGCTCTGTGCTTCCGGTGAGCCTTGGGGTCTGGTCTGGGACATACTCGCCTCAGAAGGTATATGTAACTCGTGGTCAAAGAAAAAGGGTCCTTATCTATGTCGTGATACCATCTCCTTGCACCAGTAATAGGACTCGGCCTGTGTTGCTAGAGGCTTCTGGACTACCACCATCCATGGCAAGATATGCAATAGCATGTCGGCACTTGAACATGCCGACAGTCAGCATTACCACCGCCGCATATTCCCATCAGACGAAACACACAGACACAGACAAGACAGCCTTGCAGAGAGGGATCCCGCCTTAGTCTCATCCATACCGGGGAATATCACAGGAGCTAGCCGGACCCAAATCTCGGGATCCAAGACCCCAGCTCCCGCCTCATTCACGTTGCCCATCCATCAAAACACACACGCGCTCAAGGGTCCTTGTTTCCAAGCCCACACTCAAGCTTCAGCCCAGGGATATTACATCTACCCAGGGCTCCTTGCACGACTTAATGCATCGGAGATCACTCGTCGGCATCCTGTTTCTCTTTTTTTCTCCCCTTGTGAGCTAGACCTGTCAGATTTCAGTTTCCTATCAGACTGACAAGAGTCTGTTCAACTTGCATCCCATCCTCATCAACATGGGACGAAAGGGAAACGTGCGGCCCAGCTGCCTGTCTCACATTGGGTCAGCCAGGCTCTCGACGCTCAGACTCTGCAGCACTGCACTGCACCCTGTTCGTTCGTGGGTAACCTGAGACATGGCACATCCAGCTCCAGTCGTTAACGGTCTGCACGTTGCTCCATCAC
Source organism: Fusarium falciforme (assembly GCF_026873545.1). Taxonomy (NCBI): domain Eukaryota; kingdom Fungi; phylum Ascomycota; class Sordariomycetes; order Hypocreales; family Nectriaceae; genus Fusarium; species Fusarium falciforme. The sequence continues at coordinate 2,056,899 of NC_070551.1, read as the reverse complement.
GGCCCAGGCCGGGCCTAGTGCAAATCTGCACCCTCGCCCTTCGATTTGTTGTCAATCAGCCTCCTCGACTTTTGCTCTGCAAGCCCTCCCAGAGTGCAGGCAGAATGAAGAGATATTACTGGCTGGAATGGTCTGGCTCTCGTTAGTGCTGTCGATACAGAGTGAGCGGTCAGTCGCGCCATCTTCGGCGTAGGCGTCGGCGAACTTGTCGGCGAACGACTGGAGCTAGTTGCGGATAGATCATGTTTGTTTCCTGCAACACAACGTCGGGTATACTCAATAATAGAACTGGAAATTGTTGCCGACTTGGTGGGTAGCAATGCCAAGTGTGCTGTCTGCAACCGGGAATGCTGAGCTCAGGGGGCAGCTTTATCTGCGACGCAAGATGCCATATCCGTAAATACCTATCCAGGTACTATTAACTAGGAAGTCCTAGTCAAGTTGAACTACCGACGTAGAGCCAATCTGATGTGTATTTTTAGGCGGGAACTACTTCAATATAGTCTTCAATATACACGATTCAGGCTCGTACTCGGTACTCCTCGTGGCAAATCTCTGACCTACCAAACCTGGCCCCAACCAAACCAAAGTACTTGGTCCCCATGTTAGAGTCCTTCATCCATCGGCCAACCTTGAAGTGACGACATCAAGCTCCAGATAGAAGTCGATTCCTTCCGCAACTAGCCTCAACTCACTCCGCATCTTTCGGCGAACATCTGGGGTCATGAACAGATTCGAGCTGGTGCGCTAACCCCATGTGGCGATCCGGGACCTGCAACCCATCCATTCGAGCTCCCGGTCGTCGGGGCGCGAGATGCCCGAGTCCGGAAAGTTGGTGTGGGTACGGCGAAGCGACAAGAAACTCGGGCGGATAAAAACCAACAGCCCAAGGCTTGTCAGTCCGTGAAAGCTCGACGACTCGGAGTTCTGCTGCCAAAGAGGTTGTCGTACAGGACCTTGCCCATAGAGCCTCTAAGCTGCCCATAATGGCGATTCTCGAGTGGACGCGGCAGGACAAGCCGCCGAAACTTCTCAAGTTGCGATCATCAGCTGGTCTAATCGTCACCACCTGTTCTTTTGCCATCTTTACTGTAATACTTGGCACCGTTCTGTCACAAACCGAGCTGACCTATTCAATAGGACATCTTTCTGTACGGCGTCATCGTCCCTGTGCTGCCATTCTCACTCGAAAACCGGGTTGGCATCAGCACAGAGAGAGTCCAGTACTGGGTTTCGATAGCACTGGCCGTCTATGGCGCCGCTCTTCTCGGCGGATCTCGTATGTAACTCCTCCCCTTGGTGAGACGGGTGTTGACATGTAGTTTGAAACACAGCTGTTTGGGGATACCTGGCAGATAGAATCCAGAACCGCCGAATCCCAATGCTTATTGGTCTCATCTTGCTGGCTGGAGCTACCGTCTTCCTCTGCGTAGGACGAAACCTCCCGCTCTTCCTCATCGGCCGTGTCCTCCAGGGTATATCAGCGGCTCTCACCTGGACTGTTGGTCTGGCCTTGGTTGTCGATACTGTGGATAAGGACCATGTCGGCAAGGCAATGGGCTGGATCAGCATGGCCTGCAGTCTTGGCATCCTGACGGCACCTCTACTTGGAGGAGTTGTGTATGGCAAGGGGGGTTACTACTCTGTGTTTGCCATGTGTTTTGGTCTGCTTGCAGTAGATATTGTTCTGCGTCTCGTCATCATCGAGGTCAAGGAGGCCAAGGTATGGCTTGACAATGCAGAGACTGCAACTTCCACCGACTTGGAGGGCGTTCAGGCTGGTGAATCCAAGGGAGAGGGCGAAGGGGATTCGAAGACCCCAGTGCAAACAACAGATGAGACGACCAAGGACGAATTGGATCCATCGCGGACGCCCATCAAGACACTGGTCAGACTGCTACGACGACCTCGCTTCTTGGCTGCTCTCTGGGGAACACTCGTTCAGGCGATTATCCAGACCGCCCTAGAAAGCACGCTTCCTCTTCTCACCAAGGAGATATTCGGCTGGGACTCAATTGGCGCAGGACTCATCTTCCTCCCCATCATTCTGCCCTCGTTTCTCGGCCCCGTCATTGGAATGATAAGCGATCGTTACGGGCCCAAATGGCTCGCCACGTTTGGCCTCTTCTTCGCAACACCCTTTGCCGTGTGTCTTCGGTTCGTCTCGGAGAACAAGATCGAGGATAAGATACTGCTGTGTGGACTCCTTGTCGGCATCGGCATCACCATGTCGTGTATTTTCGGCCCTCTCATGGCAGAGATCACTTGGTCTGTCCAGGGCGAGGATGGGAAGGAGGGCGTGGGACAGATTGCCCAGGCGTATGGCCTGTACAACATGGCCTACTCTGGAGGATCATTGGTAGGGCCCATCTTGGGCGGAATGATCAGAGATAGTGCTGGATGGGGGACTGTAGGGTGGTCACTGGGTGTTATTGTGTTTGTGTCTGCAATCCCAACGATGCTGTACACGGGCGGGCCTCTGAATATCAAGTTTCGAGGTCGGAGGAGAGATTCATCTAAGGCATAAGTAGGGACATGAATAAGGGTGAATGAATGAATCGCTCCTCTAGAGTTTGGTGTCTCGGAGAATGCATGGTGCGAAATGCCCGTGAGTTTTGACATGGTAATCAATTGACACCGACGCTAAGCCATAAAAGTATAGCTACGTAGGCAGCTTTCACCTGCACAAGATGGACTCCGAGCTGTCAAGGCAACTCTTTTCTATCAACATCTGGTCAATATTCGGCACGACGTGAAGTTCTTGGTTACAGCCGAATTTTTTTTATCCGAAGAGATCATATGTGAGCTCTCTATCACACCAGAATATCGCAGAATCATCCACAATTCCACTTCCTATAGCGACACAACCATGGACCAGCAACAGCATATTGACGCGCTCCTTGAGCGCTATCTCGGCTTGCTAGACGAATACACCCAGCTACGCAAGAGTCTATCAGAGATCCAGTCCAATGTCTACCAGAACATTGCACGAGCAAACTTTGCTGGCGAGCGAGGCATGAGATATGGCCAGGATCATTACGATGAGAGGATGCAGGCAATCCGCCTTCTTGACATTGAGGTCGACGAGAAAGAGATTCCGTCGTTTTCCATCATCGATGCTCCTATTGAAGAGCCAGAGAAGGAAGAGAAAGCCGCCACTGAGGGAAAAGATGGGGAATCGGAGGACAAGGCCGAAGAGGACAGCACCAAAGAGCCCACTCAAAAGAAGCCCAAGAAGAACAGGAATCCATTGCACTGGTACGGCATATTCGCACCCATGCCGCTTCGCACAGCCCAGACGCAATCTGTTCAGGCGGTAGAGAAGATCATCCCCAGGCTCGTCTCTGTCAATGCTGAAATGCTCAACGTCGAGATTGAGGTGCGACGAGCTCGGAAGAGACGAGCCAAGGCGACAGCGAAGAATGAGGGTGAAACCACAGCCAACACTCAGTCTCAGACGGCTCCGCTTGAGGCATCTTAATTTCATTATAAGACTAGGCCTTGTGGCACAAGATACGCTCATACCGAGTTATTCCAGGTGTCCCCAGAGGTTGTTCAAGCTCTCAGCCAAAGTTGGATGGGCATAGACTGCTGCCTCCAGGTCCCACCACTTCAAGCCACCCATCATAGCAGTCTGGACAATCGACATGACCTCACCTCCTTCAATACCCAAACACGTGAAACCCAAGATCTCGCCCGTCTTTGCGTCCACGGCCGCCTTCATCATGCCTCGTGGCTCCGCCGTCTCCAATGCCCTTGCGACATAACTCATGGGCATCTTGGCCATTTTAACCTCTCTGGTACTGTTTGCGAGGTCTCTGGCGTGGAGGCCGACGTGACCCAACTGCGGATCAGTGTACATGCAATACGGGGTCAGGACTCGGGAGATAGAGTCCTGTGTTGTGGCCATGGTTGGAGTCGTGGATGACATGGTCTCCGAAAGGAGGTTGGTGCGGATGATGCGGAAATCATCATAGGACATGTGTGTAAAGGCAGGGCCACCATGGCAATCTCCCAGGGCATAGACCCCTGAGGCTGTGGTTTGGAGCTTCTCATCCACAACGATGTGCCCTTTGGCAGTTGTCTTGATGCCGACCTCAGAGAGATTCAATCCATCTGTATTGGGCACTCGACCTGCCGCCAAGAGAAGATGTGATCCTGACACTTCTGTCTGACCGGTCGGAGTCTTGACGCTCACCGAGAAGGGAGTTTCTGCGTTCTTTGTGGCCGAGATAGAGTCGACCGTACTCAACAAGTGTATTGTGATGCCATCTTGCCGAAGGATATCGAGGAGACACTCTGCCACATCAGGATCCTCTCGCGGCACGAGTTGCCTTGCTCTCTGAACGACAGTGACATCAGCTCCCAGGCGACGAAAGAGCTGTCCAAACTCGAGGCCGATGTATCCACCGCCAAGTACAACGAGATGTCGTGGAACCTCAGCAAGTTCCATGATGGACGTCGAGTTCAGCACACGTGCCGGCTCTAGGTCATCCAGCCCTGGGATCTCGGGCCGCGCCGACCTCTCTCCAACATTGAGGAACACGGTGTCGGCGCTGACCTCCTTGTTGCCCCCGTCCTGCAGCGCGACCTTGAGCTTCCGATCACCGACGAAGTTAGCATCGCCCATGATAACCTCGACGCCCGCGGCGGCCAGCCCCTTGACGCTACCGCTGTTCCACTGCTCCACGATGGCGCGCTTGCGCTGTCTCACGCGAGCCATGTCGATCTCGACGTGGCCGTTTCCAGCTCGCACGCCGTAGTCGCTGTCCCGTCGCGCCAGATACGCGGCGCGCCCGGATGCGATCATGGTCTTTGTCGGTGTGCAGCCGACGTTGACACAGGTGCCCCCCAAGGCGGCGCGCTCGACGACGGCTGTCTTGCAGCCGGCTTTGGCAAAGGCCTTGGCGACGGGGTTACCTCCCTGGCCGGAGCCGAGGACGAGGACGTCGTAGTGAGTGGCTGGCATTGTGCTGAGAGCCCGAGGGATGGTAAATTGGTTAATGTGGGTGAAACGGAGAGGCAGACTGATACAATGGCTGAGGCGATTCATATATTTACTTCTTGTGATGGGTGGTTCAACTCTTGTAGAGTAGCTGAACAGGGCATAAACACGGGTTTCTCATATTTCTTTCAATCCTCTACATCCCCTTGAGCGCCATGAGAACGGATGGCTGGTTAAATACACTTTTGATGCCGGGCTTGCCGTATCTACCCCTCACCGGCATGTCCCACTCGGTCAGCATTGGAGAGTGAGTGGCAGCTTCAATCAGACTGACGAAATGCGGGCGCTGGCTGGTGAGGGACGGTTAAGCCGCTGACATGGCCTTGCATGAAGAGGACTCGCTTGGGTGTGTTCAGCCGCAGTAAGAAGACACTGAAGGAAGAGCAAATTGAACGGCACGTTGTCTGTCCTGTATCTTATCATGTTGAACATCTCAACAGGCTATCTTCTTTAGCCATGGATACCCCATCTAAGCAAGATTGTTGTGCTTTTCACAAGCAGCTTTTCTCATCCCTCATGAGCCAATCCTCCCAGTGTTGCGAGAACATCGTCTAGCATCTCCCTCACAGGACTATCCGGTCCAACATGACCACCAAGCTGAACTGCGATACCATTGATGGCAGCAATAGAATACTGATATCTCTTTCTCATACCGCTGTTTGCGGCTACAAGAACCGCGCAGCAAAGTTGCAAGGTGGCAACCTGTGCTTCCTGTACCATGAGTGATGGCGACGGCTGCTCAGCATCAGACACATCCCACGCAGCCACTGCGGTAATGAGGTCCATCCACGCCTCAGGGATACCGCTCGTCTCCTGCTCGACAATGGGCAAGAGAATGCGGACGATATCAGTGGCTCGTGAGGCATCTTCCTCGGTACAAGTGCGTGAGCCATGCTGAAGGATCGAGTTGAGATCGCTGGTGAGTATCCGCCATCCGTCATTAGCAAGCAGCGAGTCTCGGCCCTTGACCATGGTAGTCACGCCTTCGAGGGCGACAAGAATAGGAGAGCGAAAGTCGAGCTTCTCCTGGGAACTGGTCTGGTAGAGATCCATGAACATGTCCATCAAACCTGTCGTCTCCTTGCGTAGACTGTCGTTGTCGTCTTCCCGCAGCCAGAGCGCCAGCGCCCGGACGGCAGAGAGGATGAACATGTCCTCGTCGGCGTTGTCCTTGATAGAGTCCCAGGCGAGGGTGTGGTAAGTACCCGTTGCCGTCTCTGTTGTGCCTGCACGAGCATCTGGGTGCAGACCCATGGCTCCAGCAACAGAAGCGTCCCATCGATCACGCAGGTATTCAGCTGTGACAGACATAGTCTCAGAAATACCCTTGCGAAGCTTAAGGAGGTTGTCTGGAGTCATGATGAAAGTTTCCAATGAGTCATCCTCCAGGCATTGCACGAGATATCCCACAAATATGGAGATAACGTCGAATGCAGATGTAAGCCTTCTTGAGACTTTTGGATACTCTGGCGTATTGAGTTGCTCCAATAGGGTTGGGGCAGAAGAGCGAATGTCGATAAGCAGGAGGTTGATGAGAAGGTAGGAGAAGGCCTTGTCGTCCTTCTTTGCGTCTGTAAAGAGGATCTTTGGGCCTTGGATGGGGTAGGTCTGGAGTATGGACGCCGCGGCGTTTGTGTAGGCTGAGCGGGCCTCGGGGGTTGGTCGACTGGTGACGAGGTTTTGGATATAGTTGACAACGCTCTTCAGCCACTTGGGCTGGCGAGGCAGAATCTGCAGGGCATATTAGTTGACCATGTTTCTCGATTCTTACGATGACTTACGGTAGGGTTGGCGTTTCGTAGAAAGTAGCCGATAAACTCAAGAAGGGTCACGGCATCAGTGCCAGTGAACGACGAGACGAGGCTCTGAATGGCAGCATCAATCTTCGTAGCCAATGCACTTGGGTCTTCGACCATAGTCATGGAGTTGAGCCATGCAAAGCTCAGAATGTCCAGGACTGCTGCATGAGTGGGAGCGATCTCGGTGAGTGAGCTTATGTCGCTAATCTTGATAAAGGCTTGAGCTCCAGCCTGTGAGCTGACCAGGGTATGGAGGAGTTGAAGGATCAAATTTGTGGTTTCCTCGGTACTGTACCTGTCAGTATGTCTTATCTTCCTGGAGTTGTACATGTGTAACACAATACCTATAGAGAATAGCAGCGACGAGCAAAGGAGTTCTGTCAATGAACTTCAAGTCACTTTTTGCCTGGTCAGGGAGTAATATAGAAAATATGTGCAAAACAGAAACAACAAGATCAAGCATCTCCTTTGCGTTCTTGTTGGAAGGCTTCGACCCGGTACGTAACAACCGGTCTAGGAACTTTGGTGAAAGGCTAGACCAGAGGCTGTGGACAGTCTTCTCATCTTGTCGGAGTTCTTCTGAGCCGTCGAGGACGGACTTGAGGAGCGCGAGACCCACGAATCTCTGCGTGTCGTCTTTTGCCTTGAGGAGCGTCTTTATCTTGGCGATGTCGGTCGCTTGTGAGGTAGAGGGTTGTGCCTCGTCGGTGGTGGTGTCCATGTTGGTGTGGATAACGCCAGGGTAGTGTGAGGCTACCTGGCTTGAGAAGTTGCAAATAGAGGGCCTTGATAGTATCAAGGGAAATTGAAATAAGTCTAGAGTTTGATAGGTCTGTATGAGACCAACGACCTTGAGGTTGCTTGTTCAATCTTCTCTCATAGCCATAGCTTTGGCAGTGGAGGCCCACTATTTCGACCAAGACCAAACCGCCCCGATAGGTGCATTGAAGTTCAGCAGCAGCGGAATGATGATGTTTAGGTAAGAAATCTGCTCTGGGCGTCAAGACCTATAAGTGTAGTTGAGACAGGTATAAACCTGCTATTTATCTCTTGACCTTGTATGTCTGTTATTTGTATGCACCCGTTCTAGAGCATGTTGATGGCATCTTGCTGTGCCTACCCAGTCTCACCTTCAGCTCGAACTTCAGCTTGTTTGACAGAGAACAGATGCTAGGATAGGGTCTAGAGTTCAATAGAATTGCAAATTCGGGTGCTAGTGTGTCATTAAGGTCGATTAATTGGCCTGGTAGCCAACTGTATGCAACCAGCCACCTTGTGCATGATTTGGTGTGATTGTCAGGCATGCTGCTGCTGTCCAAGACAATGTTTTATGCGGCCCGGGGTGAGGCTTGTCTTTTAGGGATAATTGAAAGAGCAGCACGAAATGTTATCTAGAATCAAAATTTTCACAATAATATCATCTGTAAATAGAGTCTCAAATAATTAAAGTACCTAGACAAATTACAATCTTATAAAGTACCTACGGTTTCATCCAAAGACCCTTCTTACTCGACGCTTTAGGCAAGAACTCTACAGCGTGGCCCGAGCTCTCCAGGCCCACCACTTGCACTTGCGACTGCAGCCCCCCAACTTCCATCATAGGCCAACACTTGTACACTTGACCACGATTCGAAGCCTCTCCTTCTAGACACCACCAACGAAATAAACAAAAGAAGAAACAATACCCGACCGTCGCGAGACTCCTGCTGCGAGCGTCTCGGCTGCGCTGCACAATGGTATGAACCGCATCATGTCTGGAGACCCCTACGCCTTCGCATCCACCTCCGCCTCAGCCTCAGCCTCGTCCGCATCGCATACCCCCGACTCGGATCGTCGCGACGAGCCCGACTTTCTCGACCAGGATGGCGACGAGGTCAGCGCCCGTCGTGGCACCTATGGCCACGGCGATGACGGCCACGATATCCTCGAAGATGACCCGCTGCAAGGCAATCTAGCCGCACCCATGTCCTTCAAGCGACGTCAAGGACCCTCGTTCCTCTCTGCGCCGGCCCGTCTCTTCTCGGCCATCATAGGCTCACGATCCAACGCCTCGCATTCTTCATCGAGAGGCCCGTCGCCCGCAGTCTTCTCAGGCTCCGAGACCCCTCCGCGCGCCGAACCCGTCACCCTCAATGCCACCTCCAAAGATGGTGCGCCGCTCGATTGGTACATAGAAGGACCGGGCCGTCGTGTCGGCTACGAGGATCTCACGGCCATTGACTGGATCTTCGAGTACACCAAGGAGCGCCAGCGCCTGCGTGTCCTATACTCCAGTGCGACCGGCGTGCTAGGCTATGCCCGGCGCCTCATCGACGCCAGCCAGGTCTGGATCGTCCTGTTGCTGACGGGCATGGCAGTCGGCGCAGTCGCTGCCTGCATCAACGTCACCACCGACTGGCTTGGCGATCTGAAGGAGGGCTATTGCTCCAGCGGGCCTGAGGGCGGCCACTTTTACCTTAATAAGGCGTTTTGCTGCTATGGATACGACCAGGGCTCCAAGTGCGAGGGCTGGAAGACATGGGGTGGTGCCCTCGGAGTGGGCTCGGCCGGCGGCAGGTGGTTTCTCGAGTATTTCTTCTTTGTCGGTCTTGCGGTACGTCTAGATCCTGCTCACCTCCGTTCGCTGGTGCTAATCATGGACCAAGATGCTGTTTGCATATGTAGCTGCTCTTCTTGTGCAAGAGTATGCCATCTACGCTAAGCATAGTGGTATCCCAGAGATCAAGACTGTCCTGGGAGGGTTCGTTATCCAACGATTCCTGGGTGGTTGGACGCTTGTGACCAAGTCACTCGGCCTTGTAAGCTAGAATGCTCGCCCTTTCTGATCGGTTACTCACTATTAAAGGCCTTGGCTGTGGCCTCGGGCATGTGGCTGGGCAAAGAAGGCCCGTTGATCCACGTCGCTTGCTGTTGCGCCAACGTATTTACGAAGTTGTTTCACAATATCAACGATAATGAAGGTACTTACTCAAGTCTCGAGCTGGTTGAGGCCTCTGCTGACCCTCATAGCTCGAAAACGCGAGGTTCTATCCGCTGCTGCGGCTTCGGGTGTCTCTGTTGCCTTTGGTTCCCCTATCGGTGGTGTCTTGTTTAGTCTCGAGGTATGCTTGGCCTTCACATATGTGCTGTTCGGCGTTGACACATCTACTAGACATTGTCGTACTATTTCCCAGACAAGACTATGTGGCAGAGTTTTGTCTGTGCCATGACGGCTGCAGTCGTTCTCCAAGCCTTCGACCCATTTAGGTCAGGCAAACTCGTCTTGTACCAAGTCCAGTACAGTATCGGATGGCATCGTTTCGAGTTGCTTCCCTACGCCATCCTGGGCATCCTGGGAGTAAGTACATGTCGTCATTCAGGAGCCTCACTCGCTAACAAGTCTCTTCAGGGCATCCATGGTGGCCTCTTTATCAGGCTCAACATGGCCATCGCGCGCTGGAAAAAGGCCAATATCTGGATCCCTGGCCCCATCGCCCAGGTCCTTATCGTCGCCTTCTTCACAGCTCTCATCAACTACCCCAACTTTTACATGAAGGCGCAAACTACTGAGCTCGTCTCTAACCTCTTCTCCGAGTGCTCAAAGGTTCTCGATGACCCTATCGGCATCTGTAGGACGGGTGCCGCGTCTGCTAGAACCATCGTTCTCCTCATCTTCGCCTCAGTGCTTGGATTCTTCCTCGCTGCCGTCACATTTGGCCTGCAGATCCCTGCGGGCATCATTCTGCCCTCCATGGCCATTGGTGCTCTTACAGGTCGTGCCGTGGGCATCATCATGGAGATCTGGGTCACCAACTACCCATCGTTCTTCCTTTTTGGCTCCTGTGAGCCTGATATACCTTGCGTCACTCCCGGCACGTATGCCATTGTCGGTGCTGCAGCCTCACTCGCCGGCGTGACCCGTATGACAGTGTCTATTGTTGTCATTATGTTCGAGCTCACTGGCGCCCTCACATATGTTCTCCCCATCATGATCGCTGTCATGATCTCCAAGTGGGTTGGCGACGCCTTCTCGCGCCGCGGTATTTACGAGTCGTGGATTCACTTTAACGAGTATCCCTTCCTGGACAACAGCGAGAACAGTGATGTTATCCCCGACATTCCTGCCGCTCAGGTCATGACGCGTATTGAGGATCTCGTCGTCCTTACGGTTACGGGCCATACCATCGCCTCCCTCACTACTATCCTCGAGATGCATCCCTACCGTGGCTTCCCCGTCATTTCAGACCCCCGTGAAGCCATACTCCTCGGCTATATCTCACGCGCCGAACTGGCCTATAACCTCTCCGCCTCAACTCAGCCGCCTCGCTCACTTCCTCCGGAGACCGAGGCCTTCTTCTCTCACCAGCCTCTTGCCGACCCGCGGACCACCCTTGACCTCCGCCCCTGGATGGATCAGACCCCCCTGACTCTACCATCCCACACGAGCCTACACCTCGTCTCGACATACTTCCAGAAGCTCGGTCTACGCTATCTTCTCTTCAGCGATCGTGGCGTCCTTCAGGGGCTACTGACAAAGAAGGACGTCTGGTACGTCCTGAATGGCGCCGAGGAGACAAGGCGCACCATGGGCCTAGGACCCAGTGGACGAGGTCACGAGACGGGTGTGACGAGTATAGCGGCGGACGACGGCGCTCTCGAGAGTAGCGGGCTGCTGCAGGGTGCGGACGGCGCTGATGACGGCGACAGTATCCAGGGCGAGGAGCCCATGTTATAGAGGGAATTGTCACATAAACGGGAATGTTTGGAACACGTATGATCCATGTTATGAGTATTCTAGTTTCCTTGGCCATATAGACAGACGCTTTTTATCAATCTTGAAGCACTGTATTGTATTGTATTTCACTGACCCTTGCTGATCGTTTCTGTGCACCGATGTTTAGAAGCTGGTCGGTTTGATAATGTCATTATATCTTTACATGAGAGCCTTTCATAGCCCCTTTGTCATCTTCAAGGACATTTCAAAAGACTAATCATACATGCCCCAACGCCAGAGCGGAATCCCCACCGAGCCAATGCATCTCCCCTTAAGAATGCGGTATAATTCGGCAGCAGGCCAGAACATCTAATACTCAAAGTCGTCATCCACAGCAGGTCCCTTGCTCTTCGACACGCTCTCCTGCTTGCGGTACATCTCAGCAACCTGGCGACTCGTGGTGGCAGAATCGGCATTCTTGTCATCACGGATTCGGATGAAGCGTGGGAATCGCAGACTGATACCCTTGGTGCCCGAAGGGTCGACTCCCTCCTTGGCACCGGCCTTGTACCGCGGGCTGAGCGTCAGATCCGCCGTCTTGACCTCCCAGACGAAACGGGGCTCGAACCAGACGTCGGGCTGGTGCTGCCCGCCAGAAGAGTGTGAATAGAAGGGCTTGGGTCGGTCAATGGTGATCTCGGACAGTTGCTTGTGTAGCTCTTCAAGCACTTGCTCCGAGAAACCAGTTCCAATGTTACATACAGTCTCGTATGTATCCGAGTTGGGGTTGTAGCATGCCAGGAGGAATGCTCCATACACTGAAGTACGCTTGCCTTTGCCATAGTAAGCACCCAGGACGACAAGGTCAAGAGAATCGCCAACACCAGAGAGATAATCCTTCTTGATCTGTAGATAGAATGTTAGATGTGAATTCTCGCAAACGAATGAGGAGAATGATGCTTACCTTGAGCCAGTTGCGACTTCGTTTGCTGGGCTCATATCCACTCTCCCTGCCATCCAACATCTTGACCATGAGACCTTCACATGAAGCCTTTACACTTTCGTCAAGGAAGAGCTGGATTTCGTCAAGCTCCTGGCCGTTCATGTGGGTAGCAAAGGCGAATTCGCCTTCCACGGGGGTAAATGCAGCCTCGAGCAGCTCACGTCGTTCCCGTAGTGCCTTTTCAACCACGGCTTCTCCGTTGAGATACAGCAGGTCAAAGGCAAAGACGCAGACCTTGACCTTGACATCCTCGACCTTTACGTCCTTCTTCTTGCGTGTCATGAGTTGCTGGAAGGGCAACACCTTCTTCTCGTCCACATCCCAGGCAACAGTTTCGCAATCCAGGACGAAGCTCTTGGTATCGGGCTTCACCCAAGTACCAAGCTTGGCAAGAATATCGGGATACTTCTTGGAGAGATCCTCCGAGTTCCTTGAAAAGATGCTTGCAACTCCAGCCGCGACCTCCTTAGCTGCTCCTTGGCTTGCCTCGCTCAATTGCTGGGGTGCGTCCTTGGCCACATAGTGAATCTGCGCTCTTTCACCATCATACTTGTATTCACAAGTAAACGTCTGTCCTTCAAATCGATCCAGCACCTCGGTAATAGCCTTGGTGGGCTTGGCCAACATGGGCTTCAGAGGAACACCAGGCCGAAGCTTGCAGTTCTCGCGGAGCTCCATGATTCCATGCTCAAGCATGGCAGGAATAATGACGTCGTAGCTTGGAAGCTCACTGTTTCTAGTTAGTACAATATACAGGTCGAAATGCTCTTGCATGCTTACCTGTAAACCGTCTTGAGGATAGACTCGCCCTTCTCTATATCCGAGGTGCTAGGTACCTTGTCCTTTGTATCTGCTTCGTGGCAGACAACGGCCTGGGCGAGTGAAACAAGCACCGTCTTCTCGGCTAGACCAAGTCTCAGCTTTCCTTCTAGGAATCGAATGATGAACTTGGCCTCGCTTGGTCCGCCCTTGTCCTTGGTGATATCAACCTTGCCGGTCGAGTTGGCATCAGCCGCCGCGAGCAACTTCTTGATGCCATCCACCTTGCGGCCCTGGGCACCGTTTCCGGTGACTGTAGCAATATTCATCAGGCCCTGATGGACTCCCCTGATTGTAAGAGCCTTGGGCTTGAACATGGTACGTTGGGTTGATCGACTCTTCACAGCCACCAGACCCAGGTCACCAATCTCCTTCTGGTCGGCCTTGATTACCTGGAGACTTCGACCAGTGGTCTCGCCAATGGCCTTCATGATCAGAGATTCTCCAATACCAAGCTCAATGCCAGCATAGTCGGGAGCAAGCTTGTTGATCATAAGCAATACCGTCGGAAGCAGATCATTGGGCGTCAAGCGCATGACCTGTCGGAGGAACAAGGAGCAATGCTCCATGATGATCAGGCGCTTGGTCGTCATCTCGATAAGAGAAAACGTGGTACAGAGAGCCGCATATGGAACAGGCGTTCCCGCCTCCCAATCAGGATAGGGATCCTTTTCCTTAGTCTTGGACTTGAGCTTCGTCTGAGCCTTCTGCCGAGCCTTGGCAGCAACTTCAGGCTTCTCCTCCTCCACCTCTGCGTCATCTTCTGCCTCTGAAGCTGATGCTGTAGATGCTTCATCCTTGACGGGCTCGTCGTCCTCCTCCTCCTCAGCGGCAGGCTCTTTGGCGGCTCGGGCTTTGGATTTGTTGGTAGGTGTAGGCTTGGGTGAGGGGCTCGCCGATTTGCGCTTCTTGGGAGAAGGAGACTTCTTCTTGACTGGTTCGTCGCTTATTTCGTCATCCTCCTCCTCGACCCTCTTTCGAGACCGTCTCGCACGCTTGGTGACGGGGCCGTCGCTATCATCCTCAGCCTCTTCCTTCTTAATGGGTGCAGATTCGGCTTCGGCTTTCTTGTCGGCTGATCGAGCTCGCTTCTTGGAATCTAGTCCATGAAATTAGACCAGAACAAATTAATTCGTAGTTCCAGCGCATTGTACCTTTATCAGCTTTTGAGCCTTTCGTGCTCACATCATCCTCCTCTTCCTCTGCCACCTCCTTTTTGGCCTTGGTGCTGAATGCAAGCGTTGTCTGTCGCACTGGTGCCGCCCCCTTGGCACCAAAAAACTTGCTGCAAGAAGGTAATGCCTGTCAGTATGCCAATTCATGCAATTTCTAGGGTCCTCCAAACGCACTTAAGAGTGCTCTGCCCTGACTTGACATACCCGAGTGTCGCCTGCTTGGGTGCCATGATGCACAGATTCCGTAGTGATTCCAACGAAGAACGACGCAGAGTAAGGCCTGGAAGAGGTCGTGAAGCCACTCTCAGGGTGTTTTGGCGGAGGAGAGAGGCAATGGGAAGACCACGGCCACAGCTGACGGTTGAAGTCATGACGCGCCGGGGCCAGGCAGAAGTCGCGTAGATTGGACTATGGAAGCTACAGCTGAGACGCGCGACGCGATTCAGTCACGTGACTATAATTCGGCGACTTCCAGATTCGGTAATACGGCCAACCCCTCTGCTTATTTCCGGAGGGGCAGGAACGGCTCAACTCGGAAGAGATGGGCCGAGATGCACCGACAGTCGAGATCATGATAATTCTGCAACATGGGAGCATCATGTCGCAACGCCAAGACAAACATCCATTAATTCACAAAAAGTATTCCTGGGTCCTCGCCCCTCCATTTTCGGACCAATCCCAGGCCTCTCTCTAGATAGTCATGGATGTATATTACAACAGGCAACAAGTGCTGGAATCATTATTTGATATGGGTTTGTCCTCCGCCTCTTACTGGAAGTAGTGGTTCTCCTCGGGGGTTCGGCCGCGAAGGTACTGGGGCTCGCTGCCCCTGACGTAGATATCCTCAAACAGAATCTCGGGCTTGGGGTCAGGCACAGCCATGGCCTCAGCAAGGGCAACCTCCTCGTTGACGTGGGCGCGAGCCTCCTTGTCAATCTTCTTGAGCTCATCCTCGGTGGTGACCTCCCAGTCAAGGATCTTCTGCTTGAGTCCAGCAATGGCGTCGTTGGTCGAGCGCATACGCTGGATCTCCTCACGGGTTCGGTAAGTGGTACCGGGGTCCGACATGGAGTGACCACCATATCGGTAAGTGACGTACTCGAGGACCATAGGACCCTTGTCAGCAGCAGTCCACTCCTTGCCGTACTTGACGGCAGCCTTGACGGCGAGGACGTCCATGCCGTTGACCTTGAGACCGGGGATGTACTGGCCACGCTTGTAGTAGTCGGTCAAGGCAGAGGAGCGGGCAGCAGAGGTACCCATGCCGTACTTGTTGTCTAGGTTCTATTAGCCCCGCTCAATGACATTGTCTCTATTGCAAAACTTACTCTCACAGCCAAAGAGGGCGGGGAGGTTCCAGAGCTTAGCCATGTTGAAAGCCTCAAAGACCTGGCCCTGGTTGCTGGCACCGTCACCGTAGAGGATGATGGAGGCATTCTTGTTTCCGTTGTACTTGTGGGCGAAAGCGAGACCAGCACCGACGGGGACCTGAGCACCAACGATACCGTTGCCGCCGTAGAAGCCCTTGTAGAACATGTGCATGGAACCACCCTTGCCGTAAGAGATACCCTCACGTCGACCGAGAAGCTCACCAATGATGGACTTGACGGTAGCACCGCGCATCAGGGCGAAACCGTGGCATCGGTAGGCAGTGATGATGTCGTCAGCCTTGGTGATGGCATGCTCGATACCGACAGCGACAGCCTCCTGACCGGTGGACAAGTGGCAGAAACCACGGATCTTCTTCTCCTTGTACAGACGATCGGCCGCCATCTCCATCTGTCTGCGGGATTATCAGAAATAGCGATTCAGAGACGCAGCGGGGGAGGAAATCGCATACCGGATGCTGACCATGTCGTAGTACATCTGCTTCAGCTCCTTCTTGGTGACCTCGAGGGAGTAGGGGGGAGGGTCCAGCTCGTAGGTCTCGAAGCTCTCATCGCTCAGGTTGACGACGAAAGGCTCATCGTCGGACTGGAGAGATTGCAGAGTCAGCACAGAACTTGCAGTACGGGATCGCGGACAGGGTGTTGAGGGGGTCGACGTCGAGGGGCCGTCGAGTGTAGGAAAGGGCGCATTTTCTCACCTGAGGGACCGAGTGGCTCAGCGACGCCGACGCAGCGTTGGTGGTGACGGAGCGGGCGGCGATATAAGAGGGAGCGGCGAGCTTGGCGCGCAGAGGCACCGCCCTGGGGACTCGGAGAGCTCGAGACAGCATCGTGAATATGGAGGTGCCTCTGGATCAATTGGGATCAGGACGTTGTCGAGTAGATAACGACGACTTGGCTGGATGGAGCTCAGAAAAAGTCGCGGTGTTGAGCGTTGAGCTTGCTTGTTGGTCAAGACTATGCCAGAATAGGTCTAGTTTTCCCACACGTGACAAACACCTGTTTGTTCAGGTCCTCCCTTTCGGCGCCTCGGATACTGTTGGGAAGGAGGGTTCCCCTTTTTATAGTGAGTCTATGCGTTTGCCTATCTGTTTCTGATGCCCTCGATATAAATACCGCCCCTCAACTCGCACTTTTCCTACCAATTCTTTCAATTTGGACCCTGAGAGTGGCGTGTATTTCGTCGGGGTAATGTACTCCGGTGCATGTTCCGATGTGGGTCCCCCATCCACAATTTCCCTCGTCTTTTCTTCCCCCCGACCCCCGACGCTGGGATTTGCCAGTCTCGGATTTGTGTGCAGACTCAACGGCTTTCAATGAGGTTAGCCCAGGACAAGTAGACCAGGTTCAAGATTTCACGCCTTCCATAGACTCTTGTAGAACAAAATTTGAATCTGAATTGAGACCCTCCGCCTGGGTTGGCTTCTAACCTGTCTATACACGGCGCCGTATCTCTGTATTATGGCTAGCAATATCAAGCACCAGCACGCTATACACTGCTCCTGGCACCACCCAGGCCAGCCTCTGAAGATGCAACTCCGATTCCGTCCCTGAAGCTCCGATTCCCTTAATCCCTTGGTTCATGCTGTCATATGTCATGCAAGTCCAGATCATCATAGTAGTTAGTGTGACCTGGTGATGCAGCAACGCCGTAATCATGCTTCCCAAATGCCTCGACCATCTCTACAACAACCTGAAGAAAGCCAATTATACAATGCTGGGGCGGGTTTCCACACCCGCCCCTATGATGAGTGTTGAATCCATAAGTGAGCCTTCTTTGTGAGGAAGCTCATTCTGCTAAATTAACTTGGCCGTCGAAGTATTGTCGACCAAGTGCGCAAGCTCGCACGTTAATCGTCATGGAAGAACGTGCCCCCTTGTAAAGGGGCTGTCGATGGGCCGGCATCCTGCATGTCGACATCCTGTGCCTGGGGGTCGCGACTGGAGCTTGCCAGTGTCGGTTGCGAGATGCGATAGTCGATGGCCATCGCACTCAGTGGCCGGTTCGGATCGTCTTCCAACACCCGCTGCTGAAGAGAGAGAGGGCGGTCGTAGAGCATTTCTTCAGGTGGTGAAAAGGACCACACCTATAACGATTAGTTTCCAAGATTGACGCATGCTTTGTTTGTTGTCTCACCTCCATGACTGTACGACCCTGTCGCAGGGCCAAGGCAACGCACTTCTCATCCTCAAATGCGACTCGCCAGACGGCCTCGCCTTGTGCGATCAGTTCCCGAACGAGGTGTCCGGTCTTGAGATCCCAGATCTTGACTCGACCATCACTGCCGCCACTCACGACTCGAGTATCGTCAAACTGCAAACTAGTAACGCTGTTGTCGTGGGCTGCGAGACGATGGATCGGACACATCTTCTCCAGCGACCAAACCCTGACAGATCCATCAGATCCACCAGTCACCAGTGTGTCTCCGCGCATCTGCAGTTGGCCAACAAGTGAGGTATGGCCTTGAAGAATGGCAAGGCATTCGCTGCAACAATATGTTAGTTTGCCGTCATACAACCAGTAACTTGACAAACTTACCCAGAGGTCGGGTCCCAAATCCTGACGTTTGTGTCGAGACTGCCCGTGACGACTCTCTTGCCATCAAAGGCGATGGCATAGATCTGGCTGAAATGGCCCTGCAGAGTTTGAAGGCAGCGGCCTTCAGAGATGCTCCATACGCGAGCAAAGGTATCGTAGCTACCGGATACAACAATGTCACCCTTAATCTCAAGGCATCGAACGCTAGACTGATGGCCAACGAGAACGTTCTTGCAAAGACCAGTCCGGATATCCCAGATGCGTAGGGTTGTATCTCGAGACCCTGAAATGGCCGTGTTTGCATCTGCCATCTTCAAACACCTGACAGTTGAGGTATGTCCTCGCAGCGTATGGAGGCAAGCGCTAGATCCTTGTCAGTATAATTCGAGCTTCAAATCATTCATGTATACTCACCCCGTCTTGAGGTTCCACACTCGCACATCCCGATCACAGCCACCACTGACCAGAGTGTCGTCCCAGGGCACCATAGCCCAGACGCCCATGACATGGCCTTGCAAGGTACGTTGCGAGTCACCCTCGGTATCAAATACATGGATCTTGGCGTTATCAAGTGCCACAATGATGTACTTGGGCGTCAGGTGCAGACTTGTAACAACACCACCTTCCTGGGTAATGTTCCGTGTCGTGCTGGTGCCACCAGATCTCCACGCCGCCTCCACCAAATATCTCTGCTTGAAATGAGATTTGTATGTCCGTAGCCTAGGCCTAGTTGTTCCATCATGACTTCGTGTACCCATACTGTAAGAATTAAGGGAACGTGCGCCGGGGAAACTGCTGCTGGCCATGTCGGCATCGATTCCATTGAAGGCCTGAGCAGCCGGCCGTGAAGCAAAGTGGGGTGCGGTTGTGTAGACTTCAGACAGTCTCCGACCGTAGTCGTGCTTGACGCAAAGGTTCTTCCATGTCATGTCGTCGCTGAGGAGATCTCGCCATCGTTTCGACACCTGGGAGGCCCGGGCCAATACCTTGGGATCATCGATGAAGGACAGGATCTGAGCATTCCAATGTTAGTTCAAGTTTGTTTACCACAAGGCTTCTTATTGTTATCATACCCGAAGGCATAGCTCGTCCGGGAGGCTTGTAAACGGATCCTTCTTAAGCAGCGGGCTGACAAACTGATGGACGAAGCTCAACTGCTGACTGGTGCAGAGATTGAGCAGGTCTGCGAGAACGCGGGTCCGCTGAGGGCCAGAACAGTTCTTAAAGTGCTGGCGAACCTTGGCGAGGAAGAAGTCCTCATCGTCTGCAGCATCGCTCCAGTCTGGTTGGAAATGCGATGGTCCTGGTGATGCAGCAGGTGTCGGAGGCGGTGGAGGAGAACCAGTGAGCTGCTGATCAAAGTCGGCAGCAGGCGTGGACATGCTGGGAGTGGGAGGCCCGCGCAAGTGCCGTTGCTGCTGAGGCAGCTTCTCCAAGCGGTGGTTAATCATTGGATTAGTAGTTGTGTTGAGAGTCAGGTCGTCGCTGAGGGCGCTTCCTCGACGTTCAGAAAAACTCATGGGTCGCTGGTAACCGGCCATGGCCCGGCCCGTCGCCCTAGAGAGGGATCGCCTAGGATCGATGGATGAACACTAGGGAAGTTGGAGAGCCGAGTCGAGGAGCGCGATGCAGGTGGATGGGCGGAACTGGTACGGTCGATGTCGAGGATATGTCGAAGATGGAGAAGGAGTGGGGGGGCGGAGAGGAAGCAGAGAGGAGCGCCTATGCCAACAGATCAAGGGAGGTGTCAGCACATGTAGGACGAAACTTGATCACTGCTCAAGGCGCCGGATGAGAGAGTGAAGAAGGGCAAGGAGTCGACGGGGCCACAGGCAAAGGCCGGGGATATCGAAGAGGGAACGGGAGCGGGAGCGGGATGGAGGAAGCAGAAACGAACGGTGAATGGCGAAGGTCACTGGAGATGGTGGAGAGACGGGCAGACGGTTACAGGGACGGGGACGGGAATGCCTGGGCTGTCTTCTGGGATCCCAATCTTGGCTTGCTACTGGGCCTGGGACTGGCTGATGACCTGGGGCGTGGGTCGGGCGAGGATGAAGGCGATGGCGGCATCGAGGGGGCGCTAAACGGAATCCGTTACAGTTCAGGTCGTCTCCCAGCTTTCCGTCCCGCCAGCGGCTCCCTTGCATCGTTGCACCATGTGCCTGTTCTCCTGTTCCGTTTATTTCCCAACAGGGTCATGCCGGCTGTGGCCGTGACCGGCGAGTGGCCAACTTGGCTGCCAGGGCTTGAGTTCGCGGGTGAATAGTGTCTTACCAGTTGAGCAGTGGGTTTGTCTTGTCCGTCCGCCTCTGCCTTGACGAGGTAAACAAGGGCCTTTGTTGTTGTCAAGAGGCATTCAACGGATGCGGCGGCTAAGACGAGACAGAGAGGTGAGGTGGCTGATTGGAGGGACGAACGGTGATTCAGTGATTGAGTGAATGAATGAAACGAATGGAGGCCCGAACGCCGAAACGACCAAAAAAGAAGGCCAACAGCGACAGTTCCTTTCTTGTCTTTCTTGTAGGAGCTGTCCCTGTTTTCAGATGTTTTGTTTGAATGGGTTAGGTTGTGAAGAATCCAAGTTTGATCATGAGAGGGGTTTCAGTAGGAGGCATGTAATAGATGTGAACACAGGGGAAGGACCGAGAGAGCGCCTACTCTTTCCCGCAACTTTCATGCCTTCCTCTTGCCTTGCATTCCCCTGTCTCAGATACTACCTTTTATGCAATAAATAGAGAAGACAAACATTCATTACTGGGTACCTATGTATGTATCTTAGCCGCCTGGCGTGCTGCATGTTTCTGCTCCTACACACTACACAGTTTACACAGACTTTGCGCCGAGTACAAGGCGCTGACGACTCGACATCCATCCGATCCATCCAAAACGGTGAAACGGAGCCCTCTGCTACTAGCGGGCTTCCGCCAGCGGCTCCCTCCCTTACCCTCAGATCCGTCCGCATGAGGGTGCCCACAGCGCTCGGCCGCGTCCCCATGTTTCAATTGGCTCAGTCAAGGTTGGTTCCTGCGCGGTAGAGGCCGTGCGAGGGGCAGCCGTGGCTCCTGGCTTTTACAGCAGCACCAGAACCGGACATGCCGTTTCAGCCCATTTGAAAGCAAGCAGCATCTGACTCGGTGCGGGCCGGGCATCTGCAATACAGTCAGTTGCTCATGACTCTGGAAGCAATTTTCTTCATCAGCAGGTTCAACGGCTGATGTCGCTCTGTCCGAACTGAACATGCAGACGAGGGAGCTGGTGACTTACTGACTAACGGCAGCTAGGTAGTTGCGGCCCGGCTTGTGCTGGACATGGATGTGATGCAAGTGGAATCCAATTCCGACAACGAGTTCCAGGTTTCGTGGAAGTCAGATGCCAACTTCCAATGGTCCTTCTCCGCATCGCGATAAATCCCCTTTCGAGTTTAGCCATGTGATGGGATGTGACGCCTTGGGTGGCTCATGACAAGACAAGATTGGATCCCACCCGCATCGATCAAACACTTCCTCAACTCAAGATCTCGTCCAACGTTCCATGTCGGAATGTCTCGCACTACTCATGGATTAGCAGCAACAAGAAATATTACGGATACTACGTGGAGCTAGTTGCTTCACTCATGCCGAATGCAGGATACTGAATTGACCGTCATCTCCTATTCACACACACGAGCCGAATGCCATCTCCCGTCAAACACCTAGCGCAAGCCACCACATCGCAAGCTCAACTCCTCTGACGTCGTTCTGCCTTGAACCCGACCGAAACCTCGGTACATGAAGAGAGCATGGGAATACGGATACTCTGATGGCGACAACATCATGTTGCGCATGTGCCGGTCTGCTTCACGCAATGCCTTGGAAACCTGCATCGTTTCCGTCTCACCCTTGCCTGAGCCCCTTGCAATTCTCACGATTGCTAGTGTCGAAACGGACCACGAGCTATGCCATGATAGTCGGAATTGGCCGAACGGTTGGCTTGGCTGGTGCTCACCCTTGATTATCGACTCTTTCGCCCTTTGAGACAAGAATCAACTCTGGGCCTCCGTCTAATTCCGCACATGACTTATGAATCCATTGGATTCTTACATCAAGAACCATTCCCAATTTCGGACATTAATTTCACCTTACATGTTCCCTCTTCTCCAATCGTATGCACCAACACAGACCATCCTCCTTCATCTATCATTTCCCGTCTCATGGACGCATTGTCAGAGGTGCCATCCAATGTTGTCACGCCATCCTGAAGCGCGTGAGCTATCCTTAGAACAAACCTCATACCTTCATGAGCCCTATCCTGGTCATTCTGGGGACGGACCCGACGTCTGGAGACGAGGTTCTCACTTGAAACACAGATTCAATGAACTAGCAAGCAACACCCTGGCTCCATGAAATCCCTTCTTTTCGGATAATGTTGCACCAACTTTGACAGGAGCTCCCTAGAATTGCAGGGCTCATATCTGTGAGTGGAACCTCGACGTTGACATAAAACTCAACATTTTTATATTGAATCTCGAAGGTCTAGGTAGTCATACAGTCACCAATACCCAAGGTGTTCTACATGGCCCATGTCGTTCGTATACATCCTATCCGCAGCTCGACTTTTATCGCCTCGAGAATCGCTCATGAATCTATTCTGACCCGTTTCCATATCATTTGAAAAGGGCTCGCCGGCCCAACTGAAAGAAGAGGAACAAGAAAAGTGAAAAAGGGGGCCATATAGCCCACATCTCTGCTGCCGCGTCGTTTTAACCCACCCAGAAACACCGCAGCAACGCAGGAAAGGGAAAGGATATCATTTCGCTCAGTGGTGGTGGCCGAACTGTGTTAGAAGCGGCACCAGCATTCCGCCGATGGTGGCCAAGGTATCACGCATTTGCGGACCCTTGGGTTTCCGCTGGGCAGGGCCATTGCTATCTGCGTAGCCGTTGAGGCCGTGCTCATGGCCATGACCATGGCTGTGAACACTGTTGTCCTCTTGCATCGCATTCATGGCGACGTATCTGGTCCTGGTTAGCTGCTTGCTATCATGGTAGAAGTGGGAGGATCAACTTACAGGAACGTGCCTCCTGAAAAGAGGAGGAGCATGCCTGTCCACCAGTGGTCGCCCTCAACCTTGGAACCACCCAACAAGGTGATGATGAGCCATGTAATGATGGCGCCGAAAGGAGCGGCCAGACTAAACACGATGAGGTGACCCCTCGCAGCTCGCTTCGACAGGCCCTGCTTCAGGAGGAGGGAAGTAAGACCAAAGGAGGCGGGAGCCTTGTGGATCATGATGGCGACAAAGATGATGAAACCGAGCTTCATGTCTGTAGTTGTCGATGAAGCACCCATAGCAATTCCGTCGGCTGCGGCGTGAATGACAAGCCCGGTGGTCGTGGCCAAGCTTCGCGCGCGTCGCGGGGTTGGTGTCAGCGACCCCAAGAAACCATCCGCCTCCTCGTCCACAGAAGCAGAATCGCCGTTCAGGTTGTCGAGGCTGATGTGCCTCATCTGTGGCACCGAGTGGAGGCTTTCGGTCGCATGTCGTGGTAGCCGGTCGATGAGGAACATGAGCAAGAAGCCCAGGATCAGGGAGAAGCCAATCTCAAAGGTCGGGATCGTATGCTGATGCTCATGCTCGTGATCATGGTCCTCTTGAAGGTCCTCGTCGTCGCTGTTGCCGCTTTCATGCCCACTCCCGGCCTTTTCATTTCCCTTATCGGTCGTGGTGTCGTCCTTGGTGGTGGTGTCGCCGGTCGTGGGCGCTTCAGGGGCTTCGACTGCGGCCTTGACATCGGACCGGGTTGATTGGGCATTCTTGGACGCAGTATCTACAAGACGGCGCACAATTGCATCGGGGTCGGCGCGATCGCGGCTGGAGAGCGTGCCGACGGTGGGAATTGAGTCGGGGAGGCCACGTGTGAGGATGGCGTGGCTCCAGGGGGTTCGGCGCACCAAGCTTCGGACTCTGTGCATGTGCGAGGCCTCAGCTGGCGCGGCGGCGGCCTCAATCCCCTCTGGGATGATTACGATGAGCGATGTGCCGACCAAGATGCCTACGCCGACGCTCGAGAGTAGGTGGAGCTGGGACTGTGATAGTGACATGGACAGCGGCAGCGCTCCGGCAAGGAACGAGCTGTTGGATCAGTTAGCGCTGGATATGATATCGAATTCGAGGATCACGATCGAACGTACGCCAAAGCCATGATCACCTAGAGATCTACGGTCAGTCTCTATTGGAGAACTATCTGCGCAGAGCAGAAAGAGAGAGCCAACTCACGCATAGTCCCAGGAGCAATAGTATGCCTCCCATGATTGTTATCTGATGGATGCCAAACTTGAATCGAGGTTGCGCAGACGAAAACCAATGCTAGAAGAGGTTATGGGCGCTATCTGCGCATGATGCGTCGGCAAAGAGTTCCCCGTCTTGTAAGATGTGCCGCTATGCGCCTATGGCAAGAACGGACAAAGACGCAAGGGCGAAGGCGAGGAGGATGAGGGTATCCCGTCAAAAGTTGCAATGGATAAGATGGGATGGGATGGCTGACTTGAACTGAACGGGTTGGCAAAGACAAGAATGGGATGGATCGTTCAGCCCAGCCCTGCGAGCGATTTGGAGGCTGTCGATTGGTCGATGCGGGGCACTTGAGACCCTGAAGAGCGCCCCCTAGAGGCAATAAAACCTGCTGGAGTCAGGGGCATTTGCCTTCTAGGAGCCGCTAAAAGTGCAAGGACTAGAGAAAATGTCGGGTTCCTTGCATCCATTGGATCCATTCGTCTCTAGTAGATTAGCTACTGGTGATGGTTGGATTAGAAACTTTGAAGCCTCAGACGTTATCGCCGTCTTGAATAGGCGGCTTTTGGTCATTAATGTGGCTAAATACACCATGGCTCAATGGCTGGCACCACCATCATGGATGTGTAAAAGTGGCTGACTATTCAATTCCTTCCGCCTTCCAGGGAGGCTGACATTCAAATCGCCCAGCCCGTGTGTTTTCTATAAATGTGCAATTTATTTCCAACGGTGTTGATATAAACAATACTCTCCGCATCCACATAAGAGACGCTAATCAATTATGCTTGGGTGACTTATGGGAGAGTTGCACTGTAAATCTACGCACGTTTGAGTTATTCCCGAGCTGCCAACTCTAACTTCAAACTCTATGGGTCGGTCTCATTGACCGTGGGAATAGGTAGGGGAGTGGATATTTGGTTCGTTATGGGACTTGGATATTTAATATTCATTATCACCCAGAGTATCATTGCCGAATTCTCATCAGTGCCATTCTCTAATATGATAGCAACCCAAGAGCAGGAGGCAGAAGTCCAGGGTAAAGACAAGCTCTTATAGTGTCCCCTTCACCATTCATAGTCTTCATATCAAGATCCATATAAGCCGGGCATGTATGCCAAAGCTTCTTAATGCGTTGGGCATCTTCCCCTGCCTTTAAACTGGTGTCATCACATATTGCGCAGATGACATAGACGGAAACTCACAACCAATAGAACATGCACATAACAAATTGAGCACAACAGGTCCCTCAACCACTAATTAAAATAATAACCATCCATTTCATGATCAAGGTAGATATCAATTCGTTATATAAAGGCATACAACTTAAACTCTACTATGGTTGTCAACTGACCCAAGCTTCATCTACCCTACGTCTCTACCCAAAACTCAATAGTTAAGAGCACAGACACCATGAAGTCTCTAGAACATTTATCTAATCAAAAACACCCTTTCATCAGCTCTCTCTAGAATCTCTCCATCCATGACCCCGTCGCAATACGCCTCACCTACAAACGTAAACCTCTCGCTGCCTTCCAATGGCCGCAACACAAACGGGATCCTCCCTCCCATAAAGATAACAACTTGATCTCCCTCAACTGCGTGACTTGGGCACATACCAACATAACCCTTCCTTGTCAAATATGGTTTCTTTCCATCCATGGCAGCCATGTTGCCCCTATACGAGCCAGATGGGAACCTCCGTGCCTCAAGCTCTGGAAAACGTGCTGTTCGCTCCTCGGGGGTCATGTTTGGCCATGATTCCAGTAGCTCAAGAATGAAAAGACAGTCGAGATACTCGTCGCTTGCGAGTGGACGGCTAGCGCGAGCGTTTGGCGTATCCTTGGTCCAGTATAAGTCTCCAACGGGCACTCGCCAAACTGCCTCGGCCCGTCGTTCGTCATTGTCGTATATAGGCTCCTTCTTGGTAGTCGATTTGGCGCAGAAGTCCACGATGCGGGATAGGTGAGCTTGACACAGAGCGTGTGAATTGGACGAATGCCATCTCTCGCCTACTTCCTCAATTGTATCAACCAGGTACCCCCTGATAGCCAAGGTATTGGGATCTTGTACCTGCTCAAGGCAAACCTTGGTATCCCCTGAAGCAGCCAAAAGGTGGTCCTCGCCACCCTCGTAAATGGTGTAGTAAGAGGCTTCAAGATTTGGTCTCCAGTCAGGCACCCAAGACGGGAGATGCTCCAGGTCATGTTCTCTTGGAATCTGCGAGAACGATAACAGCTCTACTCGCCCGTTCCGAATCACTTTCCGGGCCACTTCGGTGAAAATGGGCGATGGGTCTTCAGAAGTGTAGTCTGGCTTGATGGCAAGTCTTCCCGCGTCAACAGCCAGACCCAGCAACCCATAGATGCGGTCTCGGTTTCTGGTCGCCATCGTATCGCTATTGACGAACAGCTTTTGGAATAGGTGAAGTAGCTCGTCCCCTTCTCCGAGACCCTTGTCAAAGTTTTGCCTGCGATGTCGTATGCTGAGGAGAGGCCTAGCACGTTGGCTCAATGCTGTGTACGCGAGTTCCCGAAACTTGGCGTCTGAATCTGGATGGCTTCGTACCAACTGACTTATCGCTGCTGACAGGATGTTGCAAGCTAATCGAACGAGCTCTACCTGGACTACTTTGTAGCCGCAGACAAATACCGTGTCCTGGCAGAGGCAAAGCTCCTGAACTGTCCAGACTCGACGGAACCAGAACCTGTCGTTCCAGTCAACCATTGCCTGCAACAGATGTTCAAATCGTGACCGCGCCAAGTCTACAAGCTCGTGATAGCCTTGTGTAAGAGGATGATCGAACTTGGGATCCTTCGTTATGTCTTGCAGCAAAGGCAGATGCTCTCTCGTAAAATAGTCCTGAATTCCTAGGTCCAGTGCTCGTTGCCCAACTTCCTGCCATAGATCCATCAACTCATCAGATCTGTCCGCCTCGGGCCCAAGCCAGATCAACACTTGCTCGGCTTTGGTGTAGACGTCGGACATAAGGAGCACTTGATCTGCTTTCTCAGCATGGTTGCTCTGATCAATGCAGATCTGATCAACCCATAGAACTATAGGTTCATCCCGCCTCCTGAGATGTCGGAGAGCCATGTCAAGTGCAGGGGTGATAGGTAGGTTGGCCCCCGAGATATCGAGTGAGCATGTTCTCTCAGATGTGCCCCAAGTATACGAGACTGCTTTGTAGGCCTTTGGTTCAGATATTGGCGTGATTGTAAGATGACAGGAGAGATGGCTGGAGAATTGATGGTCGGCTGATTCGAATGTTGTGGCTGGACTTGTAGGAAGTAGTTCGATTAAGCGAATGTGGGTTGCCGCTGAGGGCAGAGAATAGCTGTCATAGTCGAAATCACTGGGATGTTGCTTTTCCATGACTACCTCAAGGTAAGCTCAGCGGGTTTGTCAAACTGGAAAGTGCAGCGTGAAGGAGTTGGAGTGAAAGCGATACAATATCTGTGGCTGTGAGAGAAATACCCCGCGTTCAACTTATCTAATACCCTGAACATTATCACCTTCAGCCCTGCTCGGTGTTGACTCTATACGTGATTCTTGGCCTCCACATTCGATGAAACCAAGTATAGTTATCCCGAATTTACTGGATGCAAGAAAAATATATAGGCATATGATCAAGTTGCATGACATGGTACGTATTGGGTACGGTTAGGCAGGGTGGAAGCTCAAAGTGCCTCAAATGTTGAATATACGAAACTTTAACATGTGTTCTAAATAACTAACCAGAATACTAGCTCTGTGTAGATAATCACTTCGTTCCGCAGCAACTGCCTATGAACCCTTTCACGTCTTGTCGACAAGCTTGTAGCTAGTAGGTCATGCTTTTGTATCAACCAAATTTTCATGGACCCCATCATTGGCCCTGAACGGCAGTTGGATGATGGAAACAGGCTTACCAAGTCCTGGCATCCAGAAGCACCAACTCGCGTGGGTTGGTCCATTCTTTGCACCATGCTGATGACTCTTCCATGGAGGCATGATTGGGCTGCGATATTAAGATAGGCTCATCAATTGCACTGTTGTTGATCTGATCAAAAATAACGGCAACTCGATTCTCTGTGCCCCCTAACAATCCATGGCATGCCTGTTGGGACATCGGGGACAGCAGACGAGAGAGGTTGGAACAATGATGAACTCGAGAAAAGATGGCATCGTACGGATGTGCGAGAAGCCTTATCAAACCAGATCAACTCACTTGGAAGACAGAAACTCCCTTTTATATATGTATATATGTATATTTCTCGCTCCTTTGTCCCGCTGGCTGATTAAGCTCAATTGCCGAACGCATGAAGGTTGCCCTTATGTACACCTTTGCCGGCCTCTGGAGAGTTGAGATATGGAGAAAGATGTGAAAGAAGATACCAGACCTGTCAAGATATCGTTTCTGTTGAATCTACTCAGCGAGCGGGTTTCTAGGTCTCATTGTAGAGAAAGGGCCGACCATGATGCGGCAGAAGTGTCATGGACCCCTTCTGGGACTCGCCCAAACATAGCAAGCTGTGGTTTCATATGTAAGAACAATATTGTATATAACTGCTTGTGCCCATCGGATATAATATCTGAGCTTGAGGAGACATAATGTGCCGAGTATCTATTTGTTCCCGAGGGGCCTTGCTTGAGGCTATTCACTGTTTGGCGATGTCTAGCTCGGCGCCTATTTGCCTCCTGAACTATTGCTATTTATGTTGTCTCCGTTTGATCTTGTCATTAGAAATGCTGATTCTGGTATCCCAATAAGTAAAAACCATCAACTGTCTACCTACTCCTGTGCGTATCTCCTTGACTGCGCGAAGGCATCCAACGGGTACTTGCCCCACTGCTAGAGCACTATCAAATGCCGCTGATATCGCAGTTAGATCCTGTTTCCACCTTATTGCACTTGTAGTGAGCGAAGTGGGAAACTAGCCGTGATTGGCCAAGATCCCTGCCTAGTACGGGTTGGATGCCTTCGCGCAGTCAAGGAGATATAATGATCTTGGATACCTAGATTAGTTTAGGTTACTTGATGGATTGACCCGAAAAAACAAGAAACTGTTATGCATGCAGCGACCTGTCTATCCATGGTCCTTGAACCGCCTCCATCGCCTCTTGGGCTGGGTTAAATTTGCAGTGCAATGGTTGTGGTTGCTCGAGACAAGTGATTATCCGTCATGCCAAGTCACCATACATCTGCTGATTGGTGCGCCCTCTCGTGGCGTGAGGCGGCAGGGGACGGCCAGGCACATCATGGAATGCCCCACCAATTTCAACATCAATCATCAACCTCAAGCTTGGAACCAACGCCTTGGACTCGATGTCGCCAATTTGATAGCCGCCAAATGATGGGCGAAGCTCCGCAGTCCCCTCGACGACGCCACATTCTCTCCTCCATCAACCCCGACAAGCCTCGATCCAGAAGAAGAAGCGCATCACCAGACCGCGACGACGTCAAGGGGGAGCCATCACCGCCGAGTCCGACGTCACAGCGCCCTGACGATGAGCGCGACAAGGATGCCGACAGTACGAGGCCTAGACGCTCGCGTCTCCGGCTGAAGGATCACCATAGATCCCGTCGCACGTCTCGAGACCGACACCGCGACCATGATGATTCTCACAGGCGTTCGCATCGTCGCCACCATCGACATCGTCGACGGCACCGCTCTCCCACTCCGCCTAACCCCCACGAGCCGGAACCTCTCGACCCCGAGGTCGCTTTTCGCGAGTCCCTATTTGACGCCATGGCCGACGATGAAGGTGC
This sequence comes from Fusarium falciforme, assembly GCF_026873545.1. Taxonomy (NCBI): domain Eukaryota; kingdom Fungi; phylum Ascomycota; class Sordariomycetes; order Hypocreales; family Nectriaceae; genus Fusarium; species Fusarium falciforme. The sequence continues at coordinate 2,026,459 of NC_070551.1, read as the reverse complement.
TGCGTACTGGGAGGGCGTCTACGGCCAGCCCATCCACGTCTACTCCAACGAGCGTGTGGGTCCTACGGGGTACCTGGAGCAGATGACAGAGGAAGAGTACGCCGCCCATGTGCGCCAGAAGATGTGGGAAAAGACGCACGCTGGCCTACTAGAAGAACGTGCCCGCCGGGAAGAAGCAAGGAAGCGCAAGGCAGAGGAGGATCGCCTTGCGCAGAAACTACAAGAGGACATGGAGCGCAGTCTACGTCGCGGCGAGGAACGCAGGCAACGCCGAAGATGGGTGACACTATGGGAAGACTACATTTCCGCCTGGTCAGCCTGGGACGGCAGTCGGGCGACGCTCGCATGGCCCGTGGAGAGTGGTCGTCGCGAGGACGTCGACGAAGCTGCTGTGCGCAAGTTTCTAGTCAACGGGCTGAACCCGCAAGAGATTGGGGAAAAGGCGTTTGTGGCGCAGCTCAAGGACGAGCGTGTGCGGTGGCATCCGGACAAGATACAGCAGAAGCTGGGAGGTCAGGTAGACGAGGATACGATGAAGGGGGTGACGGCTGTCTTTCAGATCATTGATAGACTCTGGGCAGATAGCCGGCCCAAGGTTTGAGGATGGAGCAGCGTGATACCCTGTTGAACAAGTTTGGGGGAGGAGAATAGAAGAAACAGCATCGAGTGAGTGCTGCCTACATGCTGCAGGGTCTCTCTTAGGTGTTCATCGTCTTGGGATGGTGGCGCATGGAAAGCTTAGATGGGTATACAAGGCGATGCCAAGGAGGTCGTTGCTGCTGGTAGCTTGCTCAATGCATGCTGACAACCACCCGAGGTAAATCAACATAAGCCGACCCAAGGGTCCTGTTTCAGAATGACAAACGCATGGAATTCGGATCGTATTTCGGTCCAAGGAATGTTCTGGTTCCCCCTTCGTACTCGGTAATGATATTGAGGCTAAGCAAGCAATAAAAAGAGGATCACGTTGGACCCCGAGAACATTCCTACACGCCCCCTTTAGACGAGGCAATTAATTACAAAAAACTCGTGAAGGCATCGCCACTTGGGTATGAGGAATGAATGGGAGTGCGTTGACCCCAGTGTTTCACCAGATGACGGAATAGGTGAAACGAGTTCCCATCACGAATGTCAGCTACGGTGTAGCCAATCAGGACCAAAGAAGAATTGTGCATGCGGCGCTCTATGGAAGGAGGGCAAAGGATTACGTCGCCTCTCGTATTCCTTTGGCTTCGGCTTCTAGGACGTCATGGGTGATGCCATGCAATGCTATGCTATGCGATTATTGTATGCACGTCCCGTGTCAGCGGCCAAGTGGATGATGTTGGGCCAGGCTAGGGGCAGTGGAACAACACCAAAGGTCGGTAAACCGGGCCAACACCCATGTCATGCACAAGTCTGGGGGATCGTCATTGGTACATGGCTGGCAAGGATTGTGGACATGGCCTTGTACGCCTCATGATGCATGAAAATCGAGTAATCAAGTCTTCAATCCATGAACATGAATGTGAATAAAAGAGTAAAACCCTTCTCTTGTTAATGACATAAAACGTTACAAAGTTATCCACCCTCATACTTCCAATCTCATCTCAATCCACCTCTAAAAGTATTCTGAATAAACCAATTCCATCCCTTCTAGCGGCAGATGCTCCCGCGCTAGATGATTAAATCCCGAGTTCCCGCCACACCCCCTTGCATCCATCGGATTGGCTGGGGTTCAGACAGGCGAGGAAGACTCCCTTTTGATGTGTGTGTGTGTGTGTTGTTTTGTATGGCGTGTACAGAGAGAAAAGAAAGAAGAGTTGACCGTTCGACGTTTTCATTCCCGCTTGGCTTTGCATGTGAAGACTGAAATTCAAAGTGGATCAAATCAACTCTTTACATGTTGACAATGACGGCGGCACCACCAAAGAGAGCACCCATGGCGATGGCAGCAGTGGGCATGGCACCCGAGTTGCCCTCGGTGGCACTGCTGGCGAGGGCACCGATCTCAGAGGTGGCAGCGGCAATCTCAGAGCTGATCGAGGCGGCGGCCTCGCCAGTAGCGCTGGTCACCTTCGAGCTCAGGCTGGCGATGCGGTCGCCGAGCTCGCTGGTCTTGCTGGCAATAGCAGCCGTGTCGACAGACTTCTGGGTCTCGGTGCCAGTCTCAGTACCAGTCTCGGTACCGGTCTCGGTCTCTTCGGTGGCGGTGCCAGTCTCGGTCTCTTCGGTGGCGGTGCCGGTAGCGGTCACGGTGCCGGTCTCGGTGACAGTCTCGGAGGCACCGGTGGCAGTGGCGGCGCTGCTGAGGCTGGCAACACGGGAGGAGATCTCCTCGGCAATGGAGGAGGCACCGGCGGAGGCCTCAGCAGCTCGGCTCGAGGCCTCAGAGGCGATGCTCTCAACACGGCTGCTGACATCGCCGAGGACGGAAGAAACCTGATCCTCGCCAGGGACGGAGACGGACTGGGCCTGTGTATCATGTCAACAGCCGTATCTTGAACGGCTCATGTGTAATGCATACCTTGGCAAGGGCCATGATGGCGAAGACGGTAGCAGCAGAGTACTTCATTGTGACGGTGTTGTGTAAGTAGTGAGAGTGTTGGAAGGGTTTGAGTTTCTGAGTGAGTGATATCGACAACAAGAGTACTGGTCTGAGCTGGGATTGGACAACGGTGGATAGAGAGGAAGACTGGAAACAAGAAGACAGAAACGACCGGAGGACAGGACGTTTTATGGACGGCCAAGCAGGCCATGGCATCTTCCATGGACGCTCTGTCGACACTCTACGGCCACGCCCCCTTCAGTCCCGGAGTCTCCGCTATTCCTTCTGGGGGGCTCGGAGCATGGTTAGAGAGGCCTGTCGGGACCATCGATCGGTGCATGGGTGTCTGACACTTGACTGATGTCAGTCTAGACGACGGAACAGAGCTGTCTGTACCGGTACTCTCCCACTCCCCCCCCCTTCGGGGCCTAGACACATGGCCGAGTTGTCTCGAGGAACAGCCTGTGGCTTCAGCTGAGAGTCAGCGACTCAGCCTCCCAGGGAGACGAGGGAGGCCATGCCGGTCCGTCTCACATTTGGGTTGAGTTCGGTTCTCCCTTGACGATGTGTTGCCGGAAATAACCACGAGCTAGTCGATCCGAGGAGCACTTCGCCATACATTTCAGGCAGCCTCATACGAGCCAAAACCTTGAAGCTTCGGTGTAGACTGCAAAAGTCAGTCCATCCTAGCTGCGTTCACCGTACCAAAAAGCCAAGGAAACGGTTGATTCGTTGGTACCTTGCTTTGGTTCGCTTTGGTTTGTCTTGTCGCCATGCCGTTTTCCGAGGTTGGAAAACCTGGAAATGGTGAAGCAACGGCTTTCAGACATGAAGCTGCAAGATCCATCTCTCGCCCAAAACAGGAATTGCTCACCGGGACGTCTCCCGTTCAAGGTAGACGGTAGCGGTAACATCATCATTCATCATGCTTTGGCCCATTGTAACAGGGGTGACCGTATCCTCTCTTCTCCCCGTCGGAAGTCGCCATTAGCCATGAGGCTCTGATTGGGAGGGGGGAAAAGTCACTTGGCGAGGCCGAACCCGAGATGCTTGCTTGAAAGGGGATAAGGCCATGGACTAGTGAGCAGCGGCTGCAGAATGAGCCCTGGCGTTTGAGAATGCCTTGGTTGCCTTGCTTGGCTTGAGAGCTTGAGCTGACAGCAGCAGCAGCAATCGAATGCAAATGTTGGATGGAGGTGGAGAAAAGGCCATCGCGTAATGGGAGCTGGGTCTTTGCGTCACAGTGGAGAGGCCAACAGCCAACCCCACACTTTCAATGGATGTCAAGTGCTCCCAGAGGTACCTTCCATCCTTCGTAGCTACCCACTATGTGGCAGGTACCAGGGAGCTTCCTTCTGAATGCTGCTACTGCTGGACCGTTATAATATTGCTGCAAGCCTTTGGATAGACAATCAGTCGACAGCGAGTAAATCAAGCGGAGCTCGTACCTGAATCATTCTCTGTCTGGATCCCTATCAAAGACATTGCAATCTTGTTCTCAAGGGGCAGAGCATCGCATTGCATGAAAGATCCAGCTCCTCCCTTACTCACAGCCGACAGCTGTTGGATGCCAACTCACATACAGTAAGCAGCTCTCACACCCGAAACAAGCCTCGTTCGAAGCCCTGTTGGGGCACCCGCCAATCACACGCCGGCCAACAAGAGACACTTGCCATCCTCGCCGTTCCCGTCCTGTCGTGTTCCCCTAAGGAGCTTGCTGTTCGAGAAGCGCAAGTTGCCGCTAGCGTCCTGGGGATCGACCGATGCTCTGGGGCAGGGCAGGGCTGCTCCTGTAGGCTGTGGAAACTCCCGGACTTTGTCAGGGATAAGTAGGTATGGAGGCAAGGTCCATCTCTTCAAGGGAAAACAGCACGCTGGGATTGTCGGCGGTATGCGACGTGATTTGCAACCCAGCACAGACCCTGACAGCAATACCTTTCGTTCCAGGCGAGACCGCTGCTATTCGGAGGAGAAACCAACGGCCAGGCCCGCCCTACACGAGACGTGCCTCTCTGGTCTGGCTGATGGATCGATCTCCAGGGCCTTCCGCCTGCAGTACCTGTACCTGAAGGCGCGGCACGCGACATGCAGCCCAGATGAGCAGACCAGAGTTCCAATGAATGCGTAGTAACTCCATGTCCGTCTCTTGTCTCGAGGTAGGTATGCTCCAGATCAACAACAAACACTGCCAGTCTCGGGGATCACCTCACATCCTTCAATCCCATGGATCCCATCATGCATTGCCATCACTCGAGATCGTCCCGCACGGCTCATTAGACATCCATTCACCGGCTATCATTCTCTGCAGTGTCTCCCTTGCCCATCTCCCCGCAGCCTGCCTGCTTTTGCTTGCTTGCTCCCCCCCTGTCTTGCTTGGCTGACGCCACGAACAAAACCATTGTCACACTCCCCGGGTTTGCACATCAAAGTCGCAGCATCTGTATTCTGGAGGTGAATGATCAACAAAAAGAGAATGGAACCTGGAAGTGAAATGTTCAATATCAAAAATATGGGCTGTGGCTTTTTTTTTTTTTTTTTTTACTCTTTCACTCTCTCTCCCCTTTTTGTGGTTGTTTTTTTATGGCGCCCGGTCAGTGGTCATGGTTGTCGCCCATTTGTAGTTTTTATGGAGAGAGAGGAGAGTTTGGTTTTAGGTGTGGAATGTAGAGTTGACCACTCGACCAGGCGCCGAGCACTTGTGTGTGCTTTTTGGGCTGGGAGAGAAAGAGTTAAACTTGGTTATAAAACTACCTCGCAGACTTGGTATCGACAGCGAGGACTCCTTTGACTGCCCGTGGTTGAGCGAAGTCGTCCACCGCTCTCTCTTCTGAGCCCCATGGCAATCCGTTGCCATATCCCCGGCTTGGCACTACCGATCGCCAATGTCGTTATTCCGCTGCCTTGGTCTGTTGCTTGGCCAATGCGAGCCAAGCCTGCACAAGGCCTGCTCTCAGTAGCCATAGATGGGGCCTAGGTTCTCAGCCTTGACCCTCTTCTGCGTGAAATGGCCCCTGATCGAGATGCACGGGGGCCGCGCTTTAATGAGACATTGAATGCCCGTCTGCTTCAACGTTCGTTCCAAACAGGAATCGCCTCTCAGCCACGCGCGCTCCTCTCAACAAAGTGGTTCCCTCCCCAGGCTGGGGGCTGGGCCAAGCACCGGGCTCGTTCGAGGTCGGTTCGAGCTCACGAGCCACCGAGGCCACGGATGAATGGGGTGCGAGATTTCCAACAAAAGTCCTGGTTACCTGCGTCATCAAGGCTCTCCAGCTGGCCTTCAATGTCATATCCAACCAACGCCGTTGGGAGTAGCCGCAATCACTGCCATAGCCCGTCCCGTCTCTCAGCCCCCAAACGCCGATCTCCAGGGTCGTCGTCGTGAGACACCACGTACTCAACACACCCGCGCATCCATTTGCAATCCTTCTCAGACATCTCGGTATGGGGAGATACCCTTCTTGAGCTCTTCCACAATCTCTGCTGCCTCTAGCGTGCTCCTCGCCTCAAAATCGTACCGTTTGCTCTCTGTCGCCTTGTACACCACCAGCTATTTTTGGTTCGTCGTTAGAAACACACATGACCTCGACATCAGATAGATGAGCACCAGCATGAACTTACCTTGACATTTGTGGGATGTTTCCGAGGCACTTTGCACCCGACCACATTGCTGAAGTGCACCGTCGTTGTTTTACCTCCGCCGTCGTGCAACGCCTTGCCGCCCGAGGCTGGCATGATGTGAATGTACTCGCCGTCGATCACCAAGATGCGTTCGCTCATTCCTACAATGCGCATCGGCTGCTTTCGCCAGACCGTGTACTTCTTGTAGCTGGCGTTGCTGAGCTCGTCCTGCTTCAGGGACTCTCGTGCCAGGGGGTGGCTTCCAACCATCTGGACCTGTTTCTTGCTCCGTTTCTGCGTCGAAGGGTCTGTAAGCGGCAGCATCTTCGGCGATGAACTGCCTGGTGATCCAGTGATGGTCAACGGCCCGTCCGTCGCGAACCGTCGTCTGTACAGCTCTAGATCGGAGACGTTGCCGATCGACGACACGGGCCGGTCAATCATGACTACAGCTCCCGACCCGGGTAGCTTTAGTACATGGTTGGCCTTGTCTAGCTGTCTCTTTCGACATACCATGTCTAGCACTTCGGCTAGGTAGGTATCCGTCGTCACATCGAGCGTAACCATCTGTCCTGGTGCAATGTCCGAAGACATGATGTGAATTCGGAGCAGCTTCTGCTGTCCCCGTGATGTGTTTGGAGCCGCGATGGGCGCCTGCGGCATGTCTGCTGCAGGCGCATTTGACCGGTACGTCGTCGTAACGATGGGATTCTGTCGTGGACGGGCGGCCAGGAAAGAGTTGACTTGCGGGCCTGGTGTGCCTCTAGGCGTGGCATCCTCATCCTCTCGACCTGGTTCTGCTGAGTCGAGAGCCACCCCGCCACTCTCCTGTGACGTTACAGGCTCCTCCTCCTCCTCTTGTGGTGTGAGTTCCTTGTTCTCGAGATATTCTTCCTCTGAGGCCGCTGTCAAGGCAAACTCATCATAAGCGGTAGAATTCGACCGCATCCGACCTCCACCTCGCATGGCAGCATTGTTCACCGTGGTAAACGAGGTCAATGGTTCTCTTCTCGGAACGGGAGGGAAATCATCATCCACCTCACCACCCTCTTCAACCATTCGAAGGGTCCACCAGTTGATGTTGAGCTTGTCCGAGGGGATAGGCGGGTCCATCTTCTCTTCATTGTAGCGATACAAACTCAGGCCAATGAGGTCCGCCACGGTAACTACCCTCTCAGCGCCCTGCCCGTCCTGAACACGTGGGCGGATGAGCACTTGGAACGGCTTGCTTGGCGTCTTGGAGAAGGCGGCGTAGATGCGCACACGAATGGGGCCTTGCGTCCCCTGCCCGCTGAAATGGGCAAATCTGTGGAAGGGGATCGTGGGTTTCTTGTCCTTGGCCTTGAGCGCGGCCGACAACAAGCTTTTGGGCTGGGCGATGCTGAGGGGTCTGATCATGCTCATAGGCCTCGGGGGCGGCAAAGACCCAAGAACGATGGGATTTGTTGGTGGCCGAGATTTACGAATCGTCGATTGTCGCACAAAGTTCTTGGGCGGTGTTCCAACAACCTGACGAGTAGGTGATCCGGTAATGGCTGGGTTTTCGACACCATCGAGGATTGATGCCGAGTCTATGCTCTCCACATAATCATCAGACATATCTGAAGCTTCGTCGGAGTCTTCTTCCTCTTCTGGCAAGAGAGATGTGTCCACCCGATTGATGCCAGGCGTGGGCTCCTCGAGGATTCTCGCTTGAAGCTTCGCTGCTCTAGCTGCGGCCCTGGCAGCCTCTCGGTGTCTCTGGACAGTGGGAATGTCGATCTCGTTTTCGGAAGATATCTCGCTGCTGGTGACTGTGTCTCTTCGTGGCCTCTCCCTTACTGTCTCCAATGCCGACTGCGAACCTCGTCGGGGCGCCCTTGGTGATACTGCCCCTACCTGTCGTAGGTTGGTGTTTTGAAGTGGCGATGAACCTGCTCTATGCCTCACGGGCATCTTGGCGAACTTGATCTGTTGTGCGGCTCTTTGATCCGTGTCATCATCACTGTCGTCGCTTAGGTCGCTACTGTCCTCCTCTTCCATCTGTTCCCGGCGCCTGCGCCGCTTGATAGCCATCCCGGGCCCCATGGTATCGGATCCGCCAGCGGTGAGCATGCCTCCATCTTCATCTCCATCCTCGAGCGTGAGGCCTGCCTGTCGAGGTGCCTGGAAGTATTCGGAAGCGATAGCGGTGGGTATCGGGGGTGAGTGTGTCCGCTTGATATGGGAGGAATTGGGTCGCCAGCCAGCGGCCTTGAAGGGAGCTGAGTTTAGGAAGCCATCGTTGACGGTCAAGAGGCGCTCGCCCACGCCGTCGGCGATCTCGTTGAGGTAGCTTGTGCGGAGCTGATAGGACACGAGTCTAGGGGGAATGCCATGTCAGTGGGTGCGGGCTGTCGGGGTCTTATAGCAACGTACTCTTCCAACTGAATGACGGACATGATGGCGACTGCTTTGGCGGGTATATATCACGCCAGTATCACGCCTATATCTTGAAATTCGTCATTCTAAGAAGCCCAGAGTTGAAGGTTTGAGGGGCGAGGAGCATTGGTAGGGAGCGTTGCGATAAGCTATTCGTGGGGTTCAGGCGCAGCGCAGCCTCGTTCGCGTCTTGGGTGCGCAAGGACCCATGTGGCTTGCGTCTGAGCACGGGCCACCAGCGAGCGAGGCGAGGCAACAATGGGGCGCATTTCGACCTCATGTCGCGAGGTTCAGGAAATCAAGCAACTTCGCGATTCCATCCCCAACTTTTGTAGTTGACGGTTATTCTTTGTCCAATATTCATCATGGGCCTGGTTGATTATTCCGACTCCGAGGGCTCAGGCTCCGAAGCCGAGGCCCCCGTCAAGACAGCCCCCAAGACTACATCCTCCTCCAAGAAGCCCTTCCAGAAAGTAGTTGATCGATCCAATCCTGGCAAAATCGTCGTCAACCTCCCTCAACTCTCCAACGATACACCCCAACGAAACAACGAACCTCCCGCGAAGCGTGCGAAAATAAAGGGATCGGGTCTCTTTTCCGGGTTCAACTCATTCCTGCCAGCCCCGAAGAATGCGAACAAGCCAAAGCCTACAACTGCAGCATCAGGTAGCACTTCATCGAGACCAGGCGTCAATCTCAAGACGAGCGCTGCACCGGGTTTCAGTCGAGGGACAGAAGATGATGGTGAGGGGCTGGGTGATAGCATCACGTCAGGAGGGTTGAGCCTGCCGCCACCAAAGGCTGCTCAACCATCCATCCCAGAAGGACAGAAGCCTGCCGACGAGGTCAAGCTCGTGGGTAAGCCCTTGATGTTTAAGCCTCTCTCTGTCGCAAGGAACCCCCAGAAGAAGAAAAAGTTGAATTCAGGAGCAGCGAAGCCAGTGGCCGCACCATCTCAACCAAACTCTGCAGAATCCAAGGAGACAAAACCCGAGCCAGGACCAGAACCCGCTCCAGCGCCTCCCAAGGTCTCTCTATTTTCGATGCATACTGAAGAACCTTCGGAACCTGCAGATGCTACGGCACGAAGCGCTGTCTATGAGCCCATGTTTGCAACTCAGGAAAGCTCATTGGCCCACGACGAGGGCGCATACGCCGACTACGCGCAGTATGCAAGCCATTCACAAACAGGTCCATCTGCCACCACATTGCCAGGCTCTGAGTCGCTGGACACGGTGGCAGACGATCTCAACCTTTCAGCTGCCCAACGACGTGAGCTCTTTGGCCGTGGAGGCCTGGGCAAACAAGCGGCCAAGAAGGTTATTAACTTCAATATGGACAAGGAATACCAGCACAACGAGGAGATCCGAGCGTCAGGAGAACAGCAGATACACAACCCCGTGCGTGCTCTCCAGGGCGGCAAGCACAGCCTTCGCCAGCTGGTGCAGAATGTGCAGAACCAGCGCGAGGCCCTCGAGGACAGCTTCGCCAAGGGGAGAAGCAACCGCAAGGAGGCGTCGAGCAAGTACGGATGGTGATGAAAATGATACCCAAGTGTTGCACAGAATATCCAAAAATGAAGAGGCATTTCTATTTACATCTAAACCTGAAAAGGGGCTTCCTACAGATACAGTCACGCCGCGCTCTAATACCAATACCAATCCCAAATATGCGCAGCGAGGAGCAATACCAACAAACAAAAGGGGGTGTCTTGAAAACAAATCGTTCGCCATTCCACAAAATCAAACCCAAGAAAATCCGTTTTTCAGAATGTTTCCACTCCAACCTTTCGGCCGGTCTGGAAGGCATTGTCTGCCATCATGAATCCCCATTCTCCTCGCGTTATGGGCGATATATCGTCATATCCGTTGGGCGTCATGGGCCCCATCTTCGCCGACGCTGGGCTCATGAGTATCGGGGTCGGTGTGAGAGGGCTGAAGGCGCTCTTATTTACAGGAGCTGCGCTCAGGACCTGGTCAATGGTTGAGCCGTCCCACGGCTGCATTGAGAAGTAGAGCCTGTCAGTCGGTCGTGCCGTACGTTCTTCATCCTCCTCTTCCCCTTCGACTTTGACGATGGGGACTTCCTGCTTCTTGGTTTCAAAGTTGGTCAGCAGTTTCAGCTGGGGCTTTGGTGAAGGCGTTTTCTCCTTGGTGATGGCAAGTCCAATCATGTCCTCCTCGATCTCGGAATCGCTATCACTCTCTTCGAAATCGCTGATCGCCTTGATGGCCGGCTCGGTGAATGCTGCTGAAAAGCCCTCAATGCCGCCGAGTTGCTCCGGTCCGCCATACGCACGTCGATACATGCGGTCCAAGTCAACCAGGGCAGAGTTTGACACACTCAGCCAGTCATATGATCGGAGGATGGCAGTTTTGGAGACTTTTGACCCGGTGGCTAGGATTGTGCGGCGGAGTTCGTCAACGGCGTCTTCGAGGCGCAGGTGAGATTTCGTCTTGGAGTAACTGGATAGTGCGCTCTTGAGGCTAAATAGCCGATCGAGCGAGAGTAGGGTCAGGCCCTCGGAGGAGAAGAGGACCTCGTTCTGGATGATGGAGCTATGGATGAGTTGGTTGGTGAGTCCGCAGGAGGAAGGCCTGACTGCTGGTGAAAGCCACTCAGAACTATGGAGTGTTAGCAAGATATCCGACATGTTTGACATCATACACCAAACCCACCCAACACGGAACTTTTTCTCCGTCTTTTCTAGCGTTTGGTTAAGGATCTTCTCGGATCGAGGATGGAGTTCATTCGTATGGATGAGACGCATGCCAAAACCTGACGACGATATGATGGAGCTCATGGTGTCAGTGGTAGTCGACGAGGCGGTACCGGGCGTCATCGGAGGAGGCGAGAGGGGCGTGGTGGGCGAGAGAGGCCATCTGAACCGCGGGCTCGGTGTATCTGGTGGAGGAGCAAAGCCAGGCGAAGATATTCCACTTCGTGGCGAGTCCATCGACCGTGCCGGTGTCGGTCCATTATACGAACCGGCCAGCACCAACGACTTGAGCTTCGACATGGGCCCATTTCCAAAGTTGAAGCGGAAGCTGGGAGACAGCGGCGTCGGGGTCGTCGGGGTGACGAGGCCCCTCGGCGGCACAACAGACGGTAGCTGATAGTCTCGGCGGGCCACGACGAGGGTGATGTGCTGAGACTTGCGAGCCAGACGGGCAGATGCGTGCTCGAGGGCCGGCGCGAGATGGGGCGGCAGATGGTGAGCGTCCAAGATGGAGGTGCCAGCCTCCAGAGGCGAAGAGATTCTCTCTTTGAGCGACATTTTTGTCTGGTTGGGTTGTTATTGTAATGCCTTGAGAGGCAACGACTCGACGATGCAAGGAGGGACAGCCACAAAACGGCCAAAGTAAGAGGAACAAAGGAGTGCAAAGAATCGGTAAATCAACAAGTCAAGGGAGCGCGAATCAACGACATCCAGGCCGCACAGCAGCTGTATTCCTTCAGCCTTGTCGTCGTCGTCGTCGTCGTGCGTTCAACGAACAAACAAAACAAAACAAAACCCGTCGTTGTGATCCTATGGGAACAAGGCAGGAAAGCAGGAGACATGCAGGACGGGGGAGTTTTAAAAACCCGCATGCAAAACAAGTTTCGTTCTTGTTTCTCACTCATACACACCCCGGGCACTTGTTTATGTTTCAAAACTCTCCTGCGTCTGGCCAGTCAGCCACCGGCTTTTCGTCTCGCCTGAGGTGTGGCCTCCTACTCGGTGACCCCCGGCCGGAGCTGACCCTAGCAGAGAGATGATCACTATGTAGTATAGCGTCGGAGTGGTAGATGAAACGTCAGGGAGGGGGACCTTTGAGGGAGGGAAGACGCTATGTAAGAAAAGGGGAATTGCATGAGCTGCTCATCACCTCTTGTTCATCTTCTATCTTGGACCGCTTGTTCATCACTGCTTTCCTCATCGTCCCAGCCTGTCAAACGGTGCAAATGCCGGGAACGACCCAATCGGCAGGACCATGAGGGGGAGGGGGGACGTTCTCTCGGCGGCTAACGTGCATTAGCGCGTGCCCGAGGCTGCTATTTTCGGCAGCGGCGGGGTTCCCGGTACGCCCCGTGATTGGCTAGCGGGAGGTTAAATGTATTTTTAGAACTGACGGGCGATGCGAGCGGCGTTGTGACAGGCTGCGAAGGGTGAGAGATTCGGGGACCCCTGTTGCAGATTTCAATCGGAGAGGCTGGTTGGTCGGGTGGGGGGCTCGAGAGGTTTGTGAAGAGGCAGGGACTTGGTGCAGTAGTGCACATAGATTGGTGTCCACTGTTGAAGCAACCAAGATGGATACTCGTCAATGATTCTTCCATGTGAGCATTTCTGTTCTGAGTCTTGATGATCATGGCTGGTTTGTCTCCGCCATCGTGACTGGCCCTTGCACATTCCTCACGCATTCTCCTTCTCCAGCTGTCAGACGTCGGCACTTGTCTTTCCGAGACGAACCAACATATCTCACAGCTTGCAAACCATTCACCGGCCACCGCCCCAATTTCTCACCAAACGTAGACTCTTCTTGCCGTGGAACCTGTCGGCTTCGTCTCAAAGGCCATGTCTCTAATACTTTCTATTTTCGCATCTCCATTGGCATCACATCATCGCGTGGTATCCGAGGCGGGCCTGGAATATTGGCCGCCGTGGCTAAAGATAGGTAGCGTCGGACTAGATGGCCAGCCGCCGGCCACAATGTTGCTGTCATACAAGGGGGTCGTGATTTAGTGAAGTCCTTCTATAGAAGCTGATCCTGGCTGCTCGGCCGTCTAGATTACATCGTCGTCCACCAGAATATCCGTTACTGGCGCCACTTGAAAATCTGGGAGATATTCATAGAATCAATCACATGGTGTCGGCGGCAAGCTTCGCCGTGAGACAAAGGCGTCATGGTACAGGAGTCTGTCCAAGTGGAAGACTCCTGACAATGAGTATTCACATCGAGGTTGAATAGCTTCCAGCTTGATGTGATCCGTCTGTCTCGACTTGGCTTCGTGTAATCATTCATCATTTCTGTCCTCGTGCCCAAAAAAACCAAGGCAGGGAGGGGATGGATACAAGAACGCTGGTCTTGATCTTGGTCTCGAAAACAATTCCCATCTTCATCTTCACCGACCCCTGATTTCCCTCATCTCGCGGTCTGGTACCGCCGTATCCCTGTTCATTATCCTTTAGCCCTTGCGCCGTCACTCCCTTGCTATGCATTTTTGCTCAACATCAACTGTGTTCGACAACCATCCGTTTCTGGCCGGCCCTGGCTGTCATGATAGATGATGCCCCGGCCTCTACTCACCCTTTGCGTAGGCTAGCGAGTGTAAATGATAAACCAGAGAATCGAAATCAACAAAAGACACAAATGCCTGCCTCCTTTGCCCTGACGCCTGTCTCGCCCCGTCTCTCTCCAGACCCAGCGAGCTCATTCATTCATGCATGTATGGTCTGTCATCAAGCCAGTTCCACGTCGTTCATCTCGTTCAGTCCTGTAATGTTCATCTCCACCAGGTCGTCAATCTGGTCTGATGATCCACAGGATCCTTCCCAGTCTTTGCCCAACGTCAGCCGTCACCTGAAGTCTGTTGTAATAGTATCGGAGTCGCTAAACGACTGTGACATACCGGACCCGTCTTCCTCCATGTCATCCACGATCAGCCTGCGGAGGGGATCCAACACCTCTGTCCTGTAGCGTTAGCCATCTTTCTTTAAGGGGGAACCTAGACCGGGCCGAGTCCACTTACCGCGCTGCAAGGCCATAAACTCTGTGTCGACATCGTCTTGTTTCTCGGGATCACTTTCGATAGACTTGGCGCATGACTCAATCACGCGCGAGAACGAGCCTGCAATGTCTCGCCCCAGGTGTGCTCTCCTTCGGACGTGATGCTCCTCGAGATGCCCCAAACACGTAAGGCCCAATTGTCTGACCGTCAGCTTGATCTCTTCCCGATCCTCCGGGTCTCGCTCAGCGATCGAGTCGCTTTGCAAGGCCTGGAACAACTCGCGGTCTAGGAAATTCTCTGTGGCTGCTCGCACGGTGCTTTCCTGATATGCTAGGAGATGGGGTGTCCAGTTTGGCACCAGACGGAGACTGAGACTCCTGATGGTCCTCGCGAACTCCCCTTCCGACCGCTCGAGTGACAGTGCTGTTTCGAAGAAGCGAACAAAGTATACCCCCTCGGTGTTTTGCAGGCTTTTGGCTTGCGTGTACACATGCTGAATCATCTTTGTGGCAAAGTCGAGTTGCTCGGTACTCTCAATGTAGGCGCCGGCTGCCCGCAGGAACGGGTCCATGGCTTGAGTTGACGTCTCACCCCTGATGCATCGCTTCAACGTGGCCAGTATCTTGCCATCCATCGTTGAGCCGATCCCGGTCAGGAATCGGATAATGTCGTCGGTTGGACGGGTCGCTTGGTCGATCCCCAGTAGCTTCTCCACGAAATGGCTGCCGTGAGTATCGTCCAGACTGGTGTGCACGAGTTGTACCTCTTCCGATGTCCAGGTGAAAGGCCGTTCCATCCGCTCCAGTCGCTCAGCCGCGTCTTCAACAATGACGTCTGTTCCCAGCTCCGGCTCCAGCTGCTGCAGAAGATAATCGACCAGCATGATCACCGACAGGTAGGAAGGCGGTTTGGCGTTGTTGATGCGTCGGAGAACAGTCTGCAGCATCCTTTGATAGTTTCCGGTGAGGGCTTGTGCTGGATCTGCCGAGATAATACGCAGAAGCCTCGCCAGGTAATTAGCGGCCAGAACATATCCGACTTCGCGGCTTCCCAGCTTTGCAAAGCCCAAAATAGCCCCAAAGTAGTCGTCCCACGATCTGAGGTTGATGTGGAAGAAGTTCCATAGGTGATTGAACAGAAGCATCACGCCATCAATGACTGAACGGTGAGCAACAGCACCCTCGGTAATGTTCTCGTCTCCATCAGGGTCTGAGATCGGACTATTTGGGACCGGCGGATCGTAGACATGAGGCAAGCCTCTTGCAATCTTGTGTATAGCGACAGTGAACATCTTGCTCACAAAGTTGCGCACTGCCATTTCTGGGTTCCGTTGGAGGAGGGCGCGCAGTGCATCATGCCGTTGATCAAAGTAGCTGTAGAAAGCAAACGCACAATGGTGGCATGAAGTGATGGCATCGCTGATCAACTTGGAGAAGCTGAGGAAATCCGGCATGTCCTTTGCTCTTGTGACGACCTGGTCCAGGTGGCTCAGCAACGTGTGCATGGCTAAATCCTGAAGCCCATGCTCTTGAGCGCGATCAATCAGGAACTCGCCAATGTTCTGGCTCGTGTCAACTTCGCGACAGCTTCCACAAAGCTGTCTCGTCTGCTGGAATAGCATCTGAACGAGCCTGAGGTTGCTAGGATCATATATACAGTGACGGCGAAGGATCACTGTGTTTTCGCTCATGATGTGATCTTTGAGATCGTCAGCTACATTGACTCGCAGAGGCCCTGGAATGCCTAGGCTCATCATCCTCTCCTGCTCAGCTCTTAGAGAAGAGGCACGTTGGTAAAACAGCATGTACGCGCTGTATGTCTTGTCGTAGATGATGCCGTTTGTGTCGTACGGACGATGATCAGGGCCACCAAACGTGGAGCTTTCCATATGCGAGGGATCCCATGCCGTTACCATATCATCGTTGAACTCAACCCAAGTCTGGCGACCTGGGGCGGAAGGGCGCTCACGGATGTACGAGTAGTAGTGACCGGATTCAGCGGTGCCCGAGTGAACGAGGACACCGACCAGTTCGAAGATGTCCTCCTCGATGTCATTTTCCGGGTTGCTGAGGTGCTCGATAGTGTAGGGTCGCAAGTTGACACGTGCTGGGAATGAGAAATAATCGTTGATCTTGCTTCGCTGGAGAGTACGGAGGTTAAAGTCAAACCGCTTGAGATGAAAGATGACATTGTCTGGGATGTCTTTCAGACACGCCCTGCAACATGTTAGCTTCCAAGTGGCAGAGCAACTGACGGAAAGTGTCACCTCTTGACAGCATCAACGTGTTTGTCGCACGTTGAACACTTGTACTTGTTGTCTGTTGATCGTTAGCGACCTCCTCGAGATAAAATGGATAATAAACAGGCATACCCCCTTCCATGATCTCGCCATCCACATAAGCCTGAAGGCTGTCTTCCAGCGTGTTTTTGCCCTTGATGTCGCATTGAATCGCAGAGAATGGCTCAAGTCGCTCAGAAATGTGCTCACACTCCTTTGACTTTACTTGCTGCACGAGTTGACCACCGTAAAAAGACTTGAGTTTCCTCTTCTCTTCGTGACTGTGAAACTGTCCCTCCCAGCGATCGAAGAGTAGGTTGTAGAACTCATCCACGTCCATTTGACTGTGAATGTCGATGAGGGTGTCATCGTAGGTCTTGATTGAACTGACAAGATTGGTGGGGTCAACAAAGCGACGGTAGCTTTCCTGCATGAAGCCAAACAGCTTTTGGGTGTAGAACATGAGTTCTTGGCCGTCGGCGGGATCATGAAGTTTCGAGTTCAGGATGAATTGTCGGAATCCCGTGTTCATGAAAAGCTGCGCCAGGATTGAATTGAGGTAGCATGTGTTCGACAAGTTTAGCAGACCAGCGTAACCACATGGTGCCCGCAGCGCTCGCAGGCGCTCAAATTGATACGGGAGCTCGTAAAGATATGGTTCATCTGGTTTGGATGTCAGCGGGTGCGAGGTTGATATGGCGCAAGACATGCCGTCATCGTCATCATCGTAGAAGGGCACGAGACTCTCAAGAGATTCCAACAGGCCCTTGGTCTTTTCTGGATCGTGCTTCACGAGATGGAAAAGAATGTCACAGAGCTTCGCTCTCGTTTCACTGTGGAGAACCACCCTGGGGATGGGCTGCTCGCTCAGACTGCGCTTGGGGGGATACAGCTGCTTCCAGAACAGTGACAAGGGCAAATCCCTATGACGAGTCAGTTGATCGGCCCTACACGGTGAGGTTTCATTCTCGTACGCTGGCAACTGCGGGGATTGGGCAACCGAGGGGTCAAGTTGCAGGCAAATATGTAGAACTGTTGCGAGGCCTTTCGCAAATGAGTCCTCTCCAGCCGAAGACCCAATGGCCTGTGTACTCGGTTAGCCTGTACCAAACCGTCTCGAAGCTGACAGAACCTACTTCAGTTGATGTATGGGCGAGTAAGAGCTGGCTGACCTGAGAGGCAAGCCTTGGGAGATCTAACACGCCTGGCGATCGAGCCTTCAATCGCATCAGCAAGACGTACGTCAGCCTAAAGAAATCTTCACACTGGTCCGGATACCCGGCTATCTGCAGCACAAGGTCGCTGACAACACCCCAAAAGTATGAGACCAAGGCCACAAAGATGTCGTCCGGATTATTTAAGGATGACTCGTTTGACCTGTCCAACGGCTGTGTGTGGCCTGTCATCGAGACAAGCTCCTCAATGAGCTTCACAACAAGCGATCTGACCCCAGGTCTTGGATCAGTAAGCAGAGCACGATGCAGTAAAGCCACAAAATCGGGGTTTGTGTTGAGCTTTGCCCAGAATGCACCATTGATTATGCTCAGGCGGAGTGTGAGGGCAAGTGTTCCGGCAATCACTGGAGAAGCATCGCCGGGGGAATCTATGGCGCATGTCAAGATTTCAACGAGCCGAGCTGGTTCAGGCACGATAACGATGTCCGTACTGACTGGTCGTCCTGGGGTGTAGAGCTCTGTGACCATGCTCGAGCCAGCAAGTGTTCCAGTGGACCGTAGCATATTATCCAGCAGCCGTCGGAATGCGTGTATCAATGTGCCGGTGAGTTTCAGGCGCAGGCTCACAGAAGCCTGATCGAAGACATTTTTGTCCGAGATTGCCTGAGTGGCAAAGGAAATGCCCGTCTTTAGAGCTTTGGTATACGCGGAGGATTGATTAGGGTCAGTTAAGTCATCCTTGGGATCTTCATTGTCGATGCGCCCGTGAAAAGCAGCTTCAATGTACTCCAGAAGCGTGTGCACAGCGTAGAGTGACTTGTACGGCTGCCCCGGAGGAAAGATTTGCTGATACGAGGTTGTGTTGCTGTCAATTGACTTCAAGAGATGACCATCTGTGGGGAGTTTCACGAGAAAGTGGTAAATCTTGGATACACAGTCAGTTATTCGGAGCCTTCAAGATTGGTGCTGGGTTTCATACCTCTTGTGCGAGTGGCTCCTCCATGCTGAGGTACTCGAACATCTCGTCAAAGTGCGCCGAGATTTCTACCTCGAGGGGAGAGGCACCTGGCTTCACTCGACCAGAAGGGGCTGGGCCTGCTTCCTCACGTTTGACCAGCATGAGACCCTCGTGGACACGCAGATCCTCCAAAGACTTGCAGATTTCGTGCTCGTTAGGAAGAAAAGGTCGTCCTTTGTAATAAACTCTGTAGTTCTCGAAGCCTGTCTCTTGTCTCAGGCTGGCAAGTAACGACGCAGCGGTGTTGAGCTTCCCAATTGCGAGTGGCTTGATATCAGTCTGTTCATCCCCATCAAAAGACTGGTATTTGAGCTCAGCCGAGTCGCCTTGCACCTCATAGGGGGTTTGGGGGATCAACGTTCTCAGGTCAGGGGCCGACAGAAGAGGTTTTGATTGATGGGCCTCCAGTATATGCCGCAATAGTCTCAAGGATCGAATGAAGATCCTCTCCTGCTGCTGGATTTGCTCATCCGTTGCAACAGTTGACATGGGCTCATCCTCGCCGCTCGTCGCTCCATCGTTAGAGCTCTTGATTTTCCGCGCGGCATCCTTTAGCTGCTGTAGGCATCGGTTGACTAGAGCCATGTGGATCAGTCGTGTTCGCTGAAGCGGGCTGGTGGCCATATGCCGGCTTTCAACATAGATATCGATTGCAAGCGTCCGTACTGATCGATCAACGAGAGATCCATCCTCAGTCTCGAGGATCAAGCGCCACAATTGCTCAATACCGCTCTCAGCAACCATATCATGGTCGTCAAGGGCTAGGTCGGCTTTCTCGTTGAGACGCGGTAGAATTTCCGCCCGGAGAAACTCCAGCATGCCGTCGCAGAAATATTCGGAAGGGAGAGTTGGGAGGTATTGAGACAAGCACGTTTGGAGAAAGGGGTTGGCGAGGTTGAGCTTCCGGTTAAGATTGTTCAAGATACCCCATCCTGCTCTCCTATCCTCAAGCGATAGTGACCGCGGGCCGACCAGCATGTCCCAGAGCTTTATCCCCAGCTCCTTGGTGATTGTTTGGGGTTCAACCTGGATGATGTTGGTGATGAAGTCCCTGCGAGGTTGGTTGATGGCGCCCCAGAGAACCGTCTGAACGCCGGCAGCTCGTCCGACCTTGATTGCGTGCTCTAGCTCAGTAACGATAAGTCTCGTCAGGTCGTGCTTCTCCGTCAAGACACGAAGTTCCATAACAACCGCGGAGCGGATTGCCATTGACAAGCACCAGAGGCTGCCCAATGTAGTTGCTGACTGGTCTGCTATGTCCTGAATGCAGCTCTGGTACAGCTGCTGGCGTCCTTCGGAATCTGGCCCATATGCCAGGAGCTCCTTAAACTTCTGCATCGCTGCGTGCTGCATGTCGGGATATGCGACTTGTGATCCGGATGTGCAAACTGACGATTCTCTGAGCAGCCGTAAGCACAAGTTGTAGGGATGAAAGCTCAGTCCCGGTCGATCGACTTGTGATCTTGTAACCATGTGCCTAATGACGGTCTCCCAAAGCATTCGGATGGAGGGAGTGAAGCCATCCATGGGAAGGGCCTGAAATTTGTCGCAGAAAAATAGAAGACCGGCGTAGTCGAAAAGGTTTGTGATATTTGTCACCATGCGAGTGAGAGCATCTGCGGTGCGAGGATCTTGGCCGGATGTGATACCTTGCCATATCATATTGATGTGCTCCTCCCGGTACATCTTGGTCACTACCAAGAAGCCCACGATGTTGGCGCCCTCAAGAGTGATCTCTGGATGACAGTTAGAGCCGAGGATGTACTCTATGAGTCCGGTCTGGAGCAGGTATTCCGCGAGATGGTTGAGGTGGAGTATGCTGCCATCGTCTCCGCTATCACAATGGCGTCTCCAGCAGGAGACCAGGTCACCACACATCTGGGTGACACCCACAACACGGAGTTGCATCTGACTTGACCTTATCAGCTTGTTCAAGAGCCCAAGACGTCGCTCCCAAGCGATTGCCTCAATAGTGTAGTTGACTGGGAGCTGGGGGTGCGCCTGTCGATGCTCGATTAGTAGCTGAGTTGCAGCTTCATGTTCGCCCTGAAGGCTCGATTTGATCATGTTTGTGAGAGCCCGAACACTAGTTGAGACTTTATCGGCATTCAACTGCGTCGGCTGCTTTTCAACCATCCTTACGAGGGTATCTGAGACCAGGTCGTAGAGGACATGACCAACTTCTAGCCGTTGTTTGGCCATGGGGGGGAGTCCTGGGCTGCCCGAGGCGAAGCTTGCATCTGTCATGATATCTGCTGCAACCAGACATATCGAGGATAGCTCATCAGTCCATCGAGGGAAGTTGGAGATATGATCCACCAGACACCTGACCAGCTGGAGCAGGCAACTGAGGCTTCCACCTTGACTTTCCTGAAATTCCTTGATCACGTATGACACATCTTCCAGACTAGGGGATGAAAGATCGGCGTTACCAGTTTGCTCGTCGTAGAAAGGCGCCCCAGTCATCATATGCAAGCGGTCGAGGTAAAGAGGAGACAATAGAGTAGGTGGACGCTGTTTTTGATCCGTCTGCGTAGCCGAAAACTCTTGCAGAGCACGAATGTCAGATTCGATGAACCAGGCCGTCAGCTTGGCGAATCCAGCGAAAAACGCCAGAGTAACGCCGCGCAATCCATGTGCTTTCAACATTGATGGCCTAGTACGATTAGTATAGAGTAATAGGACCAAAGAAGGGGAGACATACTTGCGACATGCCATTGCGTGAAAGATTTCGGGGAATGTAACCCAAAACCCCAAATTTTGTCGGCATGAGTCGATGGCAGATTGCTGGTCGACGTCTCTGATGTATCTGAGGTACCTTTCTAGCCATTGCTGAACCTTGTCGACAACGCCTTCATCAATTGGAGATTCTGCATGTTTTAGCCGCTTGAGTCGTTCAGAATCAGAATAACAAAGCTCACGAGTTGAAAGATAGTTTGCCAGTCGTTCCACTGTCGATTCGGTGGTTTCTTCGGGATCATGAAAGGGGAAGTCATGGATAGGATCGATCAGGATAGGGTCATCCCCAACGATGGAAACTCCAACGCTCATATGATCGGAAGCCATGTCATCATCATCTGACGGCACTGTGATAATCTCGATTGGCGGGCTTGTTGAATGTGAAGAGGCGGACTTGGAGGTATCGGTACTCTGGGCAGGAACCGGCACCATGTCGACCTCGGAGTCTTCAACACTGGCCTTGACGTCGTCGGTCGCAACATCGGTGACGGCATCGGTCGCAGGGGGCTGGGCGGCAGGTGAAGGAGATGGGGGCGAGGAAGACGACGAGTCACTCTGGGGCGCGTTCCTAAGGTTAATAGTAACCATGCTGGACGGAGGCTCGGTGGGTGGCTCGCGCATCGAGGTGCCAGGCTCGGGGGTCTTTGGCGCGACAGGTTCTGGCCGAGCTTCTACAGCCGAGTCACGGCTGGGGACGAGGGGATCAGTGTCGAGAGTGGTAGAGCTCGAGGAATCGTGGAGCGGGTTCACGGTATCGAGGGAGTTTGTAGGTGATCCGGAGAGAGACGTGCGCCGGCGCTTGCGAGACGAGATATCACCGTCATCAAAGGGATTCGGCCGGGTTGAACTGGCTTCAGCGGAGGCAGCACGATCTGGGAGGTCCGGGGATATCGTGGACGGATCCATCGGAGTTGTGTAGAGAAGAGGTGGAAAAGCACGAAGCGCGGAGGTGTAGAGACGTCACACCGTCGCGAAAGACGCCCCGGCGACAGCTGCACAAAATTAACATGTGGGTTTGGTAAGAGAAGCGATTCGGCGGGGGCGAAAGAGCAAGATCCCAAGCTCGAAATGGGGTTTTCGGGGAGGGGGATCAAACCAAGGGTGATATGATGAATGAAGATGACAAGTAAGAAAAGAAAAAGAGCCCCGGCGTAGTTGTCTAGACAGATGGAAGATGCCTAGAAAGAATAGAGGTTGTTGAGGCTTAGAAGTGGGATGCGGATTGGGAAGCGGATGGATAAGGCTCTTGGTGGATGGATCTGAGGAAGGATATGGGGGAGCATGGATTGGCAGGGCGCGCGCTGGCGGATTGCTTGTGTGGACCCCGCTACGGCAGACTCGACGAGAGGCCCGGGGGTGGAAATAGCAGGGGAGGCTGCCTGACGTCGGGTGGGATGGGCATTGGTGGGATTGCGTCTTGAGAGAAGAGATGAAGGACACTCTGCTTACCTTTTGTGCTTGGCTGGGAGATTCGCGAGCGTGTCGTCTGATAGATGATGCTTAGACAGAGTGCAAAGAAGGGGAGTCTTCTCCGTCACTGCGCTATATAGCTTTTTCTGTTGCGTCGTGAGGATGAAAGCCCACCTCATGAGCTAAGTTTCGGTGGTATTTTGGTACGTGCAGGTGGTTGCCTCAAGCAGGCTGATGACTGTGACACCCAGGGCAGGATCCAATGCTTTTTAGTGGAGAGCTCTGAGCTAGCTGGCAGGTTGGCCATCCGCTGGGCGTGATTGAAGGGCGGGGCAAGGGGTGAGGATAGCGCGGGCAATTAATCCGAGCAGAGATGCAATGCAGCAATGGACTGTTTGCGCCGGCAATCCAGCTGTCAGAAGATGTCGATCAAGAAATAACAAAAGAAATCGGCAGGTAAGGGAAATCAACAAATGAGACATGAGAAAAGATGGAGGCTAGTCGTGCAGGCTGTCGACGCGCTTCGCAGCTGTCACGATAGCGGTGTTGGTGGGGTAAAGCGGGCTGTGGGATCAAGGATGAATGTGAGATATCATTCACGTCCATCCATGATGAGAAAAGAGAGCTTACCTCGACGGCTTCCCCTGGTGAATTCGAGAAGGTGAGCCAGAAAAATAAATACCTGGTAGGTCAATCACTGGGAGAACACACCGGGGTCTTGAATAGCTTGAACAAGCGCCATGCACTGAGGGGACAGTGACCGAGGGCAACTGGCTGACAATGGAGCAAATTCACGATGGGATAGGTGACCAACCGCGTCGCCAAGTGACACACCGTGTGAGCCTGAAACTGCTTGCCTGAGGCTACCTTGCCTGTCCTGCACTTTGAAGAAGAGAAGAGGGCTTAATGTTAAAGGAGCTACATTGGTCATGAGAAACTTAAGTTGTAGGAGTCAAAGGATGTGATATTGTACCTTCGGAGTATTTCAATCAAGTCGTGCATCAAGTGGCTACCTAGGTAGGTAGGAGAGAGTTTCTGCGGGTCTAGAGCTCGAGATTGTCGACTGTTACCACGTGGAGAACCAGAGACCGCCATGGCAGCCGCCTTAAACGGCGAGGAAAATCCCAATGAACCTGGTCGAGGCCAAAGAGACCCGCCATGATGCTGCCCCTCCTGTTTGGTCAAGATCTGACACGACATTTGATCCCGGCCGTACCTAGAGCTCTGGTAAGCTGTGGTGCCAATGGATGCCAAGATGCAAGACGGTGCCTGTCAGAGGCCAAGGCAAGATGACCACCATGTAATTTGCAAAGCTGCATGGCTTCCTATTATCAAGGGCTACTATAACATACTTCTATCCACCCAATGCCACCATACTTTCAATTGATGGCCGTTCTATCGTCCTGGCACTTGGTCTGCTACAAAATGCGACGCTAAGCAATTCCCCGGCGACCTTGTTTGCGTGACCCACATGCTCCCGCCTCCCGCAAATAGCTGCAGAGCAGAGCTTGCTTAGATGTCACCCTCCAATACACTTCTCTTCAAGACGTCGTTGTCTCCGTTTACCCAACATATATCGCCTCGTCCTCGAATCCAAAGTCAATCTTAGTTTCGTTGACCGACATCTAACATTCTTTCATCTAAGGTGACTTCCTACACCGACAGTTGCCCGTGCTCGCCAACATGACCACTCCCACGTCACAACCAGCTCGGAAGAGAGTCGTGCACCAGCTGGATACGCCCTTTTCAACAGTCTCCTGGTATTTCCTCCTTTCTAAATCCAATTGTGTGGTTGTAGGTGGTTAACTGGGTATCCAGGCCTGCGGTCTCGCCTGAAGATCAAGACACAATTCTTGAGTTGTTGTGCGAGTAAGTCCGAATGCTCTATAATCACAGGGGTACCCATCTCTGATCTACCTCCACACAATGCACTCTCCCGCATAGGCGGTCTGGATAGCCATACTGACAGGCTTAGTCTCTTGAGCCCCCTGGGGCAGTACCGGCAAACACACGTCAAGCGGTCAAAGGGCAAACGCACAGCCAGGAAGGAAAAGGACGACAAGAAGGCTGGTGGAACGACTGAAGAACTGCCCGTACCACCAATTCCAGAGATTGATGCTAGCATCGATGTTGGTCTCAACTCTATTACTCGAAATCTCCAGGCCCTGTCGCAGAGTGACGCAGAGGCTGCTCAAGACAAGCCTGAACGGCAGTATCTCATGATATTTGTAGCTCGTGGGAACCAAGCTTCAACATTCAACTGTCATTTCCCGCAGATGGTTGCCGCCGCCTCCAAGAGTCTCCCGTCCACAGACAAGATCCGCCTTGTGGGCTTCTCCAACCCTTGCTCTGAGCGCCTGAGTGCTTGCCTGGGAGTGCCGAGAGTGTCGTCCATTGCGATTGCCAAGAATGCGCCAGGAGCCGGAGCCTTGCAGGAGTTTGTCTTGAAATCAGTGCCACCTGCAGAAGCAGCATGGCTAGACGCATCTCGGGATGCTCAGCATCTGACTACAAAGATCAACGCGATCGAGACGACGGTGGGACCCAAACGGCCTAGAATGAACGAAACAACAAGTTAGTATCTATTCGTGGGTGGTAATAACATGGGGATACCTTGGTAAACGTTTGGCATCAATACTGTGATCAATTCCGCAAAGTGTTGTTCACGATGGGTGAGCACCGACCCCGACACACCAGCTATAAAACTTGAGCCATCTAGCTTTTGATAAAACACCGTATTAGCAATCAAAAACTGCTGTCAGTGACTACGTTTGGTTGTGGAGAGTGAATATGCAAGGTTGGGAAGGGGGAAACGAGCAGTGCCAAACCCGCACAGTCAAATTACCCATCGATGAATGCATAGTCGCATGGGAGGCCGTTCCCGAAAGATCAAGGCGCGGCATATGCCTCTCTATGTTCTCCAATTAGCTTCCAGGTTCTCAAACAAGGTAGATGGCCTCTAGGAGCTTACCGTTGGTAGCTCTCCTTACCTACATGACGTCCATCCTCTCTCCTCTTGCATATCAAAGAGGACACTGCCTCCCCTTAGGAATCTCTAGACAAGAAAGCAAATAGGAATTTCAAATGCTTTCCGTACTAATCCCTAATAGGGAGCGTTCCTCGGGCAGTTTCTGGGCAGTGTCAGCGGTCTTCAGGATATGCTTCTCTTCGATTCCCAGGGCATTCCCCCTGGAGAACAAGGTCCGTAGGGCGCTTGTCACCTATTTCCTCTGTGATATCTCTTCTGGACAGTGATATTTCTCCCGTCCAAGCTCAGTGTGCCGCACCTTCCCCTCCATCTTCCTTCACCCTCCCCGAATTCCACCCCACTCCACGTTTTTCTTCTCCTTCCTTCTTCCCACCCAAACCTGGAGGCATCTTTCACATCCCAACTCCCGAGTCTTCTTCTTCTTCTCTCATCTCAGAAGCTCACCAATATCTTCGCTTGGTTGACCTGCGCCTCGATCTATTCCCACCGTCTCCTCCGGGGCGCTCCTTCTCTTCTGTTACCCTTCCCTGCTACGCCTTTTCTGGTGCTCTTCGGCAGAAACAATACCTCAGCTGCAAGACGAGTCACTGCCAAAAGATCTCGCCCCTCCAGCTCTTCATTTCTTTCCTTCAGCTGATAGCGGACGCCTCAGGACCGGTCCCTGCTCTGCATCCCTCCTCAACACTCCAGAATTCTTCTGCGACCGTGGAAGCTTTGCTCTCTCGTCCGTTAAGAAGCTTCTGGCTCTTTCCCTGTACGTTCTCCGAGATCAGTTCGAAGCTTCGCCGCCGTAGTGTAGCCGTACCCTCCTACAGCGACCTTCGTCCAGATTCCAGGGTTGGACGATCTGACCTTCTTTTCACAGGACGTCATTATCAAGCCCAGAACTCACCTTGATACTGGACTTGATCGAGTGATCATGAGTGGCGCGGGCTACAATGATCCCGAAAAGCTGGCAGCTGCCAGGGAGCTGGCCATGTCGTTTGGTAATTCTAGCCAGCCCAGAGGCGGCGGCGGCGGTGGTGGTGGCAGCAGACAGAGACGCGGTAATGACTTTGAAAACGGAGCGCCTCGGGGTAAGTCAAGACTATTTCATCGGGTGGGCATAGACTGACACGCCAACAGAGAAGTACAACTACAGCCCTCCTCCTCCTCCCCCTCGTACGGTAATCTCTAACATTCCTCCTCCAAGCCGGCGCAGCTACACAGACACTCTAGTCTCTGGTAACGTGAGACGTCCTTCTGGTCATATCTTGGGATCTTCTCCCATGGACTTTCTAAACCGTCGAGAACCGGCACCACAGCCAGCATCGGGTAAGTACACATGCAACGACTCTGTTCTGTGATCTAAGCAGAAAAGCTCATCTACCGGCAGCACACCAACCTCAAGAACCTCCCAACCAAAGCGCTATGGCAGTCTTGCCCCCCAGTTTGACCAGTACACCAGTCAACAACGTTGCTCAGCGACAGAACGGGACTAATATCTCGGGCAACGAGAACCGCACTATCGCCCCAGCTCGAGCTGATGAAGGCCGCATGGTAGACATTCAAGCAGAGACCACAATGGACAAGGGCACTGAGAGTAGCCAGCCCAACGCCAACAGGCCTATGTGTGCAGCCCCAGCACAGACTCCAGCCATTGTCCCTAAGAGCCTTCAAAACAACAACATTGCTAGCACTTGGGCAGCCTCCTACAACGATTCTTCTGACGAAGAGGAAGGTGAGGAGGAAGGAGAAATCATTGAAAGGTCCAAGGCAGCGCCTTCCAGAAAAGATGTACCAAATCTTCCAAAGGCAGACGACGAGGACCTGATCATGATATCCCCGGACCAGAAGCCCAGCACTCCTTACACTGAGGAGGTTTCAAAGTCTCCACTTGCGCCAACTGAAACTGCGAATGGAATTTCAGTCCAGAAAGTGCGAAAGAACATTGTCCCACCTCTTCAGGAGAACAGGCGCGGACCGGCTGAGGGGTCTTCAGCAATCAAGCAGACCTCACATGAGCTTGCAACCTCACGAGATCAGACTCGAGGTGAGAATAAACCCGGTGAACCAACTAATATCTCGAATCTTCGTCCTCAAGCTCCAGGGTTCGTGCCAGAATCCCGGGCGGTTCCCCTGGATTCTCCTATGAGTCCTCCAGGGTTCCCCCCAAGCACGCCCACGGCCAACCCATTTGCCGCAAAACTCGACACAGAGATTCATGAAGAGGCGGCATCCCATCAAAGCCATTCTCGGTACCTTGTTGTCCAGAATCCTCATGGCAGTCCTTCATTCGCTGGACACCTCGTCACCATAACTCCTGTTCGAATTACTAACGGTCTCCTTATCCCAGGACCTACGAATGGTCATGTATTGATGCAACCTCACCTCGATACGCCCCATGACCTTCATGCTTCGCCCATGCAGTTCCCTGCGATGCCAATGACGCCTGGCCCAAGTCAGTCAAGCCAAGCTAGCGAGAACAAGACCGCCGCGCCTGTTGAGAAGCAGAAGGCCCCCCGGAAAACTCAAGGCCTCAAGTCCTCGATGTGGGCTTCCTAATTGGCATTTGGAAGCGAGATGACTCTTGGAGATGTCAAGTTGAACAAAGTGGCTGTTTAACCTGATGGATCAAGGGCATGGAGAGATCAAAGGAGCGGATGAAGATGGGACGTGTGCGTCAGGGGGATGACGGACAAGATCAAGGCTGGTGAAGGCATATTAGTGCCGGTTTGGACGTCAGATGAGTGCGGATACAGGCAGCTGGACGAAAGATGGGGCTTTGCTAAGTGTATGTAATCATGTGAGGAGACTCTTGTTGATATTATGTATCATCATTTTCTACTTTTGGCTTGTGATGCGAAATAGTAGAGCTCGTTGAGATATCTAGCTTAACTGCTTCACGAACAAACAGGACTTGAGGCGGTCACCTATACAAGATGTACCGAATAATCTCGTTGGCGCTAATATTTGGCTATCTATGAAATTATGAATCTACCCAGACATACCCTTTTCCAAAAGCTTCACGCCCTCCCTGACCTTGGGCGAGAAGTGCTTCCTTAACAGCTCACCCTCCCACACAGTCGCCGTGAAGGGATTGCTCCCTTCAACACTATCACTCACGGGGTTGTATCGACCATCACCCTTGCGCTCCTCGGTATCCCACAGACTGCGTACCTTCTTGCTGTGCGTGTGCGCCACGTCGCTCAGCAGCACAAGCACCGCCTGGCAGGACTTGTCCGGTAGCTGCAGCGCGGCCGTCATGAGCTGCTTCGTAAAGGCGGCGAGCCTCAAAGGCGGGACAGAACGGATATTCCACGAGGGAAGGAGAATGCCAGTCAGCGAGCGGAGGAGGAGGACCGTCGTGGTCTGGACGTTGATCTTGGTGGTGGCCGAGGCGGATGATGTGGCAGGGCGGGTCAACTCGAGGTCCGGGTTGGTGGAGAGGGAGAGGAGGGACTTGAAGAGGTGGGTGGTGAAGAAGGAGAGGTCGAGATGGAGGTCGTTGCGAGCGTTATGGGCGTCTTGGCCGGCGAGGAGGGCGTATGCAGTGACGGTGCAGAGAAGGGCTTCACGGGTGAGGTTGCGGACAGGGACGTCGCCTTCTTCATCCTCTTCCTCATTCTCTCCCTCAGCAGCAGGATCCACCTCCGAGTCCTCCTCGCTGTGTCGGATGAGATCCTTGAGGGCCTCGAGCAAATCACCAAAGAAGTCCTGGTTGATGAGATGAGCATACTTGGCGAGACCCTCGAGGACAGCACCCATGAGGTGCGGCAGACGAAGCTTGAGGATACGGAAGTATGTCGCAAAGACTAGCTTGAGGGTCTCGGACTGCATGCGGTCGCGCTCCTCGTGGCTGACCAGCGCATCGGCGTTGGCCATGTCCTTGTCCAACGCCTTTTGCTCCTTGAGCTCCTTGCGCCGGCGCTTGGTCCGGAACTCGCGCTTCTTCTTCTTTGCCTGGGCGGAATCGTCCTGCTCCACAAAGTCTTGGGAGGCCTTGCCGGAGAACTCGGAGAGGAGGCGGAGGGACAGGAAGAGGTTGACTACGCTCTCGTCGACCTGGAAGTCGCGGGCCTTCATCATCTTTGAGAGCAGGGACACTGCCTCCTGGGTAGGCCGTCCCTCCTCGTCATCTTTGAAAAGCGTCTCAAATGCCTGCAGACACTTGACACCGTCCTGATTGATCTTGCGCCTGCTGAGCTTGTTGACGAGGATCTTGATCAGATCCGCACGGAAGTTGAAGTGCGGTACCGATGTAAGAAGAGTACAAGCGCAAGTAACAGCGACGTTTGCGAGGCTTTGCCCACCAGGAGCAGCCTTGATCTCCAGCTTGGAGCACCGGGCGAGCTCCTTGATGTAGGCCTGATAACCCGAGACCAAGGCCTGCTCGTACTGCCTCAGGGTCCGCACCTCCTTCGATAGCTTCTCCTTAGGGGCGTCCTCGTTCGCCGGGCGTATCCGGTATCCGGGGATAACATCCTTGTAGACAGACATTTGGGTGACCAGGGCGAGCATCTGGATGGCAATGATCTTGGAGCGTCCAATCTTGGCGAGGGCCTTGAATGCGCCGACATGCTCCTCCGGGTTCTCATTGACAGCCATGGCTATCTTTGCCAGCTCCTCCTGCGCCTCCAAGATCTGCTGCGACTCGGGGACCTCGGGCTCCTTCACGACCTCGTCCGGTTCCGGCTCCCACTCCTCAAACTCATCCTCACGGCCCTCTAGCCACTCGGTGTCGCTCTCAATTGACGCCGCATCGTCTTCGTCATCACCCTGCGCATGCTCAATCCTTCCGTCGGCCGTTTTGATGGGCAGCTTGTTGCTCTCCTTTTGCTTCTTGCCCTTGCGCGGGCGCGACTCGTAGTCCTGTTCGAGGTTCCAGTTTGAGGCGTGCTTGAAGAAGGATTTCTGGGCGTTCTTGGAGGAGGACTGGGTCCCAGACTCATCGTCCGAGGAGTCATGGGCCAGCTTTCTTCGTTTTGAGCCGTTTGGCGCCATGGTACTAGCTGTGATTACCAGATGTAGTGTAAAGGTCGCCTGTCTGAGGTTTTCTCTGCTCTCTCAATCTTGTCTCCTTCCAAAAGTCGATGAGATCTTTTTAGTGGAGATTCCCAAGGTTGGGCCAATAGAATGATGCGATTCTCCTCTCACCGCCAAAGATTAAAAAAAAGTTCAGAATTCTGCCGGACTTTCATGCCCCTCCACCCAAAATTTCCCAGCCGCTGGCTTCAGTTGCGACCAGCTTGGCCATTTCCATCATCAACCCAATCGCCCCCATTGCAATCCCATAGCGATGGGTTTCACAAAGCCGCCGGTGCAGGCGCTCAAGTCTGCCAACAAGATTAAGCGAAGAGAGCTCTTCGTTCAGCACAAGAAGCACAGGGACAAGGAGAGGCACGAGGAGCGGCACCGTCGCAGGAGGGAGGAGGCCAAGGATCCCGAGCTCAAGGCCGCCCGTCTGGCCAAGCGCAAGCCCGTTACGATCGACCAGAAGCGAGTGTGGGATGATGTCGATGATGACAGCCTCGGCGCGCAGGTGGATCTGGAGAAGCTGAAGCGCCGGCGCATCGAGGAGGCCGAGGCGGCGGAGCAGGCTGCTCACGAGGCCGAGATGCAGGAGGATGATGACGACGACGATGTTGACAGCATGCTGGCTTCGGATGAGGAGATGGATGAGGAGCGTCAAGCTGCCCTGGAGAAGAAGCGCGAGAAACGAGCGAGACGAGACAACAGCATCGCCCCGTCTACAACAAGCACCAACCTCGATTTGACGCCGTCATCACTCGCCCTCAAGTTCCCCTCTCTCTTCACCGATATCCCCGCTCCCGAGCCTAAGATCCTCATCACCACATCCCTCAACTCGACCATCCACGAAGAGGCCCATCTCCTCTGTGGCCTCTTCCCCAACAGCAACTACATCCCCCGGTCCGCCCACCGGTACGGCCACAAGTACTCCCTCCGCGAGATCTGCAAGTACGCCTCGAACCGCGAGTACACGGCCGTGGTCCTCCTCAAGGAGGACTCCAAGAAGCCCACAGGTCTTTCAGTCGTGCACCTCCCCACAGGCCCAACCTTTCACTTCTCCATCACCAACTGGATCGAGGGCAAGAAGCTCCCCGGCCACGGAAACCCTACCAACCACTACCCCGAGCTTCTCCTCAACAACTTCAAGACGCCACTGGGTCTTTTGACGGCCAAGCTTTTCCAGACTATGTTCCCCCCTAGGCCAGAGTTCCAAGGCCGCCAGGTCGTCACCCTGCACAACCAGCGAGACTACATCTTTGTGCGGAGGCATCGTTATGTCTTCCGAGATAAGCGACAGACCGAGAAGAGCATCGTCGGCGCAGATGGAAAGGAGATCAAGGGTGTTGAGAACATCCGCGCCGGCTTGCAAGAGCTAGGCCCTCGATTCACGCTCAAGCTGAGGAGAGTCGACAAGGGTATTGGACGAGCAGGTAGTGAGGGCGACGATGCGACGCAGTGGGAGTGGAAGGCCAAGATGGAGAAGGATCGCAAGAGATTCAACCTTTAATCATTTGACGGGTCTCGGGCAAGGAGTCTAACTTGGGTTTGCCAATATTATACCCTAGAGAAGGGCATTAGATGTCAAAATTCCACGCGTTTGTTTCTATCTGAGCTTCACTTGTGACCGCATCCACACCTAGACAAGGATTTCGCTCACATCACCTTGGCCTTTGTGCCACGTCTCTGACCATGGACTCTCAAGCTTTGGCTCTGAGCATCACCGCCGAGTACCTTCACATCAATTAGTTTAATCTCAGAAGGATCTGAGGCATGCGGATTAAACCCACAGAATGATGCCTCCCACGGCTATGAACACTCCCGCCACACTCTTTTCATTGATGTCTCTCCCTGATAGGGCCCAACCCAGTGCCACGATGGTACAAGTCTTGACATGGCCAACTACAGTACTAGACACAGGGCCTGTCTGCGCAACGATGTAGAACTGAGAAATGTTGATCAGGGAAGCAAGGACTCCGGACTGTATCCTGGTTAGCTGGATGATGACCAGAACAAACAGGTCCTTACCAAGACTATCATGAGCCATCGATGGATGGGGACTGTCCTCTGATCTGGAAATACATCGAGGAATGGAATGACGTAGAGAAGCAATAAGGAGGCGATTGGGGCTTGGTTATATAAGAGTTGCATGCTCGACATTTGAAGCTTCCGATGATAACTCGCAATCCAAATGGTGTAAAGAGCCGACGCGAAAACACCTGTAAATGCAAATACAACGCCCAGTGTAGATGTCTGGCTGACTACTCCATCAACCGTTCTTGATGAATCAGAGTAAATAAACAGTCCTACTCCAACGCAGACCGGGATGAGAGCGAACACCGCTGGTAACGGTAATATTTCTCTGTAGAGCAAGAGATTCATGAGAGCGACAGCTGGTGTCACCAGGATGCGGGCAAGCTGATAGAACATTACCGATGAGTAGGCCAGGGACATATTGGGGAGGATGACATTGAAGCACATTGCCATGGCCAAGGGTATCATCTGTCTCGTGGCTGCTCGGCGAGGGGCAAAGAGACTCAGAGGAGATTTTGACAAGACATGCAGGGTAAGCCATGTTACAAGGAAATGAAACGATGCGAACGAGAATTGACAACGTCGAAGAGTACGATCAGAGAATATGGCCTTGTTGGTAAAGACCTAGTTGTTGTTAGTGAACTCTCAACTCGTGGGATAATAATAGTTACAATTCCAACCGTAGCCATCGTGTTGATGATTATCCAAAGACCGGAGATCCAAATTGCTTGTTTTGGGCCGCCTCTGAGCGAAACCTGGGCCACAGGCAAAGAACCACGTTGAAGCTGGTTTCCGCCGGTGAGACTCGTCTTGGCTAAAGCAGGCGGTGTTTTAACATCAGGATGGTCGAACTGTGCCATTGCTTGGCTTGTCATGGAGCAACTGGGTAATGACACGCTTAGTGAAAGATTAGCGTATCCAGAGATTGGTTCTTTTCGCTGCTTTCGAGAGAAAAATAAAGATTGTCGTGGGAATGCCTCTCAATCCAGGAACGGCGTGGTGAGGCAGGAACTGTCGTGTAATGGACCCAACAGGCAGGAAGCGGAACAATGCCCAGGGTTCCTACCTTGTTACCCTAAACAATGGATATTTAACTTGGCGTTGAGACGCACAGCAGTCCAACAATTTGTGAGTTCCCGGTCTTGCTTCAATAAGTTCCAAGTCTCCTACAAGTCGAGGTCGTCGCCAATGGTAGGCTGCAACGAGCAGACGTTAGTTCAGCACTTAGGAGTGCAACAATATGCTGGCAGGTGTTTTCTGGTTCTCACGGGAGCTCAATCTGAGTGGTCTGGGCTGAAACCCCCTAGTTCCGTTCAACATCAAGTTCACGAATATTCACATTAGTCCCTCCCACGGCTAACCTATGTCTAGTCCCAATTAATATACGATTACGCCAATCAAGACAATTTCCTTCATCCTAGCTTCGATGCTTATCACTGTCATTAGAGTGCTATCCGGAAGGGGGTCTGTAATGATCACTAAAACGTCTACTCTCCTGAGCTTTATCACGATAAGACTGTCTTGCAAACCGTTGCAAAGTTTACTCGCCTAGTCCCCTTCCTTGGTCTTCTTTGTAAGATCTCGCAAAGCAAACAAAGAGAATCGGGCATCAAGGCCGGAATGAAGCCCCCCGAAGGAGTGGATGCCATCGGCATCATATCTAGCAAGGCCCCCTCGCTGGCGTCGACTCCGCGCCAGGTACCGATGGGATCCTCGCTAGCATGTAGGAGCGAGCGAGTGAGCCTTCGTCAAGTCACCTCGGAGGGCCTGCGAACGGGAGGGGATCCGGGGTGACTGGACTGAACACACCCCGGTCGGTGTAGCCGTTTGAGGACATGTCCTCCGCGGTCAACTCGAACCTTGCTGTAGACGGCTGTCGGATACCGACAATTCACCGCCGCTGCCCGTCAAAGTTACGTTGGGATCTGGCCCATGAGGTGAGAAACATTCGATGAATCAGAGGTCGCTCGCGATGGTCGAGTTTCGCCGCGTTCACGGCCATCATGGCCTATCACCGGCAGGCAGTTGACTATTGAACATGGTATTGCTGCCTCGAGGATTCTCATGGGTTCTAATAGGGGGCTAGAGAGCACGGAGATGAATTCCTGACGGCTGGCCTCGGTTCAGATGCAGCCCTGTGTTTCAATGACTGTTGAAATGCAGGCTTTTAAACACATCTGTCCATACTTGACAACGGATCCATGGAAGACAACTTGGCATGGAGTTGCTGATATTTGCTGGGCAGCATCTGGTACTACCTCCCTTGTAGATGCAGGAAAAGTAACGTTACTCGCATCTGTTTCAATTCCTACGTCAACGGTTACGTCTACGTCACCGTATTTAACCGTATCTGTGCTTGCTTTGCGGTAGGTCAACGCAACGACATCTTGGCCTTTAAAACAGGGAATGCACATAATAGTCAGGGACAAGCTCTGTTGCTCCATGAATTGAATTGTGCCTGCTTATTATTATGCAGGAGTTACACACCGTTAGATTTTGTTTCGGCGCCAAGGGTGACTAAACAGAGACCCCCAGGCCGATTGTGGCGCCTCCATGAACACGGGAACCAGGGGCTGAATTGACGCCACATCTCACCGGCCACTTCAAGGAACAGCCGTTTTGTCTGAGGTCAATTTATCCGCCATGTGCGACTACCTACGGCTAACAGTGGGATGAGGCGGTGCTGCTGTCTCGTTGTTGCTGGAGAGTTTGTGTGATCAGATGCTGCGAGATTTGCCTCTTTGACCTCAAGCCGCCTCCTCAACGCTCATTAACGTCCGCCGGAAGCGCACACACTCTCTCAATCTGAATCCTACGGGGTCTTACCCCTGACCCGGTCATTCATGACGCGACAGCCGAGCTGTTCTGCGCCAGAAACACTATAGCGACTTGACTATTTTGTCCCTCCCCTCGCCAACCTAACTCCTCGCGAAATGACGGCCTGCAACGACCCGCCTTTGGCTAACGGCGGCGTCAACGGCTCGTCTCATGCAACCAAGGTCAACGGTCAATGCAGGCATGTTGACATCTGGAAGAGGGCGCCCGTCCTCGCCGGTACTACCAAGTTTGAACCTCGTCCTGATGTCAGAAACATCATGATCACAGGCGGCGCTGGCTTTATGTGAGTAAACCCCAGCGAACCGCCCTTCAGCCTCTTCTTCTCCACTGCAATGTCTGGTATTCAACATATGCTGACCATTGCCTGCGCCTATCGCAAAGTGCTTGCTGGGTCGTCCGCCACCTTGTGCTTGCATACCCACATGCATACAATATTGTCTCATTCGACAAGCTAGATTACTGCTCTACGCTCAACAACACTCGCGTGCTCAATGACAAGCCCAACTTCAACTTCTATCATGGCGATATTACTAATCCCACCGAGGTTGTTGATTGTATGGAGCGTTATAGCATTGACACAGTCCTGCACTTTGCTGCACAATCTCATGTCGACTTGAGCTTTGGCCAGTCATATGACTTTACTTACACCAACGTTTATGGGACTCATGTTTTACTTGAGAGCGCGAGAAAGGTCGGCATCCGACGTTTCATCAACGTGTCGACTGATGAAGTTTACGGCGAGGTCGAAGAGGGAGAGGATGGTCTGCTTGAGACCAGTTCTCTTGCCCCTACGAACCCGTATGCTGCTAGCAAGGCAGCTGCAGAGATGTTGGTTCAGTCATACCAGAAGAGCTTCAAGCTGCCAGCCATAATTGTACGCAGCAACAATGTTTATGGACCTCATCAGTATCCAGAGAGTAAGTCCGAGATCAGTAGGGCTCGTGGTGTCCGCTCGGGTTCTAATTCGTCACAGAAATTATTCCCAAGTTTACCTGCCTCCTCAACCGCAGAAGACCGCTCGTTCTGCATGGAGACGGCACTCCCACTCGACGGTACTTGTACGCTGGCGACGCGGCTGATGCTTTTGATACCATTCTCCACAAGGGACAAGTCGGCCAGGTGTATAACATCGGCTCATGCGACGAGGTTTCCAACCTCGAGCTCTGCGGGTTGCTTCTTGACCGAATGAGCATCCCACACGACACCCCCGAGCAGCTCCGCAAGTGGATCAAGCACACGCGGGACCGGCCATTCAACGACCGGCGGTATGCAGTGGATGACACCAAACTGCGCCGGCTTGGCTGGGAACAGAAGGTTTCTATCCATGAGGGGCTCAAGATAACAGTAGACTGGTTCACCCAGTTCGGCGAGTCGTGGTGGGGAGACATCAGCCAAGCCCTCGCCCCATTCCCCGTGGTGAGGGACGGAAAGATGATGACAAACGATGCATGTTGGACGAGAGATGAGCCACCCAAGGCGCAAGATACGAAGCTACAAGACGTACAGCAAGACGTGCAGAAGAAGGAGGACTTGAACGGATGCCGTGATAGGATCCAGAATGGGGAGGAGACAACAAGTTTCCACAGAGGGGTGCATAATGGCGGCGGGGAATTTCATATGGCTGCTTAAAGACAAGGCCGCAGAAGGACGGCCAAGAATCTGGTTGTTGGGGCCTTTGAAGGATTGAAGAATAGATACCATACATGGCGGTGAGAGTCAGTTTCTTTTCTTGCTTCTCATAAATAGATACCTAGATAGACAGAGTTGAAGCCGGCCAAGGCACAAGGTAGTATTTCGCTTAGACCTTGGCAGGACCGGCGAGTTGGGGCATTGACACTAGACGTGCGAGCCACAGATAGTACGCATATAGACATGATGACTTTTTGAAGAGACATGAAAATTATGATGCCGACGATATGGGCGTTTTACTCGAGGGAACGGATCTGCTTGTTGTAGACGGTCCCCTGGAACCCCTACCAATCACCAAGCTGCGCGGATGCAAGGGCACCACAAGCCGCACGAATGGTAGAACAACGGGGATTAATACAAGGCACATATACACACGTACCTAGTAGTCAGGGCCCAGGAACCCGCATCCTTAGGGCACGTTAGCCAGCAGTAGAACGGCGTCGGGGAATGCAACCTCCTGCATGATGCATCACCGTCCGAGCAAACAACTCCTCTCCCGGGTCATGATCGGGGAACCACGGGGGCCAGTCCAGGAACCAACCCAACCGGCAGATGACGCTGAATGATGGATGGACGGATGGAACGCCAAACCAGCGGCCCGGGGGAGCACCCGCGGCAGCGGGCCGAGTGGTGACAGGACAAGGGGCTGAAGACGGCCCAGCCCAGCCCAGGGGACGGGGAATCAACTTGCGCACAGAAGTTTTTGCGAGTCAAAGGAGACAAAACCCTCTTTTTACCTTTTGAGGCCTGACCCGGCTCTGCGAATGGGATGCGAGCGGCGTCATCTGCAGCGGCATCTTGGGTGCCCAAAGAGCATGGATGGGAAACGAACGAACCAACCCAACGGAACCTCGAATGGAACCTCTGTCGGAGATGGAGATGGATGAGATGCACTGGAGCGGGTTCTTGGGAACGTTCCCGAGGTGCTGGGCTGGGCTGTGCAATCCATCGCAACTGGATCCAATCCAGTCCAATCCACGCAAGGCAAACTGCCGAGATTTGGAGGGGGGTGGTAGCCTCAAATCCATCCATAGGATCACATCAGCATCAGCATTTAGCATTAGGGTTTTGGCGGCGGCGGAGGAATGACGGGAATCTGGAAGGGTTCTGGACGATTGCAATGGGATGGATGCATCGGATGAGGCGATGGCTTTGTCGAGATTTGAGTTGAAGCCTCGTTTCGAGACGACAGGCCAAGCTGGTGGTGAGCTGAGCTACCGCTACCGCTCCCGGCGCTAGCTCTGTGCAGCTGAAATGAACAGTCCAGTACAGACTACAGTTGCCATCTTTGCAAAGGTATTGCTTGCTACCTCGGTATAGAGGGGACGGGCCGCTGGATGAGCCCGGTCGGTCCAGGACGGCAAGACAAGCGAGGCGAGCGAGTTGCAGATTCTGCTCTTGCGTTGCGTCTGCGAACCTGGAGGATACGGCAATGCTCCGACTGCAACTGTGCCCTGTCCCGACAGGGTGGACATGGCTTAGATGGAGACGGGAGAAGAGACAAGAGGGAGAGAGCGAGAGTCGGCCAACTAACTACTGCAACTGCAACTGCAGCAGCAACACCAACGGTGACAATGCCAGCACAACAGAGGCACAGAAGTTGGCCGAGAAGGCGGGAGCTGTACGTGGCACTTCCACGGCCCATAATTGCTTCCATTGACTTTCCTATCTTGTTCCTCCCGGACGTGCCCGTCACCTGAATTTGTCTCGTCCCCTCCACTACAGTCTCCAGCGGGCGGCGCCTCGTGTCTGGACCTCTTCAACGACTCATTGTGGGCCCGAGCTGGGCGAGAGCCTGAATCAAGTCCTGCTGAATTGAACCGACTGTCCGTTCCCTGTCCCCCCCCTCCCTCTCCACTGTCTCCTCGCACCGCCTCCGCTGCTGTGGAATGATGGGGGACGGAGGACTGGGCAGTGGAGGTTCAGGCCTGGGCCGGGCCTGCAGGGTCCCAGCAGATGGCGAACAGGCCATCTCCTGGCCAAGAGTGGAGATTTCCTCGACGTTCGCTTGGCCGCTTCAAGTATGGCCTGGGGGGGATAACGCCAAGGGGGTGACTTGTTGCGCTGGAGTTGTCGACTGCTCGTGAAGGAAACACCAGAGAAGAACAGCGAAATGTTCGCCGGAAGAGGCGGTGGGGAGGTTAAGTTTCTTGAGACTTCTAGGCTTGGCTGGAACTCTTTATGGCGTCTCTCTGAGCTTCCATGGGGTTTCACGGAAAGGCAAGAAAAAAAAAAAGTGGTACTGAGGAATTGCGATCCCGAAGAACAAGCGGGTTTTTTTGTGTTGGTGCTGTAAGAAGGTTGCACAGCCCATCCATCGCCCACTCGGAAGTCTGATGGGAGGTTGTACTGACAGCTGGAGCCATGTCCTGACAGCAGGCAAGATGCAAAACACACAATGCAGGGCAACCTCGGCATGGGTCCTTGATAGGTAGTGGAGGGTAGGTATTATCCGTTAGGTACTCCGGCGATAATATTGGAACTCCTAACTAATGACGCGTATCGGACATCGTATCGCATCGCCCGCTCGCTCATCGCCCTCGGCCCTCTCGAGCAATTACCACACACACCAAGAGGTAGAGGTAGGTGGTCTTTGCACACGGGCCGGAGCTAGCCTCATCGCCCGCTGCGAATAACGCGCCCGCGCATGGACTGATGGGGAGCGCACAAAGGCTTGGGCTTGCTTGAGGCTTGCCTGGGTCCGGGTCTGGGCCTGGACCTTTGTAAAAGCCCCCTTGGAGCTGAGGGCCAATGGCGCCGCATCGGAGCAGCAGAATGTCGAAGGCATATGCCGGTGGAGGATGAGGTGCTGTAGTGTAGGATTCTACCTACTCCATCACAAGAGATGTGTCGTTCCATGTTAGCTCTGCCCTTGCTCCTGGAGGCTGAGGAATGGATATCCCGAATCCTTCCCAGCCATTGTAACCTCAATCCCGTGTCATTTGTGTGTGTTTTACTCTTATATCCACGGCCGGCTCGGAACTGGACCTGGGTGAGTACCCAGGTAAGCAACCATGAATGTGATGCAATGCAGTGAGCTGGAGTTAAGGTCAAGCAGTAAACAGCGAGCGAGTGGCCCCCATTCCCATCCGTGGAATTGGATCCAGTACCACGGTCCTCCCGCTGCCGCCACCGCTGCCACTACCGTCGTGTGCCCTCCTAACACGGAGCTTGTCTTGATTCTTTCTCTCTCCGAGATACTAGACGATGACCAAGAGGTTAATCAACACCCCCTCGGAGACAGGCCATGCCGATGCAGAGAGGGCTGTGATAATATCTTGCTCTCTCTGCCCGTCCACACTCGGCAAAGCTCCTCAACTCGACAAGTCCAGTTCTCCCCATGTCAGAAAACTGCTAGCGTGCCTCGCCGTCAACACAAGAGGCTTCTGATCTAGCCGGAAGCGTCCTAAATCCGACCGGGATCCCCCTGCCTGGTTCCCTGTGGTCACCCGTTGCCCAAGCTGCGCGAGACAGGTACTCGCTGCCCCCTGCAACCTACCTGACCTCCGGGATCCCAGCTTTTTCGCCCATGCATCCATCCAATCCATTCGCGTCCTCCACTTCTTGTTCCTCATCAACCAACCCCAGGAGAAAGAGAGCGAGAGAGCGAGAGAGGAGCCTCTTTCTTGTTCCTCTCGAGCTTGTCCTGTCGTGCCCTGTCCTATCTTGACCTTGCTTGTTCCCTGTGTGGCCATCTCTCTTCTACATCCTCCTCCTCTTACTCTCCCTCCCCCCAAGCCCTGTCGGCCTCTTCTTTTGCTCCGTCCCTACCTTGCCCACGTTTCTGGCCTGTGCTCACAGACCATCCCCTCCAATCCCCAGGTCTCTCTCCAGGTCTTGGTCTTATTCAAAGTCCCTGGGTCCCCTCCACTCCCGAGTCCAAGTCCCCTTCCATATCAATCATTCATTATCCGTCGCCCATCCGTGTCTTGAACTTTTTCGCTTTTACTGCGCCGACGCCCGCCCTGCCCCGTCTGCGACTGGATCGACCTTGCCCTTGCATCCAGACGACGACAATCTTGCTGCCGTGCTCCCCTCCATCGCCACCACTGTCGCGACAACGACAACATCGCCTCGACATCGACGACAAACCTTTCTTCTGGGATAGACCTCGTCTCCCGCGCCGCTCGTTTTAGCCCTATTGCCTAGATCCGAATCATGTCGTCGGCCATTGTCGCCTCTTTTCGATTACGATAGGATAGCTGTCCCCCAAATCGGCATCCATGGCCAAAAAGCGTCGAACCAAGCAGCGGAAGTCAACAAGGGGACGTCACGACCGCTCTCAGACGAGCACAATGTCCTCGGAGGACTCGTACGCTATCCAGAGCGGCCGCCAATCCCTCGACGGTACCCCGAGTGAGCATGCCGCAAGCGACGGCAATCAAACCGCCATGACCAGCATCATGGACACTGACGAAGAGCACCACCATGACTCGGATTTCGACGAAGATGAAGATGTCGATGAGGATGACATGATATCCATATACCCCGCCTCTCATTATCCGGGCGTCTCTGCTGCACACCGGGTCGAGGCTCCATTCTCCCCAGATTCCCACGCGGCAGACTCAGACATGTAGGCGACACAATCCCACCTTGCCTCACCCTGCCTCCAATGCTAATTCCCGGTGCTACAGAGCTGCGTCCACGCGATCATTATGGGCACAAGATCTCGACTACCGAGAAATCCACGGCCGACGCTACTGTCGCGAATACTTTATGCCCAACGACGACATTGAGCAATGGCGGATGTCTCTTCAACACCAGGTCTTTATGCATGTGCTGGATGGCGAGCTGACACTTGCTCCAATCCAAGATCCCACCCACATCCTCGATGTTGGTACAGGCACTGGCGAATGGGCCATTAAGATGGCCGAGATGCACCCGCATTGCGAGGTAGTGGGAACCGACATTGCCGCGATCGCAGAGACCAAGAGCGTCCCTATGAACGTATTCTTCGAGATTGAGGACGCCGAGGACTGGGATCGTCACCCCGACATGTACGACCTGATCCACTTCCGCACCATGGAGGGCGCATTCAGGAATTGGAGGTTCATCTATGACAATGTCTTTTTCTCGCTCAAGCCTGGCGGCTGGATTGAGGTGCAGGACTTTGACAGCGCTGAGGGCTTCATTCGGTTCATGTCACAGTTTCCCGAGGGCTCTCCCCTATTCGACCTGGTTCGAGACCTCGAAGCCGCAGCGATCAAGTCGGGGCGGCCACGAGGCACTGCCCATCTCGACCCCCGGTTATTCATGGAGGCAGGCTTCGTGGACGTCAGGTCAACCGAATATTCGATCCCCATCACGGTGGCTGAGAAGTCAGCAGGCAAGATCTGGCTGATTGCGTGTCTGGATGGCCTCGAAGCCCACTGCCTGCGACTCCTAACTGAGCAGCTAGGATGGGATCCTGAAAAGTGTAAAGCAGCCTGTGAGCGTGCCGCGCGAGAGCTGGCAAACTTGGCCAAGGATCCTGAAAAGTCCAAGGGCCTCCAGGTCAAGATGCGCGTCGTGACGGGGAGAAAGCCACTGGACACGCCACCCACAGATCTTGCAGAGCTGTTAGGGGCATGCAGCTCGACCAGCACGGAGCTGATTGATGACGACAGCCCCGACCCGACACTGCATGCTAGCGATCAGGATGTACGGGACACCGCCTCCACTGTGACAGATGTCACAATGAGAGAGACTCCAGCCGCGGCTACGGCATAAACGTAAGCTTCGCGGCTCAGGCACACTTAGAACAGAGGTACACAACGGCCTCATCACCTTGGGCCGGTGTTTGGTCTACAAGGACATTTTTGGCAAAGGGGGTTTGGCGCAGGATCTTGGGCGGCGGCGTTGTGTCTGGGTGATGACCAATCTTGCATTTGTATAGGTACTGTGATGATTGTATTTCTGCATTGCTCTAGGGGTATTGGTGATCTATTTAAGAAGGGGGCAAACATGGATATTCATGGGAGGCCCATTTGATGCAAAAAAAGAATTATTATTGCCCTGCATACATGCCTAGCTAGTCTACCCAGTGGTCGGTTTGGTGTAAGCGGACGACAAAGGAGATGGGCCAGTCTTGCTTGGTATCCATCTGTATATGAGGTTAGAATCAGGGGGTTCGACCGTTGGCATATGGGTTGGGCTAATGTATTAGTATTAGACACGAGTTTTTTTCTCCTCTTGAAACCATAAGATCTTCCTCATTCTGGCGCTCAAGTAACATCCAATGCTAGGTAGTTGAGTTTTCGTGGCACTTTTTTACATAATGTCCTTGTGGTTATGTAGCTGCGTTCAACGGTGATGTAATTGGTGTGAGGCTGTAGCTGCCTTATGCACGAACAGGCAGCTAAATACACCAACCATCCGTCCCGAGGCCGCGTTCAGGTGGGGAGCTCCTCTACAAGGCCAACCAACCATCCACATCCACCGACTTTCGTCACTGACGACTCCCCGTCAACATCAACCAAGGCCGTCTCTGACCTCGCTCCGATCCTGGCTTACCTTGGCCACCTCGAGAATTAAAGAGTCCGCAGCTTGCAGGACGCGAGACCCCCGATCTGGATCGCCGAGCGCCGAATATGCGCCTGTGAAGCCGCCCAACGCCATGGCCCTGGATCTCCAAGACGGCTTCGTCGCCGCCAATGGCGTCCCGGATCTCGAGGAGCCCATCTTCGCCATCGAGCGCGTCCAGCTACAGTTTTCCGTCGCCGCCGACTTTGTCGCTGCCCAGGTCGCCAACAATGTCATCATCCTCGCCCTTTCCAACGGACGCATCCTCCGCATCGACCTAGAACGACCTGAGGATATTGATGGTAAGAGCCTTGAGCAATGCGCTGGCATCTACCATGCCGCTACTGCTCAGCATGGTGCTCTTTCAATTGCTAATGCTATACGCTGCAGACATCGACTTGCCCAAGAAGCCGTCCGAGGTTGGCGTCATACGGCGCATGTTTCTCGATCCCACCGCGTCCCATCTCATCA
This sequence comes from Fusarium falciforme, assembly GCF_026873545.1. Classification (NCBI taxonomy): domain Eukaryota; kingdom Fungi; phylum Ascomycota; class Sordariomycetes; order Hypocreales; family Nectriaceae; genus Fusarium; species Fusarium falciforme. The sequence continues at coordinate 1,982,056 of NC_070551.1, read as the reverse complement.
TCTGCACCGCGCTCGGCGAGAACTACTATCTTCATTCCCAGTCGAAACAACCCCGGCCGCTCGGTCGCCTTCGGGGCGTCTCCATCGAGAGCGTGGCGTGGAACCCTTCGCTGCCCACGGCGTCGACACGGGAGATTCTAATTGGTGCCTCCGACGGCAACATCTACGAGGCCTTTATCGAGACGTCCAAGGAGTTTTACAAGAAGGAGGTGAAGCATCTGAAGAACCTACACAAGCTTCCTGATGGCCCGATCACGGGGCTGTGGGTGGACAACCTCCAGGACAAGTCGGATCTCCGAAGGGTGGTGATAGCCACTCAGAGCCGGTTGTTCCATCTGGTAGGAAGGATTGGATACGGGCATGACGGTTCAGGGTCTGTGTATACCCGGTTGTTTGAGTCAGAACAGCCGGTTGTCCATGAGCTGTCGCGCACATCATCGACCGCTCCCTCGAGCTTGGTGGTGTCTCCTGACCCTCCAGATTCCGGCCCTTATGACGACAACCTGCCGGACCGAGCATATGCCTGGCTGTCTTACCAGGGGGTCTTTCACGGTAGATTGTTGAATGGACCCGTAGACAGCAACCTCGGCTCCAAAGTCTTTTCGGAGTCAAAGATGCTTCCCAAGGCCCAAATACTGACACCCGAGGGCGCAGACCGACGTCCACCAACGTCAGAGGTGATCGATACTATCGCTCTCACACAGTGGCATATTGTTCACCTAGTTGGGGGACGGGTAGTGACGACGAACCGTCTTACTGGCAAGATGGTTTCTGAGCATGATGTTATTGGTCAAGGACAGAAGCCTCTGGGTTTCTCTGTGGATATCCAGAAGAACACCTTCTGGCTGTTCACGTCGGAGGAGATTTTCGAGATTGTGGTTCGAGATGAAGAACGCAACATCTGGGAGATTATGACAAAGCTGCAGCAGTATGAGCCGGCCTTGCAACATGCGCGTACGCAGTTACAAAAGGAGACAGTAGCGGCGGCATACGGTGATCATTTGGCTTCCAAGGGACACTGGCTCGAGGCCGCTACCATTTACGGACGCAGCAACAAGCCATTTGAGGATATCGCCCTCAGCATCATCGACAATAACCAACCCGATGCTCTTAGGAAATTCCTACTAACCAAGCTCGCCGCCCTCAAGCGGTCGGCCGTCATGCAGCGGATGATGATTGCGGGCTGGTTGATTGAGGTATTCATGTCCAAGCTCAACTCGCTGGACGACACCATCAACACCCAGGCAGAGCTGTCTGAGAACCTAAACTCTACCGACTCACAGAAGCTGCTAGAGTCGGTGAGGAAAGAGTACAGGGACTTTGTCGACAAGTACAAGAATGATCTGGACCGGAAGATGGTATACGACGTCATCAGCAGCCACGGCCGCGAGGGAGAGCTGCTCTACTTTGCCAACGCCGTCAACGACTACAACTATGTGCTTTCCTACTGGGTTCAGCGAGAAAGATGGAGCGAGGTGCTCAACGTGCTCAAGAAGCAGACGGATCCCGAGGTGTTTTACTTATATAGCAGCGTTCTCATGGCGCATGTGGCACCAGATCTAGTCGAGATTCTCATGAGGCATTCCGACCTCAAGCCTCGGAAACTGATCCCCGCGTTCCTCGAGTATAACCGGACTTTTGTTGGCGGCCCGAGTGCGCAGAATCAGGCGATAAGGTACCTCAACTACGCGGTGTATCAGCTCAACTCGAAGGATGCGGCGGTTCACAATACGCTCGTCTCGATTTACGCCTCACATTCTTCCAAGGACGAGTCTGGACTGTTGTCGTATCTGCAAGCGCAAGGGGATGAGCCCCGATATGATCCAGATTTTGCCCTGCGACTTTGTATTCAACACCATCGAACTTTATCATGCGTCCACATCTACACTAGCATGGGCCAGTATCTTCAGGCTGTCGATCTAGCTCTCTCACACAACGAAGTTGAGCTGGCAGCTGTCATCGCTGACCGACCCATGTCGAACCCGCAGCTTCGCAAGCGACTCTGGCTCGCGGTGGCCCGAAAGGTGATTTCACAGTCGAACGGGATCAAGACGGCTATCGAGTTCCTCAAGCGTTGTGATCTGCTCAAGATTGAGGATCTCATCCCCTTCTTCCCTGACTTTGTCGTGATTGACGACTTCAAGGAGGAGATTTGTGCGGCGTTGGAGGACTACAGCCGCAACATTGACAACCTGAAGAAGGAGATGGACGAGTCCTCGCAAACGGCTACAAACATCAAGATCGACATTGCGGCACTGGACCACCGGTACGCAGTGGTGGAGCCTGGAGAGAAGTGTTACACGTGTGGTTTGCCCTTGCTGAGCCGGCAGTTCTTTGTCTTTCCCTGCCAGCACTCATTCCACTCGGACTGCCTAGGACGAAAGGTGCTGGAGCAGGCGGGTGTTGGAAAGTCTTCACGTATCAGGGAACTCCAGATGCAGATTCAGAAGGGGTTGGTCAGCGGCACGCAGAGAGAGACTGTGGTGGCAGAACTGGACGCTTTGGTGGCATCCGCTTGGTGAGTTATTCTGAAGGTGCTTTGAGCATTCATAACTAACTTTGGGCAGCATTCTTTGCAGCGACTTGGCGATCAAGAGGATCGATGAGCCTTTCATTACACATGACGACGACGTCAATGAATGGGCATTGTAATAAGAGAAGGAGAAGGATGGGAGCAAGCAAGCAAGCAAGCAATCGGTGAAGTTGATGTGTCTGTCTGGGCATAATCTTAGAATTGCAGATACCCCCGCAATGTTGGACATTACATTCGATTATCAGACTTTGTCATGAGGCACCTCCCAGTGCAAGATGGGTTGACTTAGTATCTGCACTCGGTGACATCCATCTTGGAGCGGGTGAGCATGAGAATGGAGACAATGACGCCGTACAAGCCCAAGACCTCTGCAAAGATGAGGATGAGAACCATTCCGACATAGAGACGCGGCTGCTGCGCGCTGGCTCGGACTGGGGGTCATTAGATTCAGTGTTTAACAAAGATGGAAGAGGTGAGCTTACCTCCAGCGTCACCAACGATGCCAATGGCAAAGCCAGCAGCCATGCCACACAGGCCAACAGCAATACCTGCGCCGAGCTGAAGGAAGGCAGTGTGGATAGGCATCTTTTCCTTGATGCCGTTGGACATGATGACGCTAGCGACGAGGCCGTAGATGGAGAGGATCTGGGCCATGATGGCGCAGAGGCTGGAGGGTGTCAGTGTGCCCAGGTATAGATGCCCAGTCAGACCTACGTATTCTGCATCAGCATGTCAGGGCGTAAGATGCCAGACTGGAAGATGGCACCGGCCGACTTTGCAGTGCCATATGCAGCACCAATGGTGGTGAAGACGATGGAGAATGCACAACCCATGGCGCCAAAGAAGGACTGGATATTGTTAGATGATGACCACTGGAGTGTGAGTTGATACATACGGCGTACATAGGACTAATGAGGGCATTGTATTAGCTGAAGAGTTGTCAAGAGAGGGAATGGGAATGGCTGTACCAGCGGTCCATGTTGGCGAGGAGAACAGGATCCATGGTTGGCTGATGAGGTTAGTTACGAGATAATTTCAACTGTATGTAAGAGATGATGACTACGAGAACAGCTGAAAGAGGCAGCAAAGGGTATATATTGTATTCTGTATTATCTCTTGCCAAGCCGTGGCACAATGCGATGTGATGCAAAGCCACCCCCTCCGGGTTCAGCTCCAATAGACAAAGACATGTAAACACGGGCTAAAAATGCATCGTGGCTGACCCAGGCAGCTACGAAAGGAGCCTCAGCTGAATGTTGGTTGGTGAGAGTTGACGCGGCCTTGGTAGGCAGAAGGATAACGAGAGCTATGAGTGGTGGGTTAGACGTTTGGGGAAATTGCTGTGAGTGTTTGTGTTATTGACTGGCTGCCTCCGAACTAGAAATAGAAGAATTTGATAGAGGAAAGGGTTTCATGAGAGGGAGAAGTTGTCAAGATATGAAATGTACTATGTGCGCCTTCTTGGCATGTCCGTTGTAAGACGGAGGTGGATGGTGATAGTTGCCTACCCTACAGCGAGAGGCAGAACAGAATATATCAACAACCACAAGACTCAGATGACAGATATTTCATGCTTGAGAATTTAAAGGATCTGGATTGCTCTACATGTGCGCGTATGTATATATATCTATTCCCGGGCTATGTGGATGACGTCTGTCAATGCCACGGAAACACGGCAACGCCTCCGCCACGAACGTCGTAAGCATCCATGTAAGCGCCATCATCTTGTGGCATCAAACACTGCACGTAACAAAGCAGCCACTGAAATTCCTCGGAGAAGCGCTGCAGGGACCAGAAAAGAAGCTTTTCCTACCCACAACCCGCTCTCACGTCACAAAGTCTAGTATGTGTCATGTACTTGAGGGGATCCCGACGTCCCCTAACCCACAACCCGAAGGCGCTAAGAATAACTCCCGAGGTTGCCGCTGTTAACCCACTCTTTTCTTTACTCGTGGCCGCGCGTCAACTACTGTGAGACGATGAGCTTGGGCTTTTGCTTCACTGTAGCTTGATCATGATGGAGACGATTGTTTGGGACAGATGTGTCAGGCGAGTGTTGGGTTGCACGACGACATGTTGTGGAATCATGGTGCGGCGGCTAGTTTTTGTCGTTCAAGATGGGGGATTTAACAAGCTGTCATCCCCCCGTTTCATAACTGTCTGAACATTCTAGCGCACTTCTCACGTCTGGCTTATTTACAAGAAAAAAAAAAAAAGAGGCTGCTTAAACTCGGCCTGTCCGTGCCGGAAGGCGATGCTCTGACGTTGGCTGGTGACGCAGACGCTTCCTCGGGAGCCTCGTCCCGCGCGGATCCAACGGCACACAACAGTCTTGTTCAGCGGGGAAGGGAAACCCATTCGAGGCTCAGACGAGCTACCCATGAAGAGGTGGAGAGATATAAACTCCCAACAAGGGTCTACGTTGTATGAACTGGACTTGAACATATACACAGAAACCAACCATGAAGGCAGCTCGGCTATTCTATGCTATTCTCTCGCTGGCTTCGGCCACGGGTGCTATTTCTTTACACAAGAGACAGGATGGACTAGAGCCTCGGGTATTGGCTTTGGACTTGCAGAGAAGCACGATACATGATCCTGTTGGCAACGATAGGAAACGACTTGCGAGACGGAGCGGTTCTATAAACGTGGGGATCGACAACCTTGTGAGTTTGTACAAATTCCACTACAACTCTACGCATACTAACTATATCATAGCAATCCCTCTACTTCTTCAACGCCTCTCTGGGCACTCCAGCTCAAGATTTTCGCCTACACCTCGACACGGGGAGCAGTGACCTCTGGGTCAACGCCAACAACTCGACCCTCTGTTCAACACCCGCCGACGTCTGCAGCACATCTGGGCTCTACAACGCCGCCAAGTCTTCTACTTACAAGTTCGTCTCGAGCGAATTCAACATCACCTATGCCGACGGCTCAGGCGCTGCGGGAGACTATGCTACCGAGACGTTTCGCGTGGGAAAGACCGAGCTAAAGGAGCTTCAGTTTGGTATTGGGTATGAGACCTCGTCGGATCAAGGAGTGTTGGGCATTGGATATTCTTCAAATGAGGCTCAGGTTGCAGAGTTTGGAGGGAAGCCTTACGACAACCTGCCGGCCAAGATGGCTGCTGACGGGCTGATCGCCTCCAATGCTTACAGCCTCTGGCTCAACGATCTCGACTCTGCGTCGGGAACTATTCTGTTTGGAGGCGTTGACCGCAAGCGGTTCACGGGAGACCTCATCACGGTGCCTATCCAAAAGTTTGGCGGCAGGTTCTCCCAGTTCTACATCACCCTCACCGGCCTGAGCGTGGGTTCAGACACGGTCGACGACAACCTCGCCCTCGGCGTCATCCTAGACTCTGGATCGACACTCACGTACCTCCCCACCAGTCTCGCAGAGGCCGTTTTTGAGATTGTGGGCGCCGACTACGAGCAGGGAGCCAGCACCGCGTACGTGCCCTGCGACCTGGCCAACGCCTCGGGCAACTTGACCTTTAGCTTCAGCTCTCCCGCAGAGATCACGGTGCCGCTGAGTGAGCTCGTGCTTGACTTTACCGACGTCACGGGTCGGCGGTTGCGGTTTGACGATGGGGAGCCGGCGTGCATGTTTGGCATCGCTCCCTCACCGGGCGGGACGAATGTTCTGGGAGACACGTTCTTGAGGAGCGCATACGTGGTGTTTGACCTCGGGAACAATGAGGTTTCGCTGGCGCAGAGCAACTTTGACGCCGACGGGTCGGATGTTGTTGAGATTGGCTCAGGGGACGGGGCTGTGCCTGCGGCGACGGGTGCAGATGAGCCTGTGTCGGCAGCTTCTGGGGTCTCCGCGAGCAGCGCTAATGGAGCTGGATCGCTTTCGCCTCTGGGTAAGGATGGGCGTGTCTCTCTCTTTGTTGGGGCTTTGACTCTCGGGTTTGTCTGGTCTCTTGTCTAGGAGCCGGACAAGACCATGCAGCCTTGGAATACTTGCTGATACTTTGTTGAAGCTGGAGTTGTTTGATTATTGGGACTGGATGAAGCATGTTTGGGATATTTGCGAGGTGTTTTGGTCTGTTTGCCGGCTTGACTTATACTGGCGTTGAGATGAAGCATCTACGAGACTCAGATTTATGACATATAGACTATGGCGTTTTTAATTTAACATTGATACACCACACGACCTTGCATCCTCTTAAACGTATAATCCGTATATACTTTCAAATATCAGATCACAATCCATGGCTTGGATCAACGACTCATGATGATGTGGTTGTGCTGACTTTTGCCGATTCGGCTCCGACATGCTCTACTATCCCCGTTACTCCCGAAAAAGGATCAACAGAATGGGCAAATGTTTATCAATGCCCTTGTTGGAGTTTAATTCCTTGATCTTATATAAACTGAGATACTCGGTTCGTCTGATCTCTTGTCTGGCTCGTAGACTTGTCCCTCTCCTCTGACAACTCACCATATCTAGCCATCTATCAGATCTTCACCTCAACTGCAATCATGACGGCTTACATCGAGGTCGCCGCGAGCTGGCTCTTCAAAAATGCCAAAGGCCGTGACGCAAAGGCTTTCTTCACCCATCCCGCCTTTGCCTCTCACCCAGAGCCGACCCTGTCCATCACATCCCCAGACTGTGGAACTGACGGCTCGACCCTTGGAAAGGAGTACATGCATGGAGGTCAGGGCCGCTTCCCTGAGCTAACATGGGACTCTTATGAAGGTGTCAAGGAGTGGCTGCTTGTATCTGAAGATCCGGATGCACCGTTACCGACGCCTATTTGCCATGGGTGTGTACAAGTGTTGATGTGAAAGGGAAGTAAGCTAACAGATGAGTAGGATCTATCTTGGTATTCCTCCTCAAAAGACGAGTGTTGTGAACAGCGACTTCAAAGCCGTAGACGAAAAATTTACTCGTCTGGAAGGGGGCTTCTACTATGGCGCGAGTCGCAACGGCATGATTTACATTCCACCGCGACCGCTTCTCAACCACGGTATCCATCGATGTGAGTTGAAGCCTCTCACAGACTTGTATCCACTAACTCGGTGACTTCAGACTGGTTCGAGATCATTGGCCTCAGTGAGCCCCTGGATGAAAAGCTGGTGACTTCAAAGCCGACGAGGGAGCAGGTGGCAGAGGCCATCAACGGCAAGGTTGTTGTCTGGGGGAGATGGATGGGACAGTGTGAGAGGAGATGGGAGTGAGGATGAGATGATAATTTCTTTTTAGCGAGTTCAAACATAGCTTCTTATAATATGCACCGTCACATCTATATACGTCCAAAACTCCAGATATTCAATCCAACCTTGGTCCCCTCCTCCACAGGCAACCCAGCATGCCACGTCTCATCGTAACCTCGCCCGTCAGCCGCAAAGTTCTCCCAGTAGACGGCATTCCCTGGTACAACCTTGAACACGGCGCCCGTGTTGTTTCCCCCGCACTCGACGAACCGGCACCACTCCTCACTTGCGGGCACCGGGAGCGCCGGGAACTCGGTGCCGCCGCCCCGGATCCCGGTGCCGTCGACCCACGCCATGAGGCTGCTCACGCGGCCCCAGCCCCGGGTGTTGGAGCTCCAGTCAAAGTGGTGTCCGTAGTGACCCCCGGGCCCGTACCGCTGCGTCCGGAGACGCTCGATCCACAGGTCGGAGCGCCAGCCCTGGAGAGAGCGGACTCGGTTCTCGATACAGCGGACTGGGTTGGTGCGAGGGATGACGGCTACGGATGAGTCGCGAACTGACGAGTCGCGGTGTGTGGCTTCGCCGTCGTTGGTGATGGTTGAAGGTTCAAAGATGGGTTCGCTGAAAGAGTTAGCAAAGGCAATTGACATATATAGGGCATCGTCATGTCTTTCTATATGCTACTCAAACCTACCTAATCTCCAACAGATGCCTCCTCTCCTCCTCACTCAAGAATCCCTCCAGGTACACGACAAGAGGCTCCCTGTGCAAGATGCGAGCCACATACGAATCCGCCTCACACACAGGGACAGTCGCATTAGGCGCATCTATCGCAAGCAGCGACTCATTGAGCTGTGGTCTCGAGTAAGCGGCATCGCGACGGACGGTGCTGCCGGGGTACAGGAACTCGCTGATGGGGTTTGAAAAGACCACGAGGAAGGCTATGAAGCCGATGACGTACGACAGCATGACAGAGGATACGGTCAATGGACGAGAATATGAGTGAGAAGAGGAAGACGAAGGAAGGAAGGGAAGCTCAAGGGAGACAAGTCATGATGGAGCTTTTGTGGAGTTCATGAGTCGCCAGGGTCTGGTCTGAGCTTCGGATCTGACGGCTCTTTGACCAGATTAGGTATCAAGGGCGGTTACCTTTTTAGTCAAGACGGAGAGTTTATAACCAACTATTGCATGCTTACAAGACATGGCAACTGCTCGTCCGAATCTTCAATTCTAGGGACAGTTGATGTTGAGTTATGCATGTCTCACAAGGGCTCGATAGACCAAGACATCAATCAACCCCCAAATGGTGCTGCCGAGGCTCTATTGAGATGAGAAACTCTCGTTCGTCTACCTATTGTAACATGCGTGTCCCCATAATCGTACAAGAGTTGTGTGTCATGTCTAGCTTTCATACGCCTGGGTATATATCGTACACCACCTCCATCCAACTGTTCGACAAGTAGATATACATCCCTCCTTTCTTTCATGTCATCGAAAAGCCAAAACCTAAACTCCAGACATGGCCAGGGCATCATGGCCGCCGTGTTCGTCCTTGCTGGTTCATAACCCCGTAGGCATCCCTTCTGCGTCCCAGTTCAGATCGGCATTCAGTATCCCCCAGGGATCCGCGCCATCGCTGGGAAGAGCATTCGTAATCATTGTTTCCGTGATTTGTGCAAAAAGTGTTTCCTCGGTCGATTGCCATATAGGTGTCGCGACACGCCCCTGCAACGACCTCAGGTCAATTCGGTTGTCCTCTGCAGTGTTGCCGAGCCCGTTATCTGGTGAGGTATGGCTGCTCCCAGATACTGTTCTAGCTCCGGAGTATTGGTTCGCTGGAGAGGATGCTGAAGACGAGTTAGTGCGGTCAGGAAGCGAAAGACTCGCTGACGTTACGCGAGGTGAGAGAGATGGCCAAGTCCCTGTAGCCGCGAACCTGGGTCCCAGGTTTACTCCAGAGGCAGTGAAGGACGATAGCAAATTACCACGGTGACTGTTCATCATTTCAGGTCCTGGGCTTGAAGACATCCGCTTCCTCTTGTTTGTCGCCGGGTCCTCTTGGCTCGGGGGTGCGACATTACGGGTGACGGCGCCAAGCATGCCATGGAAGCAGTCCTTACCTGGTCGATGATTCTTCGTGCGGGCCTCTTGTTCTGCATCTAAGCTGCTCTTGTGCACGAAGAAGAGAGATGATTGTTCCGTGTGTTTTGCCACCGCACTTCGAACCAGCATAGGGACATGAGACTTGCCCTCCCCAAAGGCGTTGCGGAACCTCTTGAGCGAGGGCATTCGTATCGAAGAGTTGAGGCCATTGTGCTCAATATCGAGACACGCCTGCTGGAGAAAGGCGCGAGTGATAGTATGTGTTCGCGCAATAGCTTCCATGGCTTGGATGATGAGGTCGAGGTTTGAAAGGTCGATCGAAGTCAGCCCCCCTGTTGGGTTCTGCTTGGCCAGGTAAACATAGACCGTCGTTGTGCAGTAAAGCGACAAAGCGCACAATGGACTTCTCTGAAGAAGGTGTCAGTGCTGCAGCATAATTAGGAGTAGTTGTATACATACAAAGAAGAGTGTCGCATGTGTGTTGATCCTGATAATGTTTACTACTTCCTCGGCAGCCGCTCGGAGGCGAGCGATACTGTTCTGCTTGATGTGGTCAGGTAGGCCATGCTTCTCGACCTTTTCAATAGCCGCATGATGAAGGCAAATGATAGAGGCATGTAGGTTGAGGTTCAGATGCGTGGCAGAAGCGTCCCGTATGTTCTCGGGCATGCGGAACTTTTCAGGGAGAAACATGAAGAGACTGGATAAGGTGTTGTCCAGCTCACGATGTCGAGTCCAGTATGTCCCGTTCATGACATCGTCACATCCGTCGTCGGGTCGAGCATTATGAACATGCCGGAGAATGCTCTTAAAGACCTCGCAAGTGATGACGGTCCCTGCAAATCCTGTGTACTGTGCTCCTTGGAATGCGTCGGCCAGAAAAGGGGCTTCTTCTTCCCGGTCAGCGAGGAATGCATCTTCCGAGGCGGGTAGTCGAGTAGCAATCTATTGGCTCGTTAGCACAAGTTCCAAGAGGATGTGTGGTAGATGTACGTCGTCTTTGTTGATCAAGCTGGGCCAGCCTGTAGAAATGCAGCAATGGGCATCGATGGAAAAGGCACCCCAAAAGACTCTCCTCCGTTCTTCGAGCTCTGCCCACGTGAGAGCGGGTGGCAAGGGCGGTGGCATTCCAAGACGCTCTCCATCGAGGCGATCAAGTCCTATCATGTGGCAGAGGCGGACGCAGTTTGCACTACTCATGGCTGATCTGCTGAATAGCATGACTTTTGCCTCATAAAAGGCAATGAGACCCCACGCCTGCGTGTGGTTGATAGAGACAAAGACTTCTCCATGGCCCTGTGTGATGTTAACCCAATCCAGCTGAGATTTTGAGTTGACTTATACCTTCATCTCGTCTGCCTCGATATACTGCCGGGCCCGACGGTAAAAGACCTCATGATACTGGTTGTACTTGACATGGCTAACAGAAGCCAGCGCCCATATTATGTACTGTAGGCACATAGGGGGCTTTCTCATAGGGGGTCCATAGAAAGCCTGGAGATAACGCCCGGGATGAACGATAGGTATCATCTGGTACTGATGTTGGAAGAAAGTAGTGTTTCTATCATGTTAGCTGGTGTAAAGCAGCCGGGAGGTACACTTACAGTTCCTCCATCACTTCATCTGGGGGCAAAGACTCTGTCATACCCAACCCCATCAACTGAGTATTGGGAGGATTTTCTGTTGCATTCGACTGTTCAAAGTAATCTGGACCAAGGAATGACATTTGAGGTTGTTCAGAGTCATTCCCCAGCCGAGGCACGCCAGTAAAGTTGGGAACCTCTATCTCCGGCTGAGCCGGTTGAACGGGGCTCCCATCGTCAGTCTTTTCGTCGATGTTCTTATTCACCTCTTTGAGGTAGTCTTCAACTTGAGCTAAGTGAGCACCAAAGTCAGCCACCCATCAATGAATAATCAGATGTGAGGTGAGTGGTGAGCAATACCTAGGCGTGCTTCAAGCTCTTTAACGTTTCTTCGCTTAAAGGTTGGCTTCCGCCGCGACTCTGGATAGGTACACTCATTTGAAACCTTGACACAACGGCTGCATGCCGGCTTTGTGCGATCACATTTCAGTTTCCGGGCCCTGCACGAGACGCAGGCCAACGGCTCCGTGCCGGCCGGGGCGGCGGAGGCGGAGGTGGAAGGTTCGGACTCGTTGGTGTCCGGCGGCATGGCTATGGCTACCAGTGAGCCTCATCCAGTCGGTGACGAAAGACGGGACTGGGGTGGGGATATGGACAAGTAGGACGAGGGACGCTTGTTGTACATGAAACCTGACCTCTGCAAGGCAGGAAATGAGCTGACGAGGCACTATCGCGTTCTCTTGACACGCAGTGCGTAAGGCCTACGAGGCATCATGATAGAAACGACGTGACAGACATATACGCGAAGTCACGTTCTTAGTTACGGTCGCGGCCGCTGACCAACAAGTGGCCGTTCGGATTTCTCACGCCGGAGAGTTTTTGGTCCGAAGGCCGAAGGCTACAAAGTCCGAGAAGGAACTAATCCCGAGCATCGACGGGTTAGCATGAGTCACAGGTTGAAAACGCGAAGGCGCGAGTTGAGAGCGCCTTCTCCTTTTTGATACTGTTGAGAGTAAGAACCAAAAGTGCAGAAACAGACAAGGAAAGTCCGTCCGTCCATCCTCTGGGAAGGAAGGAACTTGGCGCGGGTCTTTCCTGCCGTGTGGTGCCTGCAGTGCCTGCCTCCTTTATTTAGGTACAGTAGGCGGGCAAAATCCATGTCTAAAAAAGAGTGCGACGTGGGGGGTTAGATATCTTCTGGTAATAGGTGCTGAGCCACACTCAACCAAATACAAACACCAACAACTATTCATCATTCCATCACTTGCTAGCAACTCAATAGAGTCTTTGTCTAATGGAGGGCTGGCCAGGCACGTGCTGAACTGTCCTGCATCCGGATGTTATGCAGCTTCGCTTCCGAACGGCGACAGCCTGCATCAGGGCGCCATCCTCCCACAGCCCGTTTCACAGCGCCCTCAACCTCGCCTCAACCACCATCACTCACTCAAATCTTACACACCGCCGAGATCTGGCCCTGTCGGCCTGGAACTCTGTATCGACGCAGAAACCTCAAGAACCACTCACTGCAACTGAGGTCGTCCATGATCACCACCGCTACCACCCGCCCGCGTCGGTAGTCTGCGCGCATCAGTCAGGGCGGAGACCAAGGGGCGAACGCTGACGTCTAGTACAACGTTCTCGACCAAGGCAATCGACCAAGATGAGGTGATGGCGACCTACTTGCGCCAGCCGACCCAAATCTCGACCCTGCGATGTTGCGCATGACTGCCGCGCAGCCAAGCGACAGAAGCGAAGCGAGGCGAGGCAGCCTGTCTCTGCGCTGGCGACAAGCACGGTGCTCTTGACCTGTTGAATTCTTCGTCACTCATCATCACCGCCTGCTTCGTATCTCTGAGCCAATCTCGGCCCAGCTTTGATTTGACTTTGCGAGCCCAGATCTCCCCCTCGCCCCCGGACGTGTCAGGGCAGCATCATCCGCAGCGCCAGCCTTGACGCCTCTGCGTCACACAAGGCTTGATGCCTCCTCGGTGCTACCGGCCTACCGCCGGCATGTCACACGGCCGTCATATCCAAGAGAGATGAGGGTGACATTTACGGACCGCGCCACCCAAGCATGGAGGAGAAACGGTGCCATCCACCATCTTGGACGGATTGGACGACAAGGGGGGAGTGGGAGGGTGGCACAGACACGGACGCTCACCGATTGTCCCCGTAAAGGTGGAAGCAAAACGGAACGGTGCTTGCCCTTGCCGACGACGCTATTCGGCAGCCCCAGTCCAAAGCCCACCAGCCCGAGCTAGAAGTTTGACAGGGCTTCTCGAGTTGCTTTGACGGCCGCCAAGACCCGCCCTTGGCAACTGGGTGTGGCACCTAGCCGTGCGGCTGCCGGCGAAACCAGTGCTGACGATTGACAGCCAGGCAGGACGCTATCGGCTGGGTCGCTTTTAGGAATCCCGGCCGATCTAGGATCGACAAGAGAAGCCTTTATTAGCGGCGCGTCCAGGATGGGCTTAGACTCGACGCCATCCAGCCGACCACGCTCCCAATGTGAGCTGGCGGCCCCAGGTCAACGGGGCTCACCCTGGGAGATGCCCACCCTTGGCAGCTCGTTGATTCTTGCAACTCCGGGCAGTCATCATGGCCCTGAAACGCTGGCCACAGGCATGGCTTGCAGGACAGGACGGCATCGGTGGAGCGGGCTCCTTGGTGACTGACACTTGACCCTCTTTCCGCCTGACCCAACTCCCGCCTCTTCTTGACTCTTGTCGCTCTCCTCTTCCCTCATTCCCTCTTCATCGTCGATCGAAGCTTGGGCGTCGGGGACATTTGCAGGGGGAGGGGGGATCATGTCTCTGGCATAGATTGCCGCGGCGGCGGGTTTCTCCATCAGCCCTGCCGGAACCGCCTGAAACGACGGCCATGGTCCCCAAATCATGCTTGTTATTCCCCTTCAAGCCAGCAGCAAGCCCTCCCACCACCAACACTTGCGGCGACGTCGCACGGGGCTGACCACTGGCAGTAGAGCGAGCATACCGCCGGGTGACTTGCTTGAGCAGCCAACCGGATTGAGAAGCGGTGGCTGATGACCCTAACATTAACGAACCGTCTTGTGTTCACTTTGCGGGATGGACAGGCACACACACACGCACGAGCCAATTGTCAAAAAGTCAATTCATTCCCAGGGTCGGCTTAAACTTAGAATCAAGGAACAGGACGGACCGATCTTCCATGATAACTCAAGAAGAGATCGACGAGAAGGGCACCCCTGCGCCACCAACGTTGAGTTGGTTGGCTGCTAGCCCTGTTTTTTTGTCTCCTCCTGATGCAACGACAAGGCCAGCTTCCCATGTGCCTCGCCTCTCAGATAGGTAAAACGGCCATGGATCAAGTCAGCCATGTTGCTCTTTTCTGCGTTGCCACGCGGGAGACACGCCCAACCATGTCTCATGTCTCAAACCCTCGCGGGTGACCATGAGGGCATCACCAGGGGCCGTGTCTCTGTATGGCTGCCCGAAATAGCTTGCTGAACTGTGGTGCCGTCATCAACACTAATAGACGGAGCCAAAAGAGATGAAGAAAACGGGGTGCATCAAGACATGCAGCCAGACGTGAGACAGCGCCCGAGCACATTATCCTCTGAGACATCCAGGACTGTCAACTGCCTCTTTCTCAGGCGCCCGCCTTGCCCTATTGAGGCCCAAGTGTCTCGCTGTCATTCAGCCACGCGGCTGGTTCGCCCCAGCTCCATGGACGAGGAGAGAGGGATGAGGAGAGTCACCGGGGCTATCCTTGTCGATCTACCAGCACCACGCGCTGCCTTTGAGCGAAAGGAAAACACTGCGCGCTATGCTGGGTGCAAGTGAATTGAAAGATCTACAAGTCCCTGGGCCAATATCTCAAGGGTCAGCCCAAACCCTTGACAACTCAAGCCTGTCTTGATGGCAGGTTTCATCATGAATCATGTTAATCTCCGCAGCATCTGAGGGTTCCCCCAGCCTCGACCCAACCGAGCCCTTGGTTGTGTTTCTCGAAACTAAAAATCCTCGTCCTGCTAGAAGCAGAAACAAAGAAACATGGATGCCAAAGGAGACGCCTCCCCAGCCGACCTGTCAACGGCGCCTTGCCCAAGCCCGCCACAGGTCTGCAGCAGACGCCCCCTCCCCCTTCCTAACCATCTGCCGCGGCGAACGAACGGATGAACCCCCGGTCCATCTCGTGTTGTCTGGTTCGCCTGTTAACTCCGAAAGAGACCTAGGTGCGATGGATGTGCATTGGCGGATGATGACGGCGAGATAGCGGCATAGCAGTGACAAACGACTCGGAAGCGAGGGTCTGTCATTGTCATCAGAGTGTCATGCCTGAGACTAGTTGATTCAACACGAGATCAGAGGGTTCCATGCCGAGACAAGCGTCGAGTGAGCTCACAGCGAAGGGCCTTGACCACCTCGCTCACATGAATGACTGAATGCACAACACGTACATACAGCAACTGACATTGTTTACACGCTCTGGCCTGGTCTGGTTTGTCCAGAATTGGCTCTTCCTTCTCGGCCCGCAACCAACTAGACGTCACCCACAGCACAGGGTCACTTGGCAGCCACCACCAACTCCGGGATGATAATCCTGTTCCTCTTGGATGCATCTGATGCATCTGCCGTCCTGCCCTGACAGCGTGGTTGATGCTTGTTTCCACGCCATTCTCTTGCCGTCTGTTTGCTGGGCCCCCATCTTGAGAGGAGCCATATTAGGCCCGCCTGCATACATACTGTGCCCTTCAACTCCATCCTACCGGCCGGTCAGCAAGCCCTGCCTGCCGGAGAGGGTTTCCCCCTCACCGGTGAACTTGACATGTTTCATGGCACTGCGAGCATCCCTGATCCCAGGCTGGGCGCATGCGTAGATCGTTCGACTCCGTCTGCTTGCTGCGAATGGTTGTCTAGACCAAGGACAGTCCAGTCAGTGGCAGATCCCCTCACGGCATTCACGGCTCAGGCTCCCGTTTGGAACCCCGTCTAGCCCTGTCTAGCCCATTTTCTCAAGTGCCGTTCCTACTCTACTCTGCTGTACTGGCCTGCACCGCATCTCGGCCGCTCGCTCAGGTGGTCATGACCCAGTCGTGACAGCATCAGCATGAGCATCAGCAGCATCGGTGTCAGTGTAATCATTGTCAAAACTCTGGGAAGCGACAACGCTCAGACAGTAGGGTCGTCTTTACGGAACCATGCCGCGCTGAATGCGTCAAACCGTTCATCGAGTTCCGCCATGTTGTCAGGAACTGTTTCTGTTTTCCCGAGTTCAAGGAGGTTCCCAGGACAATCAATCAATACCTCCACAACTTGGCCCCCAGCCCAGTTGTCTCTTGTCTGATGAGCCGCCTTTTCCATTCCCATGACTTTAACCTTGCAGTCTCGTCTTCTTTCTACGCCTTTCAGCCACAATCCTTTCTCGGCACCATGCATTCTACTGTAGCGGCGGCGCTGACCCAGCGCCTTGTGAAGTCATGGATATGCTGTCTTTTATGCATTCGTGCGAACCCCCTCCCCCCTCCTCCTCTCTGCCCGTGCCGCACGACATGCACACCCTCTTTCTTGTTGGGTTGTCACACAGCCCCGGAGAATCTCCGTCTTGGATCTCTATCATCCGAGATGCGTGGTGACAGAAAGAGGAGGGTTGCTTTGAACAAGACCTCGCGAATCTCGGACGCCTGAAAGGCGAAGTTTGTTCGCTCATCACTCACCGTTGAATAGCCAACCATGCATCCACCACCGCCAAGAGGCTGAACCCTTTCCACCCCCAACGGTTACTGTCCAGTCGATAGTACGGTTCAGTGCCTACCTCTCGCCTTTCGCCTCCCGCAAGCCAGCACACGCCTCCCGGAATACTACAGTACGGCACTCACTCCCCCACGAGCTTCCATCGTGAGCCCTATGCCTCTTGTCCTCCCTTGGGTCTGTGGCTCTAAAGATGGACTAGCCGCTGCCGCTATAGTCGACCGGTTGTTAGACCACCCCCGCTGGGGATCCGCCATCCCCTCACCTCCACTCACCTCCCCAAATCTGGATTGGGGGACACTCAGGTGGCCGTGAGGCCATATGGTGTCGTACTGAAGGTAGCAGTGACTGTATGGTAAGACTGCCCATCACCAGGGGATGGGAGGGTGAGGGCGAGGGGGGGTGGTGGATCACGAGCTTACAACCACCAGAGGATCTTGTGCCCACTGAGGAGACGACGTCTTAGTCGATTGTCCAGTAAATTAAGTCTTTGATGCACAGACTGGTCGTAAGCTTCTGCTGTCAAAAAACAAGACAGACCCAGAAGAGGAGACACGGGCTTATTGTTGGTTCGTCCACGGGAGGTTTTTGCCCCCCCCCCCCCTTTCTCCGAGGTTCCTTGACTGATGATTGAAGGGTCGAGCGAGCGAGCAAGCGAGGGTGATGATGATGATTGTGGAAATCTAGTGAACCAAGGCGTCTGGGTCGCCTGTTGTTGCACTCTCTCTCTTATTGTGTGAGCCCCTGTAGGTTGCCCGTGAGGTATCTAGGTAGTCTTTGTTGCCCTGTTTCTTGTCCTGCTTTGCCTTGCCTGGCCCCCCTACCCTTCCTTCCAGAGAGGATCATGAACTTGATCCAAATCCAAAATCAAAATCCCAAAATAAAACGCTATTGCCGTGTATGTTGCGTCTTTGTCGTCTCTGTGGCGTTGATAATCGATGTCGCTTCCCTCGTACCATGCCATATCATCCAATACCATAAAGTACCCGCCCCAGTGGCTGGGCTCCAAACATGGATGGAAACCAACCAACACCGAGCCCCTTCTCCACTTAAAAAACATGAAATCGGTAATCTCCCTTGCGCATAAAAATGGGATATCCCGTCGCCAAGCGCGTCTGTGGACTAAAACAACCACCAACCCACCCCCAACAAGAGGAATCAAAAGAAGTAAGAAAAAAAAGAAAAAAAAAGCCGCTATTCTCATACCCAAAATGTCTCGTGGCAAAAGTAAAAAGCCCAAGGGGGAGTCGCTCCAGAGAATTAAGAGGTCGGGAGAGGACCAAAGAAAAGAAACAAGTAAATAAAAACGGTACTGCAGCGTGGGTGGGCGCCTGCAGCCTCCCTCGACTTGGCCTAGTCGCAAAACTAGACGCTGCCCCTGCCCATGGCATTGCCCGTTCTTCGCTGGCTCAGCGTCTCGAGATCCTCGTCGTAGGTGGCGCCCTCCCCGTCGCTCAGGGGTCCGACCGGCTCCCGCTTGCCGTGCTCAAAGTCGCCGCGTTCCGTGGTGGCGAGGATTTTCATGTCACCGCCGCCGCGGGCGCCCGTCATGGCGTCAGATTCGGCGCGCGCATTGTTGATCATGGTCGGCAGCTGGCGACGTCGAGCGTTGATGAACCAGTTGGAGATTTGATCTGTGGGTGTAGCCGTTAGTTTCCAGACAACTCTACTCTGCTGCACATCACAGTAGCTCCCCCACCCACGTGGGTCGACGCGGTGGGAATGTACTGTATGAACCAGGATTCTCAACTTACTCATCTGTAGTCCCGTCTGTCGCATGAGCTCCTGCTTCTCATCCTCGGTGGGATAAGGGTGCTGGAGGTGCGCCACAAACCAAGCCCTGAGCTTGTCCGTAGTCTCCTTGGGCAGGTTGCCTCTTCGCTTCCGCTGCTTGTTGTCTCCGTTGAGGCTCGAAGGGCCCATCTCCCCAAACCGCACAAAATCTTGATAGGGAGTGCTGTAGCCGCTTGCAGTAAACGGTGTCCGGTCAAACGAGTGAACAGATCCTGCAGATAGTGACTGGTATCGGGTTGGGTGGTGATAAGGATAGCCGTAGTTGGGCTCGCGGTAGGCCGAGGGCGCGGCTTCAGGGACAGGCGCCCCTGAGTGGGGAGGCATCGGGGGATGCGAGCTTCGATAACCCTCCACCGGTGGTGGAACACGGTTTACGGGAGCTGCTTCTCGTTCCATCGCCCGCGGTGGGGGGAGACTGGGAAGTGCTGGTCGAGGTTCTACCCTCTCGTTCACCTCCATTGTGGCAGGGTGATGAGTCGATCCGTTGGTGAGATACGGACTCGTTCTGGCCGGCCCCCAGTTATCCTGCGCTCCCGGCTGCATAGGGAGATTTGGTGAGATTTGTCGTGGTGATGCTCGGTCGGGGCTGTATAGAAGGCGTGGTACTTGACGTGCTCTCTCATTTTCCTGCTCGCGCTCCATCGACAATCTCCTCCTCTTGCTAGCATTGGGCGAGTGTACATATTGCGGTGATGCTGAATTCATGGGTGGTGCGCCCAGAGGGCCACCTGCTGAGGGTGGCTTTGCATTGAGGTCTTGCGGTGGTTGAGGTTGAAGTTGTAGTTCCGGGAAAGCCTGGGAGAGGTCAGCTGGGGGCACTTCGTCTTCTCTCGTCGGCGCTTAGTCTACCTGTCGGATGGAGGGCAGAGCCACTCTGTCGTTCTCGGTTCTCGGCCGGAGAGAATAGTCGGGGCATCGGTTGGCCTCCCAGGGGCGGGGCATGCCGAAGGAGGGATGAGAGGAGGGAGATGCTGTAGCAAGCATAGACATTTTGGCAGTTGCTGGAGCAGTTTCTTGTGGTGTTGTTTCAGACTGTTTTGACAGTGAACGGCTATCTTCCATAACAAGACGGCCAGTCAGGCAAGAACAAACCGCGCAGCGGCCAATTCCCTTTCAGGTGTTAATAGGGGAGGACTCGGACGCGGGTGGAAGCCGTCATGAGGAGGCACTGGTGGTGGTACCTTTGATTATTATACAAAGTTGAAGGCGAGAAGTAGACCCAAAGGTTGAACGATCGTCTTACTGGAAAGCTCCAGTGCAGATGAGTAGAGCCAGAAGATGGTTGTTAGGTAAAGAGCGAAGTCCGTCACACAGTCTCAAACAGGTCCAATACCGGTCGTGATAGAGAGGGATGGCGGCCAAGGGAAGAAGTGTTGGTCTTGAACAACGATGGGCAGGCCGGGATCATGTGCTTGCAGGTGGTGGGAGGCCCAAGCCTTTTGTATATCAGGGATACTGTGGCGGCTCAATGGTGTCGACGACAGACAGTTGATCCTCCAGAGTCCGTCCAGCTTAGAGTGGGGGGCGCTTGGTCGTGGCCTAGATAGGAAATGCCAAAGGATGCAGGGCCATAAACAGTCTGAGCGGAGAATTTCAGAGTGGTCAGGGCTCAACTGGAGAAGTGGTTGTATTAGTGAAACCGACTCGTCCAAGCCACAGACGACGACGTGGGAACAAAGCGTTGTGAACTGGGATGCCGGGTCTTTAAAACAAGACTTCTGCTCGACGTCTTGTGGAGGAAACGGCTGACGGGGAGGCTAAACCAGAAATGGACCAAGTATGCGAAGCTTGAGCAGGGAACACCGGGCGATCAGGGAGCCAGGGGAGTCGAGGGGACGGGGCCAGATGAAGAAACAAATGCCCTTGTCCACGGTGCCGGGCGTGGTATCCTTCAGGTCAAGAGAAACGTCACCAGTCCTAAAAGACAAATGAGAGCTTTGACAGGCTCATGGTGGTTGCTGGGATGACCCTCCCAGGGGTGGCTGCTGGCATGGAGCAGGGGTTCAGTCGAACCGCCAAGGACCTCCCACGCTGGGCTGCTGGCTTCTCGATTTAGGAACTCCATTTCGAGAACCCAGGTCCACCGTAGCTGACACACCATGGCGTGGGAGAGAGCTGCTGCTGGCAGCCTTGGCTGTGGAGTGTGGAGTGGTGTCAGTTCTCGCCGCTGGCTCCCACCCCCAGCTGTCCGTCCCTAGCATGTCGGTAGGTGTTGTGCTGTAGGTAGCGTTGCCAGACTCGGAGCCAAGACGGTTGAGAACGTGCCATGAATGGGACTGTCCTAGGCGAGGACCAGACCGGGTCTTGGGGTGGCATTGCATATGCGTCTTAACTTGCACACGCATACCGGATGGAAGTGGGCATATCTGAACGCCTTGTTGCATGTGCTGCTATGCTCGTTGCTCTTCTCGACCAGCCAGTCCGACCGACATGAACAGCCAGCTCGAGTCGTCCGCACCGCCTCATCGTCGTTGGGCATCATGTCTCCCCAAGTCGGTCAGCCCTTCTCAACGTTACCAAGCCTTTGTGGCTGCGCGCTAGATGTTGGACCTATGTGGTTGAGAGACGTTGAAAGTCAGAGGCCACTGGAACGACTATCTGCTGTGAGGCGATCACGAGGTTGCGCGCGACGCTCTGACCCATGCCGATGGGTTTCGGGCTTGGTGTTATTAGAGTTTATGGATGACGGGTGATGGTGTTGCTCGAACGGTTGCCGTTGCACTCCTTTTGGCTTGCCCTCCTCGTCTTCCCTCCCCCTCCTTCGCCTCTCTCTCAGTGCTGTCTGTGTCTGGCCTCTCACTAACACGGCACCCAGCCAGACAAAGCTGAGGAAACGCTAAAGTGGAAACCTCGATATTTGACGGCCTGTCACGTCCGCATTCGCTGCGGCTAGGGGAGACGCTAGGGCGGCTACACACCCGCCACCCACGATGGCATCTGCAGGCCTGTAGGCCCATGATTCAAGCGTTGCCATCGGGTTCGCCGCCGTCGCGCAAGCAATTACAGCCAGTACCGCGTTGTGGATCGATCAATTGAGCGCCGGGCCTCTTTCTCCTGTCTCCGGACTCCGGACCCTTGACTCTCGGTTGAGCAAGCGAGCCGCAGTAGTAGTAGACAGGCGCCGTAGTCCCGTCTCTGCTTGAAGCTGGACCAGCCGATCCCACAGTAGCAGGTACCGTCCTGGACAGGCCATGGGCTCCCGGCACTCGTCGTGTGTTCGGTACCCAGTGTGGGGTTGTTGAACGTGGTAGGGAATGCCTTGCTTTTGGTCGAGTGTTTGCTTCTTGAGTCCCAGCGCCCAGTGTTTGAAAGGGGGGGCGCCAACCCAGGCGAGTCAGCCCAGAACACCCACTCAGGCGCCAGGATTTGATATGATTGAGCCGCGGCTTCAGCGGTAGCGCAGAGGCGGGAGGCCCGTGGCGTCGACGGGCAGTCCAGGCCCAAGTCCCTGGGTCTTGGGATTTAGGCCCATGTTCCATGATTATCTTTTTTCCAAGACCAAACGCCGCCTCTAACGAAAGAAGCAGTCCATCGCAAGGCAAAAGCACACTTGGAGTTTCTGGAAAGGGCGGTAATTATGAAGGCCCGCGCTTGTTGGGCGAACCAGCGGTGGCCTGGGACGATAACCTTGGAAACAATCCCGCAGCCTCTAGCCTCTAGCATGGCTCTGGCACAACAGTGAGACAGGACCCGGGTGGGTTTGTCAGCCAAATGCAGTGTTGCGATTGGCTTCTCAAGTTGTACGATCGTCACGAAGATCCCACGGCGCCAGAACAGATTTGGGTCGCCTCCGTTGCTGGGATGTGCATTCTGCCCGCGAACGATTGGCTCTTCAGAAAGACGTTTGAGCTGGGATCGCAACATGGTAGGCTGGTTTCTCTGAGGGCTCCGCAGAGGCGCACAGAAGCAGCAGGTACTCGAACATGTACCGTAGCATTGCCAGGCCTCGCAGGCCCTGCCACCGACGACGGTCAAAGTCATGCTGGGCCCTAGCACCTGGATCTTGTCCGTTAGAGAATATCACACAGGAACGGGGGTGTTTACTGAAACTGAGAACTGAGACTTTCACAACGGGAGCTTGTTCCTGGCGTGCGTACCTGAGCTTGGCATCAAATCAGCAAGCCTCATCCACACTGTTGCAAAGCTTGTCCAGTGGGAACTTTGTGCATGCGGATTTGCTTTTCGATCTGAGTTTTGACGCTTTGGCATCAGGACGTGCTGAGCAGAGGGAAGGGATGCGTGAGGTTGCACTCCCGTTAGTGTCGGTTCATCTTGGCTGGCGTTTCTTACGGAGGAGACGATGCCATTCCCAGGTGAGGAACGCTGGGACAGAAACCCCACTGGGAAGGCCCACATCACGTTACCTTTCACGCCTTCCGAGTCACGGGCGGCAGAAAGAGGCCACACAGAGACGTCCAAGATGAAGGAAATTAAAATAAATTCATGCATGCTACCTGCAGTCTTTCAGCCTAACTGTGGTTGTTTTTCTGTCACCGCTCTTCGATCGACCGTATTGTACAGTAGCTTCACACACCCTCCACCTAACTGGGCCACTTGAAGCTAAAGGCTGACCGGCCGGCCGGATAAACGGTGCGCCGCGCCCCGCTGCACCGAGTCAATCTGTGCAGACCCCTACCTTCCGACTACGTTAGTTATACCGGACATCTCCCATCTGCACATCAAGCTTCACTTCAAAGTCTCCAAATCGTTGGAGGCATCGACCAACACCTCTTGTACCCCGTACCTCGTGGCGGTACGTGCATCCCAAAGATCTGGCAAAGGAGGGAAGAGAGCCAACGGTCTCCAACAACGCTTGCTTGTCTTGCCCACTGATCACTAATCGTCCTGCATGTCAGGCTGGTTCACGTCCCACTTGGCAAGGGTCATCCACTAGCGAAACCCTGGTTCGTCGAGTTATTCCCTTGGCGCGGACGGGTCTGCCAAAATCATTATTGCTTCATCCAATTCTATTATAGCCATAACCTCCAGGATTACGACTCATCATGCCTGTTGAAATCAACCAGGGCCGATCTGTCAGGGCCGGTGTGTGCAGACTCCTCGCTCTCGGATAGATTCGTCTCAACCCGGCTCTGACAGCTGCTAGGCTCCTGGCCTACCTGCTTAGCACTTCCTCAGTCTTTCTAGGGTGCCAAACGCGCTTTGCCAACAAAAGTATTCCGGCCCCCGGGAGCCACTATCTCGTGCCAGCGCCGAGCCATATGTCGTCGATGCATATTTCTGGAGACTGCGGGCCTTAATGACAGCAACCGGACTGGCGTCAACGGGGTCATCATTGGCTGCGGCATGTGCCTGTGTCCCTCTTAACTCTATGGGTCTGGACGAGGGGACGCTAGATGCACATCCTGCCAGATGATTTCCCTTCCATTATGGAACGAAGACATGGTCTGCAGCCTCCAGCGTCGCACTTCTGTGGATGACCATGCTTTCAAGGCAGATCATGCTCCGTACTGTCAACCTCAAGCAGTGTCATGAGCTGGGCTTTCATTGGTCATGTCGGCTAGATGCAACTGGATCCCTACGACAATCCCTCGGCCTACCCACATCTGTCAAAACCATTGAAGCAACGGAGACACTTCCCAATCCTTCCGGTTTCCTACGCACTGACAGCGAGGTGCCCTTGAACCAATACAGTCCCATACAGCCCAGGGGTACGTGACGATCATCCAGCCTCTGATCATAACAATTCTCAAGACCTTGGCAATTGCTCAGGCACTTTCGCGCACCTGCCGCTCACGTCGCTAGCCGCTATCAAACAGCCCGTCCATCCAGTTGCTCCGGGTTGACAAGCTGCCTGTTCCGCTGGAATCTTCGCAAGACTTGCGGCAAGGTGCACTCAATACATTGTCTTGGTGCAGCTCTCCAGCCGTTGTGTGGCCTCAGCCGGGCCCACGCCTTGTCCACCATGCACAACATCCTCCCAAGCAGAAAGAGGGTGGTTTCTTGGGCGCCATCGTCTTGGATTGACCCACAGATATTGTGCCCGCTACCTATGCAGCCTACACATGATTCGTCCTAGCACCGCAATTAATGCTCATGCATTGGGCACATCTTTTCCACATCTTACTCATGCGAACCCTGGCAGTTAAGCAAGGCGCGGTGCCTCCTGTCGTACCCCGCATGGTCCTTTCTTGACATCTCACCCGGGGTGAGACGACTCCAGTTGTTTGTGGAAACTCCTCTCTCTGAGGCCGTTACATATGGGCGCTGGGCTGCATGCTTCTGATCACCTCCTCGGTGTCAGCCCAAAGGGGAAACTGAGGCTTCAGGGATGCATTCGCAAGATGGGCTCGACTAGGCATAGAGCCGTCTCCTTCCCGGGATCCTGACCTGCCTGGCCTCCAAGCACACCACTCACGCAGGCAGGAGGTCACAGCCGACGACAAATGACCCGGCGGCAGAGCCCGTTAGCCGGGAGGGGCTTCCAGGGCACCCTAGTCGGACATCCAGCTCCTGGGACCTGGTGGGCCTAGAAACCAACACATCTGGCCGCCGAGCAGATCTGGCTTTTGACACATTTTGCGGGACACCCCAGTCTCATCTCTGTGTCACCATCCATCACGCTTCCACCAACGATCGATCAGCACGCGTTGTGTAGAAAAGTCTCCGCCCAAAGTCGACGGACAGGCAAGCTTGATAGAACTCACCGCCCTGCATGAGTTCATCGTGTTTGCCATACCAGATCTGAGTCGGTGCTCCGACACACGTCTTGTCTTCTTGCACGAGCACAGCACAGCGCTGAGCGAGCAATCGAAACCTGCCTGTCCTGTACGAGGAGGCGTGGGGGGGGGTTCTCTGCCATATGTGCCAAGACCCCGTAGCGGCTACTCCTGACAGGAAAAAGCAATCATGGCCGTCCACGAAGCCATGCGAGCTAATGTCGCCCCTGGCCTTCACGGTCAAGATCGTAAGTTGTCAATGCCCAACTGATTGGGTGTCGTCGACAACTGCGCGGTCGCTAATCTTGCGTTTGCCCGACTGTCCTCCACCATCGTGACCTGCATGCGCCGGCAAGTTTACGATGTCAACGGCTTGCTGCATGTTGGACGCCTTTAGGACACGGGAGAAGGCATTCGGCTGTCTCGCGCGCGCTGTCAATAGCCTACGGAAGAGGATGACGATGCTTACACGATTTGATTTGATGTCCTGCTTCCTCCCACAGGAACCAGGGATCCCTCGACAATGTTCCAACTTGCGTGTATGTTTCGGGATGGAATCGAAGGCTCTTACTTGACGATAATGACCATCCAAATTGGGTCCGACTCATTCCGAAACGCGATGCTCTTCTTTCCGCCTCGAGGAAGCTACCCCTTGAACAAGAATTCAAGGGTAATATACTGGTAGATCCAGAGAGGGCTGGGAGAGAATGCGGTTTCAGGGAACAAGCATGCACAGGTCTTCCTTATACGACTCTGTCAAACTGCTACACAAGGAAAAGCGGTGACGATGCAGGTTCGTCAACTTCTCCGAGGAATGCACCTTCATCCTCGGGCGGAAACATGGACTCTGACTTTCTCGATCTGGCTCGCAGCTCTCGGATCAGAAGGGCTCCGAGGCGAGCCTACTGCAGATGTGATGTCGAGACAGGACTCGTTCCACACCGGTCATGCCCAAGGTAACCTTCGGAGAAGAGTGCAAAGGATCCATGCATGTCATTGATTGTCTTGCTTGGAGCAAAGGTCATTCACTCACATGTCAACTCTCAGCTAAGGGGCTATAGGGCCAAGATGGCAAAGGTACCATGCAGGCGATGTGAATTGCACACGACAAAGGTCCAAAAGCATGACTCGTCGGTCAAGTTCTCGCTTGAGGCGCCATCAGCCATGCCCGAGACCATGCTGTACTGTATGTGGCCTGGCTGGTCAAAGCATAAAACGACTTTCCAATCGAAGGAGGTGGAGTTGGTTCCGTCCGTTCAGGCGACGTGGGCGGGTTCGACTAGGGACGCCCACAACAGCCACTCTCCCCTACAATTAAAACATCCGGCACGGTAAAGTGTCATTCCAAGCAGGGATGTCCCCTGCTCAACAGACCCTCTGCAGCTGGCCAGATGGATCAACTGCCAGTTTAGATTCCCTGCATTGGACTCTTCATCGGCGTTCGACCCAACACGGCTGTCGACAGGACGAGGGACGCGGCTATTGCGTTTCTTTTTTTCAAGGCCCTGGCTCCAGCCCCAGCCTCAGACCCAGACATGACCCAGACAGACTCAGTCAAGTCGTCAACAAGTCTCGGGACAGGGTTGACGTTGGCGGCACCACACACAAACAAATCCTCGTCGAGACATCCATTTGTTGCCAGAGCGGGACCGGCCCCCTCTTGATCGAACGACACTTGCTCCAAAGTAGCACTCAGAATCTGCTCGACACTATTCTTGCTCGGCCCTGAGGCGCAGCGTGGCATAAACTTGCACCTGTCTCGGGAAATAGTCATCCTCCCGCTTCCGGGTAATGGTTATCCTTCTGCTTCCTTGCTCACCTACACGACGGTGTCAGGACACACAACAGAACAGGCCTGATCCATTGCCTCAACTATTTTCCTAGCTCATGCTCAAGCCGGGCCCAAGCATGCCACGCTCTAGTGCCTTCTCCCGCATGGCATCCCGCGTGGAGGATGGGGGGCAACGTGTATTAGCAGTCACGGAACAAGAGTGATGATGTGTTGGAGACTCGAGACGGGATGTCGAGCTCTAAACTCGTCGTCTGATGTTGATGCACATTGGCGGAGCAGCTCGTCTTTGGGGGCTTCCTACAGGATACAGTGTTGGCTGTGCTTGCAAGGACATATCTTCTTGAGATGTTACCAGAGCTTCTGAGAGGCTGAGCGTTTACCTCTAGACTACCAACTAGTCAGCCTAGAGCTGAGTGGCCGGTCATCAGCAAGCGAGGGAAGAGACAAGAGTCTCGTGGAGCTTGCAGTACGAGAGAACAAGGCCTCTTCTAGTGGTCGCGTGTCGTCGAGTGGGATTCGCTCGCATTCTTTTCTTCTTGCCTTCGTTTTTTCTTTTTCTTTTCCCCGTCGTCGGTTTCATGTTGTTTTGTCATGTTATCTATCTGCATCTTATCGACTGATGTTGTTAACATTGTTTGTTGCCGACATTTGTGAAAGATGACAACCATGGGTGTCATGGTAAGCACCTGGCTCAGTTTGCATGGCTTCACCACGCTTTTGGAGAGTGAAAGGGCGTGATGAAGGCCTTTCTAGGGCTAGGACGATCGGATAATGCAGCGATTCTGAAACCCGCGGCTCCGGCTGGCAACGAAGCCACGACCAGGTGGTTGGCCGTAACCCTTGTTGACGGCTTCCAACCGAAGAGCCTATTTTGGGTCAAGAAACCATCCCGAGTCTGGAGGACCATCTGTGTATGGCATGGGAGGAACTGGCTTACCCACGCCCACGCTCGCCTGTGGCACAATATTGATTATTGACGGGCAGAAGCAATGATTGCCAGGGCTAGGATACTGGTTCAACCCAATAGGGCGCTAATGCCGACAACAGGAGGCCTTCATCAGCAATCGAATCGGCGTCGATGGAGCAAAACCTACCTGCCCTGTCCAGCCCAGCCCAGCTCGGGTACCTTATTCTTCAGGTCAAGGCTGTGCCTCTCACCTGGACTGTCATGGACCGTGGCACCCTGGACCATTCAGGCCCAAGCGTCCTGTCAAACATCAAACCCATCAGCCGTGGCCGGGCTTCCCATGGCCCCAGACCACGGCCCCCTTCCCCGGTTCGGCCTCTTGGTCGGCCGTTTTCATGTTCGCCTACGCCCGTGCCCGTGCCTGTGCCTGTCCATCCCAGCCCTGCCCTGCCTGAGAGGAGGAGGAGCTGAGCGTCGCTGAACTCTGGATGCTGGATGCTGGACAATAATGCTGGATGGATGACGGGAATCTCTGGCCCTTCCAATGCCGGTACCTGGCCCGTCGATTATGATAATCAGATCACCCGCCCTGTGGGCCGGCCGCCCCGAGTTCCCCGGCTGAAGCTCTGCCCGTCCGATGTAAGCATTGATAGCACCATCCATATTCCGCTGAGCTATAGGATAGGTTAGGTAGGTGGCCGTTCGTTCACCTAGGTACGCTGACCGAGGCCATCCACGTACGTACCGTACCAGACAGACAACGCTACTCTGACGGGCAACGGATGACGGCCCCTTTCCCACCAGAAGCAAAGACGACGACGACGACGGACTCGACTCTGCGTTGCATCGTCTGGCTGTTACGTGACATTTCTCTGTCCAGTCCTGTCCAGTCCAGTCCAGTTCAACCCAGCCCAACAAAGTTGCATGATTTCTTCCCTTCCTCCTCTTGCTCCCCCCTGGCCCCTTTTACCCTTCCCTCCCCCCTCTCCTCCTCTCCCCCATTGGAGCCCCAATCACGGACGCACTAACCCACGACAGCTTCACAATACAAACGTCTGTGGGGTTTCGCCCTTCTGTCTGTCTGTCTGTCTCCTGCTGGCCTGGACGGCCCTGTATCTTCCCGCTTGACCGTATATCCCCGGCGCGTCCGTAGATCCCCTTTTGCCATGCCGCGCTTGTCGCACCTTGTATTACTGGCTGCTTGCGTCTGCTGCGCCTACGGCTCCCTCCCTCCCTCCCTCCATCTCTTCTTTGTCTGTTTCTCTGCTAGAAGTGTCTTCCCATGTCTCTTCCTCTGCCCGTTGCACGCCGTGCTGTGCCTCGTCACACCGAGAGGCCCGGGTTCTGGAAAGTCGCGACAAGCCCCTTGTTGGGTAGTCGGCCGCCGCATCAGACTCTGTCCTTTCCGCCGCGTTGTTTCACTTATGCAACGAATGACTTGGCCTACCGGTTGACCGCGTGTGAAAACGAGGTCTTTGCCGCCTTACACGACGCCATCAGCTGCGGTATCTGGTATGCAGTGTTGCCACAACGAACCCGTGAACTACACAGGCGGAGGGAGAGGCCCAGCAGACCGCCATAGAGCAAGGTACTCGTCACCATAGCAATTTGTAGACGAGATTCTGGCTCTGCATGAGTAAAGTGAATGTGCAGTGCAACATGCAAGATGCAGGGTAGAACATAAGGGAGAAATAGTGGCATCCCTCTTGACCACACGGGTAAGTTGATGCTATCGAGAAGTTAAATACTTTGTAAGACAATGCTTTCTTTCATCGCTCCCCAACCTGTTCCTTATCCAAGAACCAGAATCTCATGCCGAACCCCGTGCTCTAATGCTCCCGAGTACCTAACCTCCTTTTAATATCAACGCCGCAGATGACATGACAACTACATGCACCTCAGAATCATAATCCGTAGAGCCCATCAAAGTTATGCCCGTCGAAACATCTTGTTCAAGATCCCTCCTCCACGTCCCCTCCTGGGAATGTCATCTGGTGATGGTGCTGCCCTGATCTCCTTGCCCTTTCCTGTCATCTGGGGGCTACCCTCGCCGCCAGTTTGCTCATCACTTCTACCAACCTCGACATACTCATCCGACTCTCGGTCCAGGTGTGCCCGGTCAAAGTAGCCATCGGCCGCCAACTTGGAGTGTCCAGGCTCGTAAGTTGTCGCTGGTGGTCCTGCTGCCTGAGCGTCTCGAATCTTTGTCAAGCCACGGTCCAGGTATTCTACCATTTGTGCCTTGGTAACAAAGTTGTCATCATCGGACCTTCCAGCAGCCGGGCCATGAACATCCTGTGCTTTCTTGTATAATGCTGGGAACCGATCTTGGAATTCATTTTCCAGCTCCTTCTCGTGCTCCTCCAATGCCGTGGCGCGTTCTTCATTTTGCCCAGGCGATGTGCCTAGATGGCGCAACTGGTCCTCCCTCTCTAGCCGAGACAGAAGGTTGGCAAACTCTTGTTGGTTGACTGATGCGTCTGCTTGGCTAGTGATTGCCGTGGACTGGGCCTCTCCTACACCCTCGAGACCCTGTGTGTCCTGGCTGCGGTAGATGTGCTTCGCGAACGAGTCGCTGAATTCGCGGTAATGGCCCTTTAGAATGAAGCAGTGTCCATTCCAGCCACAGGCCCAGAGCTTCTCCAGCAGGATTTCGGCTGATGGACATTCCCATGGAGTTTCAAGACCACGCGAGTAAAATACAATGGTCCTTGCCTGCTGCCAGTGGGAGAACGCCCTCCTGCTCTGTGCATCGGCAAAGGCCCGCTCAATCATATCCAAAGATGCAGGCCGCAGGAAGGATTGCGGAGCCCGCAGGTGGATCGCACCCTTGATGTGTGACCTTTGGTACTCTGATAATGATCGGAGATCAAGGAGCAGTGTCTGCCCTGGCAACGATATATCTAGAAGCTCACTGAGATTTGCGGGCAATATCATGCGTGGCCCTTCGTGAGTCTGAACTTTCGAATCCTCGATTCTGAGTGACGCGAATCGTTGGGCGAACGCATCCCTCTCTCTTCGGTGATGGAACCAAACCTCAACATGCCAGGGCTCGACGCCGAGATTCGAGGCAAAGAACGCCTTTTGCCCATCGTTTGGCAGTGGCTCGGTTTGATAGTATTCTTCAAGACGCCTTTCCACGTGAGGCGAGAACTTCTTTGGCTCAGGAACGTCAGCTCCAAATGTAGTGCGTCGAAGAGCTTGCTGTTGGTTCATGATCATCTGCCTCGTCAAGCTTCCGCCAAATCCTAGAGAGGAGGAAGATTGCTGCCTCTGCAATGTAGAAAGTGAGGTTGTCGAGTGCATAGACCTCATTGGTCGTGGCGGTACACTCTGAGAGGGCGATCCGGGTTGTGATGGCGGATAGAGAGGAGAGAGCTGTTGGATCGGTGAAAGGGCCGTCCTGACAACTGGGCCAGCTGTTTGCCTGCTATAGGCTGGATCCCTAAAGGCACTCATTTGCCCTGCTAGTCCAGTAGTCTCTGTCGGTGCAAAAGTGGTACCAGAGACACCAGAGACAAATGAAGCGCCATCATTCTCGGTTGGGTATGGATTCGTAGGAACAAAGACCGGAACAGACTGATTGCGGGGTTTTTGAATCATGAGGTTGTTGGAACGGATGAAGGCAACAAAAGACGTAGCATGATCCTCGGGGAGAAGATCCCAAATGGAAACTGGCATCGACACAAGAAGCATCGTCGAGTGGCTCTTGAAGACGCCCTGGACCTTGACGTATTTGGCCATGGCGGGAAAGGCACTCAGCCACTGCTCCCAGGCGTTAATGTCCAGCCTCTGATCATCCTCCAGAGCCAAAGAGATCATAACGTGAGGGGTGTCTTCATTGGGCTCAGTAAACATATAATCGTTTCTGTTGACGGGCGCGGAGTCTGGGGCCCGGCCTGTCTCATGGCCCATGGCTGGTATTGGCAACAAATCGGGAGACGGCAAGCTATCGCCCGGTGACATCCGCGACATTTCGATACTGGGTGCCTTGTGGTTGGATGTCATCATGAAGTGCACCGGCGTTGACCGAGCCTCGAAATATTTGCCATTGATGGTGATGGGGCGGGGGTGTTTGAGTCTGGCGAGCACTTCGGCATGAAGCATGGCAGCCGAGAAAGCTCTAAGCCGCCATTCTTGAAGGACTTCGATGAGAGCGTTGGTAAACGAGTAACGTCCAGGGTCTGGGGCAATGGCATCCCAACTCGATGCCGATATTGTCTCAGTAATACTGGAGCCATTGGGAAATGTCGCGCTGGCGGCCCCAGCGCAGCAATCTAGGAGAATGAGAACGTCCGATAATGACCGTTCAAGAAGAGTCTGGATTGCGGACCACCTGTGATAAGTTAGAACACCAATCGGTTTTACAGAGAGACAAGCAAGACTTACTGTAGCCACGGTGAATTGGGCTCTCGAGTTCTAATACATATCAGGTCCCATGTTGAGGCTATTACGGGTTCACTCTTTACTCACGCGCACCAGGTACTTTGCCTGGATTCGTCAATCCTAGCATGGCCACCGTAGTAGACCACAAATAATGTATCCTGAGATTCATGCTCCTTGATGAGTTGACCGATGCGCATCATCAACTCGAGGTGAGAATTCTCTGAGGGGATAGCGAAAATGTCCGTGTTGAAACCATAGTCCTCGCTCAGGCACTTTTCCAGGTCCTCCAATTCAGGAATGACAAAGAGATCATCAGAGTTCCAATGCAGCAAGAGTGCTTGAACATTACTGTATCTTGCAGATGATCTCCCACGGTTTGGAAAAGCCCGGGCTGCAGACTGTGGAGTGGTTAGATAATGGTAGCCAAGACTTGGCGGGGGAGGGGTAGACTAACATCTTCGAGTCTCTGGGCGAACTGGCCGATATGTTTTACATGAAAACTTGTGCGGCTTGTGTCGTGAGTTGCGGATCTGGCATGGAAATCCCCTCCACTGGGTCCGGCCTATGAAGTCATATGGTGTAAGTATAACCGACTTGCCCACTGAGACCAGCAGCAATAAGACGCACCATGGAAGGTCCGGTGCTCCTGGAACCGGGACCCTCAGCAGGCCTCCGCGAACGAATGGTTACATATGGTTGATGATCGGTCATGGCGTCTCGAGGAGTGCAGTTTCGTGCTGGAATAATTTTGACGGGCCAGCCTCAGCGGCACTTCGCCGTCAACCGTGGCACCTCAATATCGATGTCGTGATTGCAACTTGTGGCCGCAGCGCAGACGG
The DNA here is from genome assembly GCF_026873545.1 of Fusarium falciforme. Classification (NCBI taxonomy): domain Eukaryota; kingdom Fungi; phylum Ascomycota; class Sordariomycetes; order Hypocreales; family Nectriaceae; genus Fusarium; species Fusarium falciforme. The sequence continues at coordinate 1,948,539 of NC_070551.1, read as the reverse complement.
GTCGCTCGGGGAAATCGTCGTCTCAAAAGTGATTCCGGGTGTCGGTATCGGTCTCGAACTCTGGATCACAACGGGATGGGGGAGTCGATGGGCATGATCTCGTCGGGGCCGTGTGTCACTGTTATGGCTTCTTTCGTGGGTGGTGTCGCAGAGGTGAAAGTGTGGATGCAGGAGGAAGAAAAACGAGGCTCTGCCGTGGTATCATCTCGACGGGCGAAGAAATGGAAATGGGATGGTCGCGACTTCCTTCATTCAATCACGGAAACAGGCGACCGAGGCGGCGCTGCGGCAGGCGCAAGTTGAATCGCCCGTCGGTCCCCAAAGAGGCTTAGCGTGAATCATCTCGCGGTGACCAAAAGGGAAGGGGACGAGGGGCACGAGCTGGGGTATTGGTATACGTCGGCCAGTGCCTGCGTCGCACCGAAACCACGTGTATTCGATACTTGTCTCTTCTCTCAGCGGCCTTCCGGGCCTTTTTGCTGGGGAGCTCTGACCAACCAAAGCTCCAGTAACGTCACTCTTGAGCCTGGGTCCAGGGAGATCTGTTCACCAACTCGCTACCGAGCTCGACACCGAAGCAACGAAACCGGGCACCTGGGCCTGGATTTGCTGCTGATTTTCCCTCTTTCTTTGGACGCTGGTCCCAGGCACCGAGTTGTTTATTGGAGCACGGCTAATCCTATTCGAGATACTGCCCGATATCTCGGTGGTGGCACGCGACAGCACATCCAGCAGTGCAGTGCAGTACAGCTTACAGCACACACCGAGCACGAGTATACAACACAGTCCAGCTCAAAGCTCGAGTCACCGCCATGCGTGAGCGCGTTACTTTTGTGCACAAGGACCATGACCTTGACCCGGCGGCGTTGGACATTCAAGAAGCCGGGTTATCGGGTCCCCAGATCGAGACGGTCCGCCAGGACAAGCTCACCATCCCCTTCGATGAGCTGCCTCGGGAGCTCACCGACCTGCTCAAGGACTATGACTCTGTCCACGTCAGATGGGCCAGCCCCTTGAAGCTTGAAACACTGGACCCCTTCGCCTCTCGAATATCCCCAGGTCTTCACGTATACTACACTCCTACCTCATCGACCTCACATGATCAGTGAGTCGTCTACCGCCCCTGCCTGGTTATTGATGCTAACAAGTTCTGAACCCAGCTCGAAAATATGTACCTGGCTTCAAAGATTCGGTCCGCTGGACTGCTCAAAGCCCGAGGTAGCTCTTTTTTCTAAGCCCATGAGTGTATTAGAAACACTGACCGAGTTCACTAGGCTTTCACCGAGCTCAAGCAAGACAGCTCCTCGACTTCCCCTGATTTCTCCTTTTACCAAGGAGTAGAAGATCTGGATTCTTTCGTTGCCACCTGTTTGCAGGAATTTTGTTCCGATGTTGACACTACCTGCAATGCTCGACTACGCAGCCTCTACATGGCTGCCAGCCTGGACTTATCCTATGAGGCCACCACAAAGTCCCTTGTTGCCCATGCCACATGGCCGCTCCGTTCCCAAACGGTTGCTGTCCCTGCGTCTTCAGGGAGACGAGTGGAGGTTGGCATTTTCATCAACGACAACTCTCAGCCAAACATGGAGAAGCACGAACTTGGGGTTGCTGGCGTCCTAAGTGTCCTCGGTGAGCAAAAGAAGCCTTCGCCGGCCATGTTTACTTTCCCGTCTCGGCACCGGCAGAGCGACTCTGTTTTTGGCTCCAAATTTCTCAGCCCGACTGGCTTGCATCCTACGCTTCAGTTGAGCTTCAGCTCCAACCAAGCCCCGGGCAGCGAGGGAGAGTGTGCGCCCTACGCGTTCTTGACATTGCCAAAAACGGTTTTTGCCGACCGGTACCAGTTGGATGACGATTTGTTTCTGGCCTCTAAGAACCTCACTTCATTGCGATACACGACTCTGCCCGTTGACCTGGAAGCACCGGCATACACCACTGAGACATGGGGGTCCAGTATTCTTCTTGAGCTGGCCCCTCCTGGCCCCGAGAAAGATGAGCCTTGGAAGGCCGAGGTTCCGCTTCACCTGCGGTATCTTGAACCTTCTGCAAGCGGTCAAGTCGATATCGAGGTTCCGTATCCTGCTGTCTTTTGGGCATGCTCCTCCGGGGCCGAAACCCTGGAGAATCCGTTCGACCGGCTTCATATGGGATATGACAAGCTTTTCCCTCGCGATACCGTCTTTTGGCACGTCGCTCCCCAGCCGGAAAGTGGCAGCAGGCTCATGAACCCAGTCACAGTGCCGGTACTAAAGGAGGAGGGGGCAGACTGGATCACCTCGGGCACAACAGCGGCTGTTGCTCTCGGCTTTATCTGGATTCTGTGGAAGTTGGCCAGCGTCATGATGAAGTCTGGAGGGAAAATAGACAGGACCCGTGACCAGGTCGCCCAGAAGAAGGTCCAATAAACGATCACACTGGTGAGGCGGCTGGCATAGGTGGAACCGGGATAATTGTGTCCCTATTGAAAGTCCCGTCTGCAAAAGAAAGCGCAACTTTAACAGCCGGATTTCAATTGGTCGGTGTAGAATATGCAGGACTAGTTTGGTCTAGATAATATCCAATCCAATCCAATTTGATTTCTTTCAAGTCTCATTACCAACGCGCAGGTACTGTAGGTAAGGTAGGTAGCTCGTATAGTTGGACTTCCTTGAGTTGCCTAGTTCCTCGCACACGTGACGTCAAGCAATCTACCCGTCCCTAGATCCATCCATTAGCAAAGGCGTCAGCTGCTAACTCGACGCAACCAACCAACCAGCCAACCTCCAATTTGTGCCTCGACCGAGGCACTAACAAACCAACCAATTGACCGCCCAAAGACGGGTACTGCCTCAGCCTTTGCAGACCCAAACCCCGGCTGTGAAATGTCCACGCCAGCAGAGGTTCAAGACATAAGCGACTCGGTTACAGGGGGTTGTTGTGATGCACCCCAATGGCCCCGACACCTTCATCGGAGGAGTCGCCCGCGTCGACATCTGGCCCGGCACAGCCGCAGCAGAAGCAGAATCAGCCGCCTGACTCGCCTCAGGATAGGATAAGGAGGAATGTAGCCTGCATCAGCTGTCGCGACTCCAAAGTAAGTCCTCAGCGCAAGAGAATGAGTCAATGGAGCTGACAACGGTCTCAGGTGCGGTGTAGAGCGAGTCCTGTCGCCGGACAGCCCTGTCAGCGATGTGCCAAACTAGGTCTCTCATGCGTCTACGATAGATCGCACAAGAGAGTCACAAAGAGAAGGTATCGTACTAATTGACAGTCTCAACAGCGATTGCAGAGATGGCTACTCACTGAGGCTTCACCTGATGATACCCTAGACCCATGCTGACAACTACCCATCATAGCAAACTCGAGCTTTTGGAGCAAGAATTGAAGAGCATCAAGGAAGCTGTTAATCCGCGGAACAATGGAGAAACGACATGGAGTCCCTCAAATTCTCACGGGAGTAATCCCATGTTTCCAGATTCGACAAGCCGACTTGCTTCAATCACCAACACATCCATCCTCTCAGCGCCAGCTCCTCTACAGGACTCATCATCAAACCAGCTCACAACTTCAACCACAGCATATGAAAAAACCGGACCGACAAAGCCTCGTGTCCTCGGCGACAGGCTTTTGCCCGGCGAAGACATTGACTGGTACTTTGAAAAGTGAGATGCCTTGGCTGTTTTGAGTCTGAGCAACGTTGACCAATTTCAAGGTATTTACAGTGCTTTCATCCATATCTCCCCATATTGAGAAAAAGGGATCCGGATGAATGTTACGCGGCATGTCCAACTCTCTTCTGGGCTGTGATATATGTTGCCAGCCGTCGATACGCCAGGGATGAGAACATCTTCACCACCCTCGTCGACCGCCTCAACCGCGATGTATACACCCTCCTCGCTGCCGTCGCCTTGGATCTCGAGGCCATCCACGCCATTCTCATCATCTGCGCCTGGCCTTTCCCGACCATCAGATTCGTGACAGATCCGTCACCGCTGCTCATTAGCGTCGCCTTCAACTCGTGTATGCTCCTCGGTCTGCATACCGGCCGCGGATCTCATTCTAGGTTCTTGATCGGTGGTCGGCAGAACCTGACCTCGACAGATCATGACGCGTCGGTAACTTGGATATTCTGCTGCATTCTTTCACAGAAGTACGTTGAATAGACAAACTACTGCGACCCATTCTAACACATGAGATAGGATTGCTACAGGGAGTGGAACGCCGCCTCCCTTTATACAACACGATGACACTCAATGCAAGAGCATCGTCAAAGATACCCTTGCACCAGAACTACTTACTCTATTCGAGCTACAAAAGTTCAGCAATCGTCTACACACAGCCATGGCAGCACAAATCTGTGCACACAACGGGGTCTCTGAAGCAGTGGTCAGAAACTGGGAGGACGAGTTTGAGCTGGTCAAGCCAATTGTCACAAGAGTCGAGACGGGTAAGACACAGGCAAACAACAACTCTTACTCCAAGACCAGCTGAGAATAACCATATACAGATTGCTCCCGCTTCATGATACTCTCGACCCAGCTTGAAGTTCAATCCTACTACTTCCTCTCACCTCCGACGCTTCGCCCAAACTTTGCGCTCAACGCCCTCCGCGCCTACAGCACCTCCCATGACCTCATCAACACAGCCATCGCCCTCGAGACTGCCTCCCAGTTCCTCACACACGGGACTCACTGGATATACCGCTCTGCCGTCGATGCCGGTTGCATCCTCCTCTCGACGCTGCATTCTACCGCCGCCCCGCGCCATCTCACCCCAGCGGACGCGGACGCCCTCGCCATGCGTGTTCGCTCTGTCCTTCAAAGCTGCTCCGTCCGCGAATGCGACCTCCCCGCGCGGGGCTCCGTCATCCTCGAGACCTTTTGGTCCGTGAGGAATCTGCTGCCCAAGTCGGAGGAGCCCGTAAGCGCGTTCCCAGAACGCATTGGTGCTGCTGTCACGTATTGGTGTCTCAACCGTTTCAAGGATGCACTGCACCAGGCAAAGAGAAGCACAGAGGGTGTGAGCAGAGGCTTAGAGGCTTTTCGTAAGTTGATTATGCTGTTGCTTTGAAGCAAATTGCTAATTGTTGACTGTCACTCAGATACTAATCCACCGGTCACTAATACGGATGAAAATAACAATCAAGATAATACCCTCAACAACGCTCATGATCCGTTTCAAGGTATTGACTGGTCCATGGTGATAGACGACTTTGGATGGGCTGGAGACACACCCGTATTCTTAGGACCCCCATAGTAAACATAATAACAATAAAGATAAATTGACATTCACTTCGACATCACTCATGTCTCACACGATCACTTCACTTCACTCAAGACAGATCGAATAATGTCATTCCAACTTTTGTGTCTCAATTATCGATGAGTAATTAAGTACATGAACCCTACAAAAGAAAAAACCTTGGCAATGAATCCTTGCCATTTAAACGCCGTCATGCAATCGTCAAACTCGTTCAGACAATGATTCCTCCATGCTGATATCTCAATCTTTCTCCCCCTTTGCGGAACCAAAACACGCTTAATCATAGATATCCTGATCCATGTCGTCAAGCATCTCGTCGACAGCGTCCTCCTCATCCATCATCTCCTCATCTTCGCCAAGCTCGCTGTCCTCGTGGTTGGATAGAACAACAATCTTGCCGTCGATGAGCTCGACACGAGCATACTCGCCGTCGCGGATGTTGTTGCGCAGGATGAGGATGGCCAGTTTGTTGAGCACCTCCTTTTCGATGAGACGGGACAAAGGACGAGCTCCGTAGGCAGGGGAATAACCGCTCTTGCCGAGGTAGTCCTTTGCTTCGTCTGACACGTCGATGTGCACCTTGCGCCCATTGTCTTCGAGCCGTTTCTGGATTTCGTTGAGGCGAATATCGACGATCTTGCGGATCTCCCTGCGTGTCAGGCGGTTGAAGATGACGACCGAGTTGATACGGTTGAGGAACTCGGGCAGGAAGTAGTTGCGGAGGGCGTTCATCACCATCTCTCGAGTGCCAGAGTCAACGCGACCCTCCTTGACACCGGGTCGGACAAGGTACTCAGCACCCAAGTTGGAGGTCATGACGACGATACAGTTCTTGGCATCGACGACTCTGCCTTGGCCATCGGTGATGCGGCCGTCATCCATGAGCTGGAGCAGAACGGTGAGAATTTCCTTGGCTGCCTTCTCAACCTCATCAAAGAGCAGAATTGAGAAGGGCTTCCGGCGGAGAGCCTCGGTCAGCTGACCACCGGCATCGTGACCGACATATCCAGGGGGCGCACCGATCATGCGGCTCAGTGCGTGTCGCTCTTGGTATTCGGACATGTCGAATCGGATCATGGCCTTGGCATCGTCAAACAGGAACTCTGCCAGAGCCTTGGTGAGAAGGGTCTTTCCGGTACCCGAGGGACCGCAGAACAAGAAGCTTGGTGGCTGGTTGGGGTTGCTGAGACCAGATCGCTGAAGGCGGATGGCGTTGGCAACTGACTGGACCGCCTCCTTCTGGCCTACGACAATCTTGCTGAGAACCTTTTCCATCTGGATAAGCTTCTCCTTCTCGGAAGTGCGAAGTCGTGTGACAGGGATGCCGGTCCATCGAGCGACAATCTCGTTGATGTTGTCGGCGGTGACAATGTCGGTGACCATGGCACTGCCAACATCGGCACCAGTTGCGTTCAGGGCTGCGTCAGCGGCAGCCTTGCGTGTCTCAAGTTCCTTGATGACGGACTCTTGCTCGGGGATGGCACCGTACTTGAGATCGGCGGCCTTGGCGTGCTCACCGTTGTTGGTCGCGTCCTCGAGACGCTTCTCAAGTTCATCGAGCTTCACCTTGGCCTGGTGAATTTCCTCACTTCGCTTAATCTCACTCTGGTACTTTTCGCGAAGCGGCTGCAACTCTTCTTCGACGTTCTTGGCGTCCTTCCTCGCCTGCACCAGACGAGTCTGAGATGCCTCATCGTGTTCCTTCTCGAGAGCTGCGATTTCAATCATCAGCTGCCTAAGCTTACGCTCAAGAGAATCAATGATCTCGGGCTGAGATTCTCGGGCGACACGCACAGCGGCGGCCGCTTCATCGACAAGGTCAATGGCCGAATCGGGCATTCGTCTGGTGGTGAGGTAGCGGGCAGCCAAGTTGGCGGCGGCGACCAAGGCGCTGTCGAGGATGGTGACACGGTGGTGTCGGTCGTATCGCTCCTTGAGACCACGAAGGATGGAGATGGTCTCAGGGATGCTAGGCTCCTTAACAAGAACCTGCTGGAATCGACGTTCAAAGGCCGCATCCTTCTCAACGTACTTGCGGTACTCGGCGAGGGTGGTGGCACCGATACAGTGCAGTTGGCCACGGGCGAGCATGGGCTTGAGAAGGTTGGCAGCGTCCATGCCTCCCTCGCCGGATGAACCGGCACCCATCAGAAGATGAATCTCATCGACGAAGAGGATAATGACGTCCTTGGACTCGTGGATCTCCTTCAGCACACCCTTCATTCGCTCCTCAAACTCTCCTCGGTACTTGCTGCCAGCAACAAGGGCGCCGACGTCGAGCGACAGAAGCTTGCAGTTCTTCAGGTTGTCGGGAACGTCTCGGTTGACGATTCGCTGAGCCAATCCTTCGACGACAGTGGTTTTACCTACACCGGGTTCACCGATGAGGACGGGGTTGTTCTTGGTTCGTCGAGACAGGATTCGTACGACCCGGCGGATCTCTTCTTCTCGACCAATGACGGGGTCGATCTTCTTGTCGCGGGCCATCTCGGTCATGTCGATGGTGAACTTGGCCAAGTTCTCATTCTCCTCCTCGGTATCGGCCGTCTTGCTGTCGACTCGCTTGGTTCCACGAATGGCTTGTACAGCCTCCTGGACAAGCTTGGGCTTGGGAATGTTGGCCTCCTTCAGGGCCGACTGGATGCTCGGCTCATCAGAAAGCGCGGTAATAAGATGGTCGACACCGACGTAGGTGTCTTTCTGCACCTTCTGCAGCTCCAATGCCTTTCGCAGGACGTTGTGGAACTGAGGTGCCAAGGAGACATGCTCTGGTGGAGGGTCTTGGCTGGGGAGACGGACGAGGGTCTTCTTGAGTGCTCGATCGAAGAGCTGAGGGTCGCCATGGGCTCGCTCGATGACCTGCCGGAACAAGGTGCTGACGACTGGGGGAGCGTTTTGCTGATCCTTGGAGGGGTCCGGAGGAGGGTCGAGCAAGGAAACTGCAAGGTGGACTGGGACAAGCTGGGAGTGGGCGTACTGCTCAGCCAAGGCCATGGCATCCTCCACAGCCTTCTGGGCCCGGTCCGTGAAGTCCATGCGGGAGTTCATGATGGCGGTAGTGTAGTAGTGAAAACGATGGACTTGGAAAACAGGGAATCAAGGTGTAAGTTGGTGGTGGTAGTCGTGAGTTGTGTATGCGTATGCGTATGCGTGTGTAGTCGCAGAATATTGTATCACCTGGCGATTGTGGCCCAAAGGATGAAAGGAAAAGGCTGCTTCCGTCAGGTTTCCTGACCTCGGAAGGTTGGGTATCGCTTGATGTGGTTGCGGTGGGGTATTTTGTTTCTGTCTGTATGAGAAAGAGAGGAAAGTTCAGCTCCGAGAGCGCAGGATGAGGTGAATTTATTCACGAGGTGAGTGGATCTCGCATAGGAATCAGGATACTCCTTGGAAGCCTCTGGTGGAGCGAATCATCCGACGTGAAGCATCGAGATCCCTCAGGCAGGCTCAAGCAGGCTCGCGGCAGCTGAGTAGAAGCATGTCGGGCCTGCCAGAAGCTCCGGGAATCTTCGACGTCACTCTCAGCCCAGGGTTGTTGGAGACAAATAAAGCGGGACATGGTGGGGCAAAGGAGGGGCCAATGAAAATAACCGGAACAGATAGCAATACAGAATGGCCTTGGTATTACACCAATAATTCTGTCGGGAAGAAAGGTGTCGAGCTATTTTGCATGTCACTCCCAAGATTCCGTCACCTTGACGAGTGGGGAGCTCCATGACTGTCTCTCCTTATCTTATCGCCCCATCCCCGGCGCTTCCCGATCAACAGTAGTCACATGACTTTTACCACTTGCCGCGATTGAGCCGGGCAATTGGCATGCGCCGTTCTGCGGGAAGTTTTTCCAGAGCGAGTCTCATGAGCGAGCCCGCCTCAACCTCACAGCCGCCACCATGAAACCGGCACAGGGAGTCAGCCTAGGTCAATTGCCTAGCTACGTGCGGATATGCGTGCGACAGGCACACTCTGGCCGGCCTCGGCGCCCCACGACGGGCTTTGTTGGCCCTGAAGGCCATGGGGAGCACATCTGGGTCTTTGGACACCGGAGGACAGACCAGATCATCTACAGCTTTGACGAGAAGCTCGACGTAAGTTCAATTGCTAATTTCCCCGGCGTTGAGTCGATTTGGTGGCTGGTCATGAACTGACTGACAATATCTATAGGGCTTCCACGACCTCAAGCAACTCCCCTTCAACGGCAAAAAGACAAAACCCGCCAAGCTCCGCAAGGATTACTGGTCACCCTTCGCCCGCATCTCCTTCCCCGCCGGCCAGGGCACCGCCGGCCGCTCAGTCTTCCAGAAGCTGCGCGAGCTAAAGCACCTGCACGAGGTGGCGTGGGACAACGAGTTCCGATACAAGCGCCCCGAGGAGTTCACGGCCGCCGACCGCAAGCGGATCGCCGAGGAGGAGAAGAAGGGCAACCCGGGATACCGCCCCATTCGCAGCAAGCAGGAGCGCGGTATTGCCCTGAACGCTCAGAAGCCAAACTCTATCGCCGACATGGCTGCCGTCCTGGGCGGTCTCGGACGGGGCAACAAGATTGTGACCAACGAGGCCGCCGAGGGCGAGGAGAAGCAGCTCTTGGATGTGACGGTGAGCTGGGCCAACGACCAGGATAGAGAGTACGCCGAGAAGTGGTCCGGCAATGTTACGCACGAACTGTTCGAGAACCCTACATACTTTACGGAAAAGAAGGTGGAAGCGACAGCGGAAGCAGAGGAGCCTCCCAAGGAAGAGAAAAAAGAGGCAGCACCGGCTGGGGATGCTCCGGTTCCAGATGCGGATGTGGTGGCAACCAAGGCACAATAGGCTACCAAATTCTAGGATATATGCATGGAATGGCGTAGAGCCAAGTGGTTATTTGTATCATAAATGTACCATCAAACTAAATCCAAAGACGGTCATAAGTCATGTGCGAGCTCTGAGCCCTCCCGGGGCTTATTATTCCCCGGTATACAATACAATCTGAGAGAGCAAAAGCGTGAAAACAGACCCCAAGTCGAAGAAGCAAAAACAACGCAAAGAAACCCTACAGCATATCTCGTGCAACCGTCTTTTACCGACAGAGTTTAAACAGGCAGAGCATACTGCTTCAGGTACTCGTAGTACGCGACGTTGTCTTCAACCGTCTTGCGGATAACCTTTTGCGCCTCGACCCCATACTTGGCGGTCCACTCCTTATTTTCCGATTCGGTAGTGGATGTCTTCTTTAGTTAGCTACATCAGCAGGCAAATCCAACCACGAGGAGAGCGAGCGAACAGCAGGTGTTTGACGCAGACAGACAAGTGGAGGAAGCGGTAATGGGGGGCGATTCAATAAAATCGTCAACTTACCTGGGCATGAGTGCGCGGCCTGAGAGCCGAGCTCTTGATGGCATCGTTGTGGAAGCCATTCCACTTCTCAAAGGCGTTGCTGGCAAACTTGCTGTCCTGGTCGCTCCACTCGAGCATCTCGGGCTTGAAATCAATGCCCGTCTTCTCGCAGTAGAGACGGATCGTCTTCTCAGGGTTGTCCAGCAGGTCATCGGCGTCGACGACGACAAGGTTGTCCTTGTCGACGACGCCCTCCTTGAGCAGATAGTCAAAGAGACGCACCAGCTCCTCATAGCCAGCCTCATTTGGCATGAAGTTGTAGAAGCCAGTGACCTCGTCCAGAGGTGGCACAGTGCAGCGGTAGTACGAGGGGATGGACCTGCGGGGGTGGCGGATGAGGAATGTGAACTGGAATTGCTTCAGGATCTCTAGCGGCACCACGGTTGGGTTGCCGGGCTCCTCCTCGCCCAGGGACGGCGCAACCTTGGTAGGCTTGCCATCCGGGGTCATGAGGTAGTAGGCCATATCCTTGATGAAGATTCTCTTTCCCTACTCAGTGTGTAAGTATCATGCTTGATTGGTAAATAGTTATCAAGTGTCATGATAGGCAACTGTGATACACCCTCTCTCATGGCGGCGACAGCAATGCGCCGATGCGACGATGCGGCATGGGCACAACGCCAAGAGAACTCAATTGACCAAGTCTCAGAAGGGAAAACAGGGCAGCTGATTGACATCACAGACGACCCATTTCCCCTCAGCCAAGAAAGCGGGGGACGGACGGGGAGTTCGGGGAGTTCGGAAATCGCATCAAAGTAGAGTGAACAAGAGGGAGAAACTAAGACGAACCTCTTTTCCGGCATCCATGACTTGGTCGAAGATGTCCTTGTACGTCTTGTCGGCGAAGCCACTGCGCTCGCGCTGGTCGGCGTCGTCTCTGAAGCGGTCGCTCAGAAACTCGGGGCCGTAGTAGAAGGCATCCCCAAATGGTTCGTGAACACTCTCCATGATGTCGCGCCGAGTCATGAAGACCTGGCAGCCATTGTCAGCATCACTGAGGGACTTTTTACTCGAGGAGAGATTTCTCTTGACGATAGAGACAGAAAAATAACGCCAGGGGAAGACGCTGGAAGCTCAATCATACCCTTTCGAAGGCCGTAGAGCATGCACGTGGGTGCGTCGCGGCGAAGATGGGGCGGGGCGCCATTTTGGATGGAAGAACCAGGAAGAAAAGGGAGAAATAGCAGACAAGTGTTGTCGTCTCAACATCAAGCTGGAGGTTGCAGCAAGAGGGGTGAGAAGAAGGGGAAAGCTGCCAAAGCTCTGAAGCGGCAGCTCAAGCAATATATGGCAGATGGACTCAACTAGGAGATGCTACAGAGTTTGCTCCTCCAGCTTCCGGACCATCGCCCGATATTTAACGTTCGAGCGATGGTCCGTAGCCAGCTCCACCAAGGGGCCCAGATCTTCCCACGCTGACCCAGGGCGTGTGCCGGTGATTGATCCTCATTGAGTGCCGCGCATGCGGCGTCGACGTCATGGTGGACGATAGTCGTATCCGCCGTGGCAGCTAGGGAATTGTACGCCTCTTGTGTGCTGAATTTGCTGGCCTCTCATTGACTCCCGCTGCGTCATTCCCACAAGACTCTCACGGGCCCTCGGCCTCTCATCCTGGTACTCGACTGGTTCTCCAATCCCGATGGCGAGGGGCCAATGGTTCCGGAAGACCCCACGCTCTAGCCCGGTCGGATGCAAGCCAATCCCAACCGAGTTGAATCCGCCAGCTCCTGTCCCATCACGATATGTGATGGGCTCAACGCCTGAAGGGGATCTTATCGCGTAAGCCTGCAGCTGTTTATAGGTTCGCGGTGGCCGGATGGTGGGCGCCGCGGTGGGATAGAGTCTCAACGCCGCGTGGGTAGCCCTTGGCAGGGTGGCGATGATCCCGTCCCGCGAAGGGCATGGGTGAAGGTGGGTGTGAGTTGGAGACGTTGATAATAAGTACCTGTCGATATTCCGTCGTTTCCTCTGTCAGCTCGACACATCAGCAGCAACGGTCCGACGGCGACCCAATGCGTCCCTCAATGCCTGCCAGAAGCCCTGCCGGAATGCCTCTCAGGGCAACGTCGACGAGCACGCAATAGCTGGCCCCACCACCTGACGGGGAATTGTTCAATGCTTCTAGGGCACCTTGCGAGAGCTACTGGTTAGATTGAGGGCATCCCGCTGCCCTCTCACGATATGCCCTTGCATCGCGGATATGCAGAAGAGGGTGACAGTTGACAGGAGTGGAGATGCGGCCGTGGGACAATGGTCTGTTGTTGTTTGGTTTGTTGGTCAACCTGAAGTTATCTGTATCTCTCCCAGCTTCCAAGCCACCTCCAGCTCTCGGCCACGCGACTAATCTTTTCCAGCGCACCATTGACCCGCCCATCCGGATCGTCGTGCTTGTGACCCTCGAACTCGATAAAGAAGATGTACTGGAACGGCTGCACTAGGCTGGGCCGACTGTTGATGCTGGTCAGGTTGAGGTTGAAGGCGCGGAAGCAGCTCAGTACATCCGCCAGAGCCCCTGGCGACGTGTGAGGCACTGTGAAGGAGACGAGTGACTTGCTTCCCTTCTGAGCGATGGCGTGCTTGGTCGATTCCACGTCCCTGGGTCCGGCGGCGTTGGTGCCAAGGACCAAGAATCGAGTAGTGTTGTCCTCGCGATCCTCAATTGACTTGCCCAAAAAGTCGAGCCCGTGAAGTTCAGCAGCCAGCTGGCTCGAGATGGCCGCCCAGGTCCCCGTCGTGTCCTTGCTCACAATCTCGGCCGCCTTGCTGGTCGAGCTAACCTCGAAAATTTCAACCCCCTTGAGGTAGGTGGAGATGAAGGCCGTACACTGACCAAAGGCCTGTGGGTGTGAGTACAGCCGCTGAATGTGCCTCAGGTTGCTCAGAGGCCTGGACCGCGGCTTCGAGGGGGATGGATCCGTGGCCGTGGGCGTGCAAGTTCCTGATCCCTCGGCAGTATCCTCAAGAGCCGGAGCAGGATTTTTGTGCCCCACGAGGCAGTGGTGAACGTCGACATATGTCTCGCCGTCGACGGTGATGTCCGGGTAGCGGTTGGCCCTATCGGCCAGATTATCCAGAGTGAAGACTACGGATCCATTGGTAGAGTTCTCAAAGGGCACAACGCCGGCCTGTACCTTGCCACCCTGGACCTGATCAAAGACGTCTACGCCGGGGAGAATCAGCGACGGGGAGTCCGAAGCGGCATATCACCAATTACCTACCGTCAATGGTGACTGCTGGCTGGAGTTCCCAGGTGGACTCGGAGAAGGCCTGGCGAACAGCCTGCAAAATCAGGTCGGCACAGGTTAGTGCCATGCAACCTGCCATGGAGGGGGCGACCGTGGGATGGCCTTACCTGATGAGAGTAGGAGGCGACTGGGCCAAGGAAGCTGACGATGGGCTTGCGTTGGCTGGTCATGATGCCTGATGGTGAGTCGGTGTAGCCGGGTCGGGTGAGACTGCTGGATCAAGAGGAAGTCGACAAGAGAGACGACAACTGTCGGGGGCCTGTGAACACTCCTGGACACCGAGAGTCGATGACTATTCGCACAAGTGGTACAGATGACCACAGCCTGATGTCTGTGGGTTGCAGAACAGGCGGACGAGAAGGGGGAATAGAGTTGGCGCGGGATGAGGGCAATTGGCGAGATCTTGGCCCTATTTCCTCACGCGATGCTGTCCGAGTTTGTCAAGGGGGGCGCCCGCGATGCTGAGACGTGCTCGGATTGGAGGTTGGAGAAGACGGTGGTGATGTCGCAATCGTGGGGGAGCAATGATTTTCTCAGAGTTGTGGGTTGGGAAGCTGTTGGAAAAGTACACACTAACGTACTTGTGTTGAGCCTCCGCAGGGCCCAGTTAGCAAGGTACAACCCATTGGCGCATGCGGGGTTCCACACAGGAAAGGCGCGAGGACAGTTTGATCACTTGATCAAATCAGAGACATGAAGTTGTAAGCGACTCTGATCAACAGGTGAGCACAGAGATTAAAGAAATGAGGAAGCGAGTGTGATGGGATGAAAGACAGTGGAAGAGAACGAGAGATAACCGGGAGATGCTTGCAAATAGTTGATTGGTAGAACCTGAAGGCTTGAAGGTTCTCATGTGGGAACCGTGGTCATGGCCGAATCTCTCCAGCCCAGATACTCCACAATGTTGAATATCCAGCTGCCATGTGGATCAAAGTATAGCGGAATCTTGGGAATAGCTTCAACTTTTTGACAAATACGTCGGTGCTCTGGATCGCAAGTTTCAAGACTCAACTTGAGAATCAACATTTTGGGCAAAAACAAAAGGGCTAAGTGAGCCATGACCAGGGTCTGGACCGCAACCACGTGGCTAACCGTGGTGCTCCAGAGATGGAGGCTTCCGCTCGTCGTCAAAGCTTGGGGCCTCGTTTCTAGTCGCATTACTAAGATGCAAGGTGCACAAGGCAAATGATGCTCATGCTCAATGCTTGCAAGAGGATCCAGGATACGGAGGAGAATGGATGGATCAGCAGTTAGGATTCCGAGATGCGGAGCGTCAGGGCGGGACCCTGTTCCATGGGCACGTCTATCAGGAACAGCCGTCTTCTGGCGGCCTGAAGCTCCGTTCCTCCCGGAGGAATGAAACATGTTGAAAAAAAAAAGGCGTCAGCTGCTAAAACAATGGAATGCTCTCTTTGTCCATTGAAGCCATCTAGCCGCGCGCGATTAGACTGAAGGCCTCCTAGATAATCCAGACCTTGACTAGACTGGCGTGAGGCTCTGCAGGTCTCTCGGGCCGGATAGTCTCGACCTTGGGAGGTTATTGAAACAAACCAAGCCTTGCAAAGGCGAGGCCGCTTCTGTCGACGGTCGATCCGATGGATGGCGGTCAGCGAGTGGAACTCTCCCGATGGATTGTTTCACGCCGTCATTGTCATTGCAGAAGCCTTGGTCCTGCCATGTAAGCGTGCCTTAGTGAGGGCTGTCTACACGGCGCGATGTTGCGCGAGGGACGAAAAAGGGAAAGGGAAAAATCAACATGAAACGCGAGGAGGCGCTTCTGGTTGGTAGCACCACATCTCAACAAAGCCATGGACGGATGACGATGAACGGGATCCAGTGCATGAGAGAGAGACGAGACTCTCTCCCGCTGTCGCACGTACCAGTCTGTTGTGTTTCATTCATCCATTCCTGCTTCTCTTTTTAGCATCCGGCCTTTGTGCGTCCAAT